>NC_090699.1:18299816-19499816 GCF_040954835.1 Lepisosteus oculatus
TGAGCAGGCTGAAGAATGTAGAAGGCTATCTGCGGAGCACAGAGTGAGAGTGAGATTAGAGGTTCGTGGGGATGTCTACAGATCACTGGAGATGAACCACAGACCCCCTGTGGCTGACAGCCTCTATTATATGGTATGTTCTCAGTGTTTCTTCAATCAGCTATTTTACTTTCATTATTATCCATACAATTTTCTCAGCATGGTGGCCAAGAGATAGTGAGAAGGTTCAAATTACTCTTGTGCTACACTGGGGCCCCTTATTCTATGGCATGGACACGTTGGTGGTGGAAAATCAAAATAGCAGGACGGACTGGAATACTTTAATGTCATTTAGAGCACATTTGCATGAGTTATTTTTCTGGCAAAGCAGAGCATGTTCCTTTTTAAATGCTGAGACTGATTGAGCCAATGGTAGTGAAAGCTAATTCAAATAACCTTTTCAAGTCATAAAAACACTCTTGTGTTTTTAAAAAAATAAGAAGTCGTGTAGACTACTTTTATTGCAGAGACAGGATGTTATTGGTTCGCTCATAATTAAGTGATAGGTTGATTGATTCATAATATTTCTGTACACAGATACTGCCATTATATTGTCATAAGCTTTATGTTAAATTTGAAGCAATTCTACAAAGAAAGTGCTAAATATGACCCTAAAGTCTTAATACAAAAATTAAGCACAATATTATTTCATTTTCTCTGAAGCTTATTGTATATCTTCACAGTGTACTTAGAAACAGGGACATGACTCATTTAACCCCTTCAGTGCTATGTATTGTTGGCTTCAATTACCTTATCCTACGAGGCTGTCAGACTCAGTTTGCAGGCAAAGATCTCTCTGATCATAAGTTTCTGTCCTGTTTTACAGAACATCCTTCATACATTGAGCTTGCAGAAGAATGAGACTAGTTGTATACACTGAAGACAAGTCTAGAATATATGTGATGTAATAAAATGATGGGTTATAATGAGTATTGCATATACTTATTTCTGCAGGCCTTTGGCAGGGTGGTGAGCTGTGCCTCCTCACAGAGCTTGAGTCCTGGGTTTGAAACTGGTTATTTGGTGCTTCCAGATCCGTGAATACTTCGCTCAAGGTACAACAGCTTAGTCGGCAGCAGGGACTCCAAACCTTAACCTGTCAGTCATGAGTCCAAAGGTTTACCTATCAAACTATGCCACTACTGTTTTAGAGGTGCCAAAAAACAACAACAAGCAGAATCAACTAGAATCAATCAGAATCAATTAAGGCATTTATGTAAAGAACTATTATGATAATATCCAATCCAAAATTGCTGACCCACTTGCTCTACTTATGCGTTAGGACAATTTTTTATGAATGGAGAACACATGCAATGTAACTAAAATTAAATTTACATTCAGGAGAATATACTTGTATTTTTAGGTTGCCTATCTCTCCCTCTTTCCTAGCGTTGACCCCGCATCAGCAGGGTCCGCTTGTTGGCACACCAGTCTCCATTTGGTGGTTTGAACCAAATCTCTGAGCTGACGTTGCCATTAACTGCGACCGAGAAATACTCCAACCGGGGCGTCGCTCCGCCTGTCATTGGGGGGGGAAGGAGAACAAAGTAATGTAGCCAATTCATAGAGGGGGATTATTAGGAGGCATGGGGAATTTGGCCAGGATGCCGGGGTTACATCCCTACTCTTTTCGAGAAACACCCTGGGATTTTTAATGACCACAGAGAGTCAGGACCTCAGTTTTACGTATCATCCGAAGGACGGCGCTTATTTACAGTATAGTGTCCCCGTCACTGTATTGGGGCATTAGGACCCATGGACCAAATGGGGTAAGCGCCCCCTGCTGGCCCCACTAACACCTCTTCCAGCAGCAACCTTAGTTTTTCCCAGGAGGTCTCCCATCCAGGTACTGAGCAGGCTCACACCTGCTGAGCTTCAGTGGGTTGCCAGTTGTGAGTTGCAGGGTGATATGGCTGTCACTGTTATATAATAAACCCATTGTTTCTGGCTCAAGAAATTGAACATAATGCTAATTCAAAATGTTTTAATTGAAGTGCTGCTCGATACATAAAGGAATAATGTCCAACACGCAATATGCAACAGTTGCCAAAATGCAGTATTTTGAGTGCTGTTTTACCTACATGTTCAAGCTGTATCACACATCTGAGAAAACATCTGAAATACAACCAAAATTCCTTTGCCTGTTTAAAAACACAACCAACATGTTCTATGAAAAACTTTGACAGTTTTTTACTACTGTACATGAGTTTCCGATTCGCAGGCTGTCATCCAGCAACAAGAGCCTAAGACATGTTAAAAAACGAGAGGACGCCTTTCAGCCCTTCTAGCCTATTCGGTGTTTAGTATTAATTAATTGATCTGAGGATCTCAGCCAGTAATGTTTAGGAATTTTAAAACACAAAACAATACCATTACAATAGCTGCCGAGAGAGCTGACACCACCTTCAACTCCGGGTTTATTCAGATGTATCTTTTTTGCCTGACACCTGCACTTAGTTACCATGTGTGCATTTTCTTGATCACTCTTTGCATTCATTTAGCTGTTTTTTCTTCTGCAACAATTGGGAAGCCTTTTGGCCTGGCTGTCATGATAAATGACCATTTGTTCTCAACGGACTGATTAGGTTAAATTAAGGATTATTGTTATTATTATTTTCCAAACCAAACTGTCTGGTAGGGAAGTTAACAGAACAGAATGTGCAATTATTGATGATTTATTTTTACCAATGGCAATCCAAGTACTCGTTAATGTTGGGAACAAATTTGTATGACACAGAAATAGTAACGGTGAACTGAATAAATAAATCCCCCAAAGCTACACTGGGTTGTGGAGAGGTGTACTGAAATTGCTGTCATTTGCATTATATACCCAGCACAATTACACAACTGTTAATAAAAACTACAAATAATTACCAGACATCTTTATTAACAGTTTGGCAGGGTTGGAGTAGCTCGCCATTAAAGAAAAACAAAAATGGTTGTGGACTTTCTTCCCTTAATTTACTTGCACTTCATTTGCACTTTTAAAATAAGGGGGGTTGGCATGTTTCTGTTGCCAGCATCTTTCAAGCTGTGCTACAGAGCGTCTAGATTTTTGTTCTCACTCCGAGTTTTTTTTTTAGCTTGGTCCCCAAGATTAATCAATGAAGGTTTTTGTAATCATTCAAAACATGCAGGCACGACTAATCGAATGATCTTTAATAGTCTAAAAGCCCAAGCGAATATATACTGTATTTAAAACCCTTGTTTTATTTCTCTCTGAATACTGCCTTTTAGAGCTTCTTATTCCATGCCCTGGCAATCACAAGGAGAATGAGTTTGCAATATCCTTTCATTGTCTGGTTACTCTGAATGCCAGTAAATTGGTAGGTCTAATGGCTATCCTTATGATGTTGGCCTTTTGTCCACTAGTGGGTGGTCTGAGGCCTTGCAGACCGAGTAGCTGCAAGATCACTTTCAAATGCCACTCAATAATGGCGAAAGATTCTGCTTTTAATTACCAATCTCCAGAGATGACCTGTCCAGTTGAAGGTAAATGTGAATGATGAAGGTCTGTTCATTGACGCCATGGCTATATAGAGCAGGGTGTTTATTCACAGAGAAACTGGGGACACATATATCAGGTTCAGAGAAGCTTTGTTCACGCTATGTGATGAAAATGTATTTCTGGGCACTTTTATGTTTGTCTTCTCTTTTTATATATTTTTGTTTTATATTTAAAAAAACTCAAAAGAATTTAGCCACAATCAGAAAGCGTGTGACTTGACTAACCATGTGGGTGGAAAAAAGTATCCAAGAATAGTGTAAATATCAAAATAAATATAATTCATGTATTGGGTCATAGAGATTTAGTGTATAGTCCCTCTCTGTTATCACACCTGACGTTACATGTATGATAACAGGTAAAGTCATTAGTATTAGTGTTGAATTATCATGATTTTCACAGTGTTCAAAAAACCCACTTTCATATACGGTAGTAAATAAACTGAGTCCTTGTGAGATGTGGGTGCACACATCTGTCGTTGATGAATAGCAAACATCTAGAAATGACTGATTCAGTCTTAACCTTACACGGAAATTCATTACGGATTTGAATAGTTTATATGGAGCAGAGACATTAGCACCTTTGGTATATTTTCTTTTATGGACTGCTCTGTCTCAGAGAAATTATCACGATGCATGTCAGAAGCTTTCACCATGGGGAAAAAAATGTGTCACATTGCCTCTTAAGTTTCTGATTGTCTAAATAACACAGTATCTCATCATACAGCTGTCTTGCATTTTGACAGTACAATAACCCATAATTCTTTCTGCCACTCAGCATTTCAAGGTTAGTATTTTATAGTTTGTTCTGAAGAAGCATTCATTTACATTTTAGAAGATGTGAAAAAAGGAAAAAAATAAATAGATTTCTTGTCTTGTGTCACTTCAGATTTTACCCTTTTCTCCTTTGCCTTAGATTTCTCACTTTTATTTTTTTTCTGAAAGAGAATTCAGCTCAGAATGGAATTTGCAGCTTCTTATTTCACAGAGTGTGCCAAGATAACTACACTAAGGCAGTCATTAGGGTGCCAACGTACAGGTTTGGTGGGAATGTGTAATTCCTCTATTTATTGTTTTTTGTCCTGACTGAGACTTCTAACAAAATAGTCATTGATTCTAATGAACAGGAATGGGAAATGGGGAGGGTGGGTGTTGTCAATAAACTGTATCAGATACACTGCCTGGAGCCTCACCACCTTGAAATCTGCTTTTATTTACGAGCCTTCCTGCCTGAGTGCAAGCTTCCCCAATCAGTTCTGGGGCAGTCTAGTTTGCAAACCTAATATACTGGTGCATAGAAAATATGTCACCTTTTCACTGAAGAAAACAGAATCTCAAAGCAACACCAACTGCTCTTTCCAGCTACAAAATACTGGCTAATCGGACATTGCTATACACACCTGGATAATTTACCCTTCAGGGTACAGTATCTTTTTTATTAAACTACCCACAACGATGGGTTTAGATAACTGGTTAATTTTGGAAAGTTACAGACCTTAAGTGAGGCTAATAGAACAAAATAAGAAGTATTTTAAGAAGTATTTTATGGTCTAAGTATTTTTATTATTAGACCAGAAAAGTTTTACTAATTGATTTGGAAGGTACGTGGGATTTAGGAATGCAGTCTGTTTGCTCTCCTGCTGAGGATGATTTTTCCGAATTCCTTTTAGCATTGAAAAGTCTCTTTAAGTGTTCCCTTTCCATTTCTGTTTTAATATAAGGTGCTTAGGTATTCATTTCAGAAGAAATTGACTGTGCTGACACTATAATTGACCTGAAAAGTTCCATCTTTCCTTTGAAATTCCTTTTAGTAATGTACGTCAACTAGATAAAATCATTTATGTCTACATCTTCACTTCAGTTCCATTTTTGGAGAAGAGTGTCACCATTATTATTCTATTTGAATATTGCTGATATCTTTAAAAGTGTAAAGAGAATTCTATTGTTTGAGACGGTACCTTTATTTTCGATGTTCCCTTTGTGTGGTTACATTTGATAAATACACGTTGGTGACATGTAGTGTATATTTTGCAGGTAAATGGTATTTTTCTTTGAACTATTCCTAAAGCACAGCACTCTTTGGCTCGGTGGTATTCTGTCTTTGATTTGATCATTTATTTGATAAAAATTTAACACTGGTATTTGAGAAGGAAACAGGTTAGGGTAATGTGAGATTTTTTTCCTCCTTTTTTCCCATTACAACATAGGCCTAACACAAGAAGAAAAAAATAAAGAATGATCAGATTCTGCTACAGCTTACCTGAAAATAATGTGGAAGTAAAAGGAGCCAATTAGTCTCCTATTGCCACTGTTGAATTGTTTTGAAAAGGTCCGACCTCACAGGGAGGTAAATGGTTTGGCCCTATGCTGTATTTGGTGTCTGTTATATTTATTTCCTGGACAGAAGTATTTCCCTTGAAAAGTCATGAATATACAGTAGTTCCAAAATTCATGTTTCTGCTCTTGGCTATAACTTGGTTGATAGAGACTTAATACAAAAAAAACTTTGTATCTACTTAAGTTCCTTTTCTGTGTGTCGCGCTGCCCTCATTTCTCTACCTTTCCACTTCAACTTGTGGACACTGACATTGGAGATTTATCAAGGGGACAGAGAAAACACCTGGAGAAAACACCACCAGACCCAAATGAGCATCATAAAGCGATTATATATATTTTTTTATTTTAAAATGTCATTGCAGAAGGGGATCTGATGAGTCAGTCACAAAAACTTGGAAAAAAAGTCGCAATCTTTCTAAACTCAAAAAAGCACTGAGCTGGGTTTCCTTTCCCAGCCTGGGGCATCCAGTACAGTCGTCAGTCCATTCCAGCCTCTCCTCCCAGGGCAGCGCATGACAAGCTGTGTACTCTTGACCACAGCTGGATATTGGAGTTCTCTGGGTCGTAGGGAATACTTGGGGATACTCCAGAGGTAGAGGGATCTCGGATGAATCACCTGGCGAGACTTTTTACTTGTGGAAGAGAGCTGACCTCTTGAACAGTGTTGCCTTTGTTTGTCTTCATATTTGGCCAGTACGAATATCTTCATCCTTGGGAATGTGTGTTATTTTTTTATTTATATACACACATTTGAGGTTTGAGGACTGTAGATCTCAGTTCAAGCTCTCAGCACAAAACATGTGTCTTGTCAGATATTTGTATGAATTATTTTTGATACAGTCTCAACACAGCCCATGTGAAAGTCGGCATCTGTATTTTTCATTGCCTTCAAAGTATAGCCCGGGGTCTCAATGGCTTGGCTTTGTTTTTTTTTTTCATTTGCAATTTTTGGACAAGGACAAATCCTAGATCTCTGCTCTCTTTCTTGTTTCTGATGGTCTCATGGGCATCTTTTTTATGTGACGGATCTGTCTCTATTTTCTTGTCGCAAGAGTTACTATAGAAACAGAAGTGACCACGCTTGATGAAATTTCAATGATAAATTGTAGTATAACATCATCTTAATGTTTATTATTGAATTAAAATTTAGACATGAAGTGCATTAACCAAGGACCTTTCAAAATGATAACATACAGTATGTTACATGCTGGAATTAAATTGTAGTTTAGGTTTAAAGTTCATTATTGTTAGTGAATTGTGTCGTTGTGAGTTACACAAAGACGAAAGTACAAAGCTTCTGTATTTGCTGTTATGCGATTGGGATTAGTGTGTGGCATCTTATTAGTTTTAGTCTGAACCTTTTGTCTGAGTGTCTGATCGGGCAGATGTAGGTGGGGGCACATTTCCATAGACTTTATAATATGTGAGACAGACGGTATAAGAAAGTTAGGGGTTCCTGTCTGATCACCAATAAGACTGTCTGCTTGTCACTTGGGGATACTGCCTGCAAACAAGAGTATTAGTAAACTGATTAGCAGGGTACTGTCTTGCTGTGATTTGATGGCGTTTGCTCTTCTCCTCCTGATGGTACCATAACATTGGATGGTTTCTCTTAAGGCAATAAAGCAGACTTCCATTCACATACAGTATGTAACGGCCTCTGGAAGACATGCCAAGGATAATGCTGTATAGATTGAAAAAAAAAAAGAATTTTCCCTGTTAATATCTTAGAATTGCTATTGAAAATATTACAACAAGAGGCATAATCTAGAAATGAGCATACAGTGCGTTTCTTCGTCGGCGGGCGATCTTGTATGAACTGCATGTTCCGATGAATGTGTGGGGGTACTGAAGACGAGTTGTTTTGGATTACCAAAGCTGCACTTGGCCGGATGAAATGGAAAAAGAGACCCAACACCTGTCAGATGTGGTGGTAAACCTGCTGGACATCCAGCTTTGTTCTCCTTTATAGTCTACTTATCAGAGAGCTGATTTGGCTGTCCTCTTGTATGTTCCTCTTGTATCTCACGCCGGCCAATTTCGACAGACTAAGTGCTCAAATTGAGCCATTTTGTTTCACTTTAAAATAAACCTAGACCTATTATGCGTGATTTCTCATTCATAGCCCCCCCCCAACCCCCTCCCCTACCTCTCTTATCCTCTGCCTTTCTATTCCTGGGCCTACCAATGCATAGTGGTAACCTTGTGAGGGCCAGTGTTTTCACTCCAGGCATGTCAGCTTCAATCTGCTGCGATTTGGTGTGAAATGTGTGCCATGGTGTGGGGCGCCAAGGTCAGCCCCTGGTAATTGATGTTGCTTATTCATCTGTTTCCCGTGTCTTTTTTCTCCCTACACAGTGGCCTTTGTTTGGATAAATTGTTTGAAGATTTACTGTAGTTCTTAAAGCCTTGAGAACCATCTCCTGCTGCACAGTTTCAATGTCCCTGCTAGGCAGGAGGCTCAGCAGAGATGACACATAATGGCACTTAGACAAAGGATCTTTTCCCAAGACAAGATGTAGAGGACATCTTCTAGCGTAACAATTAGGGCAATTTTCAGACTAATTTACTATGAAATCACTTCATGCAGACCCCTCATATATTGTTAGAAAAATGCTAATTAGCATTAAACACTAAAATGCTTTTATGGAAAAAAATAAAATTATTGATGTTTCAGGCTTTTACCACTAAACTGTCATTTTCAAATCACATCAGCATTTTAACCAGCTAGACTGATGACACTGTTTCATATATTACTGGTCATGTACAATACGTGTGACTTACAGATATGTGCATACATATACACATTTCTTTGTCATTTATTTTCACTGCATACTCCTGTTAGCCTGAAAGGGTGGCATGAATATTTGTCTCATTACTAGGAGTATTTACAGAAAGACACTTGGCGTGTTTCGGATCTAGTGCTAAGAGAGTCTTGAAAAAAAATGGAAAACAAAAGAGGAAGAAGACAGGAGTAACTTTTTTTTAGAAGAACAAAATCCTGAAACAAGTTTGAAGAGTTTTCCTACAGTGTAAGGATAATAAATTGTCCACTTCCTGCTATTCTCAGGAGTAAGGTTTTTGTCCAGCAAGCCCCACACGATTAAAAACTTTCCGATTATTATCGCAGGAGCTGCGCATGCTAGGCCACAGTTTGAGAGAGCCAGGCCTTCACAGAGGATGCCCAGACTGCTGTCACTTTTCCAGGGAGTGACATATCCTGCAGTAGTGTGTTAAACTACACTCCAGTGCTGCACATACAGACTTTATGAACCAACAGCTGCAGTTTGAGCATCTCTCAGTCGGATACCAAATACAACAATTTAGGTCTGAGGACAGTAACTTACATTTCAATAGTCTATAGACTGCATATAGAAGTTATTGAAACAGTAAGTGTTTATTAAAAAAGTATTAAAAAATTCAGATTTTTTAACAGATGCACTCATATTATCATTATTTTTAGAGATGGTTAATATCTCTTCTCAAGGGAGGTGATTTATGGATTTCTTCATTGCTTAAGATGTGTGTTATCAATAGATACAGGATGGTTATTTAAATTGCATTCAGGATAATTTCATGCTTTGTGGTTCCCCCATTATAAACATATAGTCAATATATAGCTTCCCTTTGAAATGGAGGTTGTTGTGACACGTTAAGAGTCTGAAATATGATCCTTTGACTTGCACCATTTTGGATATATGGTGTAGGTATTTTTATTATGTTTTTGTGTTCATGCTCATCTTTTCTAGAGATCATTCACCAGGGAATTAACCAGTGCCCACGTGTGCACATCTGAGATTGAGTTCTGATCATTTATCACTCTATAAAAGTAACAGGGCCCTTTGAACTTCGCTCTTTATTCTGTACGATGACAAGCACAGGTCCAGCCGTGCCCGGGATGCAAACTCCTGACAAACATTTCTTCAAACATCAGGCTGCTTTGAATCCCAGAGAAAGTCAAGCTCTGTTCTGACATCCCATCAGCAAAGGTTTAATACCATGCAGCTTTGCAATCTGCTTCCTGGGTCACCTAATAGACAGATACTTCACAAAGGCTCCCTTGAATAAAGAATCACATTGGTAGAAAAATAGTGTATCTAATTTGTGTCCATATTTTTTTAAAACTAAAATAATATGGTTTGTCTTATGCATGGAATGGAAAAAACAGTCATAATTTTCATTCTGAACAACAACAAAGAAAATAAAACTAGTAAGGTCAAAGGGCATGTGCTGTTTTTCTAAAAAAAATCACAACTTATTTCTCTTTACATGTGCAGTGTACAATTACTGTACTCAACACCTAATATAATATGTTTAACACAAAGGGGGAAAAAAAGCCTAGAATGCTCTTGCCGTACATAATAAGGAGTCTGTGTTTAATATCTCCTGCCCCATTGTCTCCTTGTTTCTGCACAGCTCTGATTGCTGTCACCTGGAGTGCAGGTAAACAATAGGCCCATTTAAAAACAAAAATAATTATAGAGGCACATTTAATTCTTCCTTGACATGTCAGCAGGCTGTATGGGAGGTACTGTTCAGGCAGGGCTTTGATGTGGCAATCTTTTTAGAGTTTTGGATCATTACACAATAAAGAACACTTCATAAGTACTGAATTGAGTTGGGAAATGATGGCTAATGATGTTGACAGCAATTCAGCTCTATAGAATTACAAAAGGATTTGACTAGACTTGCCTCCTCTAATGAGGCTTGCTTTTTTAAGGTAATAGAATACTGTGAGCTCATTTTTTATCAATACTCCTAGTGTGAGTGTTTAATGCTACTCAGATTAGCTATGGTAAGACCCTTCCAAACTGTCATGTCAACCCAGTGCAAGGCCATCTTAAAAGAAAGGCTCATTTAAAACAGGGAACATGTACACCTTTTTGTTATGTGTAAGGAAAGGAAGGTGCAGCTTAGTTGATTTGTTTTTAAAGCAGATTATTCACCTCATAAGCATGGCTGCTGAGTGGCTCAACAAGTAAAGACTTTCGCTCAGAGTGCAGGTTGAGCTCTGTTGCCCAGTCATCATTAGCTCAAGACTGGGTCACGTTACTAAACGACTGTTCCCAGGGCTCTCCCAAACACATCTGTGCTTAAGCGAGGTTAGAGTACGGTTTGCATTAGCCAGCCAGGGATCTACTTGCTTTCCGGCAAACAACTAGCCAGGGACCCGCAGGGGTGGCTTGTGTGAGAGACAAGTCAGTGCCCCAGAGTCAGTGCTGACTCTCCTGCCAGGCACTGTGGACATTCAGAGAGTGTCAAATGGTGAATGTCAGTTTAGGCAGGTGCATTGGAGGAGAAGGCCCACTTGTCCCATCTCTCCTGGCCAGATACAGGAGATTGCTGCCATGAAGCTGATTCTTAAAACATTAATTGATTCCAGTTTCGGAATAGTTTTAGAGGTACTGGCACTGCTAGGTGAAACGTGAGATCTTGATAAGTAAAAAATGGTCTGCAGTTAAAAGAATAATTGAAATACCCACATTTCTGTACTAAAGCTTAAGCTAAATAAAAAGGCAAGACAGGGCATTGCAAACTTGTTCGCTGAACCTGAATAATTTTCCAGGGTAAATTATAAGCACCCTCTTCATTGCCCTTTTTTTTTCTCATCAAGTTCCTAGATCTGAGCTAATGCAGGGTTTGATCTTCCAAGATCTGTTTCATCCTTAAGGGTCCAGACATAATCCAGGCCAGCTCACCCATCGCTGAACGACAGAGCCCTTTCTATCAGCCAGTTCCAAGTATCTTTTCTTAACAGGGGTCTTTCAGTTCCCAGCTAGAGGACTACAGTACGTTAAAATAAACCTATTTATGTTTTCATAACCTCAGATTTCAGCTTAACGCTGCCTGTTTTCCACAAATAATTGTCTTTTTTCATGCCCTGCCCTGTGACAAAAGCCCCCATTGGCAACTTGACAGCTGATATACAGTTTTCATATTTTGCTCCTCTGCCATCGGATCCACACAACTGTCCACTTTTTCATCTTATCTGGATAAGCAGGATAATAAATAAATAAAGAGCAATAGGGGAGACTACAAGTGTGTGTTATTTATGCAGTTGCTCATGCATTTTAATAAACACTGGACAAATTCCAGCATTAAACTCCGGCCAATCAAATGAAATATTTATAAGAAGTGACAAACTTTACTAACATCATATATTTTTAAGTACACTGCACTTTTTTCATGCATCAAATTGCTTGGAATTTTAAAAGCTAGTGAGGAACTTGTTTACTTTGCCTTATCTGCTAATATAGATGACTCAATGTGAAGCTTTGAGGTGGGAGTTGGCACTAAGGCTTCTCACAAATACTGTACAAATGTTTTGAAGCAGGAAACTGGTTGGAAACTGGAACTAGAACTAGGGACTTAAGATGCACATAATCATTTGGAAAAAAGGATGTCCAGTATAAAAAAGGCAAATATGTGAGGATACACTTGCAATTTTGACTGCAAATGCTTATATACTGTGTGTTTTACATTAATTTGTAACCAGAATTTAAATTAACACTGTCTTCACAAAAGGAAATCTAGAAGAGAATTAGGTGTTAACATGCCTCTTCCTGTATCGGTTAACGAGAGGAGTATGAAAGTTTGAAAGGCTTAATTGGATCTTCGTTTATTAAATGAGCTTGTCTAATTATCACATTTATAATGTAGACAATACCATTTTTTTAAAAAGTGACATGTTAATGACTGTTCGTTGCAGCATCTTCTCCTTACAAAGACAAACTTGTTTCATAGGAAACGGAAGCATAGGAGCATTATCTGAAAACAGATTTATTTTATTTAAAAAAAAAAAGGTTTGTTAAACTCCCATTTACTTTCTGGTGTTTTTCTTCAATCTCAAGCTATTAAAATGGAGTAGAATGATCTTAACTTACTGTTTATAATGCTTTTTTTTTCTTCAGAAGCATCTTATTGTATTTCCAGTCTTTGATGCTGAAACAATATGAAACTACACCAATTGTTCAAGGACTAAATGGAGCAAAGCTATTTTAGGACACTTGGGAGAGCTTGCACACATAAGCTTTGATCATGTCCCATGTGATTACACACAATGAACAATATGAATAATACCTGACTTTGAAAAGCCACATAATGATAGCTTGAAAAGACAGCTCACCATCTCACGAAAAGTTTGATAAACAGGCTTGGGTTTTACAAGTCTCGAATGTAATGGTGGATGCAGTGCATTATGAAAACTGGCATCACCACAGACGTTTCAGACATGCCTACGTTTACAGAAAGAGAAAAAGAACACGCCAAGCACTCAAAATGGCATTTCAGGTTTAGATAAAGCCTGCAATTGCTAGCTTAAGTTCTTAACAGTTCCATCATAATGTTATAATGTTGTCACATTTGTGGCTGTTATCTTTGGTTTGGCAATAGCTCGTCTGGTGAATACACTGCTTTCTTTTAACTTTTCAGTCCTCTGCCCATGTTATCGCCCCTTCAAACCATTCACAAAATGTAACGAACAAAAGAAGTGGTACCAAGCTCTCTTGGGAGGGGAGTATTCCACATGACTCACATGGTTGACTTTATTTTCAGAAGAAAACCATATGACAGTTTCACGGATATGAAGATCAGCAATTCCAAGCCCTGTGGCAACACGGAAAACATCAGACTATCCTGCCCTAACTGGGACACAGGCTTTCAGGTCTGGCCTTAACTTAAATCAGCTGAGTTTCAAGGCAGAGCAAATTCGGATCAGGTTCAAAAGAGATCAGAATTCCTTTTTGGTTTTATTTTTCACAAAAACCTCCTATGCTTTTTCAATTCAACTTCATGTAGTAGTTGCCGATGTACAGTATGTACAATTCAAGAACAATATATCCAGATGTTTGCAGTTACTGTAAGTACTGTACCAAGCTGGAGTTTTGGTTTTTCACTTTCTGCTTTTTTTTAAATAAAACTTTTTCTTGATAGACTTTAACATATGAAAGTCTTGGGAAGTGTTTCAATTTCTCATGTTCACAGACCTAGGTATGGTCCAGTTAATGGCGTTGTGCATCTCATTATACTGTACCTGTACTGAACCTCCACTTGAACATTTATATGCAGGCTGAATTGTGCTAAGATTACCTTATAGCTAGGTGGATGCCTGCAGTAGTGAATTGTAGTTTCTACATGGGCTGTATAATGCAAAATACAAAAAAATGCTTCCTGAGATATCTGATGTTCTTCCACAAGTACGCATGTTAAACTGGATAACTCCGTTCACAATCCAGAGACAATCATCGCATGCATTTCATCCGGAACACCTTTATATATTTTTCTTTGTTTCTATAATATTCCTCAATTTTTCATGCTTTATTTGAGTACTGTAACTCAGATTTCTTTCCCCATTCAGCCATATTCAACTAGTAGACTATAACAATGTGTTTAATATTTGAGTTCAGTTCTACATGCCAGGTTATAGTCTGAAAAGAGGTTTCCTTATTACCCTAGACTCTCTTACGTCTCCTTTGGCTTCAAACTGCAAGATTGTATTTCTGGTGCAAAGTGAGATTTTTCAACAGGTCAGACTCGGCTGTATAATGAACCTTTTAATTTTCTTTGTCTTTAAAAATAATAGAGTCACTAATCTACTTGATCTTTGTGAATTGAATAAAGGCGAGTGTGAATGACGCGCACATTTTAAAGATGGGAGGCACTCACAGAGGCAATTTCTTGGAGGCGAAAAATAGCACACAGGCTGCTGGAAACCTTTTAATTAGTACTAATTACCTTAGCAGAAAACGTTGGGGGCTTGAAAGGATTTGTGTCAGCGAGGGGAAGATCAAAGATTGCGGCGCTCGCATTTTAATCTGTTGACTAAAAAACGAATAGGGGGTGGTAATGGGGCCCATGAGAATGACAACCCAGGTGGTAGAGACCTTAATCCTTTCTTTACAGCTTGAGCCTGAGGCCTAATTCCAATTAAATAATCAGATGGTTTAATTTTCCCTTAATATTGAAAAATTAAGATTTTTTTTACCCCTTAGTGAGGATAAGATGAGATTTCAGACAGAGATTCCCATCAGTAAGAGCTTTTGCAAGCCTTCAATTATTGCTTTAATGTCTTAAATTGAGGCTTTTACTGAAAAATTTCGTTGCGAAGCAAAGCAAATGCGTGTTAGGCCAAGAGGCACAGAAATGGCTTTGATGTGGTTCTCCGGAGGGAGGGGTTTAATAGAGACCATTGGTGTAGTCTGCGTCAGGGTCATCCATCAAGTGTCATTGATTGTTCGCGATGAGGCATCAGTGGCTCAGTGATTACGTGCTGTTAAAGCAACATTCAGACGTGCATGGTTCTACATTTTGTGGCAGGTCAACCAAGACAGCCCAAATGCAACTTGTGAAATTTTATTTTATTGATGGTTAAACAGTGGTTATTGACCATGCATGTGCATTAATTGTAGTACATTGGCACAAAGGGGCTTGTTCATGTGTGTTATTCCATGGGGTCCAGGTGGAGAGGTGCCCTTCATGAAAGGGATGACTATGTAGCATGGAGGCCAGTGCACTCAGTTGTGTTTTTGAACTTCCCCAATCACTGGCAGACAAGGAGCGGAGTGATGTGTTCAGTATAGGTGCACACAGAAAAGGAGCTCAAGATTTGAAAGGTGCCCATTGCAAACAAAGACTAATCGGTGGTTCAAAGGGATCTGTCATCCAGAAATTGTTAGGTGTTGGCCAGGAAAACTTATGTCACTGACTGTCGACCCTCTTTGACGTGCTCAGGGAGAAGGGTCAGATAAGGGCACCACAGGAGAGACAGTCTCTCAGCTGATGGGGTATATTGTCTCTCAGGCGTGAACATCTTCAGAGTAGTTTGCTCGTATTTAAACAACAATTTCAGGATCAGAAGTATATTGTGATGCAGGTGGAAGAGTTTCTTTTATATGGGAATAGTTTAGGTTATAGTATTCCTAAACGCTAGAAATGGATTGTTGCCTAGCTTGAAGGGAGTCGCAGAAATCACTTTACTGTCCTTCACAAGTTCACTTACGGCCATCCTTTTGTTTGATTCGCCAACATTAGAAATGTATTTTCCACAAATTAATCAAATGCAACACTAAATGCCAAATGAGAATTGGATCAAAGCCTGAGGTGTGCTTCAACTTTATAAGCACTCTTTCCAGTAACTTGCAGGTGGCCCTTGTATGACCCTTGCTTTCATTCCTGACCCTGTTTTTTTTGGAAACAGATAATTTGGGTTTTGATCTCTGTTTGCCCTATGCCTGTGTCCCGATGTTGTCTGACCTTTTTCAGGTGACTTACACAGTAATTTAAAGGCTCTTGGTTTACGTGTTTGTCTCTAAAACTTCTTGTCTGACGTGAACAGCCAAACATGTGTTGCCCTATGACTTCTAGCATACTAGATTAGCTTTTTTCACAGATCATAAAATGAGTGCTTCTATAAAGGCCTTCTTTCTCCAGTGGCCCTGGGCCTTTGTTTTAACAGATGTTCAAAGCTTAAATCCATCTTGCTGCCACTTAAATAAAAAATATGCCCACAATTACCATTTGTTAATCACATATTGATGTGCTTTCCCGCAGACTGTAGAAACGTATGCTGTACAGTTGTATTAAGGGATAAGTATTGTAATAATATAGTCATTGTTATATTATAAATCGTGAATCATGGTGACTCATTGTCAAGAAGCAGGTGATTGCACAAAACTGTATGTTATTAAACCAGCTATGCGAAGGTTTGTAAATCTAGGTCATTTTTGATTTACACTGGGAATGTGTTCCTGAAAAAAATTACACTTAAATCAAAAACATGTAAATTAAAAACTGATTTCCAATAAAACCCATGTAAATAAGGGGAATGTGTTCTGGGTCCACTTTCAGACAGAAGGCAGAACTCCCAGATAAAAGCAATACACATATTTGTTCATGTTTGTTTATTGAGTGCTAGAAGTCATTTTTAAACTAAATGTTTGTTAATGTTTATCAGTTTCATGTAAAATGACAGTTGTTAGTAGTGTGGAGAACAGTGTGGAAAATGCATGACTCGTGAACGTGCTGTAGATGCATGTAAGCTGTGTACCTATTTTTGGTCGTTTTACTCTTTGTGAATCTTTAAAATAACATTGATTTTAAAGTAACATTGCAAATCATTTCCCTTATTTAGGCATTTAGCCCATTATTATTGTACACTGCTTTGACTAATCATTTTTATTTTATTTTAAGGTTTTGTTTGTTTTTTGTTTTTTAAACAAATCTTTTTACATGGAATTTCATTTCCATAAGATTTTTTACTTTGTTTTACAGATTTTATTTTAGGATCACCACAACGTAAACATAAACATAACATTATATACATACTGTAGCTGGAAGAGCATTGGAGAGAGATTGCCCGGCTGTCTGTGTCACCCAAGTGATTCTGTCTATCCCTGCAAGCAAGTTCTACACACAGTGATTATTTTCCAACAAGATGCCTGTTGCTGGCCACGCCAAAGTGCATGCTGAAGTGCCTAGAGAAACTAATCCTAAATTAAGAAGCAGTATATTCTTGAAGTGCGTTAAGACAAAAACACACAAGTGAAGTGCGTATAATTGAAGAACTACCTGTAATCAAATGTATTATGTTAATTTGGTAATTTCAGACTATTTAGATTTAGAATATCAAAAGAGACACTTGGTAAATACTGTAAACTGAGAGGAGTACATAATGATATATAGCGAATAGCATAAAATGTGTTACTAAACTTAAGTACCTACTGTAGGACCCAGAGACCAATATGTACTTATGTATGATTGTGATGCAAAGTGTCCCAGATAGTTGTCTGGGAACAACAAATACTGGGAACTTTTATGTGCCTTGAAGTATTCTCAGTTTTGGCATCTTATGATACATGTTCAGTAGACTGCAGAATGCTTATCTTTAGGTCTGCTTCCTAAATATTTATTTAACTATTTTATAGAAATCTTCAAATTCAGACTAGACTGACATATAAGGAATATTCATAGTATCATGTACTTTATATTTTTAATATTTTTCCTAACTTCCTGTAACACTTGCCTTTTTTTGCTACATATATTTTCGTGCCAGACATATGACAGTCTTGATGTGTATTTTTTAACAGAAGCAGTGCAGAGTGCAATGGTGTGATATAATAATTGAGGTGTCATCAGCAGAATAGCAGAACAGAGACAGAGGACTGAGTAATGGGGAGCATGCATTCGTTATCTAACAAGAAGAACAATCTTTAAGGACAATTGCCTGCTTTAAAAAAATGCTACTGTATTTTAAGGGTGTACAGAACTGTAGACGTCACACATAGTATCTCAGATCTGTGTCATACTTTTATTTCTTAGCATTAAAAATGCAAAGCAAACACATCTTAATTTAAGCACCAGAGCCCATGCTTTCCCAAGAAGACAGGAACTTAAGTATTTGTCCATGTAATTTAATAAATAAATTCAGAGTTAATAGAAGTGGTGCCAATTTTTAAAATCATCAGCAGAACAACAGCTACATAGATGTAATGATTATCATTTAGTCACCGTGCTCGATAATAATGTTTTCCAGATTTGTGGTTCACTAGGGACTGTTTATTGTCTGTAACATATGGCGTAGGTGTATGGATGGGATGAAGATTGCTTGCTCCCTATACATCTAATATTGTTATTAGTCTGAGTAGTTTACTGCTGTATGACATAATTTCTATTGCATACATTTATCATTTTCACCAGGATTACAGTTTGAAGTTTCTTATGAAATGGACAAGTATGCTTCAGCACAGATGTGTTTCTCATGTCCAGTCGCATTACAAAATAATGATTTAATCCTCTTTGCTAGATTTCTTTTGTTTTCACAGTCTTTTTGTCCCTAATGCCAGGCAATATGACTTAAAGCAAAATCTACAGTATACAGTATATGTGCTTTTTTCAAACAGTGCCTTTTTAATTAGCCTGCTGCTTTTTTTTTGTGAGCCGCGTCTTCACCCGAACGCTCCTTCCTCTCCTGCACCCCATCTGATAGCAGCCGCTTGGGAAGAGGTGGCCTTTAGAAAGATAGACATCACGCTGGGCCGCCCCTGCGCTTGGCAACCGAGGCCGTGAGGTCAGCAACTTTCGTGACATGGCCCGTCAGGTCAGTCAGTGGCAGCGCTGGAAACAAAGTTTGCTAAGGCCTGGGTCAAATCCAGCTTAAAAAGTCAGGCCTGTCAAAAGCCTCAGTCACATTCTTACCTACAGGCAACCTCTGCTGATCCCTAGTCATTAATCAAACTGGAGAGCCGTCCTGACCTCAGCTCCTTCCCTTTGAAGTGTGGTGTCCTCTGCAGCATGAGGAAATAATTTGCTGCCTGATTCAATGAGCCATCAGTGGAGCCAGCAGACCTAATGACATGTGAGAATATTAACCTCCTACCACGAAGAGCTGTGAATCTTGAGAGTCAGTCTATAATTCACCCTGTGTTTCAGACGCTCCTTCTGTCTTTTGCCCTCTTTTTTTTCTTCTCTGCTCTGGAACCTTGAAACAGAACTACTTTGCTACTGACGTGAGCCATTTTCTTAGTTATCGATTTTCTTTGCAGAGATTAGTGATGATTTTAGCGTATATATTTATATATTTCATCCACAAAAGCCTTGTTTTAGTCTTTATTAACAATGGGGAGTGAATAAGAAGTATTAAGAAAAAATGAGGTGTGTTATATATTTGACATTATTATTATGTTAGTTTAATACGATAAATTAATACACACGGTTTTTTTTCTTTCTACACCTCTGTATAGTATAAATATATATAAACACCAATATTTCTGGCCACTTAAGAAGTATTTCCTTGATGTCAGATTTTGTAAGCTGTTCTCAAGAAATGGAGGACTGTACAGAATGCAGGATGGGTGTTTTGGTTTGAAAATTTAAGTAACCTGAGATTAATACTGTGGAATATATTAACTGTGTCTTAGGAAACCTGTAGCCCCATCTGAGGTAACATATTGGGATTCAACTCATTCTGCCTTGAAATAAAGGAGTTCATACTAAAGGGTGTTGGTTTTGTTTAGCCAATGACACTTGGGTTTAGGTCTAATCTAATCAATCTGTGAACAGCTAAAGTTGTGGTAAATGAAGAATTGATTGCTCAAAAGCTCCAATTTGTCGTTTGGATATATTTGTACAATTTAGTGTCAGACAATGATGTGTAACACTGCCAGTAAATGGCAAGGAAAAATGAAAAAATGCTAAATGTACTTTCTTTCACAGCTTGAGTGTTTGTAATTAAGAATGATAGATTTAGATGAGGTAAACCTGCTTGCAAGACCTTGAAGAACCTTGAAAGGTCAATGTCAGCCATGCAGTTCCAGGTCAGTTGTCACTCGGGAACCTGATAGCGATGGTTATGTAGCACAAATTACTTCCAGGTTTCAAGGAATTCCGTATTAATTGAAAGTTTTCACACTTTTCCGAATTAAATATGATTATGTGTCAAACTCTGCTTTGCAGCTGTTTAGGTCACTGTAAACATGTTTTCATTAGGATTATCTGTTATATATTGGAACTAAATTGTAGGAGATTATTTTATATGAAGCATGATTAATCTTTTGAAATTCTGCAATTTCAGGTAACGTGTTCAGCCTTTGAAAAAAGAATGACCCGCATTAGGATTTCATTATATCACAAAAATACATTATACCAAAATGTTCCAAAAACATAAAAACATACTGCACAGAGAGTCTGAAGATAGCTTTTAAAGTAATGTCTTTCTTTTATAATTTTAAAGAAAAATGTATTTTAAGTTGCACTGAGACTGTAAACATACAGTTTATTTATGAGATGTGATTTTGTTTCTCCTCATTTCCTGTAAGCTGCTATTACTGTCAACATTATTGTTATTAACACCAATAATAACTTAATGCCTGTTATTATTTATTTGATTGTGATCTAAGAAGACCCCACAAACTCATGCCATTGCTATTTGTGTCGCAATATATTCCACTGTAAAACCCAGAACACCACACTGACGCGCTGACGATTCCTGACGAGGAGATAATCAAGCTGACTCTGCTGTCTTTTGCCACAGACCTGATCCCTCTTCTCTTAGCTCCTTGCAATAACCGTGGCTCTCCATATACTTCTTATTAAGTTTATTAAAACCAGTCAAACCCTACTTTTTACAGCCGAGCACTGCTCGCCCATTCATTATGGTTTCTTATCTTGGCAGGCAATCTGAAGTGAAAGGCTAGTCCATTATGTACATATGAAGCCCATCACTCCTCCAGTATTGGCCAATTCATCAAACATTTATCTTTTGCCCTCTGAACAGCACGTCAATTTGCCTGTCACTCCCAAGCCTCTGCTGCTTTATTGGAATAAAAACATTACTTTTTCACATTGCAGTTGGTTGGAGGCCCGTCTTTGATGTGACACTACCCCTCAAACTTTAAAACAAGGCCTGAGGTTATACCCATTTTTCAAGTTTTAGAGAGAGGAGTTGAAAATGTATTCTTTTCTGCTGCTCATTTTAAGCCGACAAAGAAAAGCTCATTTATTATTTAAAGGCTATAGATTTATTGCAGTATGTCTTAGAGAAACCTATATTTTATGTATGCCAGTTGTTAGTTACTTCTTAAGGGTGATCCTGTGATACATGCAACCTCACGATTGCCAGACAAGGGGAGTAGCAGAGGGGAAAAGTCATTTGCTTTATGAAGGAAGGGGCAACCATCACATAGTAATATTTCTGTTCTGGGACTTCAGTTCCCACAATCTGTTGCAGAAACATTGCAGGCTCTTAGGAGCAGAGGATATGAAAAAGACAACTATCAAAGTATCATCAGAACACAACTGTCAGAACAGAGATGAGGATTCAAAGGATCTGTAAGAACATAAAGGAAAGATCGGCTTTTAGGGGTTATTGGCTCAGAGGAAAAACCGCAGCAAATGTGCAGAAGAATTAAGGGTGATGTTAAAGGAAAATACCAAAGGGATGAAAATAAAATAAAAAGGAGGGCGTTGTAGGAAAGAATTTTGATTTATGGGGCCACAGAGAGAACACAGAGCGAGTGTCTGGGGAATGTGCTTTCTTCTGTGAAAAGAACAAAAAAATGAATTTTCCAAGATAATTGTTTTTAAGGGCGCTGTCTCTGAAGTGCTCTTTGTTTGTTTTTATTCATAATATTTCCAAATCCTCTGATTTTGATGTACTTCATAGCAGTTGGCAAGTGTAGCAGATAGCACACTTCTGATTCATATAATAAGTAAAGGGAAGCCTCACTAACATCAATGCCTCGTTCTCTGCATAGATTTAGTTTTCTAGGAAGAGAGGAAACATTCTCTTCAGCCTTTGAACCCCATACCCAAGTGTCTGCCTGTTAGGGGGGGGTTGGGGTGGAGTGAGCAATGGAAAGAGCTCCTTAAAGGTCAAGTGTTGTCACAAACAAGAGTTTGCTTAATTTTGGAAGTCACAGAAGATCCCTTTGTTAAGAACGGCTAATGGAATCCTTCTTGACACGTCTGTAGAGAAAATGTTTCAGTCTGTCTCACAAAAGTCTCACAGGCCGACTTATTTACCTCTTGGTCACAGGTTGAAGACATCTGACCTGAAATGCATGCAAACTAATGGCTCAAGTGACTGACATTTCAACCAATAACCCCAAAGTGTTTGTCCGTTGTCAGCAGGAGTTTATCAATCAGCATGTCTACATGAGCATTTGTCTATCGATCCATCTGTCTCTGTCCATCCAGCTCTTTGTCATTGTCTGTACGTCTGTTGTTTTTATTTGTTTTAAAAAAAGGGCCTGCAGAATTCACTTCTATAAGACGCTCCTTTTAAAAAAGTGATTTTTTAAAAAATGGCATCATTATGAGGTGTGATTTAAAATTTCCTTTGAAAGTGTTAAACTCAGCATACATTAGCTGTAGTATGCTTGTTGATGAAACTGAGGAATTAAGGCTGAACTCTCACACCTTTTAGAGGTTGTTCATGATACGTGATTGTCTTTTGGAGAAGGTACTGTACATAGAGGAGGGATACCCTTTAAATAGAAGTGGCCTAAAAATATTTCTTTTGTGCAGAAAAAAAATAACAAGGTACATTTCGAGATTGCACCTGGACATTTTTCAGCTTTATTTTTTATCCACTTTTCAGCTTAACCCTGACACCATCTTAAATGTCGAATAGGTTTATTTACATTTTTTTAAGCATCACGAGCTTAAACCTACACTCAAATCATACTTGATACACAAGAAACCGAGCTGAAAGGCAGTGCGTGTGTATCGACAAATAGCAGCCTCGGCCGTGCTGTCGTTAAAATAAATAGAACGATCACCCATAAAAAAACCCCCAGAGTTCCCTATAGTTTTTTAGTGAATGTAGAAAAGGCACAGTGGTTTTGGTCCTTGAAAGAAGTGGAAGCAACGACGAGGGATGTCCGAGAAAGACAGGTGGAGGAAATGAAAGGAGAAGGGAGTCCGAGTGTCTCGTGGAAGGATCAGTCCACATCAGCTCTTCTCATCTCTGGTGTCTGCTGCGCCATGGCAGGGGGAGGCCTGTGCCTCCTGCTTATTTTTCTGCTCACTGTTTTGGTAAGCTAATGAGGGGTGCCGTGTGAGCCACAGGCAAAGATGTGGCAATATTAGTTGTGACAGGGAGCTTGATCATAATTATCTTAACAAGGATAGGGTTAATTACACTGGAAAGTTAAAGTTCTTTCCGTTCGAATCAGACAGAGGCGAATGCGTTGTGATATTTTGCCGTCGTGATGTGACCGTGGAAATTGCAATGCGGATCTCGGGACTGTAGCAGGGCTCCTCTGGGAAGCCGGTGTGAGTGCTAGAGTGAGGTAACAGATCCTACCTGTGGGCTGAGATAATGGGCAGCTCTCGGGTCATTAGAGCTGTGGGAGAAAGCAGCATGCACACAAAGCTCAATGATGCTTATTAGCTTTCTCAAAAACAAGGCAAGACAGCTGCTGGTATTGACATTGTCCTTCTAATCCCAATGACTGCAGAACCAATAAGGAAACTCGAACCAACATACCCATCTGTATCTCTCTGCCTCTGTCTGTTAGGCACGTTTCTTTCTCGTTCTCTGTAATCAGTTTATCTATCTGTGTAAATTATACACATATGAGTGTGTATATACAGTATATGAGTGCATATTTTCTGTGAAATTTAATCTTATTTCTTTAAAAAATCTTCAAATAGTGGTTAAGCAATAACACACAATTCAGCATTAATGAAGGTTTGGCATGCAGGCAGCAAAATATTAATGTTAATCATCAACACCTTCTATTAGATATGATCCCATCCCTCTCCCTTGGCTATGAATTTAGCTGATTAAATCACCAAGTGCACACCGCAGTGGTGACATGAAAACAACAATTAATAAGCAACCCCCTGTGCAATGCAGCTCCCTTTTAACCGAGCAGCTAATAACATTACATGGCAAAAAAATATCAAAATCAGACAGGTGTAAAGGGATTTGGGCACAATTTTATTTGCTTGCTTGGGAAGTGAGTGTTATTGTGCTGCGTCTCAGTTTCAGAGAGAAAGAGAGCAGTTTCAATAGGCAACTCCCTCTAGTGTTCCAAGGCCTTTGTCTCACTTCATGCCTTGTCATTATGTTTCATGCCTTCCCTGAAGCGGTTTTTGGAGTTGGGCTTTCTTCTCAGTCCTAGTTGCCAACCATTTGCAGATCCACTCGATAAAAGTATTATATTTACATAACATAACTCAGGACAATGTGTATTATGGTGCTGACATTGACCAGAGCACAGACTGCATTTGTTCACAAGAGGCCTATCAGTGTCCCATAAGGTTATATTTGCATATCTGGGAGGTGCCTTCTTCTCGGCTCCTTCAGCATGTGCAAAAATATGTTTTGATCTCAATATTCCATGCAATCTTGTTTACAACAACCTTTCTTAAAAATTTTAGAAAGAAAACAAATTGTGTATTAAAACGTTTTAGGCATCTTTTTGTAATCACTGGGTCGTTTTGCATTTTGGGAAAACTTTGCTGCTGATTGTTCTGTTTTTAAAATAATCCTGTCTGCAGTATTAAAAATGCCACATGCATTTTTACAAACGGGAGAGCAGCACATAGGCTTCAGCTACCTTTCAGCTAAATAAGACACTTCATTTTCATCGGGGGCTGACAGTTTTAAAAGTCATAGGACATTATCATAGGCTGCCAGTCATTGCTGTTGGAGGGATTAGGGAACAAATGTTATGGCCCCGTGCACCTTCCACTACTTGAACTTCACTTGGGCCCCAGCGCTGAAAAAGCCTCAACCGTGATTATGCACCGAGAGCTATATTAGAGTAAGGGGAAAGTTATTTTAAAAATAGATTAAAGATTATATTACAGCGGTCCGTCTCCAAACCCAGTGGGGCCTTTTGCAGAATTGTCCTAAAAAGTTATACCCATTACCTTTTGGTGGAATATTACAGTTCTGTGCAGCTGTGATGGATGACAACTTAAATTTGTGTCCAGGGAGTGAAGGTGAACTGTGACAGAGTTATTTATCTTGGGAATGGAGGTTAGGGTCAGGCAAAGCTGGGTGCCTCAAGGCACAAGACATTGACAAATTCATCCTGCAGACCCCATTTCTGAAGCCTTTTGTTTTGAATCCTGGCTACTCACTAACTGACCCTCATCCCTCATCCTGCCAGCGCGTGAAGGATGCCGTGCCGTGCCAGGGATCTCACTGCCACTAATTCTTGTCATTCACCCCTTTGACGGGACCAAACCTAAACTATTCCAGCTCCTGAAAGAGAGGTTGAAATATTTATTTCTCTACATAATAGCCTCCTTGATTTAGTGCCGTATCATTTTTCCTGTTGCCTTATCATTGCAGGTCACTGGAGGGGCTGAAAGCATTCACCGAGTTGGAAGAGCTGATTGTGGACAACAACCTCCTCGGAAATGACCTCTGGTTACCCAGGTTACCTCGCCTCCATACCCTAACACTCAATAAGAACCAAATATCCTTTCAAAGGGGAGTTCAATGCCTTTTATTTTGTCACATTTACTTTAAAGGCGAGTTTATTAAACACGTTACATGGCTTATGAGCAGCTGTGCTTTTTTCTTTTGTCGTGGTCTCAGCTGTATGGAAGGTCAGTTATTTTAGTAGAGATTATACTTTACTTTACAGCTGAAAAATATTTGATCTTATTTTTGGGGAAGATGACTAGGTTTTGTGCCAGGGTGCCCTCTAGTGGAGCAATGGCAATGAAGAAAAAGGAATATTTCTGTGCTGCAGAAGAAATGGAGATTGGAATTTTGTAGAGCGTCAACAAATGTGAATAAAAACATCATAATATGTAGCATTTTATCCTTCGTATACAAATAGCATGCATTCATTTTAGATGTGATTGAAGCTTTATGAAAACACTTTACTTGCAGACATGAAGGGTATCTTTTAGTTTATGTACTGTAATTGTATTTTATAATTATTTACAGTAGTCTTTACAGTATCGGGGTGTAACAGTTCTTGTATTTAGCTTTTGCTTGTTAAGCAACTAATTTTTCCTCACTGCATTTTTCGAAAGGATTTCCTGATTTGTGTGAGTATTGGCACTAGCAAATCTGTGTTACTATTGCAAAATCAGCAGTAATGTAAACAAAATATATTAAGGGAATTTTATTGCAGTCTGATCATTTCTGCGTAATTTTTTCTTTGGGGAGAAAAAAAAGAACATATGAAACCATGATAAAAAGGGATTAACTGTGTCTTTTCACATTTTTCAAAATTAAATGTTAGTATATTAAGTGCATTATGAAGGATGCCTCGATAAAAAATAAAAAAACAAGTACATTGGGCATTATTATTTATGTGAAAATCCGTTATTTAAAAACTGCTCTAACCCATGCCTCCAGAATATGTCTGTCCATGTAGTTAATCAACAGACAAGCACTAAGGTTCTCTTTCAGCAAAAAATAGTGGTTCTGTGAAGCTAATGTCACAGCCTCAGAACAGAATTTAGTTCTGAAGTGGCCTGCACATGCTAATGGGGTAATTATTTATGTCTTACAGTGACACAGAGGCATTTATATTCAAGTGGTGCATTAGTGCTGTTGTATTTTGACACTTTAGGCTCATTTTCCAATGAAGAGAATGTATTAGTGATGAATGTGCTGTGAAGTAGCTGTTTGTTTCCACGTTGGAAAAGTTTCATGGCTCCAGCAATCGCTAACCATTTTACCACACGGCATCCATCATTTTGTCAATGTTTTAATGTTCTGCACCAAGCCACCTAGGAAATGAAGAAAGAAACAAGGGACAAAACAGCTGAATTCTTTCAGTATATGCCAGAATCTGAGACTCGAATTTACCCCTGGTTTGCTGTCTGCACAATAACTCTTGACAGGCTTTTGAATGCCGTAGTAAATTTAATTGTAAGTTTTCAGAAGTATGCTTTATACCAATAGACATTGCTCCGTAAATGCTTTTTTAATTAAAGACGTTGAATCCTTAACCCTTTGCCCTTTGACACATAACCGATATAGAATCCCTGCTGGACCACTTGGCCGAAGTGACACCTTCTCTGGAGTATCTCAGTTTGTTAGGCAATGAAGCCTGTCCCAATGAACTTGTCAGCCTGGATAAGGATGAAGACGATTACCAGCGATATAGGTTAGCAAGACAGCGTTACAAAACTGCTTTCATTTATTCCTTTATTTGGTTATGTGTTTATTTTTGCCTTACCTTTGTTGGATTAAAAAAACAAAAAACAAACCTAAAACACCGTTTTCATTAATTACAGCTGAGCTCGGCTAAGCTCATCTGAAAAAAACAGATGGGACAAAGCAGATGACTAAAATCAACCGCTTGAAGTAGGACATAAAAGCAATCTTAAAAGTCCACTTGTTTTAAATATAAGAGTTTTAACAACATTACTTTGTGAGCGGTGCTTACATCCTGAAAAGGAATTGTCACTTGTTTTGGGATGTTGCTTTTTCTCCTTCATGGTCTTCCTGCCACACAGTACAATCTTTGTGTGAATCACAAGGTTGCTTCCCACAATTTCTGCATTTTATTAGTATTCTGAAGGGGTGAGAAAAAGGGGACAGAAGTGTAAATAAGCCTTGTTCTATTTGCAAAAGATTTTTCTGGAGAAATTGTATAATATATGGGACATAATGAATTGCATTCTTAAGTAAAATTACATATCTCCAACAGTTTTTGAACTGAAGTAGCATAGCATTATTGCCATAATATTCCTCCATTAAACATGTTGCAAAAATTGGTGTCATTATGTTTTTCAGCTTCCATTACACTGTTCTGAATCTTAGTTTGCAAATCGATTTCATGTCTGAATTGTCATTAACATAAACGGCAGTATTTTATCCAGCCTTATGGTAAAGGATGATATATTAATCAGGCTTTCAAACAATTCCTGATGGAAGCAAGCTTCTAACACACTGTGCAATAACAATTTGTCAAGTTTTCAGCAAGAAACACGTTAAAAAGAAATATATACTTTCGGTTTACTGTTTTCTCTCTAAGTGCATTTTCTGACAATGTGTGCCGTATTAATCATTTACCACGCAGAAATGCCGTAAAGGAGCCTTTCACTTGCAGAAGTCCATGCTTCATTTAGTGCTGACGATAGACATTCCATTTTGATTGACATTTTCTGTGGTTATGTGATGTAATATTTATGATGTGTCACAAAGCCGTACATCAAAATGAGCATGGCGTTGTTTCATTTTAATGTGGATTTTATATCTGTCAACATTAGGCCACTTGTAGGTCACTGTAGAACTTGCCTTAAAATACAGTGAAAACAAGAAAACAAATGTAAATCAATATCTTGGTTATTTGAATGTTTTTTTTTTGAAAATTATGAGGGAATGAGTTACTTCTAAAAGAAGCAGATTAACGGTACATTGTATTGAACTACTTCCTTTATCTGCTCTTCAACTGTTTCAAATTTTACATAAAAAGTCAAGAATCAAGTCAAGTTTAGTTATTACTAACACAAAAAAGCAATGTATTAGCTAATAAAAAATATGTAAAGTGACTGGAACTTTTATTGTTATTTTATTAATTTTATTTTTAAATTTGTAAATTATGTGGATCTCCTTCAAGACTGTGTATTCTGCTCCTTCAGGAATTCTGAGATGGCATTGTAGAAGTAGTATCTATGTTTCTACAGTTGGGTGAGAGCTGATGCAGTCTTTCAAAGCTACTTTAAAATAGTCTAATTACTGGAAGATCAAAGGTAAACTGATGCTTTTCCTACAGGATCATTTTACAACATCTGCATCATTTACCAAGTGGGTCTGACACATGAAACATTGCAAAATATTTTTAAAACGCATGCGACACAGAACTTTCATCAAAAGAAACTCAGCACTCTATTTTATTTTATACATTTTTATAAAAAGAAAATGAGCATATTTATGATATGTATGAAATTGATCGTTCTATGACTTTGACTCTTTTATAAGCACTCAATGACATCATTAGTGACAGAGAAGTGATGAGGTAATTTAACCTGTTGCATGTCAAGCCTGATTAAAAGAAAGAAAGATTAACACACTAAACAATATGCTTATCATGAGCACAACACTTTCATGCCATCAGTATTATGGAGGCTGGACAGTGCACTGTACAGACAAGTCAGTGCACAGTTTCTCACCATATTGAGTCGTTAAGAGTCAGCAATTTCCAACTTGGCAAGATGTCACAGCCAAACAATCTTTTATGTCTCTTAAGTATGGTGTGGGAGTCCATGAGATATGAGTTCTCATCAAGATCAATGGAGAGGACCAGTTGTGGTGGCCTGGTCAGGAGTGTCTATTTACTACAGAGCAACACCTGTAGTAATTGATGGCAGCCTGACTGTAAGGTGCTACACTGATCAAGTCCTGGGACCCCACTTGCTGCCCTTCCTGTTGGCTCATTCGGATGTAACAGCATTCCAGGAGGACAGCACACAGCCTCCCTCATGCTGTTTGTGTTACAACAGCTTTTTGAGGGACAAGAACATCACCGTTATGCTGTCGATGCCTCGCTTGCCAGACTTGAGCTCCATCAAACATCCGTGAGATGTATTGGAATGAGCTGTGTAGCATCTAGGGCTCAGAGACCAGAGATTAGGCACTTGCTTCTTTAGGCTATTTGAGAGTAATGGGACAGAATCCTATAAGACAGCAACAGCAAGTTATGCTGCATCCAATGGTGGCCAGACACATTGAAATCATAGACTCGTCAGTGAACATGGTACAACACTGTGAATTTGTTGCAGTTGTAAGTGATCAACTCCTGTTAATACTTCGTATATCAGTCTATAAACATTATGCAGCTTTTGGGTATCAGGGCCGGATTTTGGTGTTCATAGGCCCTAGGCACTTTCACTCCGAAATGTGCAAAAAGAGGGGTAAATGCCAATTGAATTACTCGTCCATTGACATGATGCACTTCAAACTATTCTAATGCTAGACCACATGATTCATGGAGCGAGTTGAGCGACCATCACTTCGATACTTCTAGTTTCTAGAACAGCCGCTAGATACAGTAACATATGATTATTGATTTGGAACACCTAGCAACGATTGCAAGCAGCTCGTTTTTTGTTAGTCACTAGTGTTTCCCTCCTTCATAGGCCCTAAACATTTCATATGCCCTAGGCACTATGCCTACAGTGCCTAATGGGAAATCTGGTATTGTGGGATATATGAATGTTAATTAGCCATGTACCATGCTGATGAACCCTAATAAGGGTGACACAGCCCTTCGTGTTTGCTGTCTTGACTTATTAAGAATTAGAAGACTCATTAAATGTTTGTTAAATGTTAAATGTAAATTAAATGTTTCTAGAAAGAGCTTTGTGAAACAGTCACAGCTAATTATCTATGTCTGTTAGTCTTTCTATAAACTTAATAATGGATACTATAAAAGCACTCATCATTTGTGTGAACAGTAGTGGCTCAGTCTTATTTAGGGAACTTAAACAAGTTCAGTAAAGGTAAAATGGCAATTGTCCGCAGTGGAGTAACCGACACACGAACCAAGATACATTCCGCTGTGGTTGTTCTGGACACAGGGAAGGCATGTATGTGAAACCACATATTTCTCTGTGTGCCATTAGATAAAGTAGCTAGTTTGTGGCATGACAGCAGCCCCCTGTCTTCCAAAATTACTTACCTGGGAGCAACATTCTTGATATTACCTGTTGACAGTTTCAATGCATTTTCACCCTTTTGTTTTCCTTTACCCCCATCACAGATAGATTGAACCATTAATATCTCTGAAAGGCTGACAGAGGCCTGTCATCTTGGTCTAGCCAAGTGCTATCAGGTTATCTATGGAAGGTGGCCTCTTAACATTGCTATCAGGCCAGACTTGTGTCTTAAGCTATTTTCAGATTTTAGTATAGAAATGCTCTCAGTGCTTACAGAGTAACCTTAGTAAAAAGACATTACAAAGGGTTACCAATAATCTGAATATTTGCTATGGATTTGCCAGAATAACCGTTGTTTTTGGCTGAAACAAATTATTTAAAAAAAAATCCTAACAAGACAGAAATGTTTTGAAAATACTGTCAATTCAAAAAGTATCTGATGGTTTCAAAGAGTAACTATCCTGCTAGACATCTTTTTTGTATATTTTAGGTTGTACCGTAATGTTGATGCTGAGGTTGCAGATTCTTACATTTTAAATATTTGTCCAAGTCTTTCATGTAAATGATGTCATTATAGTGTCAAATATGAGGAAACAAGTGTTTAAGATAAAAAAATGTAGACATTTCTTGTAGTGCTTTGTTCCTTCTTCAAGGTATTTTCTCTAGGTTTTCATCAGTCAAGGAAGATGGTCTACTCTGCCGTAACAAGGACTGTATGATGTCAACTTTGTTCATTGTCATACAAGTTTGATGTTGTTACCTGTGATCTCTGAGTGTTGAAAACTCTGGACTGCCTTTGCTATCTGCCTTCATCATCTTCATCCTCATCAATTTGTCTTTCACTGCTGTGTAAAGGATCTGTTGATTTTTTCTCTGAGATGCTGTCTTCACCTATATATCTGTCTGTTCTCGCCCTCCACTTAGCTGGTGTCTCTATTTCTTTGAGTTTCAATGTTGACGTGCCAGTTCCTTCAATTCCTGCCTTCCTATGAAAGAATCTGTTGGCATCAATGTGTTTCTGCCATTATCTTATGACATTTTTTCTTCTCCTGGATTGAAAGATGCAGAGTGTCTGAAAGCTTTAAACATATTTTCTAATGTTACTTAGATGACAGCTTGGCAGAAGTAATCCATGTGGATATTTATTATTTTCTTCTTTATTTTTCCTGTTTACTTAGTGATTTTTTTAAAGGTGATTATTTTTTAAAATGGACCAAGGGTGTTCCTCAGTAACGACCTGCTGGAATTAGCAGAGGGTATTTCCTGAAAGATAGCCTCATAGTAATCTGTTTTTTCTTTTCATAACATCTACTGTAGATCAAGTCGACATGATGTTAAGCGATTTCTGTGTGAAGCCTACTGTACATGATCTTCTTACTGTAGATAATAATAAAAAACGTTATTTTATATAGCGCCTTTAAAGGTGGCTTCCCAAAGCGCTTAATGTAGATGAGGTCAAACCAGGTAGCTAAGGTTGCGATAAAGTTATATACTAGAAATGCATGATTTCATTGATGAATATATTACCTAAATATAGGTCCAGAGTGAATTTAAACAAATCATATAGGTACAGGCCCAGTAGTTCCAGAACTATATATGTACAGTCATGTATGCTTGTGTGAGAGTGGCAGTTGTCCTCTGTGCTTTTTGTGAGATGGACAAACCTCTATAATAAATACTTTCTGATCTGCTAGATTCGCTTCACAGTTAGAAAGATTTTTTTTTCTATGCAAAAAAACAGGCCCTGGGCTTGTCGTTGACAGTTGGGTGCTGGGTTCAAGTTCTGGTTTGATCTTTCCTATGGTTCTTAAACTGGTTTGTTTCAGTTCTTTAAGCATGAGCAATGTCTCCCCACCCAGTGGTAATTTCTGTTGTTTATTGGTTTTATCTGGAAACTCAATGTAGGCACTGACGAATGCTTAGGATTACCCATCTTATAGAAGGTGTTCCAGGACCTTACAGGTTTCAGCAGACAAGAAAAAATATTGAGAATGTTTTTTTTTTAATTTCTTTGGCTGTGAACAAAACATAGCATTTGTCTTCTTGTGTCAAATTGAAAAGCTACTAACAATATTCTTTTTAGGTACTTTGTGCTGCACAAACTGCCTCATCTGAAGTTCCTGGACACCAGAAAAGTGACCAGACGGGAGCTAGAGGAAGCACAAGCTCGAGGCGCTTTTATGAAGGTGGTGAAGCCAGCATACAAGGAGGTAAGGCAATTTGAAGGAAAAAACTGCTCTCAGAATGATGGCTGTTTCTGGAACTTAATGGTCAGCATTCTTTCTTCTTATGTTGTTCTTCTGCAAGTTCTAGTGCTTATTCAAAAGTCTGAAAGAATATATAAAGAGACTCTGTTTGATAACGGAGCTGAAAAATACATCTAAGGTCCTTCTTTTTGTAGTCTTCTTTTTTTCAAGTAATTGCTGTTACACCCAGCAGAGCCAGAGCTCGCAGCCCTCAGTCTCCACGGCAACTGAGTGTTCGCACATGAGCCAAACAACTCTCGGTGCCATGAGAAATCGATTGAGGTGGCTGTCCGTGCCACCTGCCTCCTCCTAATGGGTAATAATCTCATCATCTCCAGGCTTCTTAAACCTTGCCTTGCCCATGGTCAGGCGCTCTGTCATTGAGCTTCCTACTGAATTAGAAAAGTACCCCCAGTGTGACCCAGTCCATTATAATATTTAGAATATTCTGCCTGAATCAGCCCGACTGCACGATCTCGAGATGAAACCACACAGCCAGGCGGTTTTCCATCTGCCCCTGCTCACTATGCCTTTACAGCAATCAACCAGACTTGTGGGACTGTGCAGCTTTCTTGTTCTACAGACCTGCTTGACCGTGTAGCTTCTCTGCTCTGCTCAGCTGTGCCGTACCTTCCCCTTTCCTTTTTCAGCTTGACTGCACTGTGCATCCCCTGTTTCGTCTGTCCTCTGTTTCCTGAACAGCATCCCGAGCTCCTGCCTCTCCACTAGCCTTTGCTGGGACTAAGCACTTTCCAGCTCAGTGCCATGTGGTAAAGATCGCTACACTGTTAATGCAGGTCATAATTTATCAAGGAGCTCTAGTGCCTTCTAGTTTATCGTATAGTAGAAAGTAAATGTTTTTCACACTTTCAAACTAATTTTAAAGGCACTAGAAGTCTCAAAGAAGTTTTTCAAAGAATTTTGCTTTGACACATTCATTGAAGTGAAAGTGTCTTATAAATTAAATCTCATTATAACATGCTCATAGGAGAGTAACCTCTAGGTTCTAGAAAATAAAAACAAAATCTGTCTTGTTTAATGTTATTAATGTTACGTAAACATATTGCAGTGAATTTTAGACACCCTGCTTTACTCTGTCACTCACATTAGAAACAAAATCATTTGTTTTGGTGTCAAAAGAATATAAGTGGTGCAAAGAGTGTCATTATTCTATTCTCAGAAATGAACAAAAACAAATCATTCCCCTAACCTTCTTGCTCTTTTATTGCCCCACTAATTTAGATGTGTGGTAATGCCACAGACGAGCAGTTACCATAATCTAATCCATCTTTTTTTCTTCTTGTCCTTCTTCTGCTTTGTTTATACGTGCCTTATTGTCAGAACCCTTTACAAATCCCTAATCTGAGGTCCTTTGAAGAAATGATCCCGTAATGCTTGATCACCACATAAGGGAGTTTCTTTTTAATGATCAGATTCTGACCTCATGTCATATGCACAAGCCCAGATCAAAGTAGACGGCGCCTGTCCAGTTGGGGCTGTGTTGTTGAGCGTGACAGCACTTCACATCAGAGCGACAGCTCACGTATACAACAGTCAGAGTTGCTTAATTATGCTCTGGCCTTATAATTATTCCTCTGTGCTTTTTTGTGAGGCTCACAATCCCTTATAATAAATACCTTCTGATCTGCTGGATTTGCAGTTGGAAAGATTTTGTTGGAAGAATTGATTTTATGCTATTGGATAGTACTAAAATATTTATCATTTCTATCAACCAGAGCCAGTCTTTTCACTGTCACAGGAGTCATAAATTTGGGCTATGAAGTGAGGAGATCACTTATATTTGATTTGACTGAGTTATACATCTTGATGTAGTAAATGTATGTCAAAAGATGCCTGACTAAGAATTTACAAATGGAAAATGCATGTGGTTTTAACAACATCTTTCAGAATTATTATTTATATTTTTAGTTGTTAAGTTTCTTAGAGTCATCACAAGACACTCTGGCTCTTTTTAATGCTTTACCTAAAAATTAGCAAATAATAAATGAATAAAACAATAACACTTCAGGACTTCTCTTTATGATATTGTTTAGGGATTATTCTTAGCATATATTTTATAAGAAATAATATATTTTGGGGCACGGTTAATTTTGTATTATATTTTTTTGTCACTGATTTTCTGCGATTTAAGATCTCCGTGGTGCGTAGCTCAGGGCTGATAAAGTCTTACTTTAGACTGCCATGCATTTATATTATTTAACATAATTGTGATTGCTAATAAGACCGTGCTAAGCTGCCACAAACTGTAATGGTTAGATTTAATAGCCAGACTCTTATTGTGCTGATTATTAAAAGTTGTAGAAGAGCTTGAAGCTCTGAGCACTTAGCCTTCTAACACCTGGGTTAGCTATGAAGTCCTATGTGTTGCACTCCACTTCCCAGCTGAACAGCTCTGAATTTAAAGAAAGTGTAGCATTCGAAGCTCACTGACTTACAGGCTCCCATGATGCTGAGCAGTACAGGTAATGGTTCTTAACTTTTAATTAAGAGTTGTCGAGAAGGCTTAATTTGACTTGATTAAATTAATACGAGGTACTATTCATGCACGAAAACATTTTTTTTTTCAAAAGCTGGAAATTTTGAACATTGTTCTATTTAAATACATAATTTTGAGACTATTGTATTTGTGATTCATATGTGAACCTAGATTTTTTTCTTATTAAATAAACATTACTTGTTACATATTATTATTAAAAGATGCAGATGAAAATGTTTAAAGTTTAATAGTTAAATGTTTACCCATTATCTGTTCTGTATGGGAAATACTTTAAAAAGTATAGTTTTTTTCTTTTGTCTGTTACTATAAACATCATAATTGTTGTTGAAAGAAAAAAAATGCAGTTTATAAACCGTGGCAAACAGATTTTTTATTCTATCTTTTTATTTGTGAAAGTGAAGTGTGTTCTGAAAAAAAAGAAAATGGATCATTTTTAAATTAAAACAAACTGGGAGTAGAACTTCCATAGAAGGGGCATGATGCTTAATTATAAATTAGCATTATTCCTGCAGCAGAAGATTTACTGTGTCTTTCATGAAGTAGACTCTCCAGTAACACAAACAACACGGACTTCGTAATCGTGTTTGGGAATCGAGATTGTCTCCAAGAAAAAAGTTATTGTAACCTAAAATATACAACACTTAAAAAGTTTACAATGAAAAATTACAGGCTTCAATTCTTAGAACACAAATGTTGACAACAAAGACCAAATGAGGGACTTGGCCAGCATAGTGATATATACCGTATATATAAAATAAGCAAAGAGGATAATAAATTTTAATGAATATTGAAGAGACAACTGTATATGATGTTTTTCTGTGAGATGAATCTTTTGTTTCTGATTACAGAGTAAAGCCTGGATTAAGAGTGTTTTATGATGAGAAAACTTAACTTGTATTTAAGAATGACTGGGTATGATTGTGCCTATGTTTTTATGAAGCTAAAATATATCGAGACCTGCTTTTGTAAATGTCTCCTATATATATTCCACATATTTCCTCATAGGAGAAACTGTTGAAGCAATGGTCATAGACCTAAAGTGAAGGAGAATCGGCATCAGCATTTGATTAGTCAAAATGAAAGCCAAAGATCAATGATATAGCAAGCCGATATAGTAAAGTCCTTTGTTGAATGATATTAAGAAATCTAATCCATTATAATGCAGAATCCTCCATGATCTGTGTAAAATTAAACTTCGGGAGTGAAGAGAACCTTGTGCCATGGTGAAGCAATAGACGGATCTTGCTGGGAACATATGTGGTTTGAAAAAGGGTAGGAGTAACAGCAGACCAGTCTCAAACATCCTGCGTGTGTTCAGCAGCACTGTCATGAACGAATTTACATACTGTTTGTTTTGAGGTTGATAAGAGCTGATATGGCAGCCATAACAAGCTCTGCAGGGCATGTGTACACTCTGTCCTTAATTGCCTTCATCATCATCATCCCAACAGTCTGCTGGCCAATAGAGCAGGTCACCAATTAATGGGGACTGCAGACAAACCCATGAGGAATGTGGGCACTGGAGACGATGGCATAATTAGATATTTGTGTTTGCTTTCATGTTTTGTTCAGTAGGGTGTCCTACACTAAAAGACAGGGTGCCAATAATAATGTTACAACACAAAGTAATTAGCACCCTTCTTGTTTCTTTTGCTAAGTTTCCCACATAGTGACAGCCTTAGTAATTGAACAAAACTCATTTAAGTGTTCAGTGGAATCCCTCTAAATATTTCTCAAAAACTGCAAGAGCTTAGATTCACTAAGCCCAGGGCTTAATTTAAAACAAAATGAAGGTTGATTTTGGTGTTGTGTTATTGTCTTGATGTCCTGAGGCAGCAGAGTTGTACATTTTTCACATAATTATTTTTAATTAATGCACATGTTTATGGCTTTTTACCAGCTCTTCTGGCTTTGTGGGAACTTAAAGTATTTTAAAAATAGTAATGCAGGTGGGCATAGGAGTATTAATCTCGGCAAAATGCACATCTTATCCAAAATGTATTGAATGGCTGCTGATTGGCTTGTAAGAAGATATTTGTTTTAATTCTAAAAGTTGAAAGCATTTGTTGTAGCTTCTCAACATTATCACATAATTATCATAATTTACATACACCGTTTAATTCAACCTACCTTTTACTGTAGGTATCCATGCACATAGAATTCTGTATTTACTTAGTGTTGACCTCTAAAACATGAGCAAGCATAGCTCAAACCAGGAGCCCCAATCCTATATGAAGCTGGGGTTGTAGAGTGGGACACGTCACACAGCGTATGGGATTGCTTAGAACCTTATCTTGCCCTCAGAGGAAGCATACATTTAGAACTTCAAACAGCATTACATTGAAAACAAGCAACACTTATGTGAGAGTCTGTTTTCTGTTTGCAACGTGTGACCAAAACCACCATTTTTTTTTCCACAAAACTCACAAAAGGATTACCATTAATGCCAAAGCCTCTGATGCAGTAAAATTAAGAAATCATACGTTATGAAAGTGATTTATGTCTATGGTTAATCCTGAAGAATAAAAGGAACTGTTTTGAACTTTGGAAACCTCAGGAGTCACGTCAGAATTGAATGTGACCGCGATCCAGGCTGCTGCTTTTCAAACATGGCATTTAATATAATGTACTTTGGTGGACCATATGTCTTTAATAAAGCAGCAGTAAGCCTTAATACAATATGAAGACCATAACTTTTCAAAATTCATAACCTTTTCCATGGCTCCAAAATGTTAACCAGTGAGTGAGTCTCACTTGCTATAAAACATACATGTAAAAAAGTGTCTTATTAATCCACTAAGACATTTTGACAGTCAGGCTGTCACAAACTGTTTAACTTAGAAGTCCGTTTGGAATTCTGCCTTTTCCCCTTGCATTTTCAGAACTGCAATTAAAACCTGACTTTCGTCTATTATTAATTTGGTGTCAAACTGCTTTAACCACATATTACTTAAGAGCTAACATTTAATTATTTGGCTTTAAGAAGCAACATATTGGAATCTTTGTTTGCTGCTTTGTAAATGAGTGTTTCTGTTTTTATGTGCATAAGGGTATTTTGGTTTGTGATGCTCTCAGCAGCTTGAATGTGTTTAAAACAGTCTGTCACTCTTGGTTTGGTTATGTTTTCAGTGAAAGGTTAGGCTCTCTACACAGACTCACATGTCTGCTGTGTGGACACATCGCAGAGAAGCTGAGAGGAAGACAGCAAACTAAATCAACACTGCAGTTATAACAGGGATACGTAAAAATAACTGTCACAGTCTTTCTCATTTCAAAATGTCAGAGATGATGCTATACTAATGCATCTGGTCTGATACACAGCATTGATAGAAGAAAAAATATCTTTCACAAGGTTTTTTAATCCTTTTTTAATATCTAAAAATTTGGAGTTAAATATATATATAAACTAAGAGTTGGCAAACAAGAAACAGCATTCTGCTGATTTTGTTTTGTTTTTTTCCTTTTTGTCTATAATAATGACCACATATGCAGGGACATAAGAAAGGTTACAAATGCGAAGAGGCTATTTGGCCCAACTAATCTGTGGTAGGTAGTATCCAATTGTTCGATAGATTTTATCCAGCCATTTTGTGGAAGAAGCCACGGTAACACCTTCAAAAGCATACTGTAACTACTCAGCTTGTTTCATACTCCCACAACCCTTTGTGTAAAGAAGTGGCTCCTGTTATCAGTTTTAAATGTTCTTCCACATAGTTTTTGCTGTGTACTCTTCTTAAATGATTAAAGAAATGCTGTTTATCTTTTTTTTTTACTTCAGTTGCCTCATGTGGATCACAGAGTGGATCATGGGATATGAAATCCCATGCTATGGGCCTGGCCTTTTGGCACAGCAGGTTTCGGTCACGTTTGGGTGGATAGCACAGACAGCGGTTTGAATCTGGGATACAGCAGTGTGCTGCATCTCCAGGATTGTATCATTTTAACTCTTATTACTTGTAGGACTGTCTAGAGATCAGTCTTTGCCAAGACAATGAGCAGAAAAAATCTCAAATTGCCCAAATCACAGTACAGAGAGGAGAAATGCTTTCAAGTGGATTGTTCTAAAAATGAGTGGAGAAGAAAGGTATAACATAATCTTCCGTATTATAACATACATAACGTACATTACATTATAACTATATCTTCCTTGAGATCCAATTGGTGTAAAGAAGTACCATTTCCTAAAAACATACTGATTCTCTGTATGCTTTAGGAAAATAAGTTTGTGATCTGAGTATGTAATTGATCATCTTAGTAATAGCACGCTGGGCATTGTTAGTTACCATGCTAAGTTCCATGAATTTATCTGAACTGGAGTATCACACCAGTAGAAGAAGGAATGTGGGCCTGAAACAACAGCAACATGACGTGGCTCTGAGATCTCCCACCCACTTAAAGGATGGAGGTGTCTAGATAACAGAACAATCCACTCACACAAGACGATTAGTTACTTCAGCACAGTGTCCTTTGCTCCTGGACCCAAAGGGCCACAGGGTCTTGGTTTGCATCCCACCTGTGTTCTTTATAGTGAACTTAATTAGTGAGCTATTTCTCAATCAATTATTGATGTACCTGTACATTAAGAGCCGTGAATCCCATCTGTTTCTGTTCTGCCACAACCGGAGCAAGGAGTACAGGTTTAAGGGACTGGCCCTTGGATGGGCTCCTACATTTTATTGAGAGTTGCACAAAAAAAGCTACACTTCCTGGTTTCACTGCTTCGTTGTGAAAGAAATGTTCTTTTGTATCTATTCCACAGATAACGAAAACCAGGCTTCAAAAGCACAAAGTTTCAGGCAAGCTCTGAAACTTGATACCTGCTCAAATTCAATTCCTCGTCATTGGGTTCAAGCAGGATTTGTACAAATACTCTCCATTTTTTGGCGAGTTTAGGCAAACCTGTAAAGAAAATAAAAACAATTGTAGGAAACAACATGTAGCATCAAAGTTAGTTGTACAGTTAATTATTTTCTGATCCCATTAGTTTGGTGTTGGTGATGTTCATAACAATCATACAGATTGCAAAGAAAAAACAACGCTATTAAGATATCGAAAAAGTTAGAAAGCTTATTGTTTTAAGGTAAAAGAATGCCTAAAGATTGAAGAATGTGTTATGGACAGGTGAACTGACCATGTGTTAAAAATACATTTTATCCAACTCAATACGAGTGGCCCATTTATGGCGATCCCCTCTTCAGGAAAAAGCTTGTGATATTGTTCCACTGCTGTCCTCTTTATAGTGTTCTAGGGAGGGAAATTCAATTAGTAATTCATGTAATTAAGATAATTAAGGCTTAATTCATGTCTCTATATTCATAATATGCAGAAAAGGGAATTTCAGATTTAGAAGATTATAAAGGATGAGTTTTGTAAGGGAAGAGCTTGAGGGGTGTAGTGGTTAAGTACACACTATATCAGCCATCATTTTTGTTTCTATTTGTTTATCCATTTGTCTCCTTCCAGTGCTGTGAAATACATCCTTGCAGTGCTCATCTCTATACTTGGGACTTCCAGGTTCCCTCGAGCATCCAGAAAATTATGAACAGCATGTCGTAGTGCTCGGCATGAATGTGCCTTTAGTGTGCACGCCAAATCATTGCAGGAAATAAATCACCAGGAGTGAAAAAGCACAAATATCTTATTGTTCTCAATGGGGAAACTAGCAGTACTAAATCAAAGACCGTAAAAGACAAGTAGTTTATGGGCAAGACAATCAGAGACTGCTGTATTTCCCAAAAATATGTAAGTATACATCTCAATCTTGCTTATTAAGACATTGCAAATCTATAAATTGCAATATTAATGTTTATTTCTGGTCTTACAACATGCATAATGCATTATTACTTCCTTGGAGCTGAAAATCTTTTACTACAGCTGAGAAATCTAAAGTGAGCAGTGTGATATTTGGAAGCATGAGCCATTGTCACAGGTAAACAAAAAGAGGAAATCTGTAATCTTACTACAGCAATGTTGATATACCAGCCTTTCGACAGCCACTGACAGGACTAAATATGTGAGGGGTTTCAGAGTGAAAACAAAAGCCTTTGGTGTGTTAAAAAAAACATATTTTTGGTGTGTAGAGTAATTAAGTACTACAATTCAGTATTACCATAAACTCCAAATCGATTTTGCCATTCCATATTTTTTCAAAATTGATCCCCTAGCTTGTCCCTTTGGAATCATTTTGCAAACATTTTGTGAGTGGTAAAGGCAGACCTACTGTACGTAGCTTGACAAATCCATATTGTAGCCCTCAAGGGGGAAAGATCAGCTTCGACTAAGGATTGATTCCTGGTCGCTGGCTTCTGAGGCAAGAGAGTTACCTCTTCGCCAGAAAGCCCCAACCCCTGTGGCAAAGAGAAAACTCACTCCCTCAGCCCCCGCGCCACGAGGGGTGAGCCTGTTACAATATGAATCTTGTTCTTTTTCATGTGTTGTATTGATGAAAAATGTGTTATTTTAGTCATGGTCACATGTGGGATTTTCTTATGATGAGCCCGAACAGAAAGCTGTGTGTTCAAGTCAATGTACTGCTCTCTGCGTATGTGCGCGAGGGCTGACTTGGCGTTGTGCTCCTTCTGTTGCTTAGAACGCAAACAGGAAAGAGCTGCGCATTTCCCTCCGGAGGACCTGCTGCCCAGGGCTCGCACACACGGCCATTTTTAACATGAGGGCAAGAGAAGTGCAGTGGTTCAAGCCGAGCCGCTAAGTTCCTCTGCAAGTGAACTCCCAGATGGGGCGAGGCTGGGGCAAGGTTGCTGTCCACAAAGACAACTGCAATTAGAGGGGTGACTCACAGTTTTCAACATGAATCATATTCAATTGCACATTATAAACGGACTGTAAAAGTTTAAAACCTATATGATTGTTGATAATTACTGCACGATTGATATATTAGCTTGTTCAAAGTAAAAATTGCAAGGGTGTGTGACCCAAACGTCTTTTGACCCTGGCTGCATGAATTATATATATATTATTATTGTTGTTGTTATTGCAAGTTTAGACAAACTCTCTACAAGCAGATGTTTCCATGTGTTTCTCTCTCTCAGACTTGCCTTGTAATTTGAACCAAAGTCCTGTTTTTTTTCTCAAAATAAAAAAAGACTATCTGAGAATAACCATTCCATTTTTCAGAATGTTTTTTGGAATGCTTATTTAAATTATTAAGTACTGTAGGAATATTGGTTGAAGTCATTTATGGGCAAGGCCAATAAAAAATCATTCATTCAGGAAAAAGCTTAGCTGCATGCCTGCTGTTAAGCAATAGAACATCGCTTATCTGCTAAGTATTTAGATTTATTAATGAAAGCCAAGAAACTGAATGCTACCATTTATCACATTGAAATACACACTGTACCTTCTAGCTGAAAACAAAGGCCTTGTAGAACTTCAGATGTTTTAAACTAAGTGCAAACTTGAGTTACATCAATCTGTAGCTTTTCCAGGTTTTCTTGATGCAAGTTTTGTATAAATCTCATTCAGAGGTTTGAACAGATACCAAGGTGGATACATTAACTTTGACATACAGTACATACAGCCACTGGCCGTCTAGACACTCTTGAGTCTGTCCAAATGTTTTTTTTTTCTTCTTTGAATAAGCATTGTTTTTATGCTGTTGTCAAAAACCATTTAATGCTTTCCAGTGGAGGAGATACCTGTGAGATTTCAAAACAGAAATTTGTGATTCTCATGAGTTTAATGAATTCTTTCAGTTTAGCAAAGATCTTTTTCCCAGTTAAACCAGATCTTTCGTTTGCACCTGGAATTATTTAGATGTAACATTCCACCCAAGGCTTTTATGATTAATGTGTCCCTTCCTTTTATATTTTTTTCAAAAGCCTCAAAGCAAATCTGGGTTTGCTTAATTATTACCGAACTGCTGTTTTACGTCAATTATGATACCTATTAACTGATGTTCTTTGCAATTATAAAACACAGACTGCTGGTTCAATTTTCTTTGCTTTCGGGAAGGACTTTAATCCCTGAGCATAATTCCTTATAGTTTAATTGCAATTTAATTTTTTGTTTTCCTCAGATGATTATAAGATGTTGCCAGCTTAATTAAACACAGATGGCTTGTTTGTGAACTCCTTTGTATTCATATTTCCACTTATGATTGTGCTGTGGTATAGGTATTGAAGGAAAGTGTTCATGAGGCGATATTTAAGATAATGCTTATCATAACATTCCCTACCACTTCATCATAATGTGACAATTATATCCATTAAACTGGATCCATTTAGAACCTAATCCACTTCTTCCATAAAATGTTTTTGTTCTAGTTTACTGCCTTGAAAAACATATAATCCCGAACTCAGAAAAATGTAAGTTTTACTTCAAATTGCTGTGAACTGTAAACACAATTTAAAGAACATTCAAATATGTTATGTACTGCAATGTGTTTTTTTTCAAAAGACGTGCACTTTGCAAAAGAAATTCTAATTGAAAATGCAGTCTGTGTTATACCGAATAAATATGATGCCTTGTATAGTTTGTGGTGCTCACGATGCATTTTATGTGGCACTGAATAAAAAGTAAAAAAATAAATGCAAGTATTTCTTTTTTGTCTTAGGACAGGTGACAGTATGCAATTGAAACATATAATACATTTCCTGGCCTGAAGGAGATACAAGTTCAAAGTTTCTGGAACTTTTTTTTTTATTTTGTCTGTTCTGAGGGATAGTTGTTGATTTGCAGAATTTAAAGAAGATGCCAAATGAAAGTTCCTCATTTAAGTTTGTGCTTACACAAGGCTTCTTTGTGGTTTTTAGAGCCTGTCAGACTTGTCAGGCACGGTAAGAAAAAGTATATTGTTTCCAGCACTTGGATTCCTTTCCCTCTGACATCTGCCACTCTGTAAAGATGATAAATTCTTGCCTCATTAGCCAGGGGTGTGGGATTACAGGCTGACAACACATTAATCACCAGCTTCTGTGGCAGGCAGACTAGCAATAGGCATTGTTAACAAAACTTTTCTAATATGTCACTCTCCTCTGTGACAGCCTGTAATCAATCATCGTGATTGGCAGTGCTGATAGATTACACTATTTATACTTTGTGTAATGAAAGATAGCGTTTCCACCTACTGTCATTCCTAAGACGACGATAGTCCATTGCTGAATAGAAACATATACAACAAAAAAAACACAGACCTTGGCTCAGCATTGTGAACTTAAAGCAGACAATGTTCCGGCTCCTTTGTGGATGCTTTCAGTAGGGGCGTATTGTTTGGTAACCTGGTAAAGCCGGCACTTTAAATGAGTCTTCAAACCAACAGCGCTGTTGGTATTTGTGTCCCCGTCGCTGCCTGGTCAGGTTCTGGCAGGTAGATGTCTGGGTCGGGCTGCTGATAGCTCTGGCTTTTCTTCTCCCACATGTCTCATTCTGATTTCTATGAAATATGTGAGGCTTTGACGCACCAGGGGCAGATATCCTTCTGCCTTCCTGTAACTATGCAGAAGGCCAAGATTAAACCTACACAAGTCTATTAAGGAAGGGACAGAAGATGGCTCATCTGCCGGAGCAGTGACCATGGTTGGTCAGGAATGACATTCCCTTTGGATATTGTTTGAGGCTTTTCGGTGGTCCTCCAGTGATTCTGACCCTGCTTTGAAAATGGCTGATGTAGAATACGTATCGGTCGGCACAGTGGTGCAGTGGTTAGCAGCGCTGTCTCACAGCGCTGAAGCCCTGAGTTCAGTTCTGGACCTGGGATGCTATCTGGAGTTTGTTAGTTATCCCCATGTTGGTGTGGGTTTTGGCCTGGTATTCCGATTTCCACTCACAGTCCAAAGACATACTGTACTGGTACATTAATAGACCAAATTGAGTTTGGTGTGAGTGTATTCAAGTGTAGAGGGTGTATCCTGCCTTTTGCAGAGATAGGCTCTGGCTCCCTTGCGACCCTGTTCTGGATAAAGCAGTAAGAAATGGATGGATTTATCGATCCTGTAAGGTCTTATGGATATATACACCTAGGGAAGGTGTTATGTTTTCTGCCTGTTGGCTTCACCTGGAAGAATGTTGAGTCTCTTCAGTTTTTCTCTTTGTTGTAAGACTAACTCCTGTTTTGTGTTCAAAGACCAGAAGGGAATTCTGTCAGGCTTTTGACAGCAAGTAAATGTCTATCGTTTCTTAAGAAGGAATACCAACTGGAAATGAGTTAACTAGACCGTACTTCAGAGAGCTAGGCAACACACCCTTATGGATACAATCACAGATAACTTGCAACAGCATCATCCAGACCTGACATTGCTTTGTAAGTAGTGTAGAATTTAGTGACATGTTCAATGGATCCTGTCAGTTGCTCGATTGAATTCTCGGCCCACTGTGTCTCTGCTTGAAACATATTGGTCAATTATTTTTAAAGCTGTCTGAGATGGAAGACAGTGTTATTTAGTGTGTATTAACTGTGCATCATTAAGGCACATTGGGATGTAAATAACACAGTAGAACTTTATTTATTTTTATGTAAAACTATAAAAACCTTCAGGAAGTGTGACCCGTCATTGTTTTTTGAGATCTATTCACAATGCATAAGACATGTCCCTGATTGCTTTTCTAGTGTTTTATAAAAGACACTAAATTATCCTTAATCTTTAACTGCTATACTCAGGGCACATACATCCTTCAGAAGTTATCTGTACGTGTTTTTTTTTCTGCATTTGCTTGGCAGAATAACACTTAGTGCCTGGTACAAAACTGTAAATGAACATTCACCTGTCTAACTCTTGCACTATGCTAGAAAACAAAACTGTCTAAATCGACTTCTCATTCCACTTTGAGTCAGTAGCCAGTGACACCTGTTTCACTAGTAGTAAAAGTTATTTTCAAAGCAGAAGTATTAAGTCTTTTTAAACAGGTATGCTTTCTAATTGATATGCAAAATCACATTATTCATGGTGACTGTTAATTCTTAAAAAACACCATAACTTGTTTTATTTTTTATTTCATTTTATTAGAAATGCGTTCCTAAGAAAACACAAATATACCGTATGCCTATTTAATGGATTAACGTTATAGTTACAATGCTGATGAGCACTAAGCAGGATGCTAATTCCTCCAGCGTATTCCTAGATTCCTACCCGACTAAACTGATTTCCAGTTTTCTTAATACTCTCAGACCCATTGTATAATCACTGCCCACATATACTATATTAAGTTCAGGTGGGTAGCTGCATCAGCATGTGTAGGCTGCTAAGGAACAAGTAATAGGGTTATTCCATGCTGAAAAAAGAAGAGAGAAAACACAACGGTTTGGCCGTGGAGCCTTCTTCAGGTGTGAAGAAGGCTTTACACACCTGAAGAAGGCTCCACGGCCAAACCATTGTGTTTTCTCTCTTCTTTTTTTCAGCATGGAAAAAACCTATTACTTGTTCCTATACTATATTAAGCTCTATACATGTTTCCTGCTAATATTAGACCATTGAAAAGAAGAGCACCAGTTCTCTGTTTTTCCCTGTGATCATGTGGTACAGAGTTCTACTTCTGCATTCTGCATTCTGTATTCTGTCTCCTTTAATACCTAGAGGCTGGAAACTTTCTGATGGTTTGTGCAGCAGAACTAACAGATGACTAAAAAGCAGTAGAGGATTAAATTTACAGAATTGATTTTCAGCATTTACGTGGAATGAATAGATTTGAACATTGTGTGATTAGAAATATATTCAAATATTTTTATAGCCATCCTATTGACGTATCCAGTACAAACATTTTATTATGTGTTATTTAATAAACATAACTTAAATTCTGGATTTACACCTGAATTTTAAACTACTCTTTATGTGCACATACATAAATGAGATAAAATGTACACATTAGCAGTGACATTTCCATTATACTTTCTTTAAATTTGGGTGAGCAGCTGTTTGGATTACTACATTTATTTTAAATCGTCATGTGCATAGAGGATGGCCATGTAGTCAAGTTAGCTCTTAACCGAGAGCAGTCAATTGCCTATTAACAAGACCTGTAGTAAATAGGGTCTGTAAGGCTCAGGAGACCCTCAGCTATTCAGTATAAATGTGGGAGTTGTTAAGACTATCAGGCAGGTGAAACAGACTAGGATGAGGGGTTTAAACTTTAATCTCCCTGAAAAAAGAATGCAAGCGTAAGGCAAGAATGATTAATGGGAAACCTGATCAAGTAAAGCCCCGCCATGTCACAGGACATGATTAGTAGGTGACAGGGACTGTAACAACATCTAGCCATTTCTGTTTCTTCAACAGCTCGGCCTGTTCTATAATTAATGTCCCCAAGGGCTGTGTGCAGGTCAGGCTAGGGAAACCTGTCGGAACAGGTGGAGCTGACAACTTCAGCAGAACAGCTTTCGCATGAGAGGAGGGTGGAAGATGTGGATTCCAGATGGGCTGTTTGACTTCTCTGCCCCAGAGCAAACAGGCTGGGCTTCGGGGAGGATTAAAATAGTCTTAAGTGTGAACAATCAAAGGTTTAAATTGCCATAGTTGTTAAATTGTGGGTAAATCTTTAAAGAAACCGGTTGTGTAAATTTGCCTCGTGTTATCCTACTCCACATAATACTACTATAGCATTATAGTGAGAATATACAGTATGTAGCTGTATTGTTGTGGAGGAGCAGGATAAGCAGATAAGAGGACTGCCACTGATCCCTAGTCCTTATGGGTGACCCAGAATCAGAGAGGAGGAGAAACATTCGTTTTCTCTCTGTAGAATAACATGAAAAAATTGATTAATGTAAAAAAATATCTAAAAATCCAGTTTCTAGGGCTTTTGCATTCATGATGCAGTTGTGATTTTTAATTTTCACTCTGGACTACACATCCTGGGGACCGATACAGTCCTCTGCAAATTCTTCTGTAGACTTAGACACTGAATGGGAATGTTTCACAGCAACACCACTGATAACTAAACACCTAAACTAGCTAATCCTCTTCATTCAGTTTGGAACAAAGGCTAACACCTCCATAAATTAGGTGTTAAAAATACTAAGTCTCTTCTTGACCAGACATGCAGGACAACTGCCTACCGACATTTCTCAGTGTTCCTTGCAAAAAATAAAATGGAGTGATGGATAAAAATATTTTCAAATATCTATAAACTGATTTTTCATGTAAGTGTGTTAGCAATGAACTATGTAATATTTAGAGTCAAATAGAAATGTGAAACTTGACAACTTATAACTTTATTATAAATGCCTTAAAATGCCATATCTCATCAGTCTAACATTGAACAATATCCAAATGAGGTGTATTTTTTCAAAATATGCGCTTTCATATTTAACATACTATAACCACCACTGTTAAGTACAGTACATATTTATTGAAGAACAAGCAGAGGTTTCTTCCATGTTGAAAAGTACAAAACACAACCCAAAAATGTTTTGGGGGTAAAAAAGGCAAAAGGATTAGTTTTTCTCATTCTTTTGACTTTTCAGTGTAGATTTTTCCTCTACCTTTGCAGCCTGAAATCTGATGCAGCTCCTCTCTTGTTCCTCTATATCTTTTTTTTTTTAAATGTTACCATTGTACACTCGCAGACTCGCATTAAAATTCTTTTAGGGGCTGGAAGGGAAACAGTTTGCCTTTAGTGACTAAGGAAGGTGCATCGGGGGCATTTATGTTATGGTGCTACAGGAGCAGTTTCAGATTTTAATGGGAGTGGTCATCTTTCTGCAATCTTCAGTAACAGGCAGGCATCAGACAAGAACAAGTATGACATGAATTCTCCTAGACCTTAAGCATGTGATAATTGATCTCACTGGTAAGAATTGATTTTAGACACTGCCGTATCTAGCTGGTTAAGGTATTCCTGGGGACGTTTCCTTGCGTTGACATTTTCTGTTGAAGACAACGCAGCATTTGCTCATATTGACAGGAGCCGTTCCTTTGCCTGCCTGCAGTGCCACTGGCCTGTGAATAAAGATATCAACTTAATAGGCGAGATGACAAGCCCACTAACGGCTGCTGCTTCTGTGCAAATGGCAGGTCAGCCCTGAGTCCACTCGTGGGAGACGCTCAGGGTCTAGTGATAATGACCGAGGAAACTGTCAGGCAAGCCATAGGCTGCACTTCTTATTGTGAAAGAGCAATTTTATTAATTTTGTACTTTAAAAGAGCTAGAAAAACCGAGCAGGTTTAAGCTGAAGTGCTGATTTCTACAGTTAATGTTTTGGTATTTAAACATGTTTGTTTCCATCTGAAATAGATTTCAATTGTAAGCCATAGGTAGTAGCTCAACATTTCTTTATTTTCTAATGCTTATTTTGCCCATTGCATTTCTCATATTAGTCTATTTCAGATTCCAATACTTGATGCTGTTTATAACTGTACATGTATTACTAAGATATCTGTGAAATTTTAATATGTATTTGTGAACACATAACTGTACAAATTGGTTGCTTGGATTGAATCGATAAAGATATAATCTAAATTATTCTATTTTGATCATTATGTTCATTTTTTTTATTTATTTAATGTATGTCATTATTTGGTGTTTTCATGTAGCAGATCGTCGAGTCCCCCCCCCTCCTCCCCCATTTTCATGCAGTGCCTTGTTTAATTCCTCATCATGAGGTGTTTTAAATTGTCCTGACTTCTGACATTAGCCGTGTTCTCATTAATATTAGCAGTCTGACCTTCAGAAAGCTGGCAGTCATAAGTCACATGGTTGATTAATGGCTACACTCCCCAGGACAGGGTTGTTGGCTTTTGAAGGGCCTGAAATGCATCCAAGGTGCCTATAAAGTAAACCTTAGTACTTGAATGCCAAGACACATACTTGTAAGTAAAAACTAAAATAGAATTAAAATATGCCTCGACTACATCTTCTGCGCATGTCTTGTAAGTCTTTTGTTACAAGACTTAATTATTGTATCATAGAAGATAAGAGCCTCTTTCTGGTATGAGTGGGTTTGAGAAATTGGAATGGAATTGGGGACACTTGGAGTCAGTACAGTACAGATGGGAGCAGTTAATAATAGACATTCTCCTTGAAACACAGTACACATTTAACCCAAAAGTAAATCAAAGCTGGGAAAACAGTAGCCCAAAAAGTTGAACAAATTAATTAAAAAAAACACATAAAGGGATAAAGGAAACGCGTGATAAAATCAGCAAAAAAACAGCATTTTCCGGTTAAAGAAAAGAAATGTGATGAATTGCTAACGCAGCTCAAAGAAAGATATTAGAAAGAAAAAGTATGAAATAGAAAGGCTATCTTAAGATTGAAAATAATTTAGATTTAGATTTTAAATAATAGAATATTTTTAGTATTACTACAGCAAAATAACAGTAAAGTATGTGGTAAAATGTATCCGCGATAATCATGGGGAAGCATTTAGATGATGAACAGCAAATGGCGAATGTATTAAATCAGTGTTTGTGCTTACCAAGGAAGAAATTGACAGTGTGCCTTTGGGTAAGGAAAGACAGAGCTTTATATAAAATTGGTTTTGCATAGATGAGGCAAAAGTGTTACAGGTTCTAGAAACATTTAGGATAAACAAATCATGAGGGCTCAATGGTTTTCTACTATTTTCTACCATCGTGCCTAAAGTAGCAAGACACATTGTTCATATTGATATTAAGAGTGTTAACAAAACACTTCCAACAGTCATTCGAAACAGAGGTAATACTCAGTAACTGGAAAATTGCGCCCATCCATAAAGTGGGTTACAAAACTTTGCCAAGTAACAAAGCAAACCTAATGTGTCCTACTTGTATTACTATACATTTAAGGTTCTGGGTTATTAGAGCTAAAGTAGGGGATCATCTATACAGTAATATGATCATATAGCACAGATTAAGAAAAGGTCTTGCTTAACTTGGCTTGTAAAAGAACGTTGAACTAGCAAGAACAGTAATTATACAGAAGTTATCTGTGAATCCCATCAAGAAGAATAATCTGACAAACATACGTTTTGCGGTTCAATACTCTGATTTTATAAAGCAGTTTCTGTTTATGCCTAATGAGAAAAGGTCTTTACAGATCTGCCCTGCAGATTCATTACAGTATGCCAATATCTCAGTGTCCCTGCAGCCCCTCAAAAGCCAGAAAATGCTGTTGCCGATACTGGAGCTACATGTGGGGCAGAGAGGAGTAAAACAGTCATCACACTCCGTTGTTTGTTTTCCAATTGGCACCCAGATTCACTGGTCTTATTGAAGGGTAATTTGATCAGGAAAAAGCCTGCTGTGCCACCCACACTTAGCACCTTTTATCACACCTAAAATAAAAAGCTCAGAAGCTTTTGTCAGTTTCACCTGAAAGTAATATTTAGTAAGAGTATCAGATGCTGTTGACCCTGTCATCGCTCATCAAACTTCCAAATAGCTGTGAAGTCTTTGTGCACTGCATTTCAGTCTGAGTATGAATCTAATGGCGAGGCTTTTATAATTTTTTGGCAATTTTATTCATTAAAAAAACATCAACCTTTAAAAGCTGACAGTTTGGAATGTTTTTTCCTTGTTTGAAAGAAATATATACTTATATTTCTAGGTGCTGTGTGTTGTATTTCAGAAAGCAGAATGGAAAGATGTGGGGTTCCTTTGAAGCACTGATAGCCCATCAACTATCCTTATTAGGGAGTTGTTCTTTTCCCACAACACACGTAAGATGACAGGTTTCTTTTTTCATTTCCCCTATCTAAAATTCAAAAACTTTGATTTAAATGTAAAATGTGTTCTGCTTAACCCACAGAACAATGTCTTGATATACAGCATGACTTGATGTAGTCATACATTCTAGCTTTCCCACTTAATGGCACCTTATTGGTTTTGTAAAATCAGAAATTAACCTTGAAAATGGCTTTAGAAATTAAATATAGAACACAAGAATGGCAAGGCTTTAGCCTATGTTGTGGCTAAAGAGTGTGAATATTGTGCTTAGTGGCTGGTGGGTAAACTGTAAATGAAGTTTATGCCCTTCTGAATAGACACCAAAGTGGTGCATAATTGCAAATGGTCTCGATATTCCACATGGAAAAGCCTTCTGAGCAGTAGCAGAACACTTTGTTGATGTGCAAAACCATTTCCATTACATGTTTTCATTTTTATTTAGAATACTTGAGAAACTACTGTACTCTAAAATAAATACTGCTAATCAAATACTGCCTTCTTTTATTAATTCCCCACAACTGTTGCTAATGCATAGTCTGATGGCTCCATAGCTCACTGGTTATAGTACTGGCTTTGCAAAACTGGAGTTGTGAGGCATCTTGCTGGTGACTAAATGATCTTATTATAAGGGCTGTGGGAATAAGGAACAAGATTTACTAATCTACCCCTTTCTGCAGTTAGTAGTTAATTGATGTGAGGATCTTATACAGCTGTTTCTTGTGAGAAGCCAGGGTTTTAGCTTCAACAACATGGCTAGGCAGTTTATTCCATACTCCTACAACCCTTTGGTTAAAAAATACCTCCCGTTATTGGTATTAAATGCATTTCCATGTAGTGTCCTCTGGTTTACTGTTCGTGCTGTACTAGTTAGCTGTGTCATTGCCCTTGAAGATTTTGAATATCTACAACATGTATCTTTTATGTTGGCATTTCAACTACAGAACAAGTATTTTGTATCAGTGCTTGTGATAATCTGTTTTGCACAAGAAATTTTGGGCATCACAGCTATGATGATGCTGAATACTTGTATAGGTCTTTGTCACAGTTTTGAGTAAGTTTTGAGTAATCCAAATGTTTATGTCAGAGATGCAATTAGATAGAATAGAGACAACCACATCAGTGTCAGGTTTGGTATGGATATTTGAGTATTGTCAGCGTGAAAATGAAAGCTGAGGCCATGTGATCTTAAAAGCTGACCAAGTGGAAACATGTAAATACTGAAGAGAAAGGGGCCCAGTATTGAACCCTGAGGAACACCAGACTTAACAAGACCAATTTCAGACCTGTACCCATTAAGAGAGACAAAGTGACAGTGATCAGTGAGGTAAGATTTGAACTATTTGAGAGCAGTGTCAGAAACTCCAAACACAGTCTCAAGACGAGAAAGTAAGATGTTATGGTCAACAGTGTCAAAAGCAGCACTGAGATCAAGAAGGATGAGCATAGAAAGAGAACCAGAATCAGAAGCTATTAGAAGATTGTTAGTGACTTTGACCAGGGCAGTTTCTGTGCTGTGAAGTTGACAAAAGCCAGATTGGAGGGGTTCGAAAAGGTTGTTTATCATGAGGTGGTTATGTAACTGAAGTGTGACAGCACGTTCTAGAATTTTAGCAAGAAAGGGTAAGTTGGAGATGGGGCGAAAATTGTTAAGATCGTCGAGAGCCATGTTGGGCTTTTTTGGCACGAGAGTAATGGCACCAGTTTTGAGGACTGTTGGTACAATAAAGTAGATATTGTAATAAGGCAATAATTGTGGTTCATATTTTTCACTTTGACCTCCCAAACAGTATTTAATATCTCCACTATGATGTTATACAACTATAAATATTTTCATTCTTCTCCATTTAATCTTAAGAGACTTCAGCTAGTCAACTTGTGAGTTTCCTCATTTGTGTAAGGTCCACATTCCTGATCGTGAGCAAAGGATGCTGTTTAGGGGTCTGTTTAGTTTGCTCATTCAGGAAAACATCCAAGAACACTGCAGTGGAAGTCAGGAAATGTTTCCCTTCATCTCACTGACTTACACTCTCACATCTTACAGTAGGCACTTTCTTTCTCAAGAAGAAATCAGGATTTGGGAAGCAAGATGCATACTAAAACCCAGAAAAGAACAGCTCAACAGTTAAAGGCCCTGTGAAATCTGTTTACAAGCTTTCACCACTAATTTATGATTGCATGCCAGGGTTTGGAGCAGCAGATAAGACAGCATTTTCCCACTGACACAGTTTGGACTGCAAGACACCCACGTTGGAGTCTTGGTTTTCAGATGCTGTGTGATTAAATTCATTCCTGGATTCAGAGCAAGATCCTTAGAAAATGCATTCTAAAACTTTCCCACACCCTAGAACAGAGATGCTGCCCACAGTGTGCCTCCCCAATGTCCTTAGAAATTGCCAGGATTTCTCTGCAAAGTGCTGGTCAAATTCTTGCTATTGGGACTTTAAAGATTTGGGATCAGCGTCATATTCTTATAATGTCTCACCTGTCAGTACAGGAGCACCTGCATGTTTGGACAGCTAAAATCTTTTTTGTGTTTCTCTTCCCCAGAAGAGATCAGATGTAAATTAAAGTTCCGTATCCTTAAGGGTTTACTTAACCTGCTTCACAGTGGTGGTGCCACATTCTGGAGACATGCATAGCTGAATGAGATTAACACTGTCACAGTATCAAAACAGTTTGAAAACACCCTTAATTCCAAGTGCATTTGCAATTCTTCAGAAAAGCAGTAACTTGAATTTATAGGTCTGTCTGAGTTTGTGCCAGTTACACATCAGGTAGGATTACAGTGGGAATGAGTTGATGGATTTCAAGTACAAATGATAATTTGCAGAACTGTGATTCAGAAGTGAAGGGCAGCTGTGTATTTAAGCAACCCTTAACTCATCTCGTAGTCTCTCTGTATTTAGGGATGTTTAGTATGGTCTAATGAGATTCTGCTTTTTTCTTTAAAAAACGTTTACTCTGGGTCGTACCGGGTACAAACAAACAGGGACACATAATCCAATTCAGTGAGGCCTACCAGAAGTCTTTTTAACTAACAGAGTTCATTAAATGCAATGTTGTGCATGAAACATGTTCTATACTGTACATGCGCTTGAGAGCTTTGTACATTGTCTTTTAAAAGTTACTTAATATCATCTTTATATCAGGCTAGCAGCCAGTAGGTTGCTTTACCTATTCATCTTTTTCATACAGTATCTCTATGTGAATCTGTGTGAAGTCAAGCAAGTATAGAACCTGGTCACCAGAACTAACATGGCTTTGTAACCTTACCTGTTTCTTCTTTGTATCAAACATATGTTCTCGTCACATTTTGCTATCTAAAGCGGATTATATTTGTGACATTATATAAATCTGAAAGTTTACCAGTGAAGTCTGAGTGAAGTGCCTTGCTTAAGAGTACAACTACAGTATCCCACCCAAGATTTGAAATCACCACCTTCTAGTTAGATTTGGACTAATCTAACTAATTTAGCCTAATCACCACATTGCAGCATTTGTTTTAACTCATTTGTTCTAAGGAGGCCTAATCTGTTTTTAAAAGTTTTTTTTTCAGAATCTAGTGCTGCTTTGCAGAATGAGCTGACACCTCCGCTGAATTGTATTCCTGTAGCATTGGTGCTTCAAAAGAGAGTTGGAGTTGTTGCTGCATCTGAGAAGTAAACAGGATTTTCAACCCGTAATTGGAGAAGGAAGGGGTTTTAATTTGAGATAATTGCACTGCTGACAAGCATGTTTCATTAAAAATGATGATGGTGGTGCTTGTAAAATTGAAAGAGTAGCATTGAATTCTAATTACATCAGGTGTTGATATCACAACTAGGATTGTTTTATGTACATTTTCAAAAAAATTTAGGTTGAAAGTGAGTCATTTTGTGATGGAGATGATGCATCTTTTAATTAAAGTGCATTTCTGTATGTGTGGTTTTTGTTGTGTAAATATAAATTATATTTCTGCATGATTGATGGAAGTACTGATGGTAGTGACTTCAGGGATAATAGTTTTATCGAATATCTCATCCCACTCTGCCCGTTCGAGGTTGAAATGGACTTAGAATGACATTTAGAATAAACTGGCAAATATTTGGCACACATAAGTAAATAACACAAGACTAATTGGTTGCATCAGAAAACTTTAAATATATGATTTTAAACTGTACTTTTAAACTTAATGACCGTGCATTTTAATGAATGCATTTTCTACCTTTATCTTTTCACAGAGAAGGGAAGACATCCTGTCATTACAAATTAGTTTAGATTGAATTTGATCATGACAATTTGAGGTATTAAATCTGTTCCTTAATGCTACAGATTTTTTTTTTTTGCAAAGAGTTCTTTGTATAAGTGCTCATTTTATAATGCTATTTCAGTGGTACATCACAATATAAAGTAAATGCTGCAAACCATAGAATGTTATGATAACTGCTTAAAGTAAGGAAAAGTACATGATTTTTCTCTGTAAATATGTTAAAAAATAATAAAACATTTCTGTTAAAAAACAAAAAAAACATTTTTCTCCCAAGTACTACATTCTTCAAAGTTATTTAGTTTATGTTTTGCACTGATGCTACTATTACAAATGACAAATGACTTTTCATTGGTAGAGACCGCTCTGTGTTGACTCATTTGGATTACAGAATATTTTTCTATACATTTTAAAAACTGCAGACTGCATAACTCATTAATAAGCTTTAGTTTAGAAGGCAGGTTACAAAACCCACAATGTCATTTACTGTCCTGGTAAACCCGAAGCCAAAATGAAAGTGATATTTCTGAAGCCATGTCACCTCAAAAAGAATATATTTCACAATTTAATTTGTAAATTGATATGTGATCGGCTAAACTAAAATTTTTCTAGATTCTCTTATTTCGGCTCTTATCCTGCTTTGGCAAGCATGTCTAAGATTTTAGTGACTGTTCTGTAACCTTTTAAATCCTGCATTTTTTCCACTCCAAAGAAGAAAGGGCATCCATTTACTTCACAAAACTACAAATAAACAGATCTTTAGCTGAATTAATGAGCTTTGTGCTGCTGTGTAAAACTTTTCCTTCCTGAGAACATTAGAAGGCATTTTTTCCTTCTGAAAATAGGGGAAGTCACAAGACAGAGTGCAGCCACTTAATAATTTCAACAAATTTCAATTTCACATGCATGGCTTTCTTGGACTGTCCTTCGAATCCTAATTAAACAACGACGAATGGAAAAATGGGACAGAGTCGGTATTTACATGGGAAGCAAGGTTCTGCTTTGTGATGTGACTGTAGATAGTTTTAACAGATATTTCAGCTTAGTAGATACTGTAGTTCTCATGTATCTTGGACACAATGAGACATAATAAATATCCGATTTTAAGTCTGTGCATCTGTAATGTTGAAATATTAATAAAGAAATGCTTGAGAAGAATTTGATTATTTATTTCCATGTCAGAGCGTATCTGAGAGTCACAGTTGCAGTCGTATTTGGAGCATTTTCTGTCAATCCAGACAATGGCAGCAGGTGTCACAACTCTCAGACCTCTAGTCAGTAGCCCTTTGAATGGCGCAGTTCTAAGCATTGTCTTCTTCGTCATTGATAGAGCAGCGCAGACAGAAATGGGACTCCATCCTTCACTGAGTGTCAGGATGAGGAATTTCTAATTCTGTAATATCTGGCACATCCTGAAAGTTTGGGGGTGGGGTTGTGGAAAAGAGAGCTGATATCTGTGGGGGGGGGGGAGATTCACTCAGACAGCTTAAAATATATAAGATAGGCGCGGAAGCAGTACTGAGCTTGTGTGAGATGAGAAGCAGACTGAGCAGAATAACCCAAATCAATCCCAAAGCAAGCTGTGAAAGAACATTGATTCAGAAAGACCCTATTTTACCTGTCACATAGCTCAAGGTATCAGTGCTTGTGTGCTGTCTCATTGTTTCGTTATGCTCATCTCTGGGCTGCAGATGATGCTTGAATGCCAAGAAAGTCAGATGAAGTGACTTCAATAAAGAACACCCCTCGTTCCTGATGCGTTTCGGTGCAATGCGTTGCTCCTGAGATGCAGATTGTTCACAGCTTGGGGGAGCGCAATTAAAAAAAAATCCATTAATCGATTACAAATTCTACAGATGACAGTGTATAAATACAAATTGATACTGTTTTTAAAGTTCTCTCATTATTCGCTTCCTGCTTAATTGAGCTTTAGAATGCAAGTATCTAAACTGTCCAAACAGTGTCAATTTAAAAGAAGGAAATTTTGCATCACTAATAATAAAATTGACCTATGCAAGATTATGAGGTAAATTGTATCAAGTGCAATCCTGAAGTAAATTACAGTGGCAATCGTCTACTTAATAACCAACCACTATTCTGTTTTATTGTTGTAAAGGTCTTTATGAACCTAGCCCATCTGGATAATTGCAACTGCAATTACAGTGTTTAATTCTTATTTAATTCTTAATATTCTTATTCTTATTATTATTCTCTGACTATTGGAGTACATTTAGCAATGCTGACTATACTAGCAATTAAAAAAACACAAGTGTGAAGCAAAGAAAACCACAGATTTGAAAAGTAATACAGTACGACAGATTATACAGTAAGTACAGGTTTACATCCTGGGCTAGACACAGCCCTTTTACAGGGCCTGGTGACTTGCCACTGAAAAGCCTAAAAGATGACATGAGGATTCAGCTGCACACAAAGGAGAAAAAGGCTACATAAAATATGCCTTTTTTTAAAGCAGAGAATGGGGAAGGACTAATAGGGTTTAATAAGAGACAGTTTTGTTCCAATCCCCTTGTGTTGACTGACCGAAGCCCAGACAGGGGAATCTTGCGGCTTTGAAGTTCAAGTCAGAGGAGAGAGGGAGAATAGAGGAAAGAAAGAAAACAGAGTCTGGACTCCTCCCTGCTGGCACTGGGTGGTCTCTGCTGTCCGTCCCGGAGAGCTTCTCCATCCTGGTGCCGCCTTTGATTGGGATTGTGGGATTTCAGCGAGGCATATCCGCTCAGCACACACCCGGAGGAGGAAAGCCTGACAAAGTACTAAACAAAACATATTTAAGATTATTGCTGTTTTGTTTTTGTTTTTCGTTGTCGTTGTTATTTCTTCAAAGAGATTGTTAAATACAGATCAGCTGCTTGCTTGGGACCATGACAGCAGATTTAATTCCTTCCCCCCTCACCTAAAAGGGGAGTGCCCGTAGGGGCCACATCAGTTACCTGCTGACACACAGAACATGATTGATGAGCTGCCTCAGGCACTGGAGTATACTTTGTCAGCCGCTCATAATTTATACATCTTATCTCTGTCAGAACAAAAGACAGAGCGCTGTATATGGAAATGAAAACAGAGGCTTGTTTAGGTTCCAGTGTGTAGTGTGAAGTGATAACTCTGATAGCTATCTGCCAGCTCCCTCATCAGGCTTCAAGTGTCTGTCTCTGCTTTCCGTTTTTGTTTTTTCTTCCTTCCATTTTTTTGGGCAGCTAGGCCAAAACCTCTACTGAGAGCCTCTGTCTGCTCCAGCATCCGATGGCTATATCCAAAACCACGTAGGAGGTTTGAGTTGTGGCTCAACTGTATGTCTCGCTGCTTTGAAATGCAGTTATTTTAATCAGAATGTGAAATTTAAGCAGACATGGTTGTCCGTGTTTTCCGATGTTATCTCGTCTTCTCATGGTTTTGGTTATTTGGCTGTTTTTTTTTTACATGACGCAAGGAATGTCAGTGTGGGAAAATAAGATCTTTTGGCTTCAGACTCTTCCAAGCAACAAACAACATTGTCATTACTGTTACCCTAGAGTTCACCTGGCACTCCATCCTGTTTTGCTCTGTCCTGATACCTGATCATGCATTACCAGGCTATGTAAATGTGTTTTAGTATACAAACGTGAAGGTTTGTATCTGACTTTAGTCATATCTAGGTACAAATATTATATAGAGAGAGTAGCACTGGAGTAGGAGTAAGAAAATGTGGCTATATGTGATCTGAAAATGAATAAATAGAAGTCGAGCAGAATATTTTAGAATTTTCTACAGCTGAAACATTGTTTCACTTTTCAGCATGTAATTAGCCTACACTTGTTCCTTTATATATTCATATAGAACATGCGTGTGTATAATGTTTCTCTTTAACATTAATCAGATTGGCTTCAGGCAACGTGAATTTTCTGTATCTTGATGGGAATGTGCACAAGACAGCCCCAGGCTATATGTATGAAAATTTTCAATCAATTGACCCCATACAGATGGTGCTGACCCAGTCGCATTGGAGGTTTATTTCTGTTTAAGGTTCTGACACAAAGTTAAGCGTGTTTATGGTCTGGATGTACAGCGCAAATCATAAGCCAATAAAGGTCAGTTACTTGCTGTTGTTTGATTTACTGATATAAATAATCTAAATGATTTAAAAAATAGTCATTATTACTGCTGACATTGCTAATGTTTCATCTCATTTATGTTAAATTTTTAATTTCTTAACAACAAAAAAAACAAATAACACTTTTTGTCATCTTTCTTGTAGATACTGTACATTAAAAAATATTGTTTTTTAGGAAGTAGAACACATCATTGTCAATACACAGTATGCAATGTAAAAAAAAGAAGATTATCTGTAAAACAATAAAAAGAAAGGCAAATTAACCTTATTGATCTGGAAAGTTAAAGTTCATATTCACAATGTGTGAGTTGTATATCGTATCTGCTTTGTTACAACTACTTTAGTGAGTTTATGATAACTTTGATTGAAAAAAAATCCTCCCTGTTACTGATCTTATTTGAAGATAAAAGAACTTTTCTTTTGGAAATCATGCATTTTTTATTTTAGTTTCAGTGGCTTCAATTGAAGTCTTTGTGTTTGACATGTCGGTTTGCTTAAAGCTATACTTAAAAATGCTGTGTTTTCCTCTATTGATTCAATGGTTTTGTATCTTGGATATTGAAGACAACAGTCCCCTGATATCACTTTAGTCTGCCTTTGATCACGATGATTGCTGTAAGCAACTGTGAAGAATCAAGAAAATTAGGCTAATTAAACATATTGTGGGGGAAAGTCTACTGAGTACAATGCTGAAAAAAACAAACATAATTTAAAAAATGTGACTGAACCATTTGGAATTTGCCCAGAAAACAGTCTGGCCATGGCAGTACACATATTGATATGTTCTGGTAGTTTTCATTTGGTTCGACAGACATGCAGCATTCATAATCTGTTTCTTTACACATGTGCTGTTTTTTATTTGTTTAGTTGAAAATTATTGTCCTAGAAGATGTTTTAAAAGTGAGTTTTTAAATGGTTTAATGTAGACAGCATTTCTTGTTTATTTTTTGCTCTGCATTTTTCTTCATGAAAGATTCTGGAAACACTTGTCTTTTGATCAAACCCCTGCTACTGTAGTAAACTGAAAGAGATTCTAAAGGACAGGTTGATTATATGATCCTCTTTAAACATTTTGCAAAATATTCTATTTTTATTATTTGAACAATCTGAACCGTGAAATTCAGTTTTATTATAGGATAGCTTTGTTTAATGTGTTTATTTCCCATTAGCAGTTTTGTATAATCGTTCTTTAGTAAAGCCCTGTAAAAAACATTTAAAATAAAATATATAGCATCTTTTCATTTCTTAGTCTAAATCGGTTAATGAATTGAACTACCATCAGTGGTCTGCTTCCACCATCCCCGTGGGATGTGACTCTCAGGCGCTAATCTTAATGTTACCAGTTTATTCTCCAATTGTGTCCCTCAAGGTCAGACAGTAGCTGTTAGAGGATGTTAGTGCTTGATTGTCTGTTTAGGCAAAACTGCTGTGTACTGTATGTGTTGACAGACAGATCCAAAAATACACAGTCTCTTTCAAAATCTTCTGCACCAGCACCTTCCTCCTTGTCTTTCTAAAATACAGAGCCTGTTCCAGGCTTTATATATTCTCTCTCTCTTTTGACTGTTATCCTGAATTGCTAAATGACTCCCTGCTTAAATGAGGCCTCTACCCTTAAGCTCTGTTGGAATGTAACATGGACACAAACATCCCAGGAGGGTACAGAAGCGCGCTTGTTAAATCTCACATGAGCACAACATCTGCACATAACTGCGTCTAATTGGAAGTGCTAAGCTGACACATGGGTGCCGGGCTCCTCTTGCTAAATATGGCCTGATGTACAATACCCACAAATGGTTAAGCAGTTGTACAACCTGTGTCCAGAATCCTTATGTTCTTTCATTTAATTTTTTTTTCTTCTGCTGGTGACAAAAGCAATGGTTGAGAGCCCTTCAATCCAACCCAATACCCACAGAGCCGAAATCTACTCCCCCTCTCCTCCTCACACCCAGAGAGGCTGTACAGCCCAAGTGCTGTGTGTTCCTTTTGTTTTCTTTTCACTTCTCAGCCTGGAATTAAACTCAGCTGGTTCTGAAGTCACGTGCAGACCCCATGAGCTGAAACTACCATGTGAATCTACAGCATGCCTTCTTCAACACAAAAAGGACATTTCTTCAGCTTTTATCAAATACTCAATTTTTTACCTCTGCGTCCTTTTTTTTTTGGTGGTAACACCAAGCACCAAGCAGTCTTTGGTTGGATCTCACCATTTCAGAACCAAGGCCAACAAGTCATTGTTTAGCTCCAGCTTCAAAAGGATGGGAGAAGGCCTGGCCTGTAATATTGCTGCAGCACACAGGTGGGATACAGGGAGCACAAGGAGAGCCCCTGGAGTGGAAAGGAGATGGCAAAATGTTCGGGCTCAGAGCTGTGCTGAGGTCACCTGGTGGCTCCTCATAAGGAACACTTTCAATAGAAACTAATTTCTAAGGCTGTGTCACTGCCTCCAGAAAATATCTGTGCTGATGTCTCTACACAGCAACCTGCAGAGTCGCCATCTGATAGCTTTTTCTTGTTATCTGTCTGTTTACACCTATTAATTCATAATGGGGGGGCTTTACTGCTCTAGCTTTAGAAAAGAAAAAAGAGGTTATTATTGACCTAGTTATGGGACATGTTTTTTCTCTCAAAATTATCTGAAAACCAGGCAGCTTCTCTTTATTGCTGTGAGATGCAGCCGGGTCTTTTCTGCAGATAAGATATTTTTCTGTGTGGGATTTTGCCAGAAAAAAAAAAGATTAAAAAAATGAAGAGTAAATACACTTGAGAGCTGTGAAAGCATTTGCTTAAAACCAAAACCCTATTACAAATAGAACTGTTTGTTGCTGCAGTCTTTGTCTACAAGTTATTACTTTAATCTGCAGAATTTATAACTGAAGTGTCTAGGTACGCCTTCGGCATTTATAGTGTTTTATTCACTCCTAGACGTGTGCTACTTAGCTGCTTTTTTGCTAAAACAGATTTCCTCATGAAAATCATTTTCTCTATGTATCATTACATTCAATACTAAATAGAGCACTAAGGTAGCAAATGAGTTGGACATGTTTTTCTTGTCTAGAAGGGGATGATCAGATCATGTAAAGCCCATTTTAATTTTAATTTTGAATAATTGTGGTCCTGACGATATTTCAGCAATGTGTATATGATAAAAACAGTTTACCATGACTGTTCAATCAGATTGTTGAGTGAATAGATTAGATTCTTTTTTCTGCCTGTCACATTATTTTATCAAAGTCAGTGTGGTTTTGTTGGCACAGTAGCAAAAAAGCAAAGCTTTCTCACAGCTTATGTTTCCTGTCCTGACCTGTTATAAAGTGAGAAAGTTGTAAATCATTTGGTTTTTTTTCTTGCAGATTTTTTGCTTTTAATTAACTTTACAACAACCAAAAAGTATATTTCAGAAAGTTAAATGTTTCAGCCTGTATTGATGCTGCCACAATTCCTGCAGAGAAGTGTTAATCAATTGAATAATTGATTTCAGGTTAATTTTCTTTTGTGCCTTTGTGAGTTCAACTTCAGAAACAGGGTTGATTAGTCAAGGAGAATCTGCTCAAGTTCATTTATTACTGAGCAGACTTTACAAATGTACAGTTTTAAAATCAACACACATTTTGTTATTTATCTTTTTCTGATGGAAAAACCCCTACATTGCATGTAATAGAAATTCCCAAACTTCAAAATTTATAAAGGAAATGAAAGATTGGCATTTCTCAAACTGAAGATTAAATTGTGCCAGTAGCTGTTGTCAGATGTTAAATCACAGAAATGAAGACAACAAAATAACAGTCTGCTTAAAAAAAAGTAAAGGAAGAAAAATACAGTGTGGGGATGCCAAACTGAGTGCTCAAAGAGATGACCATCAACAGCACTGAGCAGCAGCCATGGTATAATTGGAGAAAAAACCTATATGGGAGTAAATAACCCCCTGTCAGCAGCATTAAAGGAACCAGCTCTGATGTTTGAAAAAGCAGAAAGGGAACTGGAGGGTCAGTAAAAGGCATGTCTAACAAAAAGATGCTAAAGAGCTTCTGCACATCAAAATATTTTGGATAATGGAGTCCAATACAGAGGAGAGCACATTGACTCTTGGTAGAAGAAATGAGGCTAGTCTAAAATCCCAAGGGAGAGATTAATCCCCCACTTGTTTTCCATCAAATTATATACAGTTTCAACTTATTTGTTTTTAAGATTTCCTGTCTGACCCAAACATATAAAACAATAGTAGTAAGGCAATAAAACCAGTAATCTTCACCTATTGTTAGAAGCTGAATTCCAGTCTAACCTGAAGAAGCAATCTTTTCCCTCTGGTGGGTTGATTTTCAGAGTCCCCTAGTGGTTTGGAACAATGGCTGCAGCTAATAGTTTTTGTTCCCCCCGGGAGAACAAAGGTTGTGGCAACTGCCTAATGTTTTCAGTGCTGATGTGCAGCTAGTAAACTTCCCTTGCCTTGGAAGCCTACCCCACTGTCAGTTGCTTTCCTGAAAAGGCTGAACATACATACTGTGACTTGTCTTCACCCCTCAGACTGGTCATTGTTTTCATTACCTTGAAATGCAAGTGTCTCAGCTTGAGTTTAAAGACTATAGGCACTATTGGCACTTCTGATTTTTTGGCACATTTGCCAAAGCTATGGATAATATGAAAAAAAAATGACAGCAGTTTTCATCGTAACATTGCAGAGGTACAAAAATGCTGAAAGGAAACTGGAGGTATCACTAGTTCCCCATGTCAACTTTCATGTCAACAACTCCTGCAAATACAGCCTCTCCCCTTAAACTGTTTTGAATTACTGTACCAACGTGTCCCATATTGATCCAACAAGATTTTAAAGATATTCTCTGGTCGCTTTTTCATCAGATAAACATGTCAGCTAGGAAACATGAATTCTTCAGGAAGGCCACAATTGGCTGTGGTCATTGGTTATTTAAAAAAACAAAACATTTAATGATGCATTTTAAAAAGAGAGTAGATCATCCGATTAAATTTCCTGTTTTTGTTGAAGAAAAAAAAATAATGGAACAAAAAGAGAAAAAAAACAGGTCCTTCCCATGATCTTAGGCTTGGATTGAAAAGGCCTGCAGGGGCACCCCTGCTGGGGCATTAAAGCCCTTCTGGCTCTGTCTTTGTTTAGCAACAAAATAACTTTAAAAACAAGTCAATTTTGGCATGCTCCTCAATAGAGAATTGAAAGTCCTTGTTGAAATTATTTGGGGTCTTTTCTTTTTTTCCCCCTTTTCTCACACTTTCCTCGGAGTGTCACAAAAGGACATCCATTTTCCACAGCCTTGTGTGTCTGAGGCTCGCCTGACCCTTTCAGCTGAGCGTGTCAAAATGTTAATGAAGAACTGAAAACGTCATAGCGTTCAGGCTAAATGAAGTCTTCACGAGCTGTCCGTTAAGTTTATTTATTTTTTTTTCTGCTGTTTGTTTCCCACTTTCTTCGATTATGTTCCTGGACAGAGCCTGTCTTGTATGTGCAGGCAGCTGTGCAGGCGGGCATTGTCTTTGTTCAGAATGCTGCTTTAGTTCTAGTCCGCCTCTCATTAATCATCCCTTCAACTGTTTATACCAGTGGCAAGTATAGCTAACACACTTACCGTTTGCCTTTGTCATGGTGGCACTCTGTTTCTAGGCAGGAGGAAGCCTAATTATTAACTGTTAAGATGACAGTCGATTCTGTTGTGTAAACAAGTGCACTGACAGGTTAAACAGAAAGTGAGGGCATAGAACTGTGCTCTTCCACCCGGCCATTTCTACTGGAGAAGCTTCTTCTTCCCTATTTTTCTGCATCAGATCTGCTTTAAATCACAGGCGGCAAGTTAAGTTCGATCCCACAGAATTGGGAAGATACAACAGCTATGCGACTCACGGAGGCATTTATTATTCCCTCTTAGTGTCAGACCTTAGAAAAAGTGAGACTTTTAATAATTAATTTCCACACATAAAAGATTTGTTTGCAAGAGAGATGATATTCTCCTTCAGAACACAGCCGGCCATGCTAAAAGTCCCCTACATTTAGGAATTCTAATCACTGCTTTGTGTTATTTTGAAATTGTCAATGAAAAGTGAAATCAATCATTTTCATATTTTGAAAATTTCTTTACAATAATTTATACAATATTCTGCAGGAGAGCTGTCTGAAAGAAGAGTTTGTTCTCAACACAATTCTAAGCAAGGCCATGCTAATCCCACATCTGGACATTTAAGTGTTTAAATTGGGAAGACAGTTGAAACTTGTGATGCTGGACTTTTTGTTCCCCATCTGCATTTTCTCAATTGAAATTGTATGGAATGAGCTTGACAGGAAAAGAAAATGAAGAATGAAACCAACATGTACAGTACATATGCATATTCATATATAAATACACCTCTATAAATACATGAGTAAATACATCTGTATATACACACACATACTCGGATGAATAAATATTATGCTTTAGATTCAGAAATACATGACAGAACACCAAGAGCTGTGAGTACTTAAACACTGGGGGAGATGATCACAGGAGTTGTTTTCAACACCAAGTAAGCATGTTCTGTGCACTATTACTTTTTGAGAAGGTCGATTCTTCATTTCTTAGTTTTATTCACTTTTACACAATCTGAAGTTGATGGTATTTTTCCTGCTGTGTATGTCTTCTCAATGTGGGTTAGTTGAGTTGATGCAAACCCTGCGTCAGCAGCAGGGAAACATGGACTGTCACCATATCCTTGGAGATGATCCCCAGTGGAGACATTCGCCACACTGGGCTGGGATCCAGAGGGTCCCAGAGTGCCCTCCAGATCCCATTAACCAAGGTGCTGGTTAGTCCCAGGCATTGCCTTTCAGTGAACGTCAGGTCCCTACGCCAGCTCTAGCCTAGCCCACCCCAACCCCGGCAAACACCGGGCTGATTTTGTGCCAAAACTTGTGCAATCCTGGTCATGGCTTGCCTCAGGAAATATGCTGAACAAGTGACTGTGCAGACTGTAAGGATCCTCCTGCTCTCGCAGTAAGTGCTTTGAGCTGACCCTTAGTTGAGAGCCCACTGTGACACCATAAGGAGCATCCCCTCTCTGTCTCTGTGTTGTAGTATTTTGACACAAAATGCGATTTTCTCTTCAACATTTTCAGATGTAAACGAACAAGTATAGGTTTATTCCATGCTGAAAAGAGAAAAAGGAAACACAGCGTTTCGGCAGATCGACACACCCGAAGAAGGCTCCACAGCCGAAACGTTGTTTCCTTTCTTCCCTTTTCAGCATGGAATAAATCTTTACTTGTTCCTCTGCAGCCTATGCATGCTGATGCATCTACTGACTTGAAACTTTTTTTCTCTGGAATTGTTAATCCTGGACTCGTAAGGTGCTTTCAAGAAAAAACATTCAGAAAAGCCTGACTTGGATAGAAGTTGTTCAGTATGTTCAGTATCTGTGCTGACAAAATGGACATACAGTACCAGCTTCTGGAGGGAAAGAAGCTCAGACAAGCAGATTGAAATGTACTGAGTTTCAGCCTTTCAGTGAACTTGGGAATTAAGAGCTCTAAAGTAATGAAGCAGATCACCACCAAACAACCATAAACTTTTTTGGCACATCATAAATAGGTAGTGAAGCTTTGGTTTCAAGTGGAGACAGGTGTGTCTGCTTGAGTGTTGAAGGATTCTATTATTTCAGCAAGGAAGGCTTGTTTGTTTTCTTGTCATATAATGTCACACACGTCTCCAGGCTTGAATCATGGCCAGTAACAGCTGTAGCTGCTCTTTCCTGAGAGCACAATTCTTCAGACAGTGTGACTCGGGGGATACTAGGGCATGTGACCACTGTGTTGCACGATAAACAGTTTGCGCTGAGACACTGATGCCTTCCTCTGAGCCATCTCATCCTCTCTGTTCTTTCTGATCTGGGTCACAGTTTTTCCATGAAGTCTTCCATGTTAGTGGTTTATTGCCACTGCCTTTCATATCGTAAAAATGAGGCATTCTGCCCATTTAAATTGTCTTTATTTGCACATGCCACGCAAAGTGATGAGACTATGTATTTATTAAAATTGCAGTGGATAAACTGTGCACTGGTGTTATATGAATCACCTGGAGAATGTGTTTATACAGTATAGTCCCCACAGTAAAATGTGTTAAAACACATGATTGTGCCTTATCCTTTCTGTAAGGAGGGCTCAGCTAAAGCTGCTTCCCAAGGCTACCCTTCATAAGGAGGAGTGGAACGTACTTTTGTAGTTATTTCGCTGCTTAATCCCATGTTGATTGCTACCTCATTAACTCAGTTTGCTCTTTATGCTCTATGAAAACAAATGAAAAGGGCCATAAATGGCTTTTATTCATCACTGCGTTAAAGTTAAAAGCCCTGGTCTCGGCAACGGTGATGACATTATTTGCACCTGAATGGCAGGTACATCAACATCTTCATGTAACCATATCAAAAGGGAGACAGTTCAGGCTTTGTTCTCAGCACAGCCCACTTGGGGCATGGCAGTGTGCTGATGGATATTATCATTCTTAATGTCAGTGAATACTGTGATGCCAGATAGGAGATCTGTTTCCTTTTAGTGGTGCACAGCTCATTTATCTTTCCACAGCTCTGGCATATTTCAAAATCGGAGCCGGAAGTACTGTAGTAGACAATCCATACCAGAGTCACTACTTTTTTTTTGCAGGTTTTATGCTGAGCACATTTCTGTGCATGCTCTTAGGTCTGTGACAGGATTCTGCTCAGCAAACTCTTCATCAAATGCTTTATTTTTTCCATGTGATCAACCTAGAATCAGTCACATCCCAGAACCCCTTTCTCCTGGGTTTGTTTGGATCTGGTCACAACAGTGGTTTTGTCTGAATTCGAAACAGACGACCACTTCTTTACTATATAGAATATAAAAAACGATGTTCAACCAGTCCTGTTACATTAGTAGTTACATTATCCTGGTATAATTTTTTATAAGTTGTTGTTGTGTTTACTTGTAAAACCTTTTTTTCATCACTGGAAAACTGAGCAGTGCTTTTTGAAAGATTTTTCCCTTCTGATACTTACATTCTCACTTAAACATAAGTAACAGTCACTTTTTGTTCATTTGCTGTATATCAGAAATAACTTAACTGGCACCTTCTACCCTGTAGGTTAAATACCTGTTTAATTCTGCGATATGGAGAGGATTATAAGGACCAGTATTAGAAATTTCTCAAATAAATTTTAGAAGGTTTCCAAAGATTGAAAAATGAGGATTTTCATTTATTTTAAATATTTTAATGTTAAATATTCAGAAAGTATTAGTGCTCACATTAAACATTGCAGGATTATTTTATGAAAATGCATAATGATGTCATTGGAATTTTTTAATTGCATTTCTATTGTTTAGACATAGTCTGTGTCCCTTTCTTTAAAACCAGGGATTATCCTTCCCTGAAAGAGAAATTGTGCTCGAAATGTCTTGAGACCTGTCAAGGTCAACATGCAGAAGAGGTCGGTATTAAAAGACAGGAAAGCAGAATAGAAACTGACAGTACTTTGTTTTTGTGGTTCATTGTGAAAAGATCAACAGTGACACCAGACAGACCTAGGTGCTCAAAACTAACTTAAAAAAAAAAACAAGTTTTTCATTTTTGTTTCGCCGAGGGAGCTGCTATTTTTGGAGCGGTGTTATCGAGTATAAAATTAACATCTTCATCAGTGGCTGAAGTGCGTTGAGAGCAGAGGGCAGGCTGTAATTGAAAAGCATGTGGGACTGTCAGCAGGTGACGGCAGACAGGCGCACCTGACTGACAGTGTGGCAGAGAGCAGGGAGACAACGAGGGCCTCATCCAGCCACTCTCACCATCCAAGTGACGAGCCCAGCAGAGCACTGTCTGCGAATTATCAGAGGGCTGTAGATGAGATGAGGCTAGGGAGCAAGCTGCCAGACAGTTTGCAGTGCGCAACAAATTTCTTTCAGCACTTACTGTTTCACCATGCAAAGCCCTTCGCTATTAAGTTGACAGAACAGCTCATATCCTGCAAAGGGATGATAGATATGTCATATCTCCGAAAAAAACTGTTTGTCTTCCACAGGTGTATAGGTTTCCTTTCTAGAGTAGACAGCCCACATGACACTCTTCGACACTCTTCCCGATAGTGATCTGGCATCCAGGCAGTATCAAAGGAGAAATCTTTCACATGCAATTATGGCAGAAAATGAAGGTGATGAAGTGGCATGCACAAAGAAAGCGAAGGATCAAAGGGCTCTAATGAAAACTGATTACAATAAAAGGCCTCGTTTCAACTCCAGGAATTCCATGGCTCTGCCTAGGACATCATTAGACAAGACAGAACATGATGGACCCTCCTCTCATGGAGGAGATTTAAAACATAATGCATGTGTATATATATATATGTGTGTCTAACTACAATGTGTATGTTTGGAATTCACAGCAGGTTCACGAAACCTAAAGAGTAGTACTGGAGTTTGAATAGGGGAATAAGGTATCCTTATTCTACACTACACTATGACCTTACACTAAAAATACAATGATGTATAAGTGCCTATAGCAACAACGATGCTGAAATGTTACTAAATTATGGCATTCATTGAACATACATCATGTATGGTAATGCAGTTGTTCCTTATATTTTTCAAACTTTTTTTTTAGTTTACTTTTATTCCTAATCCCACATTGCATGGAGTCCTGCGATAGCTCTGTGTAACAACAGGATGGGTATTGCTCAAGACATTAAAATAGGTTTAATCAGCTTTCTTTATTTACATATGTAGAAAAGGGCCATATGGAAGTATTTTGTGCAGTTCTTACAGTAACCTCTTATTTCTCCGATGTCATTGGTATAGTGTTGGCTTTTTGGGAGGCCAGGAGACAGTTCATTAAAACAGGCACGGATGACTTACTTATGTCTAAACCATTCTGGCTGTGGGTTTGAGGGGGGTCTCTACTGACTGTGTGCCATTTCCCTTCATGTCCATCCCAGAGCTTCTGGTTGCTTTTCTCCATCATCAGCATGGCCAAGCTCTGTAAATGCAATGCAGTAACCTTTCCAAATACAGTAAGTGAGGACTTGGAGGGAGAAACCAGTGCCATACATCTGTGAGAAAAACAGAAAAATCCTGGTGTGACCAATCAAAACAGTTATTAGAACACCAGTTCAGTATTGGATAATATTGAAATCAGGGTCGTTTGTAGTTAGCTGTGAAAGGTGCAGGTTTTCTGGAATGTGTAGTACTGGGTGCCTGTTAAAACTAGTCTGCTTCAGTTTCACATGGCGTGCCAAGTAACCAGGAATAGATAAATTACTGTAAGTGTCTGGAAAGCTGCTCTAATCGTCCTGTATCTTAGAAAATAAGCCTTGAAGAATGACATATAAGACAAGCGATCTAAGTATTCAGGATCGTTTTTTTTATTGCGCATTAGATTTTAAAATATATCCTTCATGCAGGATGAATGAACCATCATTGCATGTTACATGCATCTTGCCAACAGCTTGTATAAAAATTGGTCAATCAGTCAACATGAGGATTTTATGCCTCTGTCAATAATTTAACCAGATATAAAGAAGGCCAGGCTTGGCTCTAAAGAAACAAATCTTTCAGCCAATTGAGTCCTTATTTATATTACAAATGGCAGCCTCTGGAACATGAGGGCCCTTTTCAGTAAAATAAGCAAACATTGAAGGGTTTCTTTAAGTATAGCTTTACTCTGATGACAACGCAGTGCCATCTAACACACCAGTGTGGAATTCACAGGCAACTGCTCCTCAAAACCTACCAGAGCTTCTTGAGTGCCTTTCTCAGCTTCGAAACCCTTGATTACTTCTCGGATCTGACTCAAAGGTGGTATGGTTTCAGGCAACGAATGACTGATTTTCTCTTTGTCCTGCATCTAATTTGGATGCCAAAAATGTTTCGCTTGGCTAAACTCTATAATGGAGCATATGCTGGGACTGGTGTTGTTTCTGTATAAAACGCGTTTCCAAGACATTTTTAACACTGCCAACACAGCTTTTGTGTATGTTTTGCTTGAGGTACTGTTGCCTCTAGCATCTATTCATATTTCTGTGAATTATGTAATGCCAAATAACATGTTTAATGCCTTATAAATGCAGCGGAAAATGTAATATGAAGCCTAAAAAAAGTACTTTGCCACTTTAGTGTAAATAGTGTAAATAATAAAAAGGAAAGCACAGGCCTAGTAAAAAAAGCAGTAAAGCCTGTGACAAAAGAAGTAATGTTTTTACTGCTGAACTACGGGTTATATATCTTGCAGAGAAATTAGAGATCCAAGAATATAATCATAAAGATAGAAAGATCTTAAAATGCATAGTAACATCTAAATATTTTGTTTTCTAATTCAGCTGTTAAGAAATGATTTATGCAGTTTATGTAATTGTAACCGCAAGATGACAGCTTGTGTGGACCTAGTGCAGAAGAACTGTGTCTTAAAATAAGGTTTATGTGTGGTGGACTTGAAAGTCTGGGAAAGAGAATCTACTAAAAACAAGCCGTTGTAAATATTGCTTTCTCTGCCCTGTTTTTTATTTTTATAAACAAAGTATCAGAGTTTGTTATAAGTGCTGCACTGTTTATACTTTGTTTTCCTTTAACTTACAAGTAAAAAGCAGTCCCCACTTGATTGGCAGATGTGTTGAAAAGAGCACTCTGGAACCATTGACATTCAGAAAAAAAAATAATTTCCTGCTTGTGATACAAAAGTGCACTGAATTGTACAAAATAACCTCCTTGTCAAGCTTTCTGTGGAAAAAGAGGGTATTTTGTGCCATAACAACAAGTAACCCCCCCCCCCCCACATCAATTCAGAATTGTCAACAAACATTAGCAGGCCTTTTAGGAAATGTGAGCCTTAATATAAGAGCTTGGGCGCTTTAAGAGAGGCTTGAGTGTTCAAGGGGATTGGACCTGCTATTACAGGATGTCAGAAAATGTGGTTAATTGGTAATGATTAGGGCCCTCTAAAAGCCGATTCCACAAGGTTTTTAGAAACTGTAATTGTTCTGCATAATCCAGACCGGGACTGCTCTTTCATCCTTATGAAGAGATCAAAAAAAGGAGATTTGCCGTTCAGGCTGCCTCAAGCCACACGTAGCCAGCTCAGTTTTCCTTTTCAAAAGAATTTAGAGATTGTTGTTGTGACTAGTTCTTAATGGATTATGAGTTATTCTCAGGTCACCTACCAGGTTTATTTTTTAAAGAGTGTGATTGACTGCAATTAATTGTTCTGTCACAGGTGTAACGTATGCCAGATTGATGACTAATAAGTGGAATATTTGTTGTATTTTCTTTTCCAGCTTTTGTCCTTTGTTTGTGCTGAACCACAGTGCTTGTGACTGTCACGCAGGAAAGCATACATCTCATACTTTTCAAAACAAAGTGGAATGTTTAATTTTGCACAATGAAAATATAATGCCTTTTATGTTCCGTATTTTGATGGTTCTCATGTCTCAGAAATTCCTGTTGGACAATAAACAAACCTTGGGCTTGTAAAAAAGGATGTGTACTCACAATCGGATTGATATGCACTGTGATTTATGGTGAATGGACCTCGCTTTATTGCAAAGGCTCCTGGAATAAAGAGACTCAGGAGACTTTTGCAGAGTTTGAGAGTGCGTGATAGGAAATGGTAGACAACAGGGAAGCATTTACAAGAATCTGTATTTCCATCACATTTGCAGTGATTTTTATATAAACAGATAAAGAAGTACCTACAGCATATGGATTTCAATTAAAATTACGATGACAGCGCAAAGGTCTCTAAATAATGGCAAAATCTACTGAAGGTGTATATTAGTAGCAGACAATGATGTATAACTAAAGAAAAAGGTTTGTTTTAAAAAGCAGTGCTAAGAATGAAATGGATGATTCATCATGCCTGATAGGACAGTATACAGTAGCTTGGAGATTGCCCAGATTGAGGTGTTGTTAGGATAACGTTATCCCATAGTTCTCAAGCCTGCTCAAGCCTGAGCAAGACTCTGAAGAACCCAGAGTCAGCCTGTCCGTCACCTGCACCTTGACGAGAACAGAGGCGATCTTCACTTGCCCCCCTGTTCCCAACTCCATTTCCTCAGGGCTCTTGTGTCTGGGTCATAATTAGCCTCTCTGCGTGCCACCTTCCATGGTGATACTGTTTTCACTTTTAGTACAAACAAAGGAACAAAGAATCAGCTGTGAACCCAGCAAGTCTCTGTTCAGGGGGAGTTTCCTGGCACTCTGTTTTTTTCCTTTGAAGTGAAGCAGAGAACTCATGTGCAAATCCCTGCCAGAAACATGTGAAAAACCCATTTTCCCATTTTTGTGGCCCTTTTTGAAGATTGTAAAGGAACAGAAATTGTTTCTCGAATGCTCGGCCCTTATCTTCTATTCCCCGCGTTGTTTCGAGAATAGTTGAGAGATCCCACTGGAAAATAGCTCACCTGCTGGGTGTGATTTTGATTTTTTCTAATGTCAGAATTCACAGTCAATAAACTCTATTTAAAATCAATACATATGAATATATAACACATAGAGGTTACAGTTTTTAAGGGAGGAGAGTAAATTATTTGTGCCCTTGTAGTTTTGATACACTGCATCTTTCAGTCCCAGGTGTTTTAAACATATTTTCTGATCTCATGATCTGCATTTCAGATTCAGGGCTTCACAAAATTTGGCTGTTTGATTTTTTTCATCCTCTTTCTTCATAATTTCAAGCTGGAAACCATGATCAGAAGCCCATGGGTGCTCTTTCACATGGTTGTCAAGACAGTGCTTCATTTGTTGCTAAGCTCATCCTTGGTTGTTATTAGGAGAGCTCTTCCCTTAGCACAGAATGAAAACTTACAATTGGGAAGGACCAACAAACAGTGCTGTTAGATTCCAAGAAAAAAATCAAACTGTGAATGGGCATTCCAATTTACTATGACCAACTTATGTTTCGTAAGTGGTCATGGAATTAGTGTGAAGAAAATTCCCAGGAAGACTGAGGTTCCAAATACGCTTTGACTGTGTTTGACAGAAACGTAGTACTGGGAAAGCCAGAGGCATGGTGCTCATGTTTAAGCTCATTTTCTCACTTGTCACTTGTTTTCATTTTCCGTGTAACCACAGGTAATTAATCCCTACGTACATCGCTTCAAAAACTTCTGAGCTTCGACATTATACTTCAGAAAATCATTCGTACATTAGAAGCAAAATTCAAAGCAGCAAAAAATATGTAAAATCTTTGGTTTAATCACCAAAATGAGATCATGAGTCTCACTTCAAATAGCTACACTTGCACAAGCCAAAATATGTTTTAGCCAGATGAAAGAAAAGGAAATATATTTTATATGTACGTAAGGTAAATTAATTTAGTATTTTAATTAATGCTATAACAAAATAATGAACACATGACGTTTTATGACAGAGGAAGTTTTAATGTTAGATTATAACTTCTTTCGTGCCTTAGTGCAAAGATTTAGACTGCATGTCTCTGAAAGCTGATCTATCCAAGGTGATCGCCAGTACTCAAGGAGGAACTACACCGGCTGGGACTTCAGTCCATTGGACTGAAAACACAACAACACAAACCTGGAGAATTTGTCGACAACTGTTTGCCTACCTAGCCGAGCCTGTCTTTTTGTCATGGTGAGAGCATGCAAGCTCCACACAGGAGGAACACAGCACTGGAATAACTGCCATGCCTCTGTGCTACCCTAATTTGTATAAATATAGAAAAAAGTACTCGATAAGGAAGGATTGATAACATTTACAGTTTTGCTTTTAATCAAAGTTCAAAGGTAAACCTCAAATAGACATGAGTGAGAACAAGAATCCTTATATTTATTCTTGTGCTTTTCATTTTAAGATCATTGGTTTTCTTTTCAAAGCGTCTGTTTATTGTAAATGTTGTCTTTGCACTAAAGGATCACAACTTGTGACAAAGCTGACATTGTGCTCATCTGATAACCAGATGATCAGAGCTAAATTCTTAATGACAGTCTCTGACACTGCAACGTACAAAATAACCTGCAGTTTTTTAGAAACTCAAGAAGTATTTCAACATGATATACTGTATGCTTTGCTGTTAGATGGCTAACATGTCTGACACTACACAGGACTTAAACGCAAAATGGCCACACAAACTGTCCTCATAAGATCTGATAAAAACTAAGTTGTTGTCATATCCTATACTTTATCAGAAGTACAGATGTGTTACTGTTGTTGACATTTTTTGCAGCTTTAAAATGAAGCTAATCTGTCATAATTTAATTGATTTTTTGTGCTAAAGGTACTGGTGAGATTATCTGAGTTAATAAGTGGAAATACGGTATTCTACTGAGCTGATCCAAAACGGTCTGTTACTAACCTTTGCTCAGAGTGGCAGTGGTTTATCTATTGAGAAGGAAAATTAAAGACAGATGTGTTTTTGTTACAAGTAAGATCATATTGTTATCCTGCGATGCCTGAAAGCAAATCAAAGGCTTTTCAAAAGTTTATTGTAAACACCGAGTTATTCCTTAACATTAATTGCAGTCATATTTTTGTTTCGTATAAAATGTTGTGTGGAATGCTAAGCGTCAATGTGAGGTCTGGATTGGGTAAATGTTTAGTTTGCGATAAGACTGTGTCTGATGAGAAGCTCCAGATGCTTTTATATTACAAACTGATTGGGAGGGATAAAGCTTTTGATGGCCAGTGTTTGGAGTAGCAGTGCAGATCCTTACTGCACATCAATCACATTTCAGATATAAAGTTTTATACCAAATGATTATTTTTTTTCAGCCGCGGCACCACCACCACCTTGAATTTCAAAGTAAATTTATTTTTTTGTAGTATTGCTATGCATTTTTTATATATAAAATATCTGAAAAATATATTTATGCTTTATTTGTATGTAACCCATTGCAGTGACAGAGATTTATGTTTGTTCCAGCAACAATTTTAGAGAGCAGATGTGGGTGAATCACCTGTCTGCAGTGGGGGTGCATAGACTGTTATTACACGTTTAAAGGAATGATCCATGAAAGAGCTGTCATGTCTATAATGTCTCTCCAAGTTGCCCAATATGATTGTTAAGAGGCCACAGTCAGTGTAGGATAGTTTTGTAGTTTGGCTTGCTGGATAGGAATCCTCCTGTTTTGAACTTTGACTAATGCAATTCTAAACATAATTTGCTATTACACTCTGTTCAGGGTAGTAGTCAAGAAATGTTTGTAATTGACAAAATACCAGAAAAACAAATACTTGCCTTATTGTCACAGATGGCAAATTTACTTTGCAGGCAGGTACAGAAGATAACATAACACGTAATACATTTAACACAACATGAACCTATTAACAAATGAGAAACATACTGTACATGCATTAGATGAGAAAAAAAACAAGGTAGCAGCTTTAAATAAACCTCACAATATAGAAAAATGGATTATCAGTGTGTGAGATAGATACATTCATGATAAAAATAAAATAAAACATAACATTCAGTTGGCCAAAATGGTCCAGTTGTAAATAAGGTTCAGTGGTTAAAAATATTAGTTTAAGATCAACTGATTTAGAGTAAGCAAGGGGCTGTTCAATTTCTTAATAAGACCCAGTATGTATGAGCAACTCTAATCTGCTGCTTGAGCTGTTAATGCCACAGCAGCTAGCTATTTGGTTTGATAAAATCTGACACAATAAGGTACATCTTTAAATATAGATTGTCTTGATTTTCTCTGTTGTATAGGCTTTGTGCTGTTCCAAAGAGTGGCAATTCTAAGAAAATCTGCAACTCCTGTAGCAAAACAGCATCTCTTATACAGTATATTAAAAACATATGGTTGAAGTATCTGTTTTATCTTGCCATAAGCGTCACACACCATAACTGTCACAGTATGGTTAGAAAAGTCTTGCACTGTTTATCATTCAGCACTACTATTAAAAGACATGCATGTGATATCAATTTAGCTTTTCGCCAGGGCTGTAGGACCAGTTTAGAAGATGATTTTACGAGGTCTAAAACCATATAGTCATGATGACAATTCCAAAATGAAAAATACAAAATGCTGGCAATTGACACACATTTCCATTCTGCGATTTTGTGTTACATTGTAATAAGACGGTGCTGTACAAAACATAATTTCTGTAACCTTTTATATCTAAAATCTAACAAAAGTATATCTGTATTCCTGCACAGTACTGTATGTACCAATGCACAGCAAAAGGGCAACACTAAGGTCTCATGGATTTAATTAAAATATTTTAGACACAGATATCAAATTTCAGATCAATTCAGATCAAAGAATAACTGATAAGTTTTTAGTATGAAATGTGACACACTGTCAAAATAAAAACTTCTAACAACAGCAAAAGTACCAGCAACATTACACACACAGAGCTGATCAGTCTTTGGATAGACCTTGTCCCTGGATTGACTGTGCATCCCTGAGCAGTAAGGTCTATCTGCATCAAAGGTGTTCTTATGTTGTAAGAGATTCATTTAATTCAACTCTGTATTCTTATAGCTTGCTTGGAGTGCAAAAAGTGCAAAAACCTAATGTGTTTTAATATCCCAATAATTTGAGCTCATTATTCTGTGCTGGGGAATCATACTGTAGCCCTCAAAAGTCTGTTTGCTCACTATTTAAAATGTATTTTACATTATGTATGTACCCAATGAGCTATTGATTTCTGTTATGTATCCGAATACATGCACATATTTACTCAACTTGCATTAATTTCTATACTACACAGGTATGTGTATAAAATGTATAAAAATGTGTTGGAATGTTTTGTATGTATTTATTTAATTGTATTTGCAGAACAGCTCTTGATGAGAACATTAATTCTGAACCTGTGTACATGTGGCTAAATGGGAAAAGGTTAATTGAACCAGCACAGAGATTATTTTTTTAAATCCCCAAAGTGACTACATTTCCTTTCCCATTCCCTACACTTTCACTTTCTGTACCAAATATTTGCTTGTTCTTGAAATATTTTTATGTCCCAAAGAACATAGGTTTCTCTTCAATTTTCTATAACCATCAGTACTTTGACAGAGGTTGTATATGGACTTGTTTTAGTAGTCAGAAAAGAGATTTGCCAGTAGTCATATCACCTTGCAGCTCACAACTGGCAACCCACTGAAGCTCAGCAGGTGTGAGCCTGGTCAGTACCTGGATGGGAGACCCCTGGGAAAGCTAGGGTTGCTGCTGGAAGAGGTGTTAGTGAGGCCAGCAGGGGGCGCTCACCCTGCAGGCTGTGTCCTAATGCCCCAGTATAGTGGTGGGGACACTATAATGTAAAAAGGTGCCATCCTTCAGATGAGATGTAAAACTGAGGTCCTGACTCTCTGTGGTCATTACAAATCCCAGGGCGTTTCTCTGAAAGAGTAGGGCTGTTACCCCAAGCTTACCAATCATGGCCTCCTAATAAACCTTATTTTATGAATGGGCTTCATCACTCTGTCTCCTCCCCACAGACGATGTGTGGTGAGCGTTCTGGTGCACTCTGGCTGCCGTAGCATCATCCAGGTGGGGCTGCATATAAATGGTGGTGTAAAGAACTTTAAGTGGAGTGTCCAGAAAAGTGTTAGGAGTAATTATTAAGAAATGGATATAATGTAATACCCGACAGCAAACTGTGATTGTTTTAAAACCTATTTTGAAATTTTGGTAAGAACTGTAGTGATTTTTTTCCTAGTAATGCAACAAACATTCCTTAAAATTAGAAAAAATACAGATAGGAAAACATGATATGATGTTCCTTAACAGAGATGAAAAGAATTTCATAAATATATCTGTGCTGGTTTGACAAAGCTTGAATTTTAAAGCATAGAATCTGTTGATTTCCTCAGGAAAAAATGAATGATGAAAGCAGTTTTTTATCAAGTTCCAAATGATTTAAATTTGTAATGTAATGCTAGTGTAAAGACTTACAAAATATGGGCATATATATTGTTAGTTACTATACAGTATATTCTATTTTATTATTTAGCCCATATTGAAAACAAAATGCTTTTACTGTTGGCTACTTTTATTTATCCTTATCCTGCAGTAACACAGCGTGAAGCATGCCAGCAAGTGATGTTATATTTTTTATTTGTGTTTTTTTCGTTTTCTAAAAATGTGTCTGAAATGTACATGTGCAGTACTTTGGGTAAAAGCTGATGCCTGTGGTATGTGGATTGTGCCGGCAAAACTTTCATTTGTCAGTAAGGGTTCTGGTGATGCTCTGATATGGAGCTCATCTCGGGCCTGTTTTAGAGATGTAAAGAGCAGAAGAAGTGAGTTCACATTTCCATAGATTAAGTTGGGACCTGCTAGCTGGGAAAACCATGAAAATGGCCGTCCAGCCTTCCTGTTTCACCAGTGTAAGTGGCAGGGCACCTACTGCAAGACATGCAATAAGTGAGATTGCTGGACAAACGGATGCCCTCTGGTCGATCATGAAATGACCAGAGGGGCTGTGTACAGTATATGCTCTTGCTGGTTATGAATTTGTAGATCATATCGCTGCTACTGTTGAAACAGAAATTTGCCCATTGAGGATGGAGGCGGTGGACAGCTAAGGGGACTGTGGACTTCCAATAATTGGTAAGGCAGTGGCTGAGATGTAATATCCTGACTCTCTTTAGTGTGAGGTGTGATTCAGGACAAAGAATGGAGACATCCTGCGTACGAAGGAAGTTTAACTTCCATCTGACATTTCAAAGATTTTCTGCAACTTCTGTCTGTTATGGCAACTGTCAGCTAGAGTCAGAAAGCAGTATTTATAGCAGGAGATGATACCCCTGGTCTCAATATATAGAGATCAACAGTATTTCAGTATTTTTAAATATTTAATATAATCTGCTCCATGAGTAATACTCAATTAAATCAACTCATATAGTAAAGCTGTTTTGGAGTTTTCTTTATTTTTTTACTTTACTTTACAGATTATGTACCGTCTTAAATCTACGGAAAGGATCATAGTTCAGTAAGTGTGTTCTGATGCATTTATCATGCAAATCGGACGGTAGTGTAGCCTTACTGTCATTAGGGTAACATCATTATGCGCTTTGGCTGAGGCTGTCTCGCTATGAGAAGAACAGAATAACTCTTTTAAATTTGAAGCAAATTGTTTTGGAACATTTTGCAGCAGACCAATCATTTTGCTGCACTCCAGGTATGCCAGACAGATGAATAGCCTTTTGAGCACTTTTTGCACAGGGCCTTTGAATAATTCATAAGAATTTTTAATTTGAATTTGTTTGGCAATAGAATGATCTGCCGCTTTGGCCACAACTGCTGTTTTATGGGGAAGGTCAATCTGGGAATCGAGTGCTGCCATTCAATTTGTCCCAAAGTAAGTTTTGTATTGATTAACGGAATGATAGTTTCAGGAGTATTATTATTATTTTTTTAATTATGATTATTATTTAAATGTCAAGATTTAAGATTTCCAGTCTTATGCTTTCTGGAAAAAAATTGAAACGGCCTTGACAAAAAAAGTCCCTCATGCATTTAATATACCAATTAAGGCCTGTTACACAGGTATGAAAGAGAAAAACTATATAGAAACCAATGTGTAATACAATTTATTAAAACAATTTATTCAGTCTTTTAGTTGTTTTTGAATCTGTGGTTTGTTTTATGCAGCTTACTTGACCACATGGTGTTTTAAGAGAAATCTTTAGTTGTGTTCAGCAGTGCTGGCAGTGAACATGTCCGCACAGCGTGTACTTTCAGGCTCATGCTGTAATTTGAGTTACAGTAGAAGACGTGTCAGGGTGAGCAACATGTTATCCTATAAGGTCATTCGAGGAGCTTCTCAGTTCTGCTGGAGTGCTTTAGAGTCGTTCAGTTCGTATTTAGTGCAGTGCCATGGTGCCATGATGTCTCTAAACAGAATAATTAGTCTAAAAGGTATACGAGGAGCCCTTGAGACTGGTAGGTAGCTTTTACTAAAGCTCTACCCGCTTAAAATATTCCTGGGCTGCCTCTGCAAATGATTACACACTACAGTTCAGAAGCTCCTATAAGCACTGCGCTTCTGTCTTTCATTGAACGCTTTTCTTTATGTGATCTGAATGTGCATTTATCACCTTTCAGATCCTTACAAAAGCATCAAAGCCTCGATGGATTCTCTTCAAATGGTGATTTTTTTTGCATTTTCTTGACCTCCTGTGCCCTGAATACCTATCAGCCGAGCTGTCAGAAATTATAAATTTGTTCTGACATCGGAGCGCCTTGTTCTTTCGCATTTTGCAATGATGAAGCTTTCAAGTCTCACAAATGTTTTGAAAAGATATTTTGTGCACTCACCTGAATGCATGTCTTAAAGGACATCTCTCAATCTAACGGGCCTATAGGTGCATTGTACTTCTGATATTAAAAGGCGATTTGCACCTTAAAAGGAGTGTGGTCTTAAATCTTGACTTAAGCAGGTTCAAATCTAGGTTAACCCCCTTGTTGCAACCTATCATTGACTCTGGCAGCAGGGATAAAGCAGGGCTGTCAGTGCTCCACACCTCAGGGAACTCCATTCCCTAGGAAATCTTGTAGCACTTTATTATTTAAGGCTCCAAATCTATTGCCTGATCCTGCCTAAATCAAATGGGCAAGTATTTGCTACCTTTTCAAGTGCTTGCTTAAAGGGCAAATAGCTTCAGATGCACTTCTATTAGGTTTTATTCTTTCTTTTACCTTTTTTATGGTATTTCACTTCCTTTAGTGCTGTTCTTTTGTGCTGTGTTGGTTAATTGCAAGCTATGAATCAAACCAGATGGGGTAAAGATCTACTTGCAAAATGCCAATTGAAAAGCTCAATATCACTCCAGTCCTTTAACATTTTGCACACTTTTTCATTTGCATGCATACTGACAGAGACCTCATCTCCCTGCCTTTTCACCTTCCTATTTATAATGTGAACTGAATCACATTTTTTGCCATTAAAGAAACCTGTGTATGTATAGGTCGCCTGACGGCTCTCTGTCGTACATTCAGCACAAGTGTCTTACGCGACCATCCCCGAAGAGGAAATTGCAAACTGCACTGATTGCTTTTGGTGACAGGGCTGTGTCCAGCAAAGCTAGGAGATCTATCTCCACTACAATTTAATGAATAGGTTCATAAAAGAAAATAGTTTAATTACATTTTAGTTCGCGGATTGTTAATAGGCTAGTAGCTCAGTTGAATAATGTGATTTCTAGTATTAATTATGTGTAAATGAACTTGTTTAAATGATATTTTACAGCCCCTTGATAAAATTACAGCTAGAGGCAACGTAGTGATAGACAGACAAAGGCCATGCAAGAATTATCATAAACTATTAGCTTGTTTGCAAAGGGTTTTATGTTAATCTTTTAGTACTTAAGTACCCTGCAATTAACATATCAGGGGGAGCTGCCTTCCAGCAAAGGCATGCAAATTTAAGTGCCTTGTTAAAAAAAAAAGCCATTCACTTGAAAACCAAACAAGGGGTGGCACAGCCTTAAAGGGTACAGGAATTTTATGTGTGAGATCAAGGTGGATAGCGTAAGATGATTACATTATCTCTCTTGGGCCATGACATATGTTTTTCTTACACTCAGAAAAAAAATCACAATGGATGCCATTTTGTATTTTGTTAAACCAAGAGGCTGTTTATTGGGAGAGCCTGAATAGGTCTTATCACAGACAGCATCTGATGGAACTTGTTTAAATATCAGACTTGTAGCTTGATATGTGAATGTGGAGTGTTGGACAGGTTACAGGGCTTGCATTTCCTTTATATTAAAGACAAGGATGTCTACTGTGCGAACACAAATGGGCTCTTAGTAAAACGTCTCTCATCTCTATTAGGTGAAGCTAAGAAAGAGAAGTCTGAACTTAAAAGAGCATACATTTTAGTGTGTTAATCTACAGGTGTTTCTGTTGTGTTACGTAAGCAATAATACTTGTTTCTGTTCTTTAAAAAAACATTATATGAAAGTCTTACCTTAGTGTAAACAGCCTTTGCGTAAAGAGATGAAAGATTAAAAAACCAGCAATGCAATTATTTTTAAAAACATGCTGTTTACTGTAATACTGTAAATATATATTTTTTTGGAATGAGGTTCATAAATGTTTGGAGACCTATTTCATTTTGTCATGGAGGAAAACAAGAAGTAAAGAAAAATGAATAGGAAAGCCTGTTGTCTTTGGAGGAGGCTTTCGTGTTTGCTGCGGTGTGTGCTCGTTAGTATACAGCCAGAGATGTTCTCTGGATTACAGGAAGGTGTTCTGTGGGACCCAGCCTGCTAGAATGTTTTGTATCTTGCACATAGCTCAGTAGCTATAGGGTAGACAGGTTTCTTAATCTTGGCTCAGGTTTTTTTTGGTATTTGCCATTTTTGTTCTCTGGCACCATCTGTTTGAAGCGTCCTCTCCAGCTGTAAACTCCCCCCTCAAAAGACGAGCAGCGTCTTTGTGGTTCCATTCTCATTCTGGCCGGGGCCTGTTCCTGCATATCTCTGTTCCATGGCTTAGCCCCCTCCACTGCTGTTCGTCCCTTTATTGATCCCCATCGCAGTTTAATAATCCCTGAAGAAAAAGCATAGAAATTAAATGAAGTATGAAGTATGAAGAATGAAGAATGAAGTGTCAGACATCTTAACCTTTATTTCGGTCCAAATAATTTCACTCCTACCAGCTTGTCTTTCTCCTCTGAAATTTCCCAAAAGTAGCTTAGATACACCTACTCTGATCGACGTTGATGGAAACGGACTAGTGCCTGGCCTTGGGCCTGAGATACCAAGTCAATCCTTATGGATCTCTTCGTCTAAAAAACTGGGCTCCGAGCCTGCAGTGGGTAAAGTGGGTTAATTTGCCTTAGCTACTGTATACCTTTCTTCCTACCTTGTTCTAGTATTTGAAATGTGTGCTGGTTGATATACCTAATGTGAGTTTAATATTTGTGGTCCGAATAAGAAAGCAGCACATTTTTGAGTGTGACGTTCTTAGTGTGAAAAGTGGGGAGCTCCATGGAAACGGGGCCTGACTGGACTTAAAGTTTGACGAACACTTTGCCTTCAGACTGAATTCCTGCGTGTCAGTTCCCATAACTTACAGCACAAGATTACAAAGCTACTGATATAATAAATTATGTTGATGGACAGAAATATACCCAGAGCTTCCTGCCCTCCCCGATGACGCACACCCGCTCAGAGCTCCTCGACAGATCGTGTGATTTAGCACCAGGCCAGGAGGCCGGGGAGTGGGGGTGGGAGGGAGAGAAAACATTTGCGAGGAGGCTGGAGCTGATACTGGCCCTCGGCCTAGTTTATAAAACCAGTCTTAATTCACCACCAATGTGTCACCATTAAAAGGGAAAAAAGGATCACAGATAATAAATAGTCTCTAATTTATTAGCTAACAACAAAGTGTTTCGACCCAGTTGAGATCTGATTGTTTGACATAATATTGTCAAGGAAAAAGCTAACTTGACCAAAGATGTATTTTACACATTGGAACAGATGCATCAGATCCTGGCTTGTCACAGACACAGCTAAACAAAAAGCCAAAGAGAGGAGAGAACTGGCAAGCTTCATACTAATCTATCTCCTGAAGAGGCAGACTCAAGAACAAACAAAGTAAAACAAAGTTCTTTGGGCTTAATCAGGAGACAGACTGAAAGTATTACAAATAATATATCTTGTTTGGCTATTGAGAAAACTCTTTATGTCAGAAGACAATCTATTCATTTAAGCTGAACTTGCAGTGTTTACATGTCATACAGTATAGTGTCTGCATTTATGCAGGAATGAATGGTCAAGTAAATGAGTGTGCCTTTTCTGCACTACAGTGCTTTGGATTTAAGAAATATGGTGTTTATTTCTTACTTGAGGCCAAACTTAAATAAGCACTCAGAATCCCTACAGCTAATATTATGCACTCCAGTCCCTTGTGTAACAATATATACAGCACCTCAAGCAGAAGCTAGTTTTTAGGTAAGCAAGTTAGACTAAACCTGAACTTAAGGCTGCAGTGCCCCATGATTGTGTGCATAGACTGAGTATGTAAATCTAAGACATAGTTAATTTAGAATCTGTTGTGCATTAATTACCTCATCTCTTCTGTGTCCTGTATTATAGAGAGTTGAGGCTAATCTTTGCATTCAAAGCTATTGTAAAGCTTTTCACTGTCTGAGATTTTTCTGATCCTCATATTTGTCTATGCATTAAGTTAAATCTTTAATAGAACCTCTACAAAATGTTAAATAACAATCATGCAATTACATGCTTATTACACAAATACATCCATACATTGGCTGTTAATGCATGCTTTCCCATAATCATTTCCAATAATAACATCTCACAGCTTCTGGATACCTTGTTTCATGTATATTTTGAATATTTAATGTTGTGATTTGTTTATGCAACAATTTCTGCTTCACAGCTACTTTCTGTGCTTTTTTGTCAATTCTGCACTGTTTGGTTTTGGTAGTTGGGATTTTTAGATGCATTGCTAGCAGCAAAAAAGCACAATCTTTAACAGTTATGCAAAGCTTTATAAGGGTAGAAATGAAAAGGTCTTCACAGCACTCCCTCCTTTTAAAAGGATCACAAATGGTTTCATTCAGTATGATGAAACAGCCATTCACATTTCATCAAAGTCATTTCGGAAACCAAATGTTGTTTTTTTTTCACATTAAGGTGTAATTTTCTGATATTTTTGTTTAAAGAAAGTTTTGTTCACAGACAATAAATAAGTGTGGTCAAGTGCTGTAGGTTAACGACAGGGAGTCATAAAGTCCATGTTCATAGTCCCTTCTCATCCAGCTTACTGTGAGGCCTGAGGCAAAGTACATTGCCTTCTGCACCTCTGCACAGCAGCTGTAAAACGACTTCCATGCAGGGATCTTTGGTAAACCTTGAACAAATAAAATAAATGAAAAACTAGCAACACATAAAAAAGGTTTTATAATAACCACATGGGATCCCTGTCAGCCTACTTATTCAAACCCAAATTCTTCCATTAAACAAGCTGTTGAAATCCAGTATGTTGGTAGTGAAACTATACATTTTCTTATAAATAATTTAAGTGTTTTGGGTTTTGTGCAAAACAAAAAAAAATCTCTCCAGCTCAGCCTTCATAAATGTTAATAAGTATGCACAAACCCAATATAAATATTGTTAATATTTAAGATGGAAATAAAAAAGCTATTTAGCACCTTGAGTGATTACTGGTTAAAGTTAACATTTTATTACACTGAACAGACTTTTAATTAGCTGGGAGTAATGATCTTGCATGATGATTAACGGCTGCCTGAATTGTGGTTCTGCTCCTGTTTGTGAAAAAAACATTTGTTTCAAGAACACACCAATAACTAATGCTGCTGCTGATCAGATTTCACATTTAAACAACACAAAAGTCTCTGGTATTCCATGCCATTCATTTTAAACAAGAAGTGTTTTCTTTTACAGTGAAGAAAGTGAAAATAAGCAAAGATACTCTGGCTGAATACCCTCATGTCATTAGTTCACTGCAGGGTCACAGCTGGGTTCTTCTAGGCATCATTAGATAACCTGATTTATCTTAAAACAGATGATAACACATATAAATCTTTCCGATCATCCTTGTCAAGGGATTTTGACAGGTGATTAATGACCTGTGCTAACTAGAAGCCATTTACAGACATTTCAATTAGTGTTTCAGAGAGCTCCTTCAAAAACTCCACGCTGTTTTACTAAAAGTGCAGAAGAGTCCTTTTCCATTGTGATACTGGTGTAAAAGGTGCATGTGTGCATCTCGGTGCACGTTAATAAAGTTTATTTCTACCCCAGCTGTCAACTGTTGCCTTTTCACATAAATACATGTTGTGTAAATCTGTCAGCAGCTGGTCTGCAGTCAGGCTCCTGTGTAGATATTGGCCTGTCTAGGAGTTTATGACAAAGTTAAAAATTATTCATTAAACTGACCCGCGGTATATTCACTAACTGGAAAATTGCCTCACAGTTCTATTTGGTTTGTAGATGTGATCACGAGTAAATTTTTAACTTAATTAATTGGCCGTTTCTGTTGACAAGAAATTTATGTGGTAATAATTTGCTCGAAATAGATGCCGACTGTAGGAAATGAGATATCCATCATAGCCTTGTGTTCCACCAGCTGCACCGCGGCTAATATGAAAGTATTTCAGCCTGCGACGACCCTGCTGTTTGTGCAGTCAGGATTATATATACCCACGATCCATTGCCTGCCTGAGAGGCGCTCATGGAGGTCTATGATAACAAAGACTTTGTGATTTATGGCTTGCTGTGAAAGCAGAGCTTGATGAGATTAAACAATTTCATAGCACAAGTGTTTCTCGGGACCTGATTTGTAGTTGCAAGCTGATAGTAAATCATGTTTATATATCTGAAAGCATGCTCAGCAAAGGAGTGCAATTACAGTTTAAGACAGCTACTTTTTATTTAATTTTTATCCTGGGTTTGTCTCTTTCATTCTCTGGCTGTCATCAGGCCACTCACCTTCATAAGTCCTTCTCTTTCAAGGAGGAGATGTAGCAGTGTCTTAAGAGCTTCTTGCCATCGTGTCTTACTGTCTCTCTTTCTAAATAAACAACATATTGGAAAAAACAAGTATTCCTGGACTCCATACTGCTTCCTTTTTTCATTTGACGCAGTTGAATTAAATGTTCGTAATTTGAGGGGCAGTCCCATGTTTACTAATTGGCAGCATGACATTAGAGCTTTCTAGTTATTTTAGTGCTTCCTGTCTTTTTGCTTTTTAAGGAAAACTGCAGTCTGGAGGTCAACAATAACAGACCCTTTTTTACTTTTTGATTTCTGCTGAACTGGACGTCAGTTTCACTTAATCAATGTGGCCAGATCATGAAACAACCACTGATGACTACTGGGGGTCTGGATGAAGCCAGGTTAATTAGTGATCTGGCCCAGTGGCTATAAGCATTTACTGGAGTAAGTGATGCCAAATTAGTGCAACACACAATCGTTCTAAGAAATGTGCAAGAAAACATTCACCATTTTAGAAATTCAGAAGCAGGCTTTGGGCATCAGCCCACTTATGATCTCAGTTTATAGCTGTATCATTAACGTGTCAGATTATGGGTACTGTAGCCCATGCTGGAGTAATTGTAAGTACAAATGTGTTAAAAATTTTAAAATCCTAAACAGACTCCCTATTGTATTACTGTACCAAGTTTTCAGATCAATTGATGGTCATATGAATATTCAAATTTTCTGTAATTATGAACATGTGGTTAACAATTAACATTCACACCTGCCAAGTACAATATTTGCTGGAGGCACTTGGATTAACCATTCACCTGTCACACGAGTCCTCTTTTGCATTTTTGGGTACTTTGAATAGACTTAAGGTATTTGGAAAACTCCTGACAGAATCGCACACAAAACTTGCTTGAAGGCAATTGTTTTCATTCATTATTTACATTGAACCCAAATCCACCCTTAACATTGTGTTTTACTGCAGTATTTTAACACAATAAAATATCTTGTACCTTTTATAAATACGTATACTTAGAACGAAGGATGTGTTTTTTCTGCGGGTGTTTTCTGGGACCTATCTGAAGGACAATAAATATATCCATCCATTTCCTAACCTTTCTACCCAGTACAGGGTCACAGGGGAGCCAGAGCTCATTCAGCAAGCAGCAAGCGTAAGGCAGTAAACACCCTAGATCGGACACAGACTCGCACACATTCACACCAGGACCAGTTTTCCCAGGCGCCTACCAGCATGTCATGACTGTGGGCGAAAAACCCCATGAATGGAGTACTCGGAGGAAACCAATGCAAACACGGGGTGGAACATACAAACTACGCTTAGATAGCACCCCAGGTCTAGAATTAAGACCAGGTGCCCAGCACTGCGAGGCAGCAACGCTAACCAATGTACTTCACATTCATAATTGTAATATTGTGTTTCCATCCTCCATCCAACAGCATCAGCTGTTACAGTTAGTTCAAAGTTATTGCTCTTGATAGTTAAATACCACATGGCTGCCTTCACCTAGGGGGATATGGAGTATGTGTTTAGTAATGAGAAACTAAATAAGATGGATGAATATATAAAGACTGGTCGCCAAATTAGACAACACATACAGTATAATTATTGTCACAGCCCAAAGCTACTGTTTCCATAAAGTTCATTGGGCATGCATTGGAACTAGTCAGGACAAGAACCCCTCCCTGAGGTACTGTAAGAGAAAGATATGTTTCCTGGCTCATGGGGTTTTACCAAGGTTACTTTTTTCTACAAATGGCAGTATGGCGTGCAGAGATGTCTTGGAGCAAGAATGACCTAATAAATTCTCAACTGTTATTTAGGACAGTTTGATCGATTTCAAATTTGTACCACATTCCTCTTTAAGGAGGCACATTTTTCTCTTAAAATGGGGAGAATGGGGAGGTGCAGGCAGAGTACTCTGCTCTCGCCTACCTTCAAACCCCTCGTCTTTGAACACGAACAAGTATGACGGACCTGTACAGATTCAGCACAGGAGAGGAGAGGTGCATCCCTCACCAACAGCACTGCAAGCCTGCAGACACCCAGGAGGCCACAGGGGGCGCTGCATCAATGCAGCTGGTTGGTTAAACCCCACTTCAACCCCTGCGGTGCTCAGGGAGCTGTTCTCGACTGCTTGGGGAATGTCAGTCATAGTCAGCTGTGATCTGACCCGGGCTCAAAGCCTGGATCACAAAATCCGGTTAGGAGACTCGGGGGGCCCCTAATGAGACACTTTCTATGGGTTCACACATGATCAGTACTGTCCGATATGCCAGTATGCAATCGTGATATCGCAGTGGCACCAGTACCTTGCATGAATTGGGGTCGCATGGATGCAGTGATGAGGTATGGGTCTGTTCATTGATAAGGGCATCCTAGAGTCATGGTAGAATCCTGGCTGGGTTCTTGTTCTTGTTGCTCTCCATAATCTTTTCTAAATATCACTTTGTTGGGTTTATAATCGGGTAATGCTTTGCTCATAATTGATTTAGTTTGGATTTAAGCTTTTCTGTCTCCTGTTCTCCTTATGTTCAATAACACTTTAGAGAAAATGACCAAACTAAACTTTACAGAAGCCAGAAGCCAATTTGTAATACTACTACTACTATTACTACTAATAATAATGTATAAATTCAGATATGAATGCATTTACAAATTGATCAGAATTTAAGTATACAATGAATTTTAAGAAAAGTTGTTGTACTTTTAACTTTTGATGTATTGATGCAATTATCATTCTTCTGTGAGTGTATACAAAATGGGGTCACATGAATCATGGAGGGAAATAATATTTACTTACCCCGACCTAATACACTGTTCTGAGTTTGAATGACCAAAAGAAATAACCTATAAATAAACATCTTCTCTCCTGCTCAGGCCACTGACTATAATTCTTGTGTGATACAATATTTCTAAAACAGTCTGTCTTACAGTTTATGTTTAGCAGTGGTAGTTATAAAAAAATGATGTAGCCCAAGCTCTCAGCTAGCTTTGAAGGCCCAGGCTTGTAATCTGAAAAGTCAGAAGTGGCATCAAGCTGAAATTCTTTTATAGTTTTCCACATGTCTCAGGGTGCCGGGAAGAGGCAGTAGTATAAGGAAACACTGACAAGGCTCTCTCCTTGTGCTGTTCTTTAATGGCAAGTTGAAAACAATAGAAAGTGTTCCTGAGAAACTTCACTTTGTGGGGTTAACGACCAGGATTAGCACTCTCTGAAAAGCTGAAATCAGCATGCTTTATTTATTTACATGAGACCGCACTTACACCAGCATGTAGTCTTATTGAAATAATTTAACAATACATGTTATTTTGCAGTTTTTTAATTGAGGCAAATGGTGGATTTTTTTCTTATTTTCTTTACAAATGGCAACATTTTGATATAATTTGCCAAAAGAGATGGTAATCTGATCCAAATCAAATTAATAAAACCATAAAATCTAAGAGTGCAGTACATTACCCTAATGATATACTGTATTAAACATTTAATAGAAATTAAGATAATAAACTCTATAGTACATGTATACTGAAATATCATTTCTTCATTTAACTACATGAAGTTTAAAGTTCTAGATTTTGGCATCTGAGATATCTGCAGCAGCTGTCAAAAACAGAGTGAAAGTATTTGCCTTTATTATACACAACATCAAGCTTAGACATCTTTCATACACAGGCTCAGAATTGTGACATACAGTGAGGTCTTCTGAACCGATTAGGAGCTGTATCTAATGTCAGAAATGTTTTCATGTGTGTGGAATATTTAATAATTGAAGTTTTTGCTGAACAGGACTGTCACACCTGGTTGTCTGGAATGTTTTTCGCCCAATTAGATGCTTTAAGACATTTGAAGAGGGCCCGCAAAAAGATTTTGAAGTGACATGTGAACTCTTAAAGGAAATTAGTTCTTCACATCGCTGAAATATGATGGTTACTTAGCAATGCTTATCTCCCGATACAGTCTTCTGAAGTGTAAGTTTGACTCGGCCCTCCTATGAAGAGTACAGTTTTCTTTACTCTCAGCCTGCTTCAGTCAAGAAAGATCACAGGAAAGACTATAACTAATTGTGACTTGGAATCTGTGAAATGTCAAATGTGTCTAAATAATGAGATTTTTGAAAATAGCTGATTTATACAGAACAGGAATAGTTGATGCACCTATTTTTTCTTTACTACAGAAAGGAATTTTGGTTTCCCATATGCTTAAAATATTTTTTGATTGTACAGGTATGTTTAAACTAGAGAATATATGATGGGCAGATTGTCAGAATAATCTGTTTATTCAGATAATGACTTGCTTACAACTACAGGACATTAAAGAGCAAAATGGACAGTGTTTGGGGGCAACATTAATAACATTTCCTCTTCTACTGGTTTTGCTGTTTTTGTACCTACTGTATTGATGATGATTATAATATTATCACATAGACTTGAACCCTAAATCACTTCCAGGTCAAGAAGACCTTACAGAGATGGTCTGTAGTTGAATATTTGTAGTACCTTGCAGTTTATATAGTATATACTGTAATAATGTTGACACAGTAAAACCAGATAAAATTAGAAAAAGAGATAATAACAATCTACATTTTCAGAGTTTTACAAAAAACAGTGATGAGACTCTATATTTGAGTAAATTGTAACCATCAAAAATCATTACATTTCAGGGTCTAGTTCTTTCCTAATTACTAGTGATTGGAGTAGAACCAAAAAAAAGTTATCAGGGTAATTCATTTCATATGTTCCAGGATGGTAAATAACATATCTGTGTATACTGTAAATTGTTCCACTACTTTATTTAGTAGTTTATTTCATTTTAATCATAATGCACTGGTTGTATATAACACACATAGCACAATTAACCTTTCTTGTTGTCTTGTTGTTGCCGTTATTTTAATCTAGAATAATCTATTGGGGTCTTATGTTCAAATAACATTATCCTAATTGCGCACTAAGAGGCCAGGGTCATACTTGTAAGTACTTAAAAAAGGAGCAGCAAACTAATTCTACAAGATCAGCACCCTGAAAGATTTGTGAGACATGTTTTAATTTCTTTTTGCTGTTTTGGCAGGAGGTTATTAATATTAGCAGTAAAATGTTTATCGATATGGCCCTGTGTTTTGAAGAAAGGCACAAGAGTGTTGCTAATCGTGAATGCAATCTCAAGTGTATACAATGCAAATATGACAGGAAAAATAAAGCTTATTTTTTTAAATATCCTTAATTTATTATCGGCATCTGAGGGTCACCTAAAAGTGTGCTGTAGTTAATCAAGAACAAAACTAGACATTTTAACTGCAACACGCTCAAAGTACCAGTGGAAGCCTAATGATAACAATGCTCATTTTATTGCAAAACATGGACTAGCTCCTGGCTAAAATGTTACCTTTAACTCATATCAGAAACAAGTGTTTGCACATACTTGTTTAAATGGCTGCAGCTCATATTAAAAGGCATTCAGCAGCAAGGTCAGTTGCCTTTTTAAAATTCAACCTCATGAGCAGAAATAACTCTAGTTGCTTGCTGGTATGAGCCATTAACTGCCTGTTGTACGTAACCTACGCTTGTCTAACACTGAGCTGCACACGGAGTGCAGCAATGAACAACAGCTCCCCAGTTTGGCTTCACGCATGAAACAAAAGCAGTTTAACTTGTGATCAGTGATCATATGATCCATTTACTGAGTACAAGCTCAGTCAAGTAGAACTGGTAAATCATTAAATACACGCTCAACATTATTCCTGCTGGGTAAACATCACACTAACATCTCTTTTAACTGTAGAGAGTGGCCACTAATACTTCAGATGTTCTTTCTACTGCTATTACCTAAAAAAACAGAATTAATATATTTTTAAGCACATAGCTGCAATTTAAAATACATTACAGCTAGCCATAAAAATATAATTACTTAACCCGAAACCATGAAATTCTCCATTTTAAAGCCCATTCTGTCTATAGTAGTTTCTGTTTTGCTGAACAAAACAATTTTTATATTAACAGAAAAAGCTACTGTATGCTTTCAGTGTATACATGCAAATTGACTACTGATGGTGCAGAAATTTACTAAGCGATGTTTTTAGTTATTTTGAAAAATGATAAATAAAATAATATTTTTAAACTTATAAACCTTGGTGAGGTGCATGAAAATAAATCATATGGAATTGTTAGACTCACAGAGAACAGGGGAAATAGATTTTTGGTTGTTATATCTATACAGTAATCACAAAACATCCAAAGAATTGTGACTTGACAAAGTCTGGAGCATGCTCTTTTCACATCAATAAAGGTTTTTATAAAGTACATGTATCCACAAGCACACAGTTAAAAAATGGAACAATATATATATGGAGTGTTGCTTTTTGTGTATTCATTCAGAAGAATGTCATAAATCTCCACATTTTGTATTAATACACAGGTTAATAGTTCTGGCATTAAGATTTTAATCTTTCTTGCAAGCTTGCAAGTGGAGAATTTTGAAGTATTTCACCTTGCCTTTATAACCTGAGGTGATACTAATCTTAACACACTGGAACATTTTATGGGACACATTTCAAACGTAATATACCAGATTTCTAAAGCCAACAATCCAATTTAAGTCCACTTTGAAAGTCAATGGGCAGAGAATGAAACAAGAAAAAATAACACAGAAAAGAAAAATAAAACATTAAGACACTTAACTCCAACTGACACATATTTAGCAGCCTGTTTTATTTTGGAAAGCTAAGGTTAGAGAGACATTCTTATTAATTCCTCCTTTTGTTTTTACTTCTGGACATTGATTCATAAATCCCTATTTTATTCAGAACTAACATATTATGCAAAAAGATATATTACCAGTTGCATAGACTATAAAATATACTCCATCTACAGTACATGTATGCAAGAAGTTTTTCACTTCATTACTTATATGCACAGTATTAACAATAATAAGTACATCTGAGTGTCCCTCATACAATACAGTTGGAAATATTAATAGAAACAGATCAAATGTAAACATTTCATCCCGTATCTTCTTGTCTTTGCAGAAAGAAATCTGCAGGTCTACTGACCTTTTGAAAATATTTCCTTTTTTTCAGGATTGACTGGTGTTCTTTAATGCTTTAGGGTAATTCTTGAAATTCAGATTTTTAAATTTATAATTTTATTTCATCTTTCCTAAAAACTCAAAAAAGCCGATCGAAAACCACGTACTCTGTTGAAAATCGAATAATTCACCCGATTTTTCTATATTATTTAATAATGATTTGATTATGTACGGAGAATAGAAACCAATTCACTGATTTTTTAAAATGTAGTATTTATAATTAGTATATTTCTCGTAAATAAATCAAACATATGTACTATTTTAAAACTATTTGCTAAGCAACACGAGAAACGTGGTCATTATCAACTGTTGATAAGGAGCATAATTCGGAAATGTAAATGTAACGATGTTAATTACACAACAGAGGTCAACCAAAATATATTAGATTACCAGAAATTATTTGAGAATGATAGGAATTAAAACTAAATACAACATGTAGCTTAATAAAACACTGTGATGGTTTTTAAACGTATGTGTTTAAAGTAATGCCTTTTCAGGTGCGGGTTCTAGGCAGCCAGGAAAAAACACACTTGGATGCTTTGGTTCTTTGTAAGGAAACTAAACTCTATCATGCAAACTTAAGTTTGCTCTCTGGAATGAATTGGTCCACATAAAAATTTATTAACTGACAAGAGTATATTTTCATTAAAGAATATTAACTATAATTACAAGGTAATCTTGTAAGTCTCTTCTATCGGTAACTTGTTTTTTTATCTTATATACATACAAATAAACAAGCAAGAGAGAAAAAAAGTTCAGTGCACAAAAATATTTTTGATATGGACCCAAAGGGAAAACATTTCAAAAGAAATTTTTATACATGTCTTTTGCAACCAAAAAGTAGAAGTGGTGTCAAGAGAAAACAAAACAGATAGCTTGTTTCTTCTAACAATTGCTTTAAGCTACAAAATCTCCTTAAATCCCCAAACTCCCCTTACTGTCGAGTTCCCACTCTCTCGCTTTCCTCATCTCCCTCTTAAAGGGAAAAAAGTCCTTCTTTAGGGGCTGATAGGTTGTAGGCTGATGCTTAGCAACAACATTCCTGTGCCTTAAGTAGCAGTAAGCCTCTGGCTGAACCCTTTGATGTGACTGTCAGGGCAGATTTATTTCGTTTTAGCACATTGTCTACTTGTCCAGATGTATAAGGAGATAAAAAGGAGCCGTGTTTACACTTTTTCCAGCTGTAATTAAATTGTGTTCCTGATGAGTCTTGGAAAGATCAGGTCTGGGGAAACAGGAATCAGCTGGGGAAGAAGACGGAGCCACTTGTCAGACAAACACCTGATGTTGCAGGAAACATCCTCATAAGGCCAGAGTCTCGGCAGGGCTGCAGAAAGCCTTGCTGTCTCAGGGCCTTCCCAGCATGGCAGCTGAATCCCAGTTCTTCTTTCGGCATGATTAGCTTGAAGCTGGGATCGAGTTCATCTCTGGATTTATTGGCATTTATTGTAAAAACATATTTTTAAGATCATCGCGTGATGTATATTCCAAGAGCAGACCCATATTTCATTACGACATTTAACAGAGAAATAATTTTCAGACAGTCTGGTCCCAAAGGGATGAGCTGCGCTGTGGTATTCTCTGTAAAACCCATTATTATAGATTTCTTGTTCCCCAGCTTGTAAATTCTGCTGCATTATCATAAACTGTGGTGATAACTCACAGTATATAAAGACAATAATGATCTGAGCATGCAGCATATGCCTTAGGCCCAACAAATTAAAACAATGCTCAGCGTGATGACTCACCTCCTCAGGGCACTTTTGTTAGGGACTGCAATAGATGACAGTGCAGCACCCTCGTCTGCTTAGTGTTGGGACTGGAGTCCTTTGTCGGCCTCTTTGCCTCATTCTGGTGAGGACACGTACAGTATGGCAATTTCCTAATGACCTGGATGAAAGCGTCTGTCAGATCATTAACATTTCAGGAGTTCTGTGTATTGAATTTGAACTACCTGAGTCTTGAGGTAAGAAATCATTTTTTCAGCTCACTTCTGTAAATCCCCCTCAGCAGATGGAAATGGCCTAGTATTTCAGGATTTGATTTCAGCCGATGAAACTATAAGTGGTGGTTTGTTTGAAAGAGGAGTAGTTTTTTATCCTTAATGTTTGCCATTCCATTGTAAAACACTGTGTACTCTTCATCTCCCTCAAGTGTCACTTCTGGTAATTCAGCAGTATCGATTTTTAGTAAAATGTAGATGAGTGTGTGAATATAAGGAATGAGACTAATGTAGGCCTTCAGTATTCAATATTTTCAGGAGTTCGTCATTTATCTCTCAATTCACCTTGGAAAAAAAACACAAATCTGTTTATGTTCAGCCACTTTAGATTTGGAACATACTGTAGTAAAACCTTCTGCGTCCTGCTTTTAATCTCGGACTCTTTGTCGTTACATTAAAATTGCGGTTTTAGGAAAAGGAGGGCAGCCATTTGCTGTCAGGCACAGCAAGCGTCGCAAGATGCTGGGATTTAAGATGATAACATAAGGAAGCAGCGTGAGGGGAAGGTAACAAATTAAAGCCCTGAAAAGAGAACTGTGGTATTACTCAGAATTGTTTAATGAGGGCGGAGAGTAATCAAAGCAATTCAGCCCTATTGATCTCAGATTAAAAATGCCTAGATTGGGTTTGCACATCCCCCAGAATTTCTTACAAACAGCACTAATAAAGCTCCCAGTTGCCATATATTCCAAGATGTCTAAGCTTCTAAGATTTAGATCTTATGCCTCATTTGAAAGTGCTGTGCATGCAAGTGAACAATAAGACTGGAGTGTAATAAAAAGATCCCCTTTGTCTGACTAACAATAGTGTTTCTGCAGCTGAAGTACAGATCTGTCGGGTCTTTGTCCATCTAAGGCCTACTGTTAACAGTGGTGCTCTGTCCCCTGAAGTGGTTTAAGCTTTGTATATTTGAAAATTAGGAAAGCCTCCTTATTTCTAAGAGGAAGGGCAACTTTATTGAAGTGCTTGGTGAGATACCAATTTTAGCAAAAAAAAAAAAAATTATTTGGACTTGCAGTTATCTTAGTGCTTTGCTTGCTTTGCAAAGTTCTTTATTTTGTCCATATGTAAAAGCATTCTAAAGAGACACAGTCTTAATTATAGTTAACGTTTCCAAGTCTACTTCTCTTTAAAACATATAGATCTAAAAAGAGTGTGCATAAACTGTAAATAAGGGCAGTTCTTCATCGCACCCAGCTCAGAAATGAATCAATTCAGACTGCCTACAGCAACCCTTGGCTTTTGATTATGTTTGTGTAAAATCTTAAGGCTGGTGATCAAAGCAGGGCTTGTCTGCCCAGCCTTAAAAAAAGCCTGATAACAGCTGGGATTTAAATTTAGTTTTTCTTTAACTTTGTTTCTAAAGGGATTCCTATTATCAACAACCTCCTTTCTCATATAGAGGATGGGTCATTGAATAAACTGAAAAGGCAGAAAGGGTCTGGGAGGAAATGGGAGGGGTCTGGGATTAATCTTCTGAGGGAAGAAATGTTTGATCAGCAGACAGAAGGGGGATGAAAATCTCTGATGTTGACAGCAGGCAACTTTCTGACCACCGTGTGATTGACGTTTCTGCCTGTCCAGTGGGGGGCGGTGCCCAGTTGTGCTCAGGCATCCTCTGTCTGTGGGTGGTAGTGTTAATAATGTGGCAACTGGAAAGATTAATTGTAGACAAGCAGCGGGATTACGAGGGGCTTTGTGGGTCCAAGAGGAACATTGCTGGGGAAGGCCTCTGATCTGTCAGGCTGAGAGGAAATTAGTCAGGGCAGACTGGAGCTGGCTTTAAAAATGGTATTTAGGATATTAAAGCCAAATGTCGAGAGGATATTGAAATAAGTAACAAGGAAACTGCTGACATTTTCAAAAGGCAATATCCCCCTATTCAATTCTACCTGCACTGGCAGTAAAGACTTCATAGATCTTTGTTTTAAGCTTTGTAAATATGGGGATCAGTGGTTTATGTATACTGTACATTCTTGTTTTGGGCTGAGAGGCTTATGTAAGACAGTGCGATCCACCATCTTTCCACATATTCTCCTTTAAAATGTAAAGATGTATCCCACAGACACTGAGAATTAGTCATGACCCCCAAGCACACAACAGATAGGAAAGTATTATCTTCAGTGTATTTTGAGCCAGACAGATGGCCCCATGTTAAATAATAAAAAATGCAGAATTGTTTAAATGCTGCAAAGTGATATGATCCAGGGCTGTTTTGACTGTTTCGGAATATATTATATGAATTTAGTGACTACATTCTTAAGTATAATATTACACAAGTTTACACACTGGAACGAAATGTCATCAGCAGTCAGAATGTGAATTTTGGGTGGTAATTTTAGTTAAGGAAAAAAAGTAAATAATAATTTCCTTTTGGGTGACAAGTGTTTTGCTCACCTACTGTATTTTGCCCAAGCAGAGCAGGTCTTAAGATAGCATTGGCTGCTTCTAATATAAGTAGGGGTAAGGGGAATGAGAAGAAATTCTAGTTTTCAAATAACTTATGTGTCCCAGATTTCTCATCAAGGGAAATGATGATTTGATGATAATTGCATCATCAAGTGTGTTTACTAAACACACACAAATGGAATTTCAATATATAAAATCATTCAATTGAATTGTGAATTCATAACAATAAACATTATCAAGGTATGATATGTGTGATATATTAATGGAGAAAAGCTGGGGTATGCGAAAAGACGCATTCCTAATGCAAGAAATTGTATAGGGCTAATAAAGAAACATTAAAAAAAAACATTAATGCAGCAGGTCACCTAGGCTTAGAAAATGTAAATGTTTGTGTGTTTGTGTGTGTAGGTATACTGTATATAAACATTCACATATCTACATATGCATATAACGCAGTGAGAGGAGTACAGGGGAATAAAGCTTCGTATAAAATAACAGCAAGTTGATCTGAGGTCAAAACTTGTTTTGTTTGCCAAAGAAAAACGTATGTTTTCATTTAACAACATCCACGATCCTCTTTACAGAGGAGATGTAACTGGGATGTAACTGGGAAATTTACAAATGGAGATGTGCAGTGCTTTGGACTTCTGGTAACTGTGGAGTAGTTATGTGGCCTGATATGGTACTTTGGAGCAAGTAGTTCTGAGTCAATCAAAACTGTGTTTTGATGTTTGAATCTCCTAGCTGATTATCTGCAGTTAAATACATCATCTGTGAGTGCTCCAGGTTGTGGAGTGCACTGCGCTGCAAGCATAGTCCGAGAGTTAGAAAGTGGTAATTTCATGCCACCTGTTGGATTGTCAGCTCATAGCAGCACACATGGAGTCTCAAACTCAGCAGCAGCCTGACCTTACTTTGACCTCTAATCCAGTTCATGGCTCAGTGGCAGTAAGGCCTTCCCCGGACTCCTCTTAAACAGCAGGATCTCAGATAATCAGAGCCAGTTCTGCCGCTCTCTCCTTTCCTCTTCCTAATGAAACTTACCCTCCTATAAAAAGCGATAACAAAGGTAATGGTGTTCCAACATTTCCTGTCTTATGCTGATAATTTTTATGACAGAAGTAGGGTCAGTCCCAGCTGTGAAACTCGAAGCCTATTTTATGTTTGCGGTACATTGCTGCTGTAAAACCCAACACAGGTTTTGGAAGTCACCATTAGAAATAATAATTTCCTCTGTTGAATTGCTTGACAGTTTGAATTCCAGTTTGGTAACTAGGATGTAAAAAAAAAACTAATAGATAACAGCAAACCTGCATTGAGTGAATAGCACAGCATCATGTAAATTATGAGAAAAAAACTTCAGAAAACAATTGCACACAATCCACACCCCACAGTAACGGTAAAGGGAAAAAAATATTACATTTGAAGTGGAATCAGAAGAAGACAGACACTGAGATTTCTTTATTACAAAACTTTTTTTTTAAAAAGAGACCTACTTTATTTTTTCAATGACAGATCATGGGTTAGTGTAAGGAATTGGTATTGTCAACTTTAATCTGTTTGTCTTACGGCCAAACGTTGTGGTCTGTTTTTAGACAAGCTGAATTTCATGGGATCTAAATGAGTGGGTCTTTCCACTGAAGCCTTCTCCTATAATTTGGACATTTAGAAGGAAGTTTAAAATTAGAAACAGTCTTTGGCTTCCATTATGGCCTTATAGTAACACACTCCATTGTGTGCCTGGTAATCTAATAGGCACTGCAGTAAAAGAAGCTGATTCATGATCAAATTTTCCATAACAGTTTGAAACAAACATGACTTTTCGTTATTAATTCAATTTGGAGCCTTCTTAATTGAATGCTGGAAAAGCAGGTTTTAGAAAAAGGGTGGTAGCTGTTCACACAAGTACAACATTCTGATAAAAAAAAAGTTAAAAAAACTACAAAACTGAAACCTTTATAATACTAGGGCCTTCTCAAATCCACTGTCTTCCACTCGGCATGATCATAAACTCCCTAGTTAAGGTGTCGCAGTGTCTGGAGTCTGCAGTCTGGACTCTCTGCCGATTCCCATTGCTTGTGGCACATTGAGGTTTAGGATGTACACATGCAAGACACAGCTGTATCCCATTTGGCCCTTACAGTACTCAGCTGAATGTGAAATGAGAAGGGAGAGTTCTTCTTCGCATTGGTTGCCTCCCATTATTCCTCTTTTTCTTCTTCTTATTATTATTATCATTATTAATAATTATAATACATTTTCCGCCCACAGTCAGAAGAAATACTGGAAGGTTATTTGGCTTCTGGAAAAACTAGCCCTGGTATGAGTGTGTTCGTGTTTGTGGGGTTTCTAATCTGATTCAATTAGTCTTATATGTTTAGAAATATTGCCTTCGCCTGCAATACCTGTGCAGAGTAGTCAGTTTAATTTGAAAATGAAAACTGTAGTTTTATTATTGTATAGGTTTTGTATAAATGTATAAATATTGTGAACAGAAAGGATATGGAAAGCTTGATTGCATTCTGTTTTTGTCTTCCTCCCTGTCCAGGACTCTAGTGACAGCAGCTGTGCATCTCCACTCATGCAGTATACCCCTTTACCCAGTGGGAGCAGGGATGCCAAAAGCCACAGAGGTAGGTCTGACCCTCTAGGCATGCTAACAGCGTGGAATGTCTGAGCAGTGGGACTGGGGTTACACATTCATTTTTTATTTAAACCGACATCACGTATTACAACAAATGTATCTGAGAACAAAGGTTCACCAACTAATCTGTCCCTGTGTGTTTGTATCTGTGTGTATTGGTACGGCTTCCCAGGCTGTGATGTCTCTTCCAGGGTGTGGACACTCCTCATAACCTGTGTCAGACAAGTGTCCCATTCAGGGTGTGGTCACTCCTCATAACCTGTGTCAGACAAGCGTCCCATCCAGGGTGTTGTCACTTCTCATAGCCTGTGTCAGACTAGCGTCCCATCCAGGGTGTTGTCACTCCTCATAGCCTGTGTCAGACTAGCGTCCCATCCAGGGTGTGTCACTCCTCATAACCTGTGTCAGACAAGCGTCCCATCCAGGGTGTTGTCACTTCTCATAGCCTGTGTCAGACTAGCGTCCCATCCAGGGTGTGGTCACTCGTCATAACCTGTGTCAGACAAGCGTCCCATCCAGGGTGTTGTCACTTCTCATAGCCTGTGTCAGACTAGCGTCCCATCCAGGGTGTTGTCACTCCTCATAACCTGTGTCAGACAAGCGTCCCATCCAGGGTGTTGTCACTTTTCATAGCCTGTGTCAGACAAGTGTCCCATCCAGGGTGTGGTCACTCCTCATAGCCTGTGTCAGACAAGTGTCCCATCCAGGGTGTGGTCACTCCTCATAAACTGTGTCAGACAAGCGTCCCATCCAAGGTGTTGTCACTCCTCATATCCCATGTCAGACTAGTGTCCCATCCAGGGAGTGGTCACTATAATACATACTACAAGGACAGGCTTCAGTTGCCACAACCCTCCCCAGGAAGAATTAACTGTCTAATAATGGATGGATGTCTCATAACTCATAATTTTTTTAGGACATGAAAGTAGCACTCTGCCAATTAATGACGCCTGTTCTTGAAACCCCTGGCAGTGGCAATGTCTGAATTGCATATTGCCTTTTTCAAGCAAAGCTGTAAGCTGCTGTTGGTTAGGGACTGTATTGTTGATAATGATCAGGCAAGTTTAATTGATTTAGAGTAAAAATATCATATGATGCACTCCATGCAAAATTTCTTGGTTTCCTTCATCTGTAACATTTTAAAAGTAAATGATTTATAAAATGCAGTTTATGCTTATTATTTCCAGATGCCACATCATTTCTAGTTCTGTGCATCTTTCTGTCTGTATGCAATGCTGCACCAAACACAAGGAGGTGAAGTCAACAAAAAAACAATCATTGGTTAATGTAGTTGTATATTTATCAAACATGATACAAGGTACTTTAATGCTGAATAAGAGTCAAATCACTGGAACCACTTATATGTTAAATACAGCTTCAGAGAAGGTAATTATCTTTCTAGAAGCATCATTGGCAATTCTCTGTTTAAGTTATTATTATTGACACAGTTGTTAGGCATTCATCCCATTTTCCAGACACAGATTTAGTCTCATTGAGTTTTAAATGGATTGCCAGGGATGTCTTGGAGTAATTTATACAGCAACTTATCATAATTAGTTATAGTTCACAGTTTGCCTTGGTGTGAGATTCAGTTAATGTTTCACAATTGATTTTGCTGTATATCTGCATGAACCTGTTTTATGTGTGCCACCCAGGATCTGTTATAGATGGGCTGGCATTAATACGTTAATGTGGGAACCAATAAAACATATTTGTTGGAAATGTAAAAATTAAAGATTCCTTGTCAAGAAGCTATGAATAAGACATTGGAGATAAATTACATCCACAGGCCATGTAAAAAGATTATTGAGAGAAACAATAATTATTTGTATCTAACAGGAAATAAGGTGAAAAACTTATTTTAATTATCTGGAGAAACTGCAGTGCATTTCACTCACAATTTAAAAGACGGTCCAGGAGATGTGTTAAAAAGATGTTGCCCTTCACTCTGTTTCTCATTCCATTGCTGAAATTGCCTTTTGTTCTCATATTTTATTGTGGAAAGGGGATTTTAAATAATGCTACAGTAATGCAATTTATCTTAATTTTTAAAATCTATATTGTTGTAATGTGTTGTGTGAGTTTTAAGGATCAAGTAGGGGTTAACGCTAAATGAAAGTGAGTGAAATACATCATGTTTTAGCTGTCGAAGCCCCATGCTCACACTGCCTGCCAGTCAAACCTCATGTGAGTATTAATTCTTACATGACTTAGTCCTGCTTATGATATACAGTAGCAAAATACAAAAATTACTTCGATGAACCCCCGGATAAAATAAAATAATATTATGCAGGGTATTGATTGATATACCATACATAGTATATTAATTCTGTAAAAGGACTAAAACAGTACAGAACCAGTGTGTAGAGTCTCATGGAAAAGCAATACATTTAATCTCATCATAAATATTGAAGGATCAAGCCTGATCCTTCAATACTTAGTATCCCAATCTTCAGTTTAATTAACCTAATTTTTAGGATCATTATCTGAAACATCAGCATCATTTTGTGAATCTTCAGGATCATTACCCAGATCTTCAGGATTAATATTCAGATTTTAAGGATTATTATATTGAGGTTATCATCTGAATCTTTATTCTGTGAGGGGCTGCTAAAATAATCACGGAACATAAAAGGAACAAAACAAACCTTGCAAGACAGCAGTTAATAGTTTTATTATTTTTTCACACAATTCACAAATGTTTAGAACATCCACTGTGTATTTTATTAGGTCTGCCTAGAGCAAGCCAAAATGTGAGAACTGTAGTTTTTCACCAGATGGAGTCTAATTTTGGTTAAATTGACAAAATATGACAAGTTACAGTTATAGGGAAAAATCGGTGCCAATTTCTGAGGTATTCAGACAAAGCTCTATTGTTTTCTCGTAGCCGTGTCCATGAAATTAGAAAGCTCTGAGTTCCATGATACAAATTGCCAGTGATGGATCTTTGGTTGCTGGGGTCTGTATATTAGGCATATTTGAGGGTGACGTCTGTGAGGCAGGATAGGTGCTTTGAGACCAAATTAACTTGAGACAAACGTGTCTGTGAAAAAGAAACATTGTCCATGTGAGCTGTCATGCTCGTGTGCTTCATTTCATCTCCGGTCCTGGGCGAATAATTGGCAGCCCATGGATTAACCTAGGGAGTGCAGGGTTCAATAGCCAATCAAACCCAACCTGCATGGCCCTGGGAGGTGGGAGACAGCCATAAAAAACCCTCCTCCAGCGAGAACCTATATGAGCACAAGGATGACAAGAGAACTCCACACAGGCAAGTGCCAGAGGTTCGAATTAAACAGCTGTGCTGACCACTATTGCACTGTGCTACTCCATAAGTATGAATATAAAGTAGATTCACGTTCACACTTTAGATTATGGTGTATATAGAAGGTATCATAAATATTATTTTAATCAGCAATGTATTATTGTCTTAGCATTAGAGTTAGTACATTACTGAATATCAATGGATTCTTTATCACATTTGATAGAAATGTGTAGTTGTATAAGTAGGGTTATTGAGTTATTAACCCCCTGACCCTTCTACTGGAAGTGCAGTAAGTGTAATAAGAGTTCTGTGTATTCAGTATCTTCAGTGAGAGCCACCTTCTCTCCTCACATTAGTAGTGATGTGGCTCTCACACAGTTCCATAGTTCTCCACCACATGACACAGTGAGGGAACGGCACACTGAATGCTTGTTCTTCTCCCAGAAATCAGTGCTGTTAGGACCTCGTGGTTAATTCTGACAGCATTCATGTTTCCATAGCCTCTAATAGATCATTGCAAAATCCATCAAATTGGATCTAGTGTTTTTATTTATTTTTCCTGTGAGTTCTCATTATTATGTTCAATTTAGATACTGTATCTAGCAGATCTGCAAGGCTCTGCAGTGGTACGTGGTCGAGTGTCAGAGTCGATTATTGTTCCTATGTTCTTGGTGTTTTCGGCAGTTGCCGTATTAGTACGACAGCGGGTCCAATTTCTTGTCACTGCTAGAATAAGAGATATTGCATTCAAATTGAAATGAGAGATTTAGATTCTGTGTGCCGCAGACCACAACACTTAGGGATCCATGTCTGGTGAACAATTTCTCAGGATCATGCACATTTGATGGAACCTGCACTGGGCCTACAAGCTGAAGTGCCAATGGTAATTACAGCAAATAAGAGGCCTCTTAAGAAACAGGTCCAGCTCTGTTGATGCTCAGAGGAGTGTGTACTGAGGAACTGTACTTTAAGATACGATGTTGATCAGTGAACTTTCAAGCCAAGAGCGGACAAGGCAGACAGGAGTGTGGGATGAGGGACCAGGGCATCAAGCCTTGTGTGGCCTTGCAGCAGATGCATGGTGATATTGCAGAACAATCCCTGCACAAAAAGGGCTGAGAAAAGGAAAGACTAAGAGTGCTGCAAGGGAATCCACGCCAGCTGCCATCTTGGGTTTAAACTCTTCTTTATAAAATTATGAAGGAAACTCTTCATGTCAAAGATGAAAGATGCCACTTGTACCGGTTTTCTCCATTAAAAAAGCTACATTTCCGTGGAAGAGCCCTATCCTGGAGCATGCATATTAAGAATAAGTGCAACAATACAAGCTAAACTCTAGTTTTAATTTTAAGTAACGTCATTACTTATACCTATATTTTCTCATGTACATTCCTACCCTTTCTTTATTTTTGCAATCATATGAACATACTGTAAGGAACAAACAATCAACCTATCTGGCCCTTTTGGTAGCTGGTAATTAATTGATCACAGGATCTCATCTCAATGAAAGGCCCTGCCATTGTAAATATAAATACAAATCCTCCTGCAGCTTCACCTTTCTCTATAGGGCACATAACCACTTCTGTTGTCATTTTACAATCATTAAAACCAAAATGATTTTATGAGACTTATTCCTGCAGGGAGGGAGAAGTGCTTTTTGAAAGAAGCAAACCTTTTTTGTCCTTGCCTAAAAAGTGTAGCACCGTGTCCTGTAACAGCTCTAATCACATGTTGTGTGCAAGAAAGAAAACAATTGAAAGGTTTGCGCATGTCTTGAAGTTGCCTATTGAAAAGAGTCATGTGTGAATGCAATTGTCATTTTCATTTAAAAAAAATAAAACAAAATCTTCAAATATATTTTTTCTGGGAAAAGAAAAAGGTCATTTTAACAGTTGGATGGTATGCATTGCATGATTGTTTTTATTTTGTGTGAGAAGTACAAATCAACAGGTTACTTTTGACGTGTTTGAATAGTCACTTCTCCAAGTGATTAGGCCTTGTAAAAGAAGCCTACTGTGGCAACCTACACTGTAAGGAAGGAAACCAAAGGCCATTGGCAGAGGTAAACACTTCTCTTTCATAAGGCATGCTGTCTTTTAATAATATTATTCTTGGAAAAATTCCAGCTGTGTTTTATATATGTATTTTAAATGGCACAAAACTGCTATTATTGTCCCTGGAGGAAAGCAGGCTTCAAAGAGAAATCTCTGCTGAACACACCCCAGGGACGTCTCACTTTCTCTCACAGTTTGCTTTTATTACAGTGCGGCTTATTTGCACCAAACTGAATTTTTTAAACAGTAAACTATTTACAGGCTTACTGGAACAAATAAACAAACATCTGGAACCATTCAGAGCATTTAATTAAAATGCTTTATTTTTGCCAAAAAAGGAAAAATCATGAAAAATTGCCTGTCTTGCAGACTGTGAGAGGCCAGATGACAAAGCTGTGGGTGTTAGGCATTGACTTTTATAACACAGCGGAATTCACTGATATTTACACCTGCTGGTATTTTTGTGGTTCCATTAACATACATCTGGAACACTGTCACTTAGTTTGCAAACTTGTGTGTGTTGTTTCTCTGTCAAAGACTTGCCCCTTTACCAAGAAATGTCATTGAAGAAAACCTCTCTCCTTGAACATATAAATGAAACAAAAGAAAACTAAAATATTCACATACACAAAGATCTGTTTTCATCACCAATCATTTAAAATGCTTTGACCAGTAAACATATGTTGTAAATTAAAACATGAACATAATAGTTTAAAAGTTTAATCAGTGCATTCACATTCAGATTATAAATAGAATGTAAGATAAAGGAGGCATTTGCACCCTTTTTATCAGATAGTGTGATCTGTAATTATAGAGTTAAATCCAAGTGGAGGATTTCTTAAGGCGAGACAAAGGAGTGTTCTGGTTTATTTAAAATAGTCCTAAATGTTTTAGGTGTGATACACATTTTAATTCACATTGCAAAAATTAATTTATGCTAAATACTACATTTATACTGCTTCATTTATAATAAAGTATATATTTATGTTATGTTTATTTCTTCAAAGCTGACAAATAAATCTTATAATATATATTTATAATACATATTTTCAGATACTACTTTTCTTCTCATATGATAACCTGGAATTTAACTTTGGACCTATTGTGATAAGATTCTCAATGTACTGAATTTTTACTGAGTGATTCTACTGACAAAAAACAGGCCATTTCTTTGACTCCTTGTTAAAGGATTGTACAGTACATGCACTGCAAAACATTCCATGTATGATCAGAATTATAATACCAGGAAAATGTCTTTCCCCAGATAAACATAATTCTCAGTAAAAAGCAAATCCTGACCAGATCCAGAAACACATTTCATGTTGTTCACACAAAATAATGATGTAGTCACTATAATTATCAGCAGTATACCAATTATTTTCATTTAAATTTATTCCAAAAACAAACAGAAATAAAATGACAAATTAACTCCCCCCAACACACACCATCAGTGGTACCCCCCAATGTGTTCATACCAAAGGACCCCAAAAATAGGAAAGAAGTGCAATGAGACCTGCCAAACACATCTGTTTCTGCTGCTTGGAGAGGCCAAGATAGAAGTTATCAAGGACAAAGTGCATATGCTAACATCTATGAGGGTCAATGACATTCTGTGTAGAAAATTCAAGTAAATCATGGGATTAAGATTGTTTGTGAAGCTGAGTTTATATTCCAAGAAATTTCTTCACTAGAAGTATTCAAATCCCTTTCACACATAGTAACAGCTGGGAAAGGTTTGTATGAAACCCCTAACTGAAATAAAGGCAGCCCTTTGTTTTGCCCCTGAAATCTAGTATGGAAGGCAATCTGAATCCCCACACAGAAGAGGTCATGTAAGCAAACAAAGAAAGAAGAGCTTGTGTTAAGACGGCAAGACTTGAAGGAATGAAGACCATCCTCAAATTACAAGCTACAGTGTGAATCCCTTTACCACTACTTGCTAAATCAGAGAAAGAGGATATACCTGTAAGGGGATTGTGATGATAGAAAACACGAGAATTAAAACGGAATGACTTCATGACTTGAAATTGAGTACAGAACGTATTACAAGATCAAAACACACTCTACACTAAGGAGATGTGCACAGTATATGTTAAATATGCATGCATGCAGTATGAATGAAGACCAGACATTCTTTCATTAACTGACTAGAAACAGGAGTGTTAAGATCAAACCAGAGAATGATTACAAGACAAAGTGTGTGACCCCTGACAGAGCATTAAAATCATCCAAAATAGTTATGACAGAAGTAGATGATTTATGAACAGCACAAGATAGTGGTTCCAAAAACAAGGCAAACAACAGACGTCCCTGGCAAGTACCCTTAGATATAGCAAACTGCAAGGAGCACTTGTTGCCCGTTAACACCTCTGCTGAGGGGCACTGATGTAGCCAATTCTTAGCAGTTTTTATGTTAGTGAAAACTGATCCCAAACCCATACGATCTGGGCGTGGAGATATTTCTACTCTAGCAGGTCAAAAGCCATTTCGCTGATGAATGAAACATCATGGAACACCTGCAGCGACGTGCATAATGTGGAGAGGCAGCAAAATCAATCACTGGCATGATGTCTGATGCACCAGTCAGATCAAAGTGTACTAATGTGGCTATATACAGACCTCGAGCCGGCATTTCAGAGAGATAAGACAAAAGCCTGCACAAAGTGTGGGATCTTTTTATTTTGTAATAATAAGGATAATGCCAGTAACCATTACCGTCCATCCAGAATAAACCCTTTACAATTGCGGCATGTTTTTTAAAGAGAAAGGGAAACTAGATGGGGCAAATTTTCAGGCAGGATGCCCTCAAGGCCAGGTGCTTTCTTCTTTGACATGAGGTTTAGCTCCTATAGCTCCTCCAGCTGTACAGGACTAGGTCAATGAAAATTTAAAACATTTTTAAAAGTCACAAGTTGCAGTTCTGTTTCCACACCTCAGATAATTCAGCACAGGCTGTAATACTCTACTCACAGTACTCCTGAGCTCCAATTAGGTCCTACACCTTTGGGCATCTCTTGTTTTTTAAAGAGCTGTGTCAGCATTTAAATATCCCGTGAAATAGAAATCTTAAATTATTACACTAGAGTTATTCATTAATTTTTAAATAGAACAAATGTGTATTGAGAAACCAACTATGTTAAGTGAGGATTCATAACAAAGACTCACTCCATTCATATTTATAAATAATTAATAACAATAATTTCTGAAGGCTCTAGTTAAACAAAACAATAAAACTAACATTCTTTGTGACCAAGAAAGACTTTTAAAACTTTTAAAATCTGTGTAGTTTGGTAAAATCATGTACTGCCTCTCTTGCACTGACATTTAAGGATACAAAGTCATCCCATCTGTCCATATTCCTCTGCATTGAAAACAGCAAACATATAGGAGATACAGCTTTAAACCTGAGCAGAGAAAAACACTTTTATAACTCTACAAAGATTATGGTGTCCCATAGCTTAAAAGTCACATGTCTGAGGTGGTTGCTTGCTTTTCGATTGATGAGGTGTTAAGCATCATTTTGAAAATAAAAGTCTCTTGTCTAGGTCATAAAACTCAAGAAGACAGCCATTAATGGGCCTATAATTTAGGGTAAAGAGTAATAATGAGCTCTTGTAAAAAATAAATAACCGCGATGCTAAATAGACTGCAGATCATTTGCACCTGGAGACATTCCTCAGATTATGTGCCAGAAGTGAAATGTGTTAATATAACTCATATTGGTTTGCCAAGTGGGCAGCACACAAAGGCTAACAAAATATTCCCACAAAGAAAACTATAAAACAAATGTATTACATATGGCCTTGCATAAATTTTGTAACAACATCTACTGTGGGAATCTCTAATTCAAAGTCAGTTTTGTCTCCTAGCTATCCGTTTCTTCACATTATGTTTTCTTATACAAATGGTGCTTTTGGTGTGGAAGTGGTTTGCTTATTTGATGTCATGGGGCAGTGTCATTAGACAATGAAACGTCTCACTGAGTGCTTATGTTCTGTATTATGGAGGAAAATATTTTCAGAGATTTTCTGATGTTTCAGTATTATGTTTCATGGACATAGAATGTTCTTTGCCAGTCTCAGGCTGTTATAGTGTGCAGGGAGTGTTGGAAGTAATGCAAGAAGTACATCTGTGCTGATGCTGTCTTACGGGAATCAGTCCCATTCCTCTCCTACTGTCTGGACAAGCAAGTGCCTGTTCACGGGCCCCTGACCTCTAGATCATCCCACAGTCCCACAGATTTTCAGTTTAGCACCATGCAGTGAGGTGGCCATCGAACATTATAAGACTATCATTATGTAACTATGATGATCCAAGTATTCAAAATTATCAACAACACAGACAAAGTCAACCCAGTGAACCTCTTCAGTATCAGTACTCTAACACATCTAGAAGTTACAAGTGGAAACTACATAGAAGTACTCCCCAATGAGTTCATACCAAAGCACCCCAGAAATAGAGAAGAAGTGCAATGAGACCTGCCAAACACATCTGTTTCTGCTGCTTGGAGAACAGGGAAATTAGAGAATGGGAGCAGGAGATATTTCCTTGCACAAAAGATTTGAGGGGGTCTGAATCAAGTTGCCCAGACATGTGATAGGGGCTGGTTCACTGGCTTTGTTTAAAAAAAAAGGCAAACCTGGATGAGATCCACAAATGAATTATCCACCACGTGAAATGAGCTTGATGGGCCAAAAGGTCTCATCACATTTGTAACCTTTTTTAGAAAATAATCCCCCAAGCTCAAGCAGACTGTCTCCGGTATAATCAGAATCACACACTGGTAGTTGATTGATCTCTCCAGGACAGTTGTTGCAAAGCACCTAGAGTTTTCAGAATGTGACTTTGAAGTGTGTCAAAGGGCATGTCAGCATTTCCTTTTGCCAGTGATTCATTACCTACTTGTAGTGTTTAGTGTGTACTTGTTTGGACTTCTCTTACAGCTGTTTAATTTGCAGGGTTTTGTGAACTATGCAGACAGGCAAAACTGTACCTTTTGCATGCTCAGCGAGGACTTTCCATATTTATAGATTCAGGCTATTTAGTTCAACCATGTTTGCACACAGTTCTTTTAAATGTGTCTCTCTGAACCTCAGAACCCACCTGACCACATCACCTTAAGGGTTTATTCAAATTCAGCAGACTGAACTTGTTTCAAGAGAGTAGTAGAGTAGCAAGCTCTACAGTAGTAGGAAATAATGATATGCTTTATTAATAGTTAAAATCACATTTTTTAAAGTGATGAGGTATTCCTGTGTTTAAGGTAAGATGGACACCTATCTAACAAACATCTCCCACAGAAAGTACTACAGTATGTACAAACCTTTGTTATCTGACTTATTCATCTGCATGCAGAATATGTTTCGGAAGAGACTACACATTGAAGAGAGGACCATTAAGTCAAAAAAAGGAGATGAGAAATAAGGACAGCCAAAGTTTTATTGAACGCACTGCACCTAAAGCGGGAATGTGCTTTTCCTCATGGAAAGCTATGGGATTTTCCTAAGGCAGACAGAAGCATGATATTAAGGGAACAGGAAAACTTGTTTTATTCATTTGAAAGCATCCAACATTAAAATGACAGGAAAGACTTAACTTCTTTGACAGTTTAAACTGCTGAACTCTGGTTTGCCATTTCTAAATTTCTTTGAGATCAAGTTTCCCCGGCAAAGTATCATTACCCTTGACTATGATCTAACTCCTTTCACTGAATAATTCTATTTGTACTGGATTTAGAAAAATATCATTGACACATTGTTTAACTTTCCTGTTTGATGCCATTGAATGACTCTCTGGAGATGTAGTTCTGAAACTGATGTTGAAAGTGAGAAAATTTCTCTTCAAAAACCTCATTGTCAAATGTTTAGCGTATTTGTTAATTTGTAATTTTTATGGTTGTTTAAGCTCTAAACAATTAGAGTTAAATCCTGGTTTGAAGGTTTAAAAATACATAAATTTTGCCGATAAAAATGTTAAAATTGTTTTTACATTAGAATAAGAATTCAATACCTTGTCATTTAAATAGATGGATGAAGAATGTTTTATGGGTTTTATAGGTATTATATTTACATTAATATATATATGGGCAATATCATTTTTTTTTAATTACTGCTCCATACAAAAATAATACTTGAAATGAAAGTTGGAGTGACACATACAGTATAGATCATAGCAGTTAAAAGTGTGCAGAAAAAATAACTCAGAAATGGGAATGACTAGTCAATCAGATATACTTTGGTGCAGAAAGTGGTCTAATTTAAACTAATTTTCTCATGATTTAGATGGGAGTATACCAGGAGATCTTTTGAGATAAATACGGTTATCTACAGTACATCCTCTCAAGAAATTGTAGTCAAAAGTCTCTCATCAAGTACCAGCACTGCTGGCTCGATCCCTTTTGTATCCTCTAATGCTACAGTATTTTAGCCCTCCTGACCTGACACAACACGCTGTGGAAACTTGCGGAGAACCCAACTGAAACACACGATACCTAAATCCTAATTATGTTTAGTGCTTGTGCTCTAATCGGCTTGGAAAGGGGTTGGTAATGGAGCTGAACAATAATTCACGCACAAGTATGATTTATTCCTTTGGCTTTGGAGATCTGAGATGCCTTCTAATGTTTTCTGTGTGTATTTAGTTGTGCCAAAACTCAGTGTAGATCTGTTTCTTTTAGAACTTAGACATTTGTCATTCAGATTTGTCAGGGGACAAAGAACCAGATGGTTTGGGTATTTTTACATTGGGCTAGATGCTGGGTCCTCAGAGGTTCAGCTGACTGCCTAGTTAGAGACAAATGCATCAGCTTTTGTTCAGATTTTTTTGCACTTTTAGAAATGCAGAAATATTAATGTCCTGGCAGATGTTAAGCAACTTGTCATTTTAAAGGGAAAACTGAGCCATACCCAATTACCCCCTGATTGCATTATAATTATAATGTGACTTACTGTTGCTTGCTTGGGGGAAATGTTTATTAAGATAAATCACATTTAATACATTTAAAAAACAGAAACTTTCAAAATACTGTAAGCTGAAAAGGGAAGCTCAATGTTTTTGTTTTTTTGTTGTGTTTGTGTGATAATGTAGTCAAAGACCTATGGTGATGTGAAATGCCACTTGGCAGATTCCACCGTGATCTGGTCTGTTCTTAGAAACTGAGCATGGCTAGGTTAAGCAGACCAGGTTGCTCTGTAAGTGGTGTTGGTGGACCAGTGGCACTTTTCCCTCTGGACCAGGATTTTCAAACCATTGCCCCAGTATGGTAACAGGGGGCACTCTGCTTTAGTAGGTACTGTCCTTCAGATTAGATTATTAGTATCCATACTGAGCTGTTGACTACGTGATCATTAAACAGCTCACTGTTCACTAGGGAAGAGGTGAAAACCCTGTTGTCTTGGTGAATTTTAACCCTGAACTTCAGCAATTTGGTTTCTCTAAACATTGTCCCTTTTAATTTAATAGGTGAAGCAGTTTCTCACCTGTTCTACTGTGTAATGGAACTACTGGCACATAATAGCTACAGTGCCATGTCACCTACGTGGGAACCTATTTTTGTGAGCATGTTACTGTTCCTATTTGCAGTCCAAAATGAAGAATAATCATGAAAGCAATGGTGAATTAGCTGCTCTCAATGGAATTTTTTATTGAACTATTTTTTTCATCGAACCATGAATTAACTTTCTTTTCCTTTTGCCATTGCTGTTATCCATTATGCCTATTTTAAATGTGCATTTGTCATGAATATGTGCAATACTGGGAAGCTATGCTCAGCTGTGTTTTGTATTTAGCTGGGATCAAACTAAATAAAAGCTGAGTTTAAAGCATGCCATCAGATTAATCAACTGAATTTGAAACAGCACATTTTCTTAATGGTATGTGTCAGTTACTGTTATCATGCAGGTAAATGCTTACACAATAAAAATGTAACTACTGTATTTAAAATGGTCAACTCTTCAGAGTGCTTCTCACTCTAGAATACAGTCTAGAATACATCTTACACTATTAGTTAATAGTGTGATTTCCTTCATCACTTAATTTCTCTTCATAAGTCTCTCAAATAGATTGGCTATTAAGACTTAAGCTTGGGCAAAGAACATGTTTCTAGTATTTTGTTTCTGAACATCACAAATGCAACAAAGTGCACCACTTTTTTTCACAAGAAAACTTTCCTCTTTCAGTCTCATAAGAGAAAATACTTCCATGTCTTACCAGTTCTTCAAAAAATCCAACAAGAGCTCTGTTCCCCATGCTTTCTTATACACTGAGAGGCAAGCTAACCACTAACAGCTGAGCCCTGTCACACAAGAAGTGAGCTAATCATCTTCCCCTTTGCCTACCTGGAAATGTAGTTTCTTCCAGGAAGCTAGACAGAGAAAACTACAAACTTTTTTTTCTTTCTCTCAATCATAAAATAAAATATTAATGTATGAAACATTAACCCTTGTAGAGAGTAAAGGTGCTTCTCTATGAGTAGGTAGACTTTTTTGAGATAGTGATGGTGTCTGTCTTCAACACACGTGTGGTAACACTGATCAGATGTGCAGATGTTTCAGAATTAACTTTGTCATAATGGAATTCTTTAAAGTGAAGTGTTGTCAAGACCATTGGAGACTATGCAGAATAATAGCGATTCTATAGATACGATGTTGCAAGCATGTTCTACAGATACAGTACCTGCCATATATAATACTTAATGCAGTTCTCTTACTGTAGCTCTGGACTCTGTGCTTTGGTATTCTGTTGGGTTATAGGTTACTTTCTCTCTTACATATTTCTACATTTGGACATTTATACATTTTGTCTAAAAACTTAAAAACTTCAATATGCTGCATTTATATTTGTTATAAACAATTAAAATTTCACAGTGTCCATTTCAGAAATAATGAGCAGCAATGTGTTTTTCTGTTTTTTTTTTTGTGGTCTTTTTTGTGGTTTTGTGGTTTGTGGTCGCAGTACTAAATATGGTGATAAGGAATCATAAGCAAAGATGCATTGCTTTTAAATATGTCAGCCGTTGTGATGTTAATGTTCATTATACTGTAATAATAAAACAATTTCTTAATTGTTGGCTGACAATTCAATATAACCAAAAACAATAAATGCTCAAATCTAAGACAAACCTTTTAATCTGTCAGGGTGATTCGTCTGTGCAGCAGTTTTAAACTGAAGAAGCAGGTTTCTCCATCATTTTAATACAACAGGACAACTCATTTCAACGTCAGGATCTGATTGGGGGATCACTTTTGACATGCTGTGTCGCTGTGGGATGATTCAGTTGAGTGAATTGAAGGGGTCAGACTTTAACAGCTGATTCCAGGTTTCTGTAATTTTAGCAAATGATTTTCCCATTTTCTTTGGAAACAACACATTGAATGATATTAAATGTGATGGTTAACCCCTGCACAGTGAACTACCCTGCTTCCGAAAATGGGCATTTTAGAAAGTGGCATTGTCGTTCCTGTTGAACGTTTCACATACGCTAGATTTGAACTTAAAAGGAAAAGCTGGAACTCTGTTCTTTTCAGATGTTATTTATATGCATAACTGATTCAATCTGCAAAGCGTAAATACCTTATGAAGCGGCGTGAGTTTGAAAGCAGTAACTTCAGTTTTTTAACCATCTAAAGTAGCGTAATCACCTTAAGGTTATACTACAAATGCATAAAACTGCACTTGAAATTGACCACTTGAAATTAAATATACTGGAATTTACCATATGTTAAGAGCTACAGGTTCAGTTTCACAAAGTATCAGCAAGTTCTGGGAAAATATAAGTTTGTATTATCCATTTAAGATAAAATTGAGTCTTGACATGAATTCCAAATTGATTTTATCAACATTATTACATTCGTCTTTTTTAGCCACAAAGTTATACAGCATATGCTGTATTGTGAAAAATAAAGCACCTGTGCTGAATTCCAGTCACAAAGTCTTGAATGGGTCTTAATTCTGAGGAGTATGCTATGACAATGTAGTCAACAGTTTTTCACATGAAATGGAAATCAAACTTCATAAAATGAGAAAAGAACTCAAAACAAGATTGGGGGAGTAAAAGTGGAGGATTACAGAGTGAAAGCTGAAGAATTAAACCCACAGGGGTGATTTTCAGGGGGTGGGGGTGGGGTATGTGAGAATGTATTCAAATAATAAGGAATCTTTGAAAGCCGGCTCTACTTGTAAATAGGGTTGCCTCCTGGGGAGGGAAAAATTAAGTCTTTTCACTTGACACCATTAAGCTTATGCTAACTGCTGACCCTTGGGAGTTTGTGAAAATTGTACTTCCTACAGCAGTTAAAATTTACCATTAGGCATTGTCTGGGAGGTTAGCATGCTAGGAGGATTCATGGGAATTATAGTCAATGCTAACAAAAATGTAGTCACATTGAAACATTGAATATTGTCCTGCAGTATAATTTTTGTTTTAATTTTGTCCAAAAAGAAATCATGTTTACACAGGGTGACAAGGTCACTCTGTTTTCAGTATAGCCTACAGCTGCTTTGAGCTTAAGTGTTTTATACGCTCATGTACATATGTACATTCTATTTTATAATGTGCTTTTTGTGGCGTTTGAAGTGCATTTCAAAGAGAAGAAGCGAATGGCTCAATAATGTTGTACTTTTATAACAGAAGAAAAAACAGGGTAGTAGGAAAAGCAAATAACGTACTACATATTTGTTGGATAGTCAGATAGAATAGAATATTTTTTAAATGTTTGGGCTGAATGATATTAAGATAACCTTGGGAAAGAAGGCCTTAAAAAGCCACAGGCCACCCTTGCAGAATCACTAACTAACTGTGACATTTGGGCAGTGCGGTTGTTCAAGTCACTGCGCAGGGAATAAGAACATGTGGTGAACTTTAAAGAAATGCAGGGTGACGTCTTTTTTTCCAATTCCTAATATTTTGAGCAAGCGTATTTAGAAGGGAAACAGAACGGAACACGTTGTGTAGGATGTTCATAACATTTGCGATTTCATGTTTTTTGCATTCTCCGAAGTGCAGGCGGTTGTGGCATTCTCTGTCCTGCTGTGCCCTTAAATGGCACCTATTTCTGATCCATTTTTAGATTTCATCCCCTTACCTCCGTACCTCAGCTGGGACTTAGTCATGCAGCCAAGCACATAATATGCTCTGAGCTCTGTATCATGTACAATTATAATTAGCTTTGTCAGGTCCTAGCCCTACAACCCTCATGCAGATAATATGATAATATGTCTTCATAACCAAGTGACCTTACATGCACAATATTTCTCCCCTTATGAAGATTGCATGTCAATAAAGTAATTGAGTCTCAGAGGCTGTGGCAAGTGAAGATTTAGGTGATTGGACTCTCAGGGCAGTGATGTATGACCGTTATTATTCTACCTGTCACAGATGCGCACATAGCTCAGGATGGTCAGATGATGACAGGGAAGGAAAGGGTTGTGTTTCATGAGGAACATCTGATTGTTAATCAGCCTTTCATCCCTCTCAAACAGGATGGGGAAGGGACATTTTTCATTAATATGAATTAGTAAAAAGCAGGGATAAAGTAAACCAATCCATTAGGAAGGGAGGAAGTCAGTACGCCAAAAATGGTGAGCATTACCTCAGTTGTACTGCTCTGCTACAGACACTCATGATGTGGTTTGCCATTTGATTGAATCCTGTAAAATTTAACTCAGTCTACTGCATTGTTTTTTCTGTGAGATTGCCATCACTTCTCTAGCTCCTTTTTTTAGAGGTGATCCTGTATACAGCTACTCAACATACAGTATTTCTCAGCACATGTAATACCTAAAGCACTTCGGTTTCTAAGAGGAGACATGTCTCACGGTGGAGTGAGAATATACCCATTGGAAACATTTCCAAATGAACTTCTTTTTATCGTTATTCACCACAATTAAAGCACTGAAGCGAAAACATGAAAAACCTGGAGAATCAAGGTAAGTTCACTCAAGTAATTTGAATGAAAATTAAAAAGTAATCAGTTACAGATGAGATTATTCAAATTGTATGAAGAAATACATTAAGAAGTTTGAAAATTGGTTGTACAAACATGCCATGTATGCTTTGGACAGCATACATACACCATATCCCGTGAAATCTCTTCTCCAGTAACACCTGGTTTACTAAGAATGGCAAAATTTATATTGTACTGTATATAGTATATACCAAAGTGCAACAACATTGTTCATTGTTGTCTTAATTATTATTTTAGCATATGTTTTATTTTTGTATTTATTATCTAATAATGACTCTTAATTATTTGGGCCAAATTAAATAAATGTACAGTGATGAAGTCAACGCAGCGATGAATCTCAAGGGTTTCATCTAGATTTTAATTTTAATTGGAAAAATCAACTACCAGTCCACTAACTGGGTCTGCATCTGACTTATTACATTTTGTTTTGCAGATTTGATGAGAAACAAAATAATCTTTTCAGGTGCTTTTGAATAAATCATATTGGATCTTTATATATAATTTATATGGGTTTTGTTCATGTATTTTTATAATGCGAGTGAAATTAAATAAAATGTGTGATATGAAAAGGTTCAGAAACATTCTTTTTAGACTCATTTCTGTCAATATTGAAGCACCTTCTTAAATGTTCTGTGGCCCTCTGTCTTAAGCTCTCCTAAATGAGACAGGAGGATGGCAGAGTGACTAGGACAGCCAGACTAAAATTAAGGGTGAGGCTAAAGAGAGGAGATGATGGTTAAGGATATTTTGCCGTGTCTTTTTGGATTAAGCCAGAAGATTGATATCTTCCAGTCAAATGAAGCACTCATCTGAGTGATCTGAGTCCTCTATCATTGTGACACCAGGCTCCCAGCTAACGGTTATTGGTGTTGATAGGCACACCCCGTGCGCTGAGCCGAGCACAGTTGTTTTGATCCCTTGTTCTTTTATTTCCATCCCTTCTCCCTGTTTTCTGTCACCGTGTCATGTTGAATCATCGTTTGGCAGCAGACACAGGACCCTCAGGTACTGAGGTATCAGGCTTCAGGAACCACAATGAAATGAATATAATAATGGGAACCAGAAAATAGCACAGACCACTTATCAGGCCAGGAAGTAACTAATAAGTGTTGTTAGTGGTTTCTGTGGGGAAGGGACCAGCCGCGCATCCCGCGGTCAGGCAGGTGCAGGCCTCTGTGTCTGAGGCTATAGTTACAGGCAGGGTTGGCAGATTAGTATTGATATCTGTCACTTCGTGGCTGTCAAGCTGTTTATTTGTGGAAGTGTTAGGGGCAGTGGGGGTGCAGTAATTGATGCCAAGTTTGAAGACAACTGCGAATTGTGTTGTGTTGCCTTGACCTAGCAGGAGTATTTAAGAGTTATTAATACAAATATTCTTCTTAGAGTTGGTGCCCTCCGAAACAATATCATTGTATCATCTTAAAAATGTTCTGATTCTTTGCTCATGTAATTTTTTTTTAAAGAGAAATTCGATCTGTTGTTCAAAACTATTAAAGACACTAGGTGGGAGGAACAGGAGGTCTAAAAATGTTGCTCTCTTACGCGCGTGTGTGTGTACCTCCGTTTTAATGCCGCTTGTCAAACACAGCAGGTGCAGGAGCCTTTACGAGTTGCAGTTAACTGTGGCATTTTCAATTCCATTTCAGCTTGTCGCCTGTTTGTACAATAACCAGTCAGCGCTGCTTCCTCTTCTAGGCTACATTAGGTACACAAACATCTTCAGGCAGTCTGTTCAGTATGAGCACTCCAGTAATGGATTATTTTTCCAGGATCCCTTCTGTAGATCAGTGATCCTTGAGAGGGCAGTCAGCTTTCTAACCCATTTCTGTACTAATAAATGACCTGGTGATGGACAACAAATGACTTTTTGTGGGGAGGGCAAGGAAGCACAGTGTGTAGAAGCAAAACAAAGTCAAACAAAATGTTTGAATGAGTCAGCATTAAAGTCAAGGGATGTCAAGGTGAAGTTGGGTGCACACTCTCGCCGATATACTTATTGGTTCTTTCCTACAAGGCTTGACGTCCCCCAAGTTCTACGCAAGGCAAAAACAATCCTTTCTTAGCCATTGCATGAACACATAAACAGAATTGATACTCATGATACTTAGGAATAAGAAACATTTTTCTATATATATAAAAAATATTTTACACCCCATAATTAGAATTATACCAAATATATCAGCACTTAAAAACATACAATAAATAATGAGTGAAACTCTGTAGAGAGAGAATCGAGAGAGCCAGCTCGTCGAGGAACAGCCAGTTCGTTCTCTCGCAAGAACAGAGCGAGGCTGAACAGGAAATAGAGCCCTCGTGGATGCTGGGTGGTGAGGCATTACTCTCCCTCCACACTATGCATACCTCACTACCGTCTCTTCACGTACCTAACTATCTGTAACTCGACAAATGTATAATGGCACCCACGGGAGGTTTTTACTTGAAGTTGCATTTACGGATGTCGAGTCTTACATAACATGGGGAGAGGGTGTAATTTCAAATACAGTATTTGCTCCACACTGCTGCACTGGAATCCGTCCAGAGACGTGCATCCAGATACATTCCGGTGGAGCCCTGCAGTGGGATTGGGGTCCCGTGGGATCCAACCTCAGTGGTGGAAATCTTCTTTTGTCTCTGTTGCTGGTGTGTTGCTGGTGACATATTAAGGAATTATGGAATAATTTGGCACAATGAACATATCTAAATTAATTAAGCACCAAGAACACAATCTACCACACAAATTGTACAACTTCCACTACTGTGATCTAATACACACACCGCTTTTCGGTCGTGTGCGAGAGTGCTGATGTGAGTGTGGCAGAATTGAGTGTGGAAGCCACAGTCAGCTAGTGACATTTTCTTTAATAAGGGTCCCTTGAAGTAAGCTAATTAAAACATGTATTTTCGCTTTTGGTTTCTTTTTTTTGAGTTTCTAGGTTTTAACATAACACATTACTGGCAAGGCCTGTTTTGTTATAGGCCGTTAAAACTATTAAAATGTTACCCATTGCGTAATGGCAGTTTCATTAATTTTTTGTTTAGATACGCCTACAATATTAAAAAAGGCATATATCATTCCTATATTAAAGACAAAGTGAGGGTGTGGAGGTTCTAATGGAAGACTTGAATTAAAAATTCTGCAGACAGGGTATGGTCCCGATTTCTTGCTGGAGCAGGAGTGATTGAGTTAGAAAAAAACTGGCCCACGCTCCATTCTGCATTTCTGGGATTTAAAGGAATGTCCTGGTCTGAAAGGCCTGTAGGAAGTTGAAATTGGATTTTTTTAGTCATGAACAATGACTGTTACGAGGGGGACCTGATGCAAGTGTTCAAAATCCTCAAAGGTGTCGACAAAGTCAACCCATTGGATTTCTTCAGATTGAACAGTGAAACACAAACCAGAGAGTTCAAAAAGGAAGCTTTAGTTCTGCGTTTAAAACTGAGAACAGGGGACACTTCTTTACCTCCAAGGGTTGTGGGAGTACGCAGCAAGCTCACCACTCATGTATTTGAAGCCAATACAGCCAATAAGAGCTGAATGAAATCATCAGATCAATAAGCTGCTAACTACTAAACATGGCCAATGGGGTGAATGGCCTCCTCTTGTCTGTAATCTTCTGTTTGTCCTCGTGACTTGATGTAATCTACAGTACATGAGCCAACCAAAGTCTCCATCTTTCCGAAGTTAAGAATAATCACTTCTAGTTTGTTGTTGTAAATTCAGTTCTTTTCGATCATCCAAGGTGTTGGTGTTGCTGCATAAATTGATATTTATTACTTTTTAAGCTAATACGCAGTAGCACCCCCCTATCATCAGCTTCAATGTCACATCAGAGCAATTAGCTGTTAAGCAGTCATTTTCAAATAATTAATATAATGTCTTCGGTTCTAGTACTGTCACACCACTTGCACCAGGAGATTGGTAACTTCGCGATCGTGCCTCTTTAATGGCACCATTATTGAGATCAATGCAGTTGCAGTAGGTTTCCACTTTCTGTTAAGGGTCGAAAAACCTTAATTGTTCATTTTAATAAGAAATATGGGTAATGAGGGATGTAATCTATTAGTGCTGGAGTCCTTAAGCACAATGGAATTGTAGTTTATTTATTTTTTATTGTATTTTATAAGTGTTAATCTACGCTTTTAGCTACTACTTTATTTCCTGAAAATAATGAGTGCCTGTTTCCTGTGAAATGTATTCTCAAAGAGTATTTTTGTTAGGTAGTGTCCTATCCATGCAAGAGCCCTTCAAAAAGTATAAACATCAAATCTTTGATAGAGAAAGATTAGGTAAAGACAGGGTCTTGGTTATAAAGAATTATTTGTTGAATGATGGTCTTAAAATAGATACAATTTGATATAATTGATACAATTGTCTGGCAGATTTTCATATGACTGTTATTGCATGTGCATGCCTGTCAGTTGATTCGAATGAATTAAGCATAATATTAATTTTATAGGTAATAACTGTATGCCATTTTTATGTCTGTGTTAAATAAGACTTCCTCTGATGATTTGGTCTCTCTGTCTAAATGTAATCCTTCTCCAAAATACTTCACACACCCTAGGGTCGATTGTAATGATTTTTTAAAGTAAACATGTTATTTTGGAGGCGTTGGATGCCTCCTACTCCTGAAAAGGCCAAATCACCTCATTAGGTCCGACCTGGAGATGAAAGTTATCATACACTACGTGTTTGATACAATGAATCTAAAATGGTATACAATCAAAAATGAAAAAAATGCCAAAATGCACTTTCAGTACAGGGCAGACATCATTAATCTTGTTCATGATGGTTTCAGGTATTCCGTCATTCAACTGACTTGCATTACCTTATTGATATTCAGTTGCTGAGGGTCTGAGGAATTCTTAAAATGACTTCTCTCATTTGTTGCTCGGTACTGTATTGGCTGCTCTTAATTTATAGAACACTGAAAAGCAAATATTAGGCAGTTTACAGTTGTCTATCATGCTACTTCAGATATGTTTCTTTCAGATGCTTCTCTGTGTTTTCTGTACAAGAAACTTTCTGTACTTCCTATTTAATTCTTTATTATTATTGTCTGAACTACATCCCCCTGGAAGCAGTGAGGAATGACCTGTCCTCCTCAGTCACCTGACCAATTGGCAGACAACAATTACCCAGGTGACAATTAAAAACTTATGGAATCCATTCCCTCAATCTGGTAATAATATCATTGTGAAGGTACCATTACATTCAGAAGTAGAAAATGTAGGTGTTTAGTGTGTAAACTGCGATCACATTATTAACCTTTTATGACAAATGTTCCTGTGCAAAATCATCTTAAAATAAATTGTATTTGTCCAGAAACGTTAACAAGTTTTATATTTATATTATAAAAAATATATAATATAGATTTCATATATATATTATATTTAAACCTTAACTTAACCTTAACTCATGTTTTTTTCACAGCAGTGTCACAACTTATATCACCTCACTATAATGAAATGATGCTCTCAATTTTTAAATATTGGGATCATTTAAAAATGAATCACAACCCATTACTTAAAAAATGAATACAATTAAAAATTAAAAGGGTGCTGGAGCTGTGCGCTGGAAATATTAGCTCAAAACGTTAATCACTAGGTTCTGCCTTGATGTTCAGTCATGGTCACTACAGTTAGATTAAGGGCTTAATTGCTGCTAAAAAGAAGGAGTAGGTTGTGGATGCTACCACTCCAGCACTTGTAGCAAGGATTGCCAGAAGTCTTTTGGGTGCGAGGGCAAGAGCCGGATATTTAGAGGAGTCTGCTTTCCAAAACTAATTAGTGTTCTGTCTAGAATGTCGGTCTTCGAGCTGGTGTAATGACTTAAAATGAATATGCAAGAAAAAATATTATATGCTATACTGCGGTAATGTATAAACGTATAGTACTGTGGTCTAACCTATCAATCATTCTATAAATTGTCAACTTCCGGCGTACGTCCAGCTAGAGGTAATACCCCTTACAATAACACACTGTTTCCTATTTGTAAACCATTTCTCCGTCGATATGCATACATTCCCCTTGGATTCCTGTGCCTTTTTAATTTGAGAATCAGCCTTTCATGAAGAATCTTTTCAAATGCTTATTGGAAATCGAATTTATCATACACTTTTATCTAATTGGTATTAGTTACCTAATTAATATATTTGACATTAGTGTTACCTAATGTCCTTGTTTGAAGATTGGTAGCAAGTAAGACAAGACCTACCCTTTTTACAACCTGTTGACTGTCTCCTTGTGTCCTAAGTATTATTATAATTTAACTATTTTCCATAGTCCATACTTTTCATACTTTCATAATTTCCATACTTGTACCAGTAACAGAAGTAAGACTGACTGGTCTGTAGTTTCTTGGATCATTTCTCTCACTGCTTTAGTGGATAAGTGTTATTTTGGCAGGTACTGCTCTCATTTCATGTCACTGCTGAAATATTTGAATATTTATATTGCTATATTTGTATTAAAACTGAAATTAATTTCCACCAAGTAACTACTTGTACATGGCCATGCTGCTTGCTTTTAATAAAGAGACTCTTTTGATTAACATTTTCAGAGAAACAGCCTGTGCTGCTTGCGTGAGAGAGGGGGGAGAGAAGGGGGTCAACAGTCAATTAAATTATCATGCTAAATAGAAAGATTTTCCAAATCCATTTATTAAATAATACTTGTCAGCCACACTGTAAATCTCTTATGATAGGCTATAAGGAAGTTGTACCAGTAGGATTAAGCCTTCATAGACTGTTAGTGTGCCCAGCCTCAAATTACTATCCCTTATCTCAAGGTACCAGAGCTACTGTATGTCTTGTACTGACTTCTTCTAAATAGAATAAATGTCATTGAAATTAATTTCATCGTCCTTAAATTAGCTTCTTACTGTGATCTCTCACTTCAGTCAAAATTTATGTCTTCCAGAATTCAATTTCCTTTTCATCCAGGGAAGTTATACTCCCAAGACTGATAGCCTTTTATCAGTACATAACCATTCTGAGGCCTTTCATTAATGAATGCTGTCATCTTCTCTAGATAGGATACTCTCAAAGTATGGCCAGCTAGTGACCAGCAGAAAAACCGAAGTGGATGTGTTTCGTACTCGTGGTTACTAGATTTTTTTTTCCTCTGGAAAGTACAGCTGAAGAAATTCTACAATTTTATTTTTTTATTCTTCTTTTTGTCACTCCAGGTTCCTGACAGGATAATCTGACATTCCTGTCGGGAACTGTTTTGGGATCAATCATGTTGTTTTATCATATAATTACTGGGAAGGCATGAGTGCAAAGGTATCACAGTATAGATGTTCACAGTAATTATAGTGCAAGGCACACGTAGAGGTTGGCAGTAGCAACTGCTGCTTTAAACAGATCTTACAAAAATGTTAAGATTTAAGATTTGGAGCAGTATTAAAATGTTTTGTTAATTCCATTGTAACTACAAACATGTGGGAAAACAATTCACTATTGATCAGACTTGGCTTTTGAATTAAAATCTGGCATCTGTCTCTTGACAGGCTTGATAACTGTGGCAGCAGTCACCTCATCAGATCTTCCAATTTTGTCTTTCCTGGCCTTTGACATTCTTTCTAAATTCCTGTCAGATGAGTGTTCTTTTTTGGCGTGCATTCCAAATTCTTCAACATTGGTTTATCTTTTCAAAATCCATTTTCCTTCTAATATGCTTCTGCCTTCTAACTTAAAAATATTATTGGAAATACTGAGCATCACTAAATACTAAATAAGATACTTATACAGTAAGGCATAGCAAACATGGTCAATAATTTAAAAAATAAATTAAAATTAAGGCAAAATGAAAAAGAAGTTACATTTGGAGTTGTTAGGATAATGCAATTAAAGTTTCAAATATCTGCATTAAATATCTAACAATTAATCAAATAGATGTTCTCCTCTACCAGTGACTGTGTAGTCTTCCACATTCGAAGACTGAAACATATTTAATTAGTTTAGTAATGAACAATGCCTTGCTTTAATGTAAAAGTAGAGAGATGTTCTCTTTTCTTTTACATGGAATTCACTTTTATCATCAATAAAGAAATGCAAAAACAGACTGTAAACATTTATCTCACAACAAAGGGGTGGTTTGCTTTTTTAAAATAATTTTCTTAAATTTTTAACTAATTATTTCAGGTATTTTACAGCTTTAATGTTGTTCACATCGTATTACTTAGCCGGCAAATTAAAAAAAATGTTTTGACAATCTGCACTATGTTTAGAAACCATGGATGAATGCTGTTATTAATGGCTAAAAATTGCATCCGTGTCACAGCTAGACCAGACAGATGGGATTTTGTTTTTATAAATGATATTGGAGAAGTTATCTGGTCTGTCTCAAAATGAAAACCCAAAAAGAGATCTAAGCTTGTGTAAATTCTGTGTGGTCTTCATCATAAATTTTCTGTAAAATAATCCTGTCTGTGTGTAATTAGCTAAAAACCTGAAGGTTAAGCAGCATAAAGACAAAGTCTTTTTCCATAAAACCTGTTATATCACATTAATAAAGGCTGTTACAGTCTCAATTCTTGCAGGTCTCAGGGTTTACTAGTGTTAGTTCAACATTACTGCTACAGAGAGCAACACCATCATAAAGAGACTCTTTTGATTAACATTCTCTTTCTCATCATTTGCATACACTGAAAATTATTCAGGACAAAATTCACTTATTTTTTAATGGTGCTGAAAACACCACATAGCACATACAGTAGCATAGCAGTACAGGTATGTCCTCTGGAAAAAGTATCATTGTTTTATTTCATTTTCACCCGACTTATTTGTCAGTGTCTGATCTGATAATTCTGTTAATCAGTTTTATTTTAAGTCATGTGCAGTTATGTCAGTGGCGCACTTGACTGAGATAGTTAAGGTTGTCATCAGCTGAAAAAGGATTAATCGATTTCTTCAACCTGATTTTGTCAGCCCTTACCTTTCAACAGATATTTCTCTCTTTCCGCTCATGACACAAAACAATAGGTTCAGCTCAACAGTCAGGAACAGGACAGAGAAACAAAGAGCAAACCCTTGTGGAATTGTATGGTTCCTGTGCCCGCAACACCACCCTGGAACCCTGGCTCATTACCAAGATTTGTGGGCTTGCTTTCTGGAATGAGCCTATTGTCAAAGCTTACAGAAGAGTTTACACTTCCATTCCTTTCAGTGCCGGGGTCTGCCAGTGCAGTTTAGCCATGTACTATTGATTTGGTTCTTACATTTGCCCCTTTTCTATAGTACTGATCACTTTCACAGTCCTCCTTAGAGTGTTGTGTTTTTCAAAATCATAACATAATATAATTGCTTATAAGCTATTGCATGCCTTGGTGCCCTGTTTATAGGTTCCATTTCATTAGCGTAGAGATCCCGGAGGTGTATGGGTGAGGATTCCTCATTTGTTCAGTTCCAGATGTGGCTCTTTTGTGGCGCTAAAAGGCTTTACAACTATAGTCATCTTATGTATTCATCTTTTCCAACTTTTTTTGAAATTGAATAAAATTCCATTTTATTGAGTTCCAGACACCAACAACCACAAGACGGTTGTGAATGCCTGGAACAACCTACAGCCATGTTGTCACAGCTGATATCCTCATGTCTCAAGAAAATACAAAATACAATCCACTGTTCAATTAGCTACTGGCTAGACGGCCTGTATGGTTTCTTCTCCTTTGTGACCAGTTTCTTATGTAGTTACAGTATGTTCTAATTGAACTATGGAATGCGTGGAGAAAATTCCACTTTTTTACAAAATAACATAGATTCAAGTGTAGGGTAGTATTAGTCAGCCAGGACTTTCACAGCCTTCTGTGATACAGCGCCCCCTATGACCTTCCTGTTGTTGGCGGGCTTAAGGGGTGTAGTAAGAGACTCCTCCAATTGGGGTTTTTTCCCCAGTATGGGGCTGCGGTACCAGTGACAACACAACACCCCCCTGCGGGCCTGTCCCTGGTGTCTGCCTGTACTTCCTCATTCTCCTGCCTGTGAATGGGGGTCAGGGGCTGGTAGGCATGAGCCCAAACACAAATAACACACCAGTGGTAATTCTAAAGTTAAAAAGCAAAATGTTTTGACATTGCTGAGAGCTTGATGCAACAGAAAACGTTGTAAAGCTGAAGATGTGAGAGCTGTTTTATAGTTATGCATTTCTTTCCTAGAGTCCTTTAACCCTGCAGTGGATTCACTCAGTGTGAGTCCATACCAATCATTTTATTTTGAACTTGCCCCTGTTGAGTTACTCTTCTTGGAGTTCTTGATTAAACCCGGTCAGTAGCAGCTTCATTTGTTCAGTAACAATACACTAATGTATCTTTGAAAGTTAGCTCAGATGTGCTACTGTACTTTCCTTTCCTCATACAAAATCAAGAGCTGGATTTTGTGTGAAATGTAGGTGTATTAAATTATTACTAGACAATGTTGTTATCTTTCAAATGAAGTATTTTTCATGATTTGATACCCCTGAAGAACACATTGCAGGGTATTCAGGGAACTTTCTCTTACATCCCATAAAACCCAGAGTTCTTATTAATGTGCCACGGTGAGATAAGACGATAGTCCTTATCAATGACCATCTTTTGAGTCATGCTACCAAAGGTAAATGTGCTGTCAGTTTTCAACATGGTGAACATGAGGATAAATCCACACAGCAGGAATCGACATTCTTGTTAAAATGCCTCTTATACTTAATTTTTTAGACGGGACCCACTGATAGACTAGGTGTGGTGATTCATCAGATTTCGTCCTGGCAATTCTCAGTTGTCCAATCCTTCCTGTGATTTCATTGTTTGTTTATACATTATTCCCCATCGTTTCTAGGCCTTGGCAGGATGTGCTCTGTTCTCTCTGCATCTAGGCCCTTACATCTTATTTGTATGCAGTACAAATTTCAGATTCTGCTCCCAAGCTTCTGCAGAGTGAAAAATGGCCTGCATTTTCTTGATAGCCCATGTGGTTGTGGAGTATAAATGGCTAATGAATTACAGATGAACATTGACGCAAATTAATCTTCCTGATGTCCCTGGGTTATATGGCAGCCATTTAAAAGTTTAATCAATACACTAAAGTTGAAAACATGCAGGCACTGCAGTTGTTTGGTTGTAATAAACATCAGTGGGAAACACAAGGCTTGTACCCAGTACATGCATCATAATGACAGGTATTTATGTTTAATGGACTAAATATTTTTTATTGGAAGAGAACAAATGTCAGCTTAACTTTATAAGCTCTGCATTCAACTTTGCTTTGAGGTTTTTGAAGGATGGCTGACATGTCAATGTTGCTAAAATGCATAAGAAAAATAGAGACAATGTGGGATTAAATAGAACTATTTATTTTCTAATTTCACTCCAGGTTGACATCTTTCACACCTCTGAGCCAGCGTGAGGCTATGTGGTAATAAGGGTAACATTTTCACTCAATAGAAATGACCGATAGACGATTTGGTGTCAAAACTCATCACTGGTTTACAGGTTTATCCATCCCTTTGGGCAAAAAAATGTAATTTACAACAATGCATCTGTCCATTTGCTCTGAAGCCGTTCAAACACAATTCATGATTTCTGATATAAAACAGGTTTCTTTTGATGTAATAAGTTCCATTTTTTCAGCATGCATAACCTTTTCTATTAAAAAAACATCTGCACTTTGAATATTTATTCCCTATGGTAAATCATATTTATTGGCTGAGCCTTTTACTCAATAGCACTAGCTATTGCTGGATAAAAACATATGCAGAACACAGCTTTGAGGCCATCATTAAAATCAGCTTTGATGGTTTAGTACAGGCACTGTTTCTTTTAGATGGATTCTGTAATGGTACTGTTAGTGATAGACATAAACATTATGCCTTTGTTTATAGATTTATTTATTTTTTCTTTGTCATTTTGCATTAAAAACCAATCTGTCATTTGAAAAAAAAACATACTGCATGATATCTTCTCACTAATACAACAATGAATTTCTGGAATCTGTCAGCTGGTCAACATTATTATAATGTGAAACTGTGTAGTAAACCAGATGTGAGAAGCTATTACTGCAGTTACTTTATAACAGAAAATAGAAACAGCCATAATTTGATAGCAGTCCTCTCTAGATTTTGATTTAAAAATGCTGCATAACAGACTAATTAATAGGTCTTTAATTACACAGCAAATCAAAATTATGGGGAAGGAAATTGAATATTTTTACATTAACAATATTGCCATCGAGCCACACTGATGGTAGAAGTCCAAATGACATTGGAAAGGTTTCAAATGTAACTCCTTTCTCGTTTGTCTGTTTTTACTGTTTTGTCAAGCTGAACATGGTTATGATGTTATCTGGTGAGCTAACTGGGATCTCAGTTAAAAACTACAATCATAACACTCAAGAGCTGAATGTCTGAATGTCAGTTTTTCTGTACTTCAGGCTTTTAAGGAACAGGCAAGTTTCCTTGTGCTTCTATTGCTTATTGTTTAAAAGGTGACTCTATCTGTTCGGTGGGTGGGACTGTGGAATTTATGCTCACTGAAAGTCACCTTCCTCTTCATTTCCGTTCTAGCGAGTGATAAATTTCAGTAGTCTATGAAATTAATTTTTGTTTGTTATTGTTCACCACTTCCATCTAACAGTGAAACCCGTAGATGTACATATAGTACATGTTATAGGAATAAATAGAAACTACATCATAGAGTGCTGGCAGTGACAGATAAACAAACTAGGAGAGATATATTGTTTTGAAAATAATAGCACTGCTACATGCCTGCATCTGTCTAACCTCGTAATTCATTTTCACATTGGGTTATGGATGTCTGCACAGAGCAAGTCTATCTTCCCTTTAGGTATTATTTCAGCCCTTTGAGATAATAAGGAAAGTTTAATTGCGTTGTTAATTGATTTTTTGCACAACATTATTACCTTGATTGATTGCAGAGTTGATGAAAATGTTAGACACAGGAGGTGTAAAGTATCAGCCCAGTAAGAAGTGGAGCCTTGCAGAGAATAGATAACCTTGATGTTAAGAGCTACATCCTTCGGATATGTCTTTCCTTGACATATTGATGGCCCTTGAAAAGGGAAAAGCTGATTGTATGCAGAATGCAATCATTAAACCCACTTCAGCCTGCTGTTGATTAATTTGTTTTTTCCTGAAGGATCTAGTTAAGCAGAAGGCCTCGCTGGCTTCGGCAGCAGCTATTTTTCAATTTTCACACTGTGTCTTAACCCTGTCCTCTCAGCAGTCAGACAAAAAAAAATTAAAGGAAATATTAATACTGATAACTGGAAAGAGCGAGGAAGCGCACTGTGATGTGTAATTACTGTTGGTGCACCAGCCTCACAATTCATGGGGACCTTCTGAAGCACCTGTCAGCAGCCCAGGCGCGAGCCAGAGCACAAACCGATGAGATATGTGTAGTGGCTATAGGCACCGGCACAAACATGCTGCGCTGGGCACAACATCACTTCTCGTCCTTTTGTGAGGTGTCAGCAGACCTGTGAGCATATCTTCAAATTCCTATTGGTTGTTAAAAATAAACCCAATTCATTTGTTCCCTTTTTGAGCTGCTGATAATATATATATATAACATTTATTTTTAAGGGGTTCTGTATATGATTTCCTTGCATTTATTCAGCACGTTTTGCCTCAAAGCGCTTTACTTAAATAGGAGAGGATCCCCGCTATGTGAAGCGTCCATTTTGTGCCAGCAGCCCCTTTGTACAGACGATGGAGACATGCGCAATTACTTCACCAGCTGGAAGGGAGCTTTCCAGAGGGCAGACCCTACAAACTCAGAGTGGAGTTTAGCCAGGACGCTGGGGTTGACACCCCTGCTCTTGAAAATGCCTAGGGATCTTGAACAGGGCCTCAGGACATCCGTTCAGCATCTCCTACATTACAGTGCTTCAGGTCACCACGGTGGGGCATGAGTTTGATTTTTTTGGTTCACAGAGAAGATCACCACCTTCTGGTCCACCAGCGGTATTACGTTTTGCGGCAGTATTAATCACATCACTGAGCTGAGCTGAAATAGTATTAAGAATATTAAGATCTTATTAATATTTATATGATTAATATTTAAAGTGAATGTTTAAACATGACATCTGTTATTGTCATATTCAAGTAACAGTCAAATTGGTTTATATTCAGAATTGTTTTACTGGAATAGTGGGTTTGTATGTTTGTGTGCTAAATATGAAAGCATAACAGACTTTTCCAGTACACACATAACAGTAAATAGTAATATAACTCTGACATAGAATGCCAAGAATATTAAGATCTCATTAATATTACTATGTTAACCCCCATAAACAATATATTTACTAATTGTGACATAGATGAAGCATGAGCTCATGCTTAACACAGAATGATGACTGCATGAAACCCGATAGGGAGACATTTTGAATTTGTTTTTTCAAGAACAGGTTGTTTATTGTTGTGATTATGATGTTCACTGTTGGAAGTGTCTTGTTTTAATCCCTTTGCAGACACATTACTGCTAATTCAAAAACAAAAAGTATTTATTGTCAAAATGGATGCCTGCCATGTAAGAGGTCATTTGATCTCTGATGAAGTGTCACAATCTTTGTCTCCTTTCAATTGTATGTGTTTGAACTTACATATGCTTATGCCTTGTTAACCTTGCAGAAAAGGGAAAACATTTTGTACATTTTAAAAATAGTAAATTTGCTGTTTTGTGTTGCTTAGTGTTCTATATTTCATTTTCCTAAGAATAATTGGTACTTTTTCATTGTAAGACTCAGATTTTCATGCTCTGACTTCTGGAAGACGTAGAAATAAACATTTTCCAAAGGACATGAAGTTAAGTTTTCTCTCAAAAGGACTGTTGTCTAGTGGAATATTATTATAACCGCAGGTAGTGTACGAGAGATTTCTTAATATAATCAGCTCTAAAAGCACAGGCTCAGTTTAAAGATGAACAGGTCACTGTCATTCAAGAAGGTAAAGATATACTCCTTTAAAAAAAGCAAGGTATGACATCTGAGGAACAAAGTGTTGATTGTTCCACTGCCAGCATACACATAATGGAAACATTAGCTTCCAGATAACTTTTAATCTGTCAGCTTAATGGCTACTTAATGTGCACAGGGCTTTAAATGTATGTCAGACAGGACTGGTATAAAGTAATATACTTTGTGGCCTGAAAAGATCTAGATGACTCCAAGCCCTGACACAATATGGTTTATTATTAAGTATCAGCTCATCAGCTTGTTCCCACAGACTTGGGACAAGCTTCTCAATTTTCCAGTAACAGATTATGTGAGAAAGAGCTAGCTACGCATTTTTCTCCCTTTTTTTTCTTACTTTTTTTTGCAAATTACAACCTTCGTCTCCAGCTGTGCTGGGAGCCCTGGAGTGTAGTTACAGCAAGCTGCACTTTATCACACATCAGCTTGGCTGCCAGTTTACACTGAACATGCACTTGGTCCCTCAGGCCAAGGATGCAGACTTCACATCTTTGTATTCCTATCACCGTTGCTACAGTTTTCCAGCATCCTCTCCCAAATGACTCTTTTAAAACTAGTGTGGGGAAATCTGACATCTTGCAGGGCTTGCTAGCTGATGATAGTTGCCATGAAATCTGGAGAATATTCATGGCCTCTGTCCTGCCCTGCATCATTGTAACACAATTACTGGAAAAGAAATCTGTGCTGCGTTCCAATTCGGAAAATGAAAAACATTTCTGAAAAAGCTTAATTTACCGGCAAAAAAATAAAAAAATAAAAGAGGGATTTGCTTGAAAGCTTGTCATCTCTTTTCAGAACAACAACAACAACAAAAAAAATCAGTTCTATGAAATTGTTCCCAGAGGCGTAATCACTCGGTAGCTGGTAATATTCTAAATTAGCCCAAAGATAAATTTGTTGAAAAGAAACGTTTGGAGAGTGTAGTGATAAACTGCATTATGTGACCTGGTAATGTTTCCCATTTCCCCAGAGACATTGGCAGAAATGACAGGGTCCTGATTTACTTAATAATATGTACTCATACTTTATTCATCAAGTAAAACAGTAAAGAAACATTATGAGGTTTGTTATTATTATTATTTCCATATTATACCATTTTATCAAAGTATCGTGGCAGTTTCTGTGCCTGTAGGCATTTGCATGTAGACTTCAGCGGAGTACAATTTGTTAAACCTAATAAAATCCTTTACAATACTTGTTTTGTCTTAATTGCACACAGTACAGTTCTTAAACATAGATGCCGTGTTTATTATATTTATGTTTAACCTTATTTAAATTTTATTCACTGTGTTCTGATTAACTTCTCGGTTTACATTTATTTAACACGGACAGCAATGCTTTGTTGGCTTAAGATATTTCCACTCCAGAACTGTAACATTGTTTCTGGATGTTGTTTTCTATAAACTGCTTGAGACCTTTAAATGCCTAATTAAATTTGAAGTGTCAACAAGTTTGGAAGCATTTATGTTTTTCTCTGCATTGGCAACAACTGAACAGGCTGATCTGTGAGTTAGAAATATTTGTATAGATTGATGTTTGAAGGGGATTAAAAGAGCCAAAGACAGAATTCTCTATGTCTTTTTAGTGCTTGAACAAGAGTATCATTTTCATTTGTTATGCAAAGCAAAACTGAATTTCTCAATGGAATATGTAAGATAGAACACACCATGAACTCTGAACTTATTCTCTCATGAAAAAATGGAACCAGGTGAACATTCCTTCCTGCATGTAACTAATGTCCTGTACAAACTTATTTGCATTCTTCCCACCACTTCTGCTTTGAAAAAATTAGAGAGCAGGCCCATTGCTTTTATTTGAAGCCTTTTTTGATGATTACCGGACAATTGAAGGACAGCTATAAGTCTGGGTGGGAAATCTCCGCATAAGTGTTCCTCAGATTAAACCATTTCAGAGTGCAGGAGTTTGGAAATGTTGAGCTGACTCCAGTCCCAGAGTCTTTGTCCCCAGGCGAGCGGCAGCTGCTGGAATTCTTTTCTCTCTGCTGCAGTGTCCAATGCCTTCGCTGAACATACAGGAACACGGGCATCTCGTTCGTTAGAGACTTTATTCAAGGTGACAGCTCCTCACACTTCAGTGTTGGGATCACCTCAAGTAGCTGAGATATCAGGAAAAATGAGAGCGCTTCTACTACAAAGTCCAAATTTAGATTGACTGAGGTTATCCCCAGGCCCCTGTGCCCAATTCCTCCCTGACAGAACAGGCCTGCCAGTAACTTGTTTTATAAGGAGACTCAAGTTTGTAATGACATCTTGGGAGAAAGCTGGCTGCAGATGCAGAGGAGAATACTTTGAAGCGATAGGAGATGATGTCAGGTTCAGTTAGAATTGAAGACAGTGTTAGAATATGCTTGGCACTAATATGGCACCAGTATCTCTGTCCTCATCTCTGTTTTCTGTCACTATGTACAATTCTGGGCCTGTCTCTCTAACCCTGACAATGTCTTTTCAGATCATGTTATTGCTAGCTCTGAGCTGCACTCAGCAACACATCACTCAGCCTCTTTGTTTGAAGTCTGCCCTTTTTTGTCATTAATGCACTTGATGTCTATTTAAAAACTGACGGTGAATGCAGTATCTGTTTTCCTGTCGAGGGATCATTGACAATATTAATACCACTTGTCCTTGCCTCATTTACTAAGAGCTGACACCTAGCTGCAGTCTACAGCATTCATCAAGTGGCGCTTTTCTCTCACTTGGACGTTTCATAACAGTCCTACTTCTGTCCCTTCAAAAACCAGAACAGACAGCAATTAGGACTTTTGTCAAGGGTAACAATAAAGCTTTCTTTACAAAGCATTCTGAGACAATTCGACCCTATAAATCACCCAGCTGGTTTGGTTTGCATTTTTGCAGGTATTTTGATAATGTGAATACTTTTGCTCTCCAGTAAAAAAAAAGAAAAATTTGTCTTTTCAACCTTTTATTTACATGAAAGCTGTGTCATCTTAAAAACATCATGTTTAATCTCTTTGACCAAATGCAAAAGACTGGGAGGCTCAAGTGTTAAAACAAGAACTGTAGAAAAAAAGCTGCTACAAATGGGCACATGGACAGATCAAAATAACAGCACCTGACATGATGTAATAAAATGTTCTATGCAAATGAAGGCTGTCAGTGAAATGAGGCACCGCATACTAATCACAGGACTGTGACAGCAAATAATGACAACTCTAAGGAAAGAATTAGGGTAAGAAACAAGTATTAGCAAGGTATTGGTAAAATGATGTCACAATGGAGCAGCAAACTAAAATTTATGACAGCGCAGAAAGTCAAAAATAATATTCACGAACTGGGAATTATGAGTTTATGCTACTTAGAGAAGTGTTTTTTTATTCGACACTTATTGTCATTTATACACTTGTTAAAAGCATGAATATTGACATGCATTTAAAATACAAAAAACATTTAAAAAAATCAGAATGATTGCATCTGAGTTTTGAATGAACAGTTTTTGTATAAACGGTACTTTGTAAACTATTCACAGCACAGTTTTCACATTTTGTTCCTTCAAAGCTTGCAGTCATGACAAATAGCAAATAAATATTTATTATGTACATATCCTACTCTCTACATTCAAAGACAAGTATACAAGAAGGAAATAAACAATTAATATGAATAAACTGGGACAAATTTTACAAATAAAAAAAGTCATAATTGCATACAGTAAGTATCCAAACCCATTGCTGTGGCACACTTAAATTAGTGGTCTCAATCTGTGTGAAATAATAGTGTTCTGATTTAATAGTGATTTCTGAATAAATACACTTCTCTCTGTAAGATCCCTCAGTCAATAAGAGAATTTCAAATAAGATTCAACCATGCAATTAGAAGACCTTGAAGACCAAGGGGCTTTTAAAACAACTCAGAAGTAAAATTGTGTAAAGGCAGAGATTAGGACAAGTGTATAAATACATTTCAAAGAACCTTAATATCTCTTTGAGGATGGTGATTCCAATAATTAAGAAGAGGAAAGCACCCAGGCACTGTAGAGATCAGACTGTCCCTCCACGCTGGGCACCCAGGCAAGGAAGAAACTGGTTAAGGATGTCAGTATGAGCACAATGGCGACTTCAGTGGAGTTCAGTGGTTCAGTGGTTGAGATCGGATGAATTATCCTTGGATTACATCACAAAGGGGGCTTGTATGGAACTAAAAAAAACCATCAAATCCCACATGGGGTTTGCAGCAAAGCAGCTGTGTGGTACTGCAAACATGTGGCAAAAGGTTTTGTGGTCGGACAAGACAAAATTGGAACTTTTTTTGGTCTTAATCTTAAGCGTTACATCTGAAATCAACCTCAGTATCAATCAGTCAGCACCATCCCTACTGTCAAGCATGGTGGTTGCAGTGTTATGCTGGAATTCTGGTTCTCATTAGCAGCAACTCAGAAGCTTGGCAAGACAGAGCAGCAAAGAACCTGCAAATTTTAATGGAAAACCTGCCTTAGACCAAAAACTAGGACACAAATTCACCTTCCAGCAGGACAAAAATTCAAAGCACAAGGCCAAAGCTACACTGGAGTGGCTTATGAATAAGAAAGTGGATGTCTTGGAATAGCCCAGTCAAAGTCCTGACTTGGGTTCTATTGAGAATCAGTGGAAAGACTTGAACACTGCCGTCCTTAAGTGATCTTCAAGCCACGTGATTGCACCAAGTCGGTGTGTAAAGTTCATGGAGACTAACCCAGAAAAACCTGCATCTGTACTTACCGCAAAAGAAAATCACAGCTCAGAATATTATGCAATATATTTCATACTTTTGTTTTTGCTGCCATTCACTGTAATTTATCTTATTCTTAGAACTCTTTAGTTTGAATTTAGTTTGAATATTCAGGTTTTGATTAAAATATTACATTTTTAAAAAAGCATGTGGAATTTCATAAAATGAGATACCATAGGATGGGTATGAATACAGTATATTTGCAAGGCACTATATACTAAATGACACAGCAAATCTATCACTCGTTGAATATATGTTCTTAGAAAAATCTTTTTTTTAATTAATTGATCATTCATGACTGATTGTGATTGTGACATTAGGTGTTGCATACAGTAAGGGATAAATCACCTCCTTAGTAAAAGAATTGATTGGGCAGAGGTGATAAAGTGATTTAACCTGTCAAATGATAAGCCTGGTGGAAAACAAGAAAGATAAACACAGAAAGGATGTTTTGCTGTGCTGTGCTTATCGAGAAAAAAAGTCCTTTGTGGAGCTCCTGTAGGTCCTCCTTGGCTTTGAGTCAAGGTTTATGTGGAAAACCCTGACAGACTTTAGCGAGTGTGGTGCAGACCTACAGAGAGAGATGTTGATTGATATGAACAAGATAAGGAGGGTCCAACTGTGCTGGTCTGCTGGTGTGTCGAGTTTCACAGAACTCCCCCTGTAGAGGTGGATGGAGGCCTGGCTGCATGGTGCTACACTGATCAGGCCCGAGGACCTCACTTGCTGCCCTACCTGTTGGCTCATCCTCATGATACAACTTTTAGGACGAAGCAAAGCTGCAATGTGTGATGTTAATGGAACACGATGTTCTCAGTTTCAGTCTATGACTTATGATAATTATGTATTAGTACAAAAAGGCTACAAAAAACAATATATATATGTATGTATGTAATACAGCATATTCTAGAGTTATTGGACAGTGGTTGTGCTTTAAACTCATTTCAATTGTTTTTGACAAGTTTTATTCATCTGCTCCTCCAGTAGCTTAAGCTTGCGGATAGTATGGCAGTATGAACTGTTTTTTTTGTGGGTTTTGCTCAAAGTAGCTATAATTGAAATAATTTGTTCTTTCTTTGTTCTCTCTTTATGTGTGAAGATGAAGTAGAAGGAACACTTTTCTTGGTTGCCGTGTTCTTCATAATGAGTTTATAATGCTAGAATCAAATGCAGAAGTCTGAAATTTAATGCCAGATATTTTCCAGATATTTTGACCCGCCCTGTAAGCAAAACATTAATTTAACATCAACAGACGGTAGTCTATCTATAAGTCATCAGATTTCACATACACAGTGTAAACACAAGAAGTTATGAACTCCTGTGAAAATTGAATGGGTTACTAAATGAAACATGAATTTATGTTTGCTAAATGCAGCCTATTTATTCTAATGTTTATACAAATACATTGTATCATCAGAGTGAACATGGCATCACACTGAACTGAGATTACACGAACATGAGGAAGTGTTCACCCTGCTGTGCAACATGGGTTTTAATTCCAGATATTTTTGGAATATTGTTTCACGATGTGTCTCTCTATCATAGTGATCAGACAAACACACAATGCTACAATTTACGTCCGTACTGTAAGGGGTTTTCGTTCTAAAGTACTTTGTGGATTTTTACAGTGCTTGCTTTGTGAAGTTCATATTAGACACTCATAAAAAAACAGAACAGATGAAGATATATTCAATTTGTTTACCCACTGAGTGATAGTTAAAACATTTTTGGAAAGTGTATTATTGAGGGTCTCGTCTAGTCTAATAAATTCCCTAACTCCAAATGTAGCCCATACTACTACAGACACCTTTATCTGCAGTGTTGCTCTCCAGACAGTGAGACATGACTCCTGACCCTCTGTCCATTGATTTCTGTAATAATTGCTTCCTCATAGACCAAACTTTTCAATTTTTTTACTTCGACAAAGCAAAGCAAGCTTCTCCACTATCCACTGTCTAGACATTGTCCTTGGGCAAAATGTAGCCTTTTTAGTGCGACTTTGTCTGAAAATAAGTGTTCTTTCCTGTGGTGCATCTCTTAGCCTCGCTTTAATAAGACAATGACAAATAAATGAGATGGGGATTTATTTGTTTTCCTGGTCTATCATCCAATTTGAACAATTTGAAAAGAATAAAGGTGTATGGTGAGCATAGTATACAGGTTTGATGTAAGCATTTACAGAATTTTGTCTTTATTTTTTAAAGAAGTATATCCCAAGAGGTTTTAATACAAAAATGGTTACAACTTCATTGTTCTGTGATTCATTTCTCTCATGTCTGGACAGCACAATAAATTGTATAAAGCTGGGTGTGATTAATCTGGCCTAACACTTCAAATAAATATGTAAATCCTTGTGAAATCTTTGAAATATGAAATAGGAATCTAACCTACAATACTTGCTGTTTGTTAATAGTTTTATCTAGACATTTTTTCCTCTTTTTAGTATGCAGCACGTATACCATGCACAGTAGCAGGGATGTGTCCAAATAGCTGCAGTTTTATGGAGGAGGCATATTTATGAAATTATTTGAAAATATATGATATTTTAAAAGTTTTCTGACAGCTTACAGAATACCAAATCAGCCAAAGCTGTGATTACATCAAATAAGCTTTTTCCTGTGTGGTTTCTAGTGTAAGGATAGGAAGCACATTGGAGGACTAAGTCTCAAAAGCATTAATATTTATGTGTTAATGAAGAACTGTGCGAAATATTTACATTCACATTTCTTGGAAGTACAAGTGCAGTACTGCGGTCGAGACGCAAATGAAAACAGACAGTTCTTTGATCAATTAAAATCATTGATGAAAAGGTAAAAAAGGAGTCGGAGATTATCGACTGGCCGCTGTGTCATTTACGGCAGACGTTCAGACATTCAGAGAGAGTTTGTTATGGAAACCTATTGCGATCTGTAATGCATCGCCCCACATGGCCTGATGCATTTTTATGTAAAAAATATTGTAAATGGTGGGTGTCTGCCTTGAACCACATTAGGTTTGCTAATAAACCAAAATATTTTTGGGCAGATGAAGTAGGATATTTTCCCCTTGATACAGCTTAAATTTAATGGGATGGAGGGGATTGTTATGTTGTTTTTTTAAAAAAGAATGTGTATTTTACCGTTTGTGTTTTATTATGACCTTCCTCTTCATGTGTTCCCAGGTGTGCTTGCCAAATGCCGGTACGTGTACTATGGAAAGCATTCCGAAGGAAACCGATTCATTCGCAACGACCAGCTCTGACTGCTCGGCAGTGGCTTCATCTGAAGAAGAAAGTGAGAGAGAGTGAGGTGGTGGTGGGAAGTGGGGGGAGGGGGGCAGTAAATAAACAAGCGAGTAAAACACATATCACCTTTCCATTTTGAACAACCAAATGCAGGCCTCTAGTGCCTTCTGCTGACTTTGCCAGCTCTGTCAAATCCATCCTTCTGTCGCTGTCTGAGCAGTCACATCAAGATTGACAGGACTGCCTTTAAGCAGCTCCCTTCCGCCACAGTGACAGACAGCTGCAGCCGAGTGCCTGGACTGACAGGATGAGCACCATGATGGATTGCCTGGCCCAACGGCTGCTCAAGGAAGGACAAAGGTCACACCTGAGGCTGCTCTGAGCATGCGCACACGCCTCCGACAGGCTGCTTCAAAGTCAGAGCAGGAGTTATGTCACCACGGCATCTTTCTGCAAGAGAAACTTACAGACAGCACCATTTTGCTTTTTGCATTGCTGGATATATCGGTGATGGTCGACTGTTCCACATGATTGTTATTCAGGCATCGCATTATGGGGTGTTCACTTTTGTTACGTGCTACATGACTTTCACATCAGAAAGCACAATTTGTGATTATTTTGCATAGTGTATTATGCAAAGCTAAGGGGGAACTGCACCTCTGTTTTTATATTTCGGGGTTATAATGAATCGCCAATGATGAGCGCATTTCAAACCACAACGAAACAATCAAGTACTGTACATGGTAACATGTACAATCTCCAAATTACATCACAAGAAAGTTTCAGTGTAATTTATAGCACCATATTGCCTTCATTTCTGTGATTCAAAACGAGGCAACAAAACATCTAATGACAAGCAAGCGGCCCTGTTACATTGTAAACATTCTTTAGACCAAACGAATTTTGCTACTATAGTAATAGTAAATATTTTCATGAAACCGACACATACACGGCAACATGTTTTTAGATACTTTTAACTATTGCAATAAAAAAGAGCAACCTTCCAACCAGATAACATACACTTATAATAATTAACGTTATTAGAAGACCATGTTTCTCATTTGCTTACAGTGACTAATGAGCAGGAAGGGCCGCTTTATGTCACAATTCACTCAGGCTCTCACTCTTGACCTGTGGTAACACCAGCAGTTTCTTCTCTGCCTGCAACAACCTGGCGACCATACAATAGTTTCAAAAAGTTCACTATTTTACACTTAATTTGAATTTAGTAAAATTTTGCAATATTGTCAATTAATTAATTTTGTTCCTGAGATTTAAAAACCAGCCTGAGAAATTGTGACTGCAGTTCCCCTTTAAAAAAAGTGTAAATGAGTGATTCTTAGTCTTGCGTTTGTTCTTTTTTGTGACAGGGAGTTTAGATTCCTTAAGGAGTGCATTGTAAGTCAATACTAGAAATTGAATACAATAAGCTGTCGTTGCAAAATGGAAATAAATGAAACCAGAAGTAAAGTTCTGACATTAAATTTGGCTAACAGGAGTAGGATATATATTGGCCTACTGCTTCCATCCTTAATTCAAGAAAGAATGTCACTAAATCTTAAGTTGCTAAATCCTTCTGTACAGTTGCAGTATTAATCATTGTGTAGCGTACTGCATATCTCACAGTATCTTAGCTCAATAGACACATATCCTGAACACTTACCATGAGTAAGCAGACACCAGCTGTCCACTCCAGCGGCCTGAGAAACAAGCGATTGCTGGCTGTAAAAGGAAGCTCTGGAAAAAGGCAGCCTCTGTCTGCTGGCAGCCATGCAGTGAACAGGAGATTCTTGAGAACAATGCTATGAGAGATTCTAGAAGAAACAGGTGTTCTTTTGCACTTGTCTATATATATATTTACTTATGTCACGTCACTGTATACACAACCAAAAACTCCCCTTTTCTCATGGAAAATGAACACATCACTGTCAGTGTGCCCATTGTGTAACATTGGGAGGAACTGTCTTTTTTTTATTTTACTGTTGTAATGAAATAGATGTCAGTGATTATGGACTCACTGTTATCAATGGAGTTTGGGTTTTAAGAATGCAAGAAGTAGGCTCATCACCTCATCTGTACAATTATTCATAAATTTGTTTCCTGTCCAAATACTTCTATTGAAATGAATGGTGAACTGCACTCTTTTGCTATGTTTTATGTTTTAAGAATGAATAAAGGTGGTTAAATTGATGGAAAATGTCTTGGTTAAATGTGAAAAAGTGCACAAGAAGTCTGAGCTAACTTTGATGCAGCAGGCGGTTATATCACTATAAACTTGTCTCACTGCGCCAGTCGGGTGAACTATTAACTGGTGACGTGGATCACCTGGAGACGGTTATTGACCATGCCCATTCCAGGTGTTTCTGGTCTGGTGAGTTCTGGGCTCTGTCATTGAGTTTCAACTCTGAGCCCCTCAAGTCCCTATGTTTTGTCTCTGAACCCTTTGAGACTTGTTCTTGACTTTCTTCTCTGAGCCCCTCAAGTCTTTGTCTCTATGTTTCCGGAGATTGTTTCCTTAGCTGTGCTTTGTTGGGACCTCATCTCTCGGATCACCCCAAGATCCAGAGATCAGCTTTGTTTTCCTACACTGTGTATCTCATCTTGGACCTTAGCTTACCCCTACCTTGTCTCCCAGACGTCCCTTATGTGCTATGGACTCTTAAGCTTAACTTGCTCTCACTGGCTTTGACCCCTGCTTGCTTGCCCACAATCTCAGGCTGTGTTCTTACCCTCTTTTCCTAGCCTGCCAAAGCACGCTGCCTCTCTGTGCAAACAGCAGCAGCTCCCTGAATCCCATGCTAGCTACAGCACCACGCCTGTAGCTGTTTAGTACAGTTCCCAGTGCTTGTGTCCATTGTCAGGATAGGCTCCAGCTCCCCTGTGATCACGCACAGAGTAAAGTAGTTAGAAAGTGGATGGATGGTAAAATTGATTTCATAATGGATGTATTATTGTGTATATTACATTAGTCCTTCCTATAAGAAGATGGAGGGAAAAAAAGGTTCCTATTAAGAAGCAAACACATAGCTCATTGTTCTGCGTTGGATGCTATAAGCTTGTTGGTCAAGGGATGGTATCCCGTTTATCCATCTAACCATTTGAAGATTCAGCTTCGGATACTGTATGGGCCAGGTAGTTTGTTCCAGACTCCTTGAATGTGCTTTTTCAGTCCTGTCAGAAATTCAGTTCCTTAAATCCAAAATCATCCAGTCTTGACTTATCCCAATAAAAGCATTGTTTGAATCATATCTTGTTTGAAACTGTGGTTTCAGAAACCAGTTAGAACCGGTCTTTGATTACCCTGTACACAAGGCTAGCAGTATGGGTGATCTTGGTTTTTGAAAACAGCTTTAAGAAGAAGGCAATAAGGCAATGAGAGGAGGCCATTTGGGTCATCTGTCTCTTTTGGTTGCTCATAGCTAATTGACCTCAGAATCTTATCCATCCCTGAAGAAGAAAGAGAATATGCTGCCACAAAATGGCTGGATAGCTTGTTCCAAACCCCCAAAACCACCCCAGAAAGAGTTCAACCCAATGTTTTCTACTAAGGATAAATCAATATCCTGATCTCTATCGTAAACTGTTCATTCTGAATTGTTTACAAGATAAAATTCCCCCTACTGTACCTCTTAATTAAATTAATTCTTATTTAATAATGTTTTTTATGATGGTTAAAACTTTGTTTCAGACTTAAATAATTGGCTCATTACATCCTTTCAATTACTAATGTTTTTTTTATATTCCTAAGTCATTTACCCATAATAACTTTTACAGATATCTAATGGCATAGATTAATCATGTCATTAATTCTGTGTTTAATATCGGTGCTGGAATTTACATTATTTCATACTGGCACGAGTTCCAAGCAAAGAGATTACTGGTGAACACGAGCCCCATCTTCAGCTTCACAGATTTGAATTTTGGCTTTTAGTTTTTGAGGAGCCCGTTTTTAATTAGCTTTCTTTTCTAATTACTGCTATTATTTAACTCTTAATGGGGTCTTTTGCCACATCTTTGCAGACTGTAACTATTTTGTACACACCAGTGCTTACAAACAGATTACGTAGCTGAACCGCCTGAGCACTTCCCACGAAGGCTGCATTGCAGCCTGGCCACACGCGTGAAAAATGGTATCGGCTGAAGGAAATAGGAATTCATCTATGTGAGATGAAGAGGGTTGGCTGGCCACGGAGACACACAAACTGCTGGCGGAGAAATCCAAGAGTGATGCAGGTGAGATCACAAAAGGACACAAGGAAATAATCGTGGGCTGGATCAGGCACAGGGGACAGAAAGCTAGTTTCTCTTACAATCCTTGAAATCTGGTGCGAGAGCACTTACTGGAAGCAAGGTCGCTCGAATAACAGAGGCCCTGGGCAGTGGCAAGTGGAGGTTAAATATTTGGCGGTTTGCTGATCAATTCGTTGCAGGTGGCTGAGAGAGACTGTCATGCCTGGTTCTGGTAGCAGGACTCTGGTGGAGTTGAGCTCCTCGTGCGAATGTGGCTGGTCACCATGGAAACTGAGGATGGGGAGCTCCAATCCACCTGGTCTAACACCAATATGGAACAACGGATGTGAAGAAATATTTGTTGCTTCCTTCATGAGAGAATCTGATCCCAATTCATGAATTGCTCCTTTAGTGACATTCCCGATTCATATTAGTAGTGGGAAATTCAGGTTCACTTTTACTAGATTTGGAAGCTCCAATTCTCAGTTTAAATCCACACAATTTCTTGGATTTATTTTAAAATGGGACATATAAAGGCTTCATAACTTTTTAATGCCTTTGATTTGAAATATTTTTTATTTGTAATGAGACACTTGTTTTCTTGGACTGAGTTGGTAGTGAATAGTAGGGCCCACCGATATCTCATGATTAGCTAACGTTCCTGGCAAGTAAAGTAACAGTATGCTGAACCTGAAGAGCAGGTTTTTGAAGATTAAAGGCAGCTGTCAAAGTCTGAAAGAATATCTTCATTGCAATAATATTGTTTTTTCAAGTATATTACAGGCAAATGGAGTTTGGCACATTCTTCATTTGATAAAATAAGCACACTTTGTACCACAACAACATAACATAACTTTATTAGCCCTATACAATTTTTTTGCGTTAGTAATTCATCTTTTCACAGTTCTCAGAAAAGTTCTCAACCTTTCCTTTCTTGCAGACCCCTTTTCAAGAGGTTACTCTCAATGAGAGCCCCAATCTCTAAAACCAATTCAACTTTATGTTTAGTCTAACTTTACTGTTAATTCTAAGATATTTAAAGTGGGTATACACAACACAGCATGATCTGAATGCTGCACCAATGGTGGGTTGAGGTGTGGGGGTGTAAAGTCTCCTCTTCATTTGTAGAGACCCCCTGTAGAGCCCTTACCACATTACTATGTAATCATTCGTAGAAGCCTATAACGTGTACAAATCAGGATGTTAAGCAAATGTCCTGAGAAGATCAACATTCACTCAGCTGATTATGTAGCATAATAAGCTTTATAAAATGTAGAGAAAGGAAAAGTTTTAATGCGTCTCCAAGTGTGAATATGTTCAGTTCCAAATAAGAAACCAGGTATAATTTTTACATAATAGTAGAGAGAAATTAAATTATCTTATATGTGAGTGAATACATGTATTTAATGTAATAATATTAATGCGATCCTATAGTCATATGGTAGAGCTCACTGTTAGCTGTTTGTCATTAAAAGCTATTAATATCATTCCTCATTTTGGTTAATTGCCTTAAATAGTTAATTAAGGGTAATTAGGTTTTACAGATCAGTATGTATGTCTTGAAATCTATATTTTATTATTTATCACTTAAATGTGTATGTGTAAGTAAAAGGTACTGTATGTATTTTAGTGTAAGTACCACTGATTAATGTAAATAGGCAATTAGCAGTTAGCAAGCCGCAGTCTGAGAAGAACAGAGGAATCGGTTTAAGTCAGCATAAAAGCAGGTGGACGTGCACAGGTCAGAGAGCTTTCTGAAGCTTTAAAGTGAGGATGTCCTTGTCATGGACGACCGATGTGTGCAAGTTTCGTTTCATGCAACTCAGCTCTTAAAAATTTAAAACAATCTCATCAGTTGAGCCATCCAGGACAGGGAGTGCAGATCATTGTTTTTGAGGATACTGTAGCTTCGCAGCTCCAGTTCCCTAGTGCCAAAGTCCAGCAGGGTTTCTAGGCCATTAACTTCAGAAGATCTTTGAGAAGTGTTAAAATGGTCCAATTAAGCTAATGATTATCTCAATTAGGTCATTCAGAGCAGATTGTGCAATGAAAACCTACAGATACGGTGGCCCTCTTGAGCTAAACCTGAATGCTTCTGCTTTAGAGAGTTGGATTGACAGGACTGAAATTGTAACCTGCTTGAGCTGGTTTGCAGTTACTTTATTTTTCAGAGAACGCATGTTTTTAATCACTTTTTAATGGGTTTGTCATTATATTTGTATTAGATTATCCAAGGTATTAGATTATCCTTTGTATACTACTGCATAACTCTGCATTTTCCATAACTTTCCTTCTTGTCCAAGCTGTGACCAGCCTGCAAAGTCAAACAAGTGACATGATGCTAGGTAATGTGTAATTGTAATGATTACATTTGATTGGGATTTTCTCCACTTCTTCCTTCAATCAAGAGAGTTATTTTATACCCTAGAAGTACATGTAACATATTAAATCTTGTCAAAGGCAGGGGTCGCCAAACCCAATCCCAATCCAGTTAGTGGGGAACACTTGTAAGTTGTTTATCAATTTATTCATTCAATTACTAGAACTAGAAGTTCCTTGAGAGGGTTGAGGTTTTTAATCTTTCTGATCTAAATGACCTCAAAATTACTCGATCAAACAAATCACCCTGTTACGTAATCAAAATTAAATATCTCCAAGCCTTCAGAAGTTGGTGACTCAATGGTTAATCTTAAAACCTGCTGGATTCAGGACCAGGCCTGGAGACCCCATGACTAAGAAAAAGAAAACTCTGTAAATATATGATTTAAATGTGTTTAAAAGGATGCATTTATCAAAGGGGAACATTCTGAAATGTTTTTTTTTCTCATCACAATCACATGCTTTGTTTAGTGTACTTGCTGATGCTTAATCAGTCTTTCTGTAGCTGTCTTTCCAGTGTGCATGACCAATTATTCCAAATACAATTTTGAGACATCTATGAATGTGAAGGAAACCATGTGTAGCTTGAGCTGTGCTCATCAATCTTCAGGAGGCAGTATGGAAGAAAGGTCACAGATAGCCCAGTGCTACGTTTTGTGTGCTGCATCATCCTCTGAGAAAATGTGCCCATATTCTTACTGACATGCTGTTTTTGAGCATGGTCACTAGTGCCAACATTTCTAAATGACAAGGTTTATTTGTCCATGTTTTGATATGTTTAGAGGAAACCTGGACTGACAGTTGGAGGAGGCAGGAAGAGGGAGCCACAACAAGTCCCCCCCACCAAAGCACAAAATGTCATCTCTCCCCTGGCTGGCTTGGAGAAGCATCGTGATGAAAAGAGCAGACATTTAAAAGTTTCTGACATGTGTCACAGACGCTGCCATTGAGCCACTGTGGCTGATGTAGCTAGAGCTGACAGCATCCAAGCCATTGAAACTGGCTGTGGGACATTCCAAGTTTGGTGTATGTCACTTTGTATCCTTGTCAGTGCATGTCTTCAGAAGATGTATAAATATAAACAGCAGAGAATCAAATAAGAAAAAAAAGGTTGAGGGACAGCAGCAAGCCATACATTGACATCCATTTGTGTGAGGAGAGAGACTGGAACCATGCAGACTAATTAAGGTATGAACTAGAGAGCAACCTGTAGGCACTGACCTCCCTGATCCTGCTTTCAGTGAATCCAGGGTAGTGTTTTTCAAAACGAAAGGCATGCCATCTCATCAGAGAGTATCAGTAGTGTCCCGCTTGCCTACAGGCCTGCTTTTCAAGGCTTGGTAACTTGAGAAAAATCTCTGCTGATGAAATTCTGAAGCAGGAACTGGGGAAGTCACATTTTGTCAATATATCCCTCACTAGGAAGATGGAATCTAGGCATAAGATGTGCTTCAAAGCTTAAGGCTCCTTAGAATATGGCAAAAGCACAGTGTGTAATTGACAGCTCTTGGGCGGTGATGGTGAAATCTTGTGTCCTTTGGAATGTTGTTTTCATTTTTTCAATTAAATAATTCATATTGTAGAGCAGGGAAGAACAGCTCCAGTCCTAGAGGCCCAGAAGGTTTCTTGCTTTCTTTTTCCCCTGAGCACTTAATTACCTAATTGAAATCATTAGTTGTTTAATTGGACAATTGAAGCCTTTCCTTGTTCCTTGTTCCTTGTTTCCTTGGACTTGGAGACACAGTATAGTTTTCTAGTTTGCCCACTCCTCATGTAAAGGTTAGCTGTGAACTCTTGAAATGAAACAATTTAAAATGACCTTACTGTAGGGAAAATATATTAAAAACATGAACTTAAAATTTTAAATAATGAACAGGTCTGCTTTTGCCTTACTCGTTAAGGAGCCTGGTTGTTAGAATAACCACATAAATACCAAATGAGAGGCTGTTAGAATTGATGCTACATGTTTTTCTGTTTGCCATCAGTAACTATATGGCATTCAACCAAATGTCATAAACCTCTTAGGGGGGCAATTTAAAGCCCAATTACAGTCATTCTTAGAATTATCAGGTTCTGATTTTATTTTAAATGACAAGTAACTATGACACATAGCAGAAGATGAATGTGCTTTGTAAAAAAAAGTGGTACTCTGTAATTAAACCTCTGAATTGGCTCCACAGATGAATAAAACACAAGTGAGCTCACAGTGTGTTTAGTAATTAATCTGAGCAGAGTAAATACATACTGTGGCATCTTACAAATTGGCTTGAGCTTCTTTGAGCACAATATGTATTTTAGACCATGTGTATACAATCAAATGCCAATGCTAACAATCTATCAGAATTACTTTCCAACATAATGAGCACCTTAATTACCAAATATTTAATGGAATATTTGTAAAAAGTATATGAAACAACATTGTGGTAAACTATCCAGCTTCAAAATACGTTCAGGAAATAGAGCTGTATGAGTTTAAAGAATAAAAATAATTTTGATATCTCTCTTTTTACAGTTTCAGACTAAGTTAACTGAACTGCATGCTTTTTAGTGGAAACCAGTTGGCAGTCTTATCATCAAAAAACACACTACGAGTTGTCACACAATATGCTCTATTGTCAGGCTGACTTTGGCTGCATTATTATTTTAGCATTTTTAGCCCTAGAAGAGAATAATTCCAGTAGTGGCTGAGCTAGTGGGCTCTCTACTCAGCCTTCTGTTTCTGGAGAGATGGAGAACTCCATCATAGCCGTGCAGTAGCCTTCACCTTTCATGTGCTTGAAATTCATCAAAATGTGAAGCAAGGGATGACTGCACGTCAGGAGAACTTAGGGAAAACGGCGCTCGTTCTAAGTCATCAATTATTAGGCTTCACTGTTTGACTGATAGACACGACCCAATGCAAATCCACCAGAAAACCAGGGCTATATCAGTGAGTGACGTATATGCTGATAGCACAAGCTGACTCAGTCTGAGGATGAACTGAGATTGTGAACTAATCACCCCCAGCATTCAGAGTCTGTACGAGCTCTCTGCACCTGAAGATATCAGCGTAGGCTGACTTAGGAGGATAGGAGAAGAAAGGGTCTTATTTCCGGGAAGGTTTCAGATGAGCAACATTTGTCATGGAGGGGAAGATGGTATAATTAGCTTGTCAGTCTACTTGGGGCTGAGCTAGCTTTCCATGGTAAGAAAGATGGACTGACTGCCAGAAGAGCTGACAGGCAGTCGATAATGTGGCAATTAATGTCATAAATAATTCTAGAACCAATTATATCAAAATGGACTCCATGCTTTAAAAAAAGAACAGCATTCCCTTATCATTTCCCCTAACAGCATGAACAGCTTTCATTTTTCTCTATAATTACTTCTCATTATACATTGTAATACAATCGGGCTTTTCTCACCATATTTAAATTTTTCAGGGCAGTAGACAGAAACCAAATGCAGCAGGAAAGATGTGTTACACTCGGCATGTTATCTTTTGATTTTGTAACTGTGTAACAGCTCGGGTAACACCAAAATGATTAAGGGAAAAGTTTTCTGAAATGTCATGGACACGGACAGATTAGATCGCTAAACAATGACATTTGGAAATGAAGACGTTTATGAAACAAATGGATTTGTCTTGATATTTTAAAGGTTGCTATAGCTTTGCTAACACTGAAGATATTGATTTTTTTCCCTCTCAGTGCTAAAATCTGGAAGCTGGGCCAAACAATTCCCAGTCCACCAGAAAAACAACATAGTAAAGGCTTATATTAATAGGTTCATTGCTACAGGGAAAATAAACCTATTTCACAAGATATTTTGTATTCTTGGAAAAGCACTTAATAAAAAAGTTTTGATAAACACGCTTAACTTACAGAGGTTGTCTTGCTATGGTGAGTGGTCTTGATTCAACCTTAAGCAATTGTCAGAAAAACAGAGAGCGTTACAAACCGGTTAGATCACAGAATCACTCATTCTGCCTGAGAGATAAAACCACATTAATTTATACTTGGAACTGGACTTATTCTCCAATCATTCTTATACTTCTTTTGCACTGATTTGTTCTACATATCAGTATTGTAAAATAAACCATGACAACCAGAGAGTTCTTCATTAGGTGCTTTGTTTTTAACATGTTTTATAACTCTTCACAGTTAACATTTTTCTACTTGTTAATGGACTCTGGAAGAAATTAAAATATCAAAACTGCAATATGGAATTAGATAACCAATCTCTCAACGTACACCTGTAATTGTATTTCACCAGTAATTTTATTTCTGACTCAATTCAATAACGGTATCAGAATTATGTGGTAAATGGTTTACGTTTCTAAGGCCTTTCCTGTAAAAGAGGGAGGAAAATGTGTTGAATTCATATGTCTTCTCTGTGCTTACTCTTGACTGAAGGACTGCATCATAGTCACAGCTCCTTTGGTTCCTTTTGCAGCCCGTGGTGGGTTTGTTTGAGAGTTTGTTTTGTCTGACTGGTGAATCGCGACGGAGGATGCCTAAATAGATTTTGTGCTCACCTGGTCTGGATAAATACGGAGACCACTGTTTATACACAGGGTGTGTTTCACTTCCAATGGACCAGGAACCTGAACACTACAAGCTGGTGACGAGAACTGTCTTCGCGAGGTTGGGGTTCAGAATTCAGCGCACATTGATGAGAAAAAGAGGTAACAAAGGAACCTTACGAACCAGCCACTGGGCTGCTCCAGTACAAGGGTTCCCTGTGTATGGGTGAGGTGTGAAGATAATTGGCCAGCACATTTGCCATGCTGGTGGAAAGAGAAAAAAAAAAACATTTTTGCCTTAAGCAGAACTGGGTTTTAAAATTTTGTTCATACTGTACATACAGTACACTATTTTTGAGGTGTAAACTGTCTGGCAGTATTACAGATGTTGTGGAAAACCTAGTGGTGGATGTGTAATAATTTAAAATGTGGTGAAAACTTGAGCTGACTTTCATTGTTCAATATTTTGCAGCCTGTGTAGAAAAAAAGGAAAAGCTTCACCACCTTCAGCAGGTGCAGGCAAAAATATCAATCACTCCACCGTCTTTTAATATCCTGTATGGAGCATTACATGATATTAAAGTGTTTAAAGAATGCCTTGCAATATAAAATGTGTTCTGCTCATGTAAAATGCCAGTAATGTGCTGGAAAACACTGTTAAATACATCAAATGTATCTCCAGGCTTGTGAAGGTCATACCTGCTGTAATATATAGTGTAGACACTGATGGCCCAAGGTCGTGTCAGCTCCCTCTACATAATGCATGAGTCCTGTAACTCTTACAGACTCCAATCATCTAACCTGAACCTTGGGATAAAAATTTTACTAAGTAAATCAGTGAACATGCTGGCATTTCTATTAACCTCCAATGTGCAACTGACAGAAAATGAATAATGATAAATAATAACATGGGGTTATAAATCACTTTTACTTGAGGTGAGGGGGGGAAATGTTCTGGATACCACCATCTGTTAGCAGTTATAGCTAATTTTTTTAGCATGAAAATTAAACTGTGTGTTGTACTCGATAGTGTATGCATAATAGCTAAATACTGGGAAGCATTATAATTCAGTGCCTCCAGGAGTCTTGCAAGACTGCTGGTGTAATTAATCTACCATTTACTGTTACAAAATTATTTAGTTTAAATAAAGTATTTTAAATGGCTCTTTCTGTGTAATTCCCTGCCCCGTTCTGAAGTTATGGTCCCGATGCTCACAAGATCCCTTCATGGCTCCAGCACTGGGCTGGCATTAATGAGCCAAACAGCTCAGGTCTTCGTTTGCTTGGAGGACGCCATGGTTATGCCAATCCAAAGCACTGAGCAGTGTTGCCAGAAGAGCTTCTATGAAGACTTTTGTTTTTAACCGTTCTTCACTAAAGTACTTAGAAAATATGACAGCTTTCATTCCTAGTGCATTTCAGCACCGATGCCAGAGAGGAAAGCCATGAACAGGTGTCTGTCAGCCACTGAAAATGGAATGAGAGCACAGTGACCCCTAGAATGAGAGGTAGATAGGAGGTTTTTTTCTACCTGCTTTCCTTAGGGCCTTCTAGGCAGCAGGTGAGATGAAAACATCCAGCTGCCTCCTCTTGGAGGCAGTCAGGAAAAAAAGGAGGATCAAACACAATCATGACAGTTTTCATATTATTTCTCTAAGGGGAAGAGGAAACTTTCTTCACTCACTGTCAGAATATCTATAAATACAGGCACTTGTTTATCAGGAATGTAGAATGAATAGAAAGAAGTAATTCAATAACGTAGACAAGCACACATATAGAAGAATAGTTCAACTACCTGCTTTGTTCAGCATTGTGAGATCTCACAGCTCTAGAATTTAATTTTGTTCATATGATTCTTTATAATGCACTTTGTGCTACTCTATTACACTGTAATCGTTTTGTGTTTAAATGTGTTTTTTTTTCAAGACTGAATTAAATAATTTTCCATTTCCAAATATAAACCCTTACACTGCTCCCTCAGAATGCACAACAGATTTTCCACAATGCTGTGTTAAAGTGACAGCAATGTTGTTCATGAGACTACACCTCCTGTAAATTTCCGAATCCTTCTGTTATTGTGTTGACAAGTCCTTGCAGTCCTCGTAGTGTAAACTGATTTAGCTCTGAGCGTAATCTGTCATTTTCACTTTTGGATTATAGTCACAGGCTTACAGTATGTAGTTAGCAATAAATGTTTGCCGACTGTTAGTTATAGTAATTAAAAATAAATGTAATGCCTTCATTAGTTCGGGTTTAAATGTTTTTCCTAACCAGTTATTTCTGTTTCTTCTTCTTTACCTGACCTCTAAGCTTATATCTACCGTATGTATCTAATCAACATACTGTACAACTAAGGCAACTCATTAGTATTCCTGGATTTAGTCTAATAGCAGCAGTAGTGCTTTTATTGCTCTCAGTTGATGGAGTTGCACAACATGTCCACCCTTGGCTTGTACTGTTCTTTGTTTAACATTAAATCAGCCTGGAGCTTTGATTTTGTATGCTTGACTTTAAAATCAAACTGCCTAGGAAGAATAGGGGAAAAAAGACCGCTGGAAACAATGACATTTATTCACATTATCAGCTAGCAGAATGGAAAGGCTCTTGGAGCAAGTCTTGTGCCTGCCTGCAGAAAGGAGGAGAAGTGCTGCCCTCTAGAGGTTGTGAGCCTCTGTCATGCAAAGCCATCATAACGTACTGTACATGTACTTTGATGGTGCCCAACTGCAGGGAGACAGCAGAAGGGTCAGCAACACTGTAGAGTTGAGCTCTTCAGCCTGACAGCCGTGTGCTGCTGTTTCCTTATCAAACAGTTGCCAGTGGTTTAAATAATACCATGTTATTTCTGCCTGATTCCGTGCACACACTTGGCTTGGGCACAAACAGGATCCTTACATTGTGTGGCTGGGTGGTGTCGAGCGACCGTCACAGGGGAGCTCAGAATTGCATCGCCCGTTGCCATCAATGTCCGCGACACACTGTGCAGGGGCTCCCAGAAACAGAACTGTTTACCCCCAGGTCTGGTGTTCCGTAAAATATACAAGCTTGCAGAATGAGATTCAAGGACCTGCTGGACTAAGGTTCTCATTTTTACATGTTATAATGCAGCTTTTACACTGCTTGCATTACTATTATATACGTAGCTCAATTTTTCCTTAGTATAGACTTCAGCTATTAAATACAAGAAATGTGTGAGGCACCTCCTTTTATAACCTTCTGTATGACAGAAAGGACTGGCAAACCCAATGTGCAGACATCTAAAGTGAACCTGATTGTTTCGAGCCAGCAGTCCATCAAGAGAGCAGGAGCTACCAATTACTGGCTTCATTATTTATAAACGTCCCTGCTGTCTTATATGATCATGTGCCAAACATTTCAGTGCAACAGTCGCTGTCAATAGCAGTTTTACAGTGATTTATTCGTGAGGCATCCACTCCTGTGCATCACAATGTTTTGCTGGACTACATTTTTAAGTATACATGTTCATTTTCACATTTGGGAAAGTAACAACTGCTGGAAAAAAACCCCACAGAGCTGTACTTTAAGCAATTTCATGCTACCAGAGACTGTAGCTATGTTAATGATTCAACCCCCTGCTATTCAGTAGTTTGCTTCTGAAATTGTACCAGCTCAGAAGTGGTTCATTTACTGAACAGAATTCATACAGAGGAGCTATAGAAAACAGGTAGATAAAAGCTTGTGTTGCTGAAATAGTGATTGGAAGCAATTTCAACTAGTTTTTCTAAGAATATTATAATATTTGAAAAATGAAGCACATTGTTTGAGCAAGAGCTACAGATCAATTAACATTGTGCCCAGTTACTAGAGTGTTTCTTAAATTTCCACCAGTGCTGATCACAATTTGTTTTCACATATAGAAGGCCTTGGATGTTATTTACTAGGTAACCAATGCATCTGGAATATGTTTATAGGAAAACATAAAATACAAACAATTATAGATATAATACTGTATATACTGTAGATAAAAAATAATTTAAACTGATGGCTGTTCTTTTAAAATTGTAATATGTACTAGTAAGATCTAATATAGAATATTACGTATAATTTTGATCACCATGTTATAAAAAATATATTTCTAGTCTGGAATCTGTCTGGAAAAGAGCAACCAGATACATTCTAGGGTTTAAGGGATTGACCTTCACTGACAGGCTAAAGAAATACATGTAAACCCTTTTAGTCTTGAACAGAGAACCTGATTCAAATATTCATATCCTTAAAGTCACTGACAAAGTCAACCTAGAGGACTTCTTCAACATCAATAGTAAACCATGAACCAGAGGACATCAGTGGAAAAGGCGTTTAATGTATTTAAAACAGAGAAAGACAGGTGATTTGTTATGCAAATGATTATGGGACTATGACATTAGATACCCAGGCATGTCGCTGAAGTTTATTTTTTGTTTTTGAAGCTAATCTAGTTGCTTTAAGTAGCTGTATAAACATAATGTGGCACAGGAAGCCCTCCTATTATTTTTTTGGAAGTAAAGATTATTTTAAAAAATCATGAATATGGCAAGTCCCTGTAGGTAAATAAAAACCAAGAGTAAGAAAACCACTCCACACAGGCCCAGCAGAAGATATTCCTGGTCACCCTGAGCTTCAGTACAAGTCTGAATTTGATTATTTGGTTCATATGGTGCTCTCCACTCAGTGTTGAAATGTCACATAAGATGTGTTTTTGTAGAGAAGGGGTTCTATTCTGAATGTCAATCACATTTTCTTTTTTGAAGCACCGATCTCAGGTAAAATCCCTTTGCTCTGTCAAGTGTATTATAACACTACACAGTGTAACGCTACAGCGTTTTTGCATTCTATATATTAGCAAATTTGAAAGAGATGAAAATGCAGTAGTGAAAGCAGGACTTGAGAAATAATAAGAAGCTGGATTATATCGGGAAATTGTATTTTCACAGCAAAATGCAATTAATTGTAAGGTGCAGTTAGGCAGACAAAATCCTTCACAAACACACGCCTTACACATTTTTATAGCAAATTGCATTTTCTGTTTGAATTGAGCCTTTCCTGTATCAAAATGATGAAATTCCCAGTAGGATTTTAAAGATCAAGTCTGGAGGCTAATATATACTGAGACAGCGCTTGATTGACCATTGCCAGCTCATGTTTGCACAGGACAGAGATAATTTCTTTTGACTTCCTGTTGAAGTAATCATGACGCATTATTCATTGAGCAAACCCCTAATAGCTCCATGGAATTCTTTATAAGAGCAGATCAGATCTGTGCTAAGCTTCCTAATGCAGCACTCTCCAGTAGTCTTCACTGTGAATCAAAGGGCAGCAAGCTTACTGAGAATTATTTTGAGGAAGGACATATGTATAGAAACCAATAGAACTAAAGAAGCTTGGATGAAACCAACATACATCTTAAATTACGCAACTGCAACCTCCGTTTTGATGTTTAGGATTGCCATTTATAATAATAATAATAATAATAATAATAATAATAATAATAATAATAATAATAATAATTGCTTACACCTATATTGCGCTTTTCTGGACATTCCACTCAAAGCGCTTTACAGGTAATGGGGATCCCCTCCACCACCACCAATTTGCAGCATCCACCTGGATGATGCGACGGCAGCCATAGTGCGCCAGAACGCTTACCACACACCAGCTCTCAGTGGGGAGGAGAGCAGAGTAATGAAGCCAATTCATAGAGGGGGATTATTAGGAGACCATGATTTGTAAGGGTTTTACAAATTTGTAATTTGTTATGATAACCAAAGTATACAGTAGACGATGCTTGTTTTTTTAATATCTTTAAAATAAGATATTAAACTTCTTGATGTAATCTCAGTAGAAGAGACAAAAGCAAGAAGCAAAATTTTACTACTTTCTAGATTCACTGTAGCAGCTGACTGCATAGTAATGTAAAGTACATATGCCCTGTGGCAGAAAACATTAATACTGTACTAAAGCTTACCTCTTTGTGTTCTAAAAGCTTGCAACATCTGTGTAAACACATGGTGTCTTCCAGTAATATAGGCAATATTCTTATACCCTTAAGATAGATGTCTAAGGCAGTATACATAGCCTTCAGGGCATTCTTAAGTGGCATTAGTATCTCTGCTAAAACCCAGCTAAGGAAGCAATATCCTGTAGCATTGCTGCTGGTACTATAACTGAACTCACTGTCAAGTGTCTATAATGGAGGCAGGAATCATGGTAGAACTAGGTAATCAAGACACAGTCTATTTGTTTTTTTAACTTGGAAATGTTTTTATTACTGTTATTGTATTGGTATTTTACAGAGCTCATAAGCTATTCAGTCAACTTTCTAGACTTATCGGTTGGTAGACTAACAGTACGAGATTTTAGGGGTGCAGGATTTAAAATGTCATTTATAAACTGGCAGTCAGATAACTGACATCATTAGTGAAAGGGGGAGAATTCATATACATATACGTTTAGGCACCTGCTGTCCGCATACACATGTGCAGTCCACACTTGTCATCGTTAAAATCTTGTCAGTATTTGCACCTCAGAAACGGTCTCCTTTTCATCTGATCACTGCTGTGCTACTGAACTCAATCACGGCAACTTAAGGACTGAGATGAACTTTCCACTCAGCAGGCTCCTACCATAGCCTCAGCAGGAGCTACTACTGGATTAGAACCCCATGAACACATCACAGATTGTCCATTACATCAGATTATATTATCTTCGAATAAATATCTAACGTAATGTACTGTACATATTGCTAGTTTATTTTAGAAAATTGTACTATCACATTTTTCAAAATGCAGTCAATATGTGGGATTCATGGGAATTTCTGCAAGCAATACATTTAAAATTCATACAGATAATTTGCTCTGTTACAAAATAAAACATGAGTACATCAGCCTATTTAATTTACAAAGTGTTTCTTATAGAGGCATTAGGAGAATAAAAGGCAAACACTTCTCAGAGGTTCCTTGGTCAGATGTCTGCTTTGTGCATAATAGGTTTTCCAATTGACTGTGTGCATTTTCTTAATTTGAGTGCCATTTTGCCTGTCAAAAATCTCTTCCTGACTCAACAAATTGTGAAAAATCATAACCTCATTATAATTTGTGTGTTATGAAGTAGATACGTCTTACAATCAAAATCATTTCTTCAGGGTTTAGCGTTGCCTAATGTGAGATCCCAGAGAGATCGCTCATCCCATCCCAGGCCTGTGGGGAGATACACTCTTCAGGGTGCATCAGAGGTACAGTTCATGAGGAACAACGACACCCAAGAATTAGATGTGTTTAAGGATGTTTGTTAAGTAGGGGAGTGAGATTTGGCTTGGTCAGCCTGGATGAGGGCTAGCTCCCTGGCCAGAGGACGAGCAAGCTGGGACCCGCATGCAGAGCGAGGACTGAACCAGACAGATTTGTGTTTGTTTCTGTGTGTCAGCCCTACGACGGCCCAGCATCCCATCCAGGGTGTACTGTATCTCACCTTGTGGCCATTGCTTGCCAGGACCGGCTCTGGCTCGCCAGTGACCCTGAATTGTATGCAGAGGTTAGAAAATAGGTGGATATACAGTATACAGTATATACTGTATATACTGTAGTATATAACTTCAAGCAATGACATCTGGAATGAATATGATTTAGAACTGCTGGGACAAAAGTGGCTTGGTTGTTGCCATCCTTCCCAAATTTAGAACTTCCAGACAAAAGAGTCTGAAACACAAGAGTTAAAGGAGTGTAGGAAGTCATATTTTACAAAAGAAGAAAACTGGGATTATACTGTATGTCAAGGCAGATTTACTTAACAAATGTCACCAAAGCAATGTGTAGCAAATAAAGATTTTGAAATAAGCTTTTTTTTTTTCAAAAGTGTCATAGAAAATCTGTATCACACATTGGCAAGTTACTTACAGATAAATAAGTGATGCTACTTGTTTATTATATTTGCCAAAGAAATAGTAGGCACAAACCTGGTGGAAATTTGTACTATAGATACTGTAAGATCTATAGATAGTTTCTACCCATTCTAAGATCTATAAATAGTCCTTACCCTTTCTGAAATCCATACTCGATGGGATCTATAAATATAGTGTATACACAGATAGTTTTTATCCTCAAATCTATGAAGCCAAACCTATAATTACAGTTTGACCCTTTGTGGGATCTATAGATATTATGAGATGTATAGTCTTTACCCATTTAGAAATCTACATTGAAAAAAGTTAATGATAAATTGAGGTTAAAAGGAACATAATTGCTATAACATTTAAGAACAGAATAATAGAGTGTTACAATTAACAAATGTAACAATAAATGTTCTTTCAATTCTAAATCCTGATTTTACATTTCTTTTCCATCCTTTTATACCCAATGTATAGGACCTGGGAGATCATCTATGGAGAATACTTCTGGATTTCTGCTTGTTCTTATTGGTGTTACAGTGTTTAGCCATGATGTGCTGTGCTGTAGTACTGTAGTAAAAGCATCTTTCAGTGGTTTTTGTCTAAGGCTTCATTCCTTGTTAGTTCTTGTTTTGTTTTGGGGTTTTTGTGAATTTATTTTGACCTAGATGATTCCGGCACTTTTTCCTTTTTTAAATTCCTGTTTCAAAAATACCAGCAGAAAACACTAGTTAATAACAGTTTTAAGTATTACAATGCTTTGGAGGTTCAAATGTTGAGAGCTCAGAAGCAATTTGTATCTTTCCTATGAGTTTTATTTAGGCATGACCTTTCTGTTCAACCTCATGAAGTGCTAAAGAATGAATTAAAGTGCTGTGTTGTTTAAACCCATTCTTCATTTTTTCAGAAGGACAAATTAAAAATAGGAAGTTCTTAACTGTACATAAAGCAGGCTATTTATATTCCCTGTAAGAGTTTCTCTCAGCCTCCTGCCTGGCCAGAAGCACAGCCTCACACCTGGAGCTCATGAAGGCAGGAGGAGGACTTCTGAGAAACCATCGACTTTTTCACTTCCGTTCTCCATCTTTGTCACCTTGTCAGCTGAGCAGTAAATCAAGATTAGTGAAGGCCGTGCCACTTTATTAACAACCACCAATTAACCAGTTCCCCAACGGAGGTGCTTAGTGCTCTTTAATTCCAGCTATTGGAAAGAATGGATTTTGTACCCATTACACAGCACACCAGCAGGGACATCAAGCCCAGTACTGGCTTATGGCTGTCACTCACCAGCTGAGCACAGAGGAATGGGTGCCACTGACAAAGTGTGCAAGTCGTTGGGTCTGCCTGTTAAAGAATTAATCTGCTTCTTCTCGGTGGCAACTATTTAATACTGGGGGTGGGGAAATGCATGGTCCCGCTCTGCCACGGTACACCGCCACCAATTCATTCCACAATTCTGCCACATGACAAATACTGCCATCTTCGCTCAAACAGCTCTACGCTCCGGCTTCAGTGGCGCGTTATAGTTACAGCCTTTTGTGGAAAACCGAAAATTGCGGTCTCCCTTTAGAGCCAAATCGGTTCTGAAATTAGAGGCTACATCCGCTAGGTCTCTATAACAATGCACATGTTAAGAAAATGAAAAAGATATATTTGTAATGTTATTCATTGTCATCATCAGCTGCTTTATCACTGGGCCATGCGGCTCCTGTGCAAAGGGCAGCGGAGAAGCGAACTTAATAGGATCTGCATGGTCCAGTGATAGAGCAGCTGATGATGACACTATGTTACAAATATTTTATTCCATGCAAATGGCGTATAAAGTAGAACTATGTGTGTATGTACAGTAAGTGCACATCATAGAAACATTAACAATTCTATGCAGAATCACTCAAGTAAACAGCAGCAAAAAAGCGAATATTAACATACAGTAACAGTCCTAGGTAAGAGCTTAGAGCTTAAGCATTTCTTAAATTTAAAGGAGTATTTTAATACAGGACTGTATAAGATTCATCTTAAATTCCTCTTTTCTGGGAAACCATAAAATGGTATTAAAATGGATGCTACTGAGAGAAAATGATTTATTTCATTTTGCTTTTAGAGGTCTTTTAGATTTGTTTAGCAGTGCAATGCACATATGGCAACGTATGTGGAAATAATTAATGCCTGCAGAATGAGGGGATGTATTTCTTACTGAGCTCTGTACTTAGAGTGATGAATATTGCCCACCAGATTTACTGAATGCATGCATAGCTGTCTGGTGATTTGTAAGATTTTATTTATGTGCCCACCATAAGAAGTTTAGCGGTCATGCCACTGCATAATGCTGTCAGTCCAGGAAAGGTAATGCACCTTTGAAGAAAAAGAGAAAAAAACCTCAAACAACTTACAAGGAACATCAAATAAAAGAGAAAATAACAAAACCTTGAGTGCCTTTGTTGTTGTACTTTAATTCTGTTAATCGCCCAAGGTAAAGATTAGCTGCTCTTGTCAATTTAATTCAGCTTCAAATGAAGCAACAAGGTCACTTTTTTTCTGCGCGAACGGGATTGAGTTGTCATGTACTTCTAATAGGCAGCACAGTGAATCATTAGTCCACCTCAGCTCCCTGACTGATAGGCATTTCACTCCAATCATCTGACCATGCACCAGCAGCCCAGTACTATTGACACCGTGTCAGAGCTGAAAGAAGATGGCTTAATCAGCTGAGACACTTTCAGCATTGATTTGACAAGCTGCCGTAATGACCTTCTTGTTTTTGTAAAGGATCACTGTTTATCCAGGATGGCATTGATGCACTAAGTGCACTGCATTGTCATGGAAACTATTATCACTGCTATTCTGCAGTTCTCATGTGCTCTTGAGTATGATGTTTATGTGACACAGGGTACATATTGAAACGCTGGAGAGTCGAGGCCAGACCAGAACAACAGCAGCTTGCTTGACTTTTCAGCTCAACGGATTCAAAGCACTGCATCTCTGCTGTCTGAGAAGATAACAAATTTAGTTCTGTAATTTTGATTTCCTTATTGCACAGTATCACAGGTTTACAGATAATACAGTATGTTCAAATGCGCTGGGACAGAAATAAGCATAGACATTTAAATGGAGAAACACGACAAAAGCAAAGTGGTTTGATTCATTCCGTTTCTCACTTTATTAATTCCAATGCACTCAATTTCAAAATCCTTCAGAGAACAAAGGAAAGATTTGCCAATGCGAACTCACTAATTCATCTTATGTGTATACCAGACCTAATAAAAATCCATTGCTTGAGAGGTAGATTGATTCTTGGAATTAAATATTTGAACTGCCACAGCTTCATTCATGGCAGAGGAAATTCATCTGGAAAATTATTTTGGATTTCAACACTTATTGATTTAGCAAATGATCCACAATGAAGGTTCAAAAAACCTTTTTTAATATTTTCAGTTCTTTGTTTATTGACATAAAATAATACAATGTATCATTACAAGACAAATTCGTATTTTTCCATGTACTTAGAAAAATTCTCTGGTTATGCATCGTGCCTCTCGCATGTCTTGGACTGACTTCAGGAACACTAGTGACAGCTTCCTAGGCAATTTAAGATCACAGCTGCAGAGCAGTATTTAAATAACAAGACCTGGCTTTGTATTAAGCCTTCACCCAGAAAGAACATATATTTTGCTTGTTTTATAGCTTTAGGCATTTGTTTCTATAAGGTAGTCTTACGTGCTTCTTTGTTGAACGCAGAGCACAGAGGTGCTGTCAAGCAGATCAGTGCAATCAGAACACCCTGTGGTTCCTGGTGTATAATGTAGGTGTCAGACAGCAAATATTATTGGCATACTGACAATTTCCAGCAGTGACTTAGTGTGCACAATCGTTAATAAGCTACATGATGGGCTTCTGCATCCTAAGGTGAGAATGTAGAAACTGTTTTCATCAACAATTATCCAGAGGACAGAATGAAGTGTCCCTTGTCAGATGATTTGTGGGACGATGCTGAGATGCCTTGTTTCTGCAGTGGAGGATGGTACCACAACACCTCTGGTGAGCTGCACAGCAAGGTAAATAAAGGTCAAAAAACATTCACGACTGTTGTTTATGGATGGTTGTCATTCTAAGGGTATCCTTGGATATGTAATAGAGTAGAGAACATGGGAGTATTCCTGAAAAGAGTCCTGCTTTAGAGCTTTAGAGTTTGTCTGCTCGAAAATAACAAAACAACTTTGAAAGCAACTGTGCCCACTATATCTTTGCATTTGTGAGGCTCCTGCGATGCAAGAAAAACATTATCAAGCTCGGAAAAAATGATGTACAACTTGTGGAGTTTTCCTTAAAAATAAAAGTTTAACTTAAACTCTCTTTAGTTTTGCTATGTTAGAGGTAATTATCTCCTGCAAAGTAAGATCCTTTACATTATTGCACAGGAAGGCAGTTGGCAGGAGACATGAGGGTGGGGTAACAGACAGTCTATAGATGTGTATACAGTATAGTGCACTGTAATTGTACTAAGACATAAAGAACAATTTGATATAAGATGTACTGTATGAGGTGTAACTAGGCCATGGTGCTTATTCAGATATTCTTTACATTTTAAGTCTTTTTTTTATTTCTACTTCTCCACATTACAGATACACACCTTTGATTAGATTTTCTCTTTGAGTGTTTGTGCCTTATGCTTATCTGAGTATTTGTTGTCATTTTAGAATATTTTTGCGTGGAAGCTCAAACTTCTTGGAGTCAGCCAATACAGCCATTTTGGCAAAAGTGGATTTAGAATGAGATAATTATAATATTCACTAACAGTAAATTTTGTAACATATAATGATGTCAAGACATAATTCTAAGGTCATAAATAATGCCAGAATCTAGGACAAAGAGCTCTTATTGTATATTTTGTCTGGATGTATTTAATTGTTCCATGAAATAGAGTATGAGGAGATACTGCAGATATAAATCATCACCTCCTCCAATGTTGTATCTCTCCTCATGGTGTAGTTTTTTCACAAATGTAATTTTCTATTGCAAACAATCATATATTAAATTTGAACTCATTTTCTAAAGTTCCCCTTATAATTTTAATAGATCTGTTTAACACGTGTCTTTGCTCTTCTTTCATTATTTCATTGCCTTATTAAATGTGATGATACAGTTTTTCAATGTCACCAGCACTATAACAGGAGAACCCAATCTTCTTTTTAATGACAGGGTTATAATATTAAAGCGAAGACAGTTCCCATTTTATAGGTTTTTGTGAAGGACAGGTATAAATAATTTTTAAGCACCTAAGCAGCCTGGATTTTTCTTTAGGACAAAGAAGGACATGCTAGGAGTTGTATTCAGTCTTTGGTCAGAAAACATGTTTACATAAGCCTTTTATGATCGATTATTTATGGTATGTTTTTATTGTTGTTTTTATTTTTTTACTGAAGATTTTAATAGCTTTAGAAAAATCTCTCAAAAGTAGCAAGAGTTTTTTATTATTGAGAGCCCGGGAAAGAATAGGTTTTGCATGGTTTCTTTCGGTAAACACACAGCCAAGTTAAATGGCTGATCAATCAGTTTCACTGGAATCGATCTGAATCAGTTCTGCCTGCATGCACACACCAGGAGCCACTTTATTGTAAATCAATCATTTTGAAAACATCTCACAAAGGGGCCAGTCCTCACTAACAAGCCATCAATTTAAACCGTCTATGAACCACCCTTATCAGTCTACAGATCAGTGGTGCAACCAACATCTGTTCAGTTCCTACAAATCCTTATTTTTTAATTCAGCCTGCTGGGGTCTGATCTTGCCTTCGTGGTGTGCCAGGAAGTACCCTCACCTCCTTCATTTCAAACGGCCCAAAAGAGCATGTTCTCAGATTTATCAAAGCTGGGAGGCATACAGGTCTAACTCCACAGAGGTCATAGGGCATTTTCTGGCCATATGGTCACACAGGGACTTTATGATGCAAATGCTCAGATGTTATCTGTTAGCCTCCCAAATAACTTCTTTCTTGGCATAAGGGAATAGGATGCTAAAAATGTTCTTGCAGACAAATATCACACCTCAAAAGGATGCGGATGACACACAGCGTGTGATGACATAAATCTATGGGAAGTGGTTCTGGATAATGGTGTAAATGACTAAATAAATTAATAAATACATAGTATCAGTAATAATCTCCAGGTAAAATTAAAAAATTCCAGACACCAAACATGCCTGAAAATCGTGGTTTTCTCTTTACTTTAATTCAAAAGAAGACGTAACGGATGTACATGACATTTTGCATAATTATTTCTTTAGAATTACCATCTGGGGCAGTACAGAGGAGTGACGGTTTCACTCCTGGGTCCTGGATTCAGTGCCAGGTCTATTCTCCACATCTGTGAAAGTTTTCTTCCAGTGCTCTGACTTCTTTCCATCCTGGCCACATTAATATGTGGTTTTTATTTCAGTGCAATGCACTCTTTTGGTTTCTGTTTCACCCTGACTTGTTATAATTATGCAGTTAATTAAACAATTAAACCACCTGTGTAACTTAGAGCTTTGATGGAAAAGAACCAGAAGATACTAGGCCCTCCAAGAGCTGTGTATGAGGCCGCTGCTCTAACCAGTCTCTGTGATCTTGTTTGACCTGAGATGGGCTGATGTCCGATCCAGGTTGTAGTCTTCCCTTGCACCCTGTGCTGCTGGAAAGGGAGTCAGGCTGCTGCAGCCTCTCTCTGTATCTGCTCCCTTTTTGAGTTATGAAGAAATATCTAAATTGCCTGCATTATTTTCATTATTTCAGTTTGCTGTTGTCACTGATAAATGTTTTCTCATCTTGTATTTCAAATGTGAACTTACGCGCCTATCTTAATGCCGTTAAGAGAGTTTTTATTTCATTAATTTAATATCCTAATGATATTTTAATTTAATAGCTTACACAAACGTGTTTGCCTTTTAAACAGTCTCAAGCTGACAGCTGATGAAACTGATACTTAATATGATGAAACTTAAGCGTGTGGATATGTGAATGAAAAACCAATAAAGAGATACAATTTTGATAGCTCTACAGCTTGGAAGGCAGTTAATTTGCCACTTTCCCATTTATCATTTTAATTTTGCTGTCATTGCTATTCCTGTGATTTGACTGGTTAGTATTACAGTGGCATTTGTGAAACACAAACTCCCATCCATCGTACAGATGACTTGACACCTGTAAAAAAATATCCTGGGGTATTTTTAAGGCATTTAATTTTATTAAGGCTATTTCTTGTAGAGGAGCAGGGTGTTCTCTTTTGTTGTTGTTGGTTGTTGTTTTGATTGTGTAGTTTGTCAAGTTAGTAATATTTGTAAAGAGACAACACAAAGTCTGGCAGAGACTCAGGGGATTGCATTGATTATTGATTGGTCAGCTGATCCAATAGCGCATAAAAACCATTTTTCAGGACCAACTAAGATATACAGACAAAAGTTCAGTAACCTCCAATGTCCACTTGGATTCAGTCAGTCTAAAGACATGCTGGTTAGGGTAACTGGCGTGTCTAAATTGTCCATTGTATTCTTGTGCCTTTGTGTCCTGCAGTGGGCTGGCATCCCATCCACACTGTATCCTGCTTGGTGCCCTTTGCCTTCTGGGTTAGTCTCTGGCTTTCCACGACCCTGTATTGGATTAAGCAGTTATTGAAAAGATAATTCATTAAAATATATAACATTTAATTTCAAGTAGTCTTCAAAATGGTCAGACACATTTCCAAAAATGTATTCATTGTTTTCCTCCCTAGCACACAGACCATGTACAGTACATCGCCACACCCTTGATTTATTTTTTATATTATAAATGGACATTTAGAATAACTTCTTATTTCAGACGAAAGTATGAGACAAATTAAAACACAAAAACCCAAGCAGCACAGCACTGATAATAATTCCAGATGAAAAGTAAAACACAGAAAAGCAATTATGGTAGTAAAACTGCACCTCGAGTATGTACCTACTCAACACGGCTGAAGAAACAAACCATTCCAGAACAAAACCTCTTAATGAAAATCTGCTAAATATTTAACATAAGATAGGGAAGATGTTTAAGTTGTTGTGGAATGGAAGATTCAAAATAAAATATTGTCTCAAATTGCCAGAAAACATTTACTTAACAATGAACAATTAGGCCATTGTGAAGTAAATATATCTTTAAAAGTGTTGTGTGTTAGAATACCCATGCAGCTTTTATCATGGAGGGTTAGAAATCCTTTGTCAAAGAATGAAATGAAGCAAATAAAATACTTCAAAGAAGACAGAGGGGTCCAGTTTACAGTCTGAAAGGTACTAAAACCAGTTCTTAAAAGGACTGTCTTCTTCACTTCGAAGCCTGCTTCTCATCTCATTTCCCTATATGCTTATATTAGTTATTATACTAATATGACACGATTATCATAAGTGATGTAGCCTGTGGAGTTGACTGGTATCAATAATATGGATAATAGTCTATAAACCTAAACATTAGTCTGGACAGAGGATAATGTGTCAGGTTATGCATCTCTCTGGATCTATTGATTGACACAATATTTTTTCTGATTGACAACAAGACAGGCTTTAATGAGGAGTAAGTAATGATATGTCACTAGACTTAAATCTAGACTAATGTGTAAGTGATGATAACGTCCTGCTGATTCAGGATTGGTGGTTAACGTGGGAATGACAGGAATTGACCGTTCTTAGGGTATACAATAGAAATCCTAGACTAGGGAAAATGGAATAAGTAAAGATATCTGATATCCCCTAATATTTTAACCTTAATGTTTTTCCTTCTTTATATAAGTCAACATTTCAGCTCAGGTTACGATATTTTTGTAAGATCTGACCCAGTATAAACAGGAGGAGACAATTCAGCCCATGCACCTTATTTGCATTTGCCCAAATGCCTACCACAGGTAATGTGCGAATTAGTTCCTTATAAAACATTAATTCTCATAGTACAGTCAGGAAGATGCAAGTATTTGGAATGAGAATTGGTTCATAAAAAACATATGTTTTAGAGGTACAGTAGGTACTGAAATTAATGTGATATAATTAGTAGAGTACCACAGGGATCTCTATTAGGACCTCTACCTTCTTCATTTATATCAATGATCTAGATTACAGCTAGTAGATTAGCCAAATATCAAAATAATCGCAAATTACTGTGGGTGGATTATCAAACAATGTAGGAGCAGCAAATGAATTAATAAAGATGAAGATAAAATTCAAATGTATGTATCATTGGCTGATGATCCTTAATGCAGACAAAAGGAAGGATTTTACATAAAGGTTTAAAACAACTACAAACTGGGAAACATTGAGCTACGAGAGGCCACTTATTAAAAAGAATCAGGTGTTTATGTTGATATATTTACATATCCTACACAATCTGTGGAAGAAATTAAAAAGTTAATCAAAAGGCAAGGGTATATAGTTAAAGGCATAGAATGTAAATCACAGGATGATTTGTTAAAAATTATATAACAAAATAGAAAGATCATGTAGAGCAACAAGAACAATTTTGGTCACCACATTATAAGATAGATATTGTTGCTCTGGTATTAGTTCAGAGAAAAGGCTTAAGGGAATGTCCTACAAAAGAATTATAGTTTTTTACAAAATTACACAGCAGAAGTTGATCATGTGGGCGCAAAGGAGAGGAAAGCAAAAACTTCTGGAGGGAGAAAATAAACCTCAGGAGTTTTGGCCCATAGGTGACCCCCTCTCAAGGCAATGTGTTTTGGCAATATGTTAATTATAATAAATCATGGACAATCTCTGCTTTTGAAATCAGGCCCAAGTACAATAGTTCCAGCACTTCTGTGCTGACCCAGAAGGAGAAGCTCACAGTTACCTGGGATGAGTTCGGCTTTAGTTTTTCAGCACAGAAGGGATGTAGGAATCAGCAGTGCTGCCATGAGCAGAAAGGCTGAGAGAAGTGCCCGTGGGGCGAAGAGTGGAACTGAGCTGGATGCTCTGTACAGTCCCGTTTCTTACAACGGGAGGAGTGAGGATTCCAGCAAAACCCTCTACCCACACAGTGAGCTGTGAACGAGGAGCCCAGGCCTGTTGCAGATTGACGCCACGCCGTGGGGAACCGTGTGAGTGTTTTGGGAACCGGAGGGAGTGGGGCTCCTGGAGGGACAGCACAAAGGAAGATGGGGAGCGGGTAGAGACCAGACAATGAAAACAGGCTGGGGCCAAAAGTGTGATGGGCTGTATGCCTGATAAGGGGGCACAAGGGGAGAACAGGAAGCAGGCACAGGCTTAGGACATCAGAGGAGTAGACATCACATAGGGACTTTCCATAAGGAGCAGAGAGGTAGAAGAAAAAGCAACTTCTCACTCCTTCAGGGTCCTTTTGTAGATAAGCCACCATTTAGTTCCCAATATCAGGCATTTTTAAGAAGAAAAAGCAGTGAGGAAAGAAAATGAAATATGTTTTTTTCCTTATCAGCCTGGGGTTCGGTGGCTTGCAGAGTGGATAACAGAGGTTATCTTCTTAGTGCCCTTAAAAGAGGAAGCCACAGTGCTGTAAGGTTTGTTTCTAGCATGACCAAACGGTGAATATCAGGCAACAAAAAAGAACAAGATTTTTTTTCAAATGTACAAATTTACAGCTCTCGCTTTACCACTTCCGGCAAGTGCAGCGGGAGGGCGAGGGGAAAGGGGCGGGTTGATGGACGGTTGCGGGAAGGTGACTGCAGGAGCTCGGTGGGGGCGTGGCTTAAACGGGACGTGACGAAATAGAAAGAGTAGCGTGGAACCCGTGCGTGCATGGTTTTTGCAAGATTTAAAGACGCGGGAGTAGAGAAACCCGAAAAGAATAATGATGCACTTGGGAAAAGACGCAGGATCGATTTTGACCGTGGGAAAAGTTAGAGTGGACTAGCGCGGCTGCATAAGGGTCGATGGAAGTTATCGTAGTGAAAACGATCGCTGGGGGCATGAAAGTTTTTTTTTTCCTTTAGGATTAATTTCGCTTCTAAATGAGCTGTGTTTTTTTTTTAAACTTGTAAGTTGTTTCCTTCCACTACGGGAAATGAAACGAATACCTCGGAGAAGAGCACGGTAAGGTTTCTCCATGGTGAGAGTAAACGCGAGAAGGCGCAAGACAATGGCGAGATGTATTTATATGCAGGAGAGCGGATGTGGGCGAGGTTAGGGTCTCCTCCCGACCTGGTTAAAAACCCCATGTGACCGTTTTAACCGTGGGATAGAAAGGTTTTGAAAGCGGTAACAATTAATCGTGTGTAATGACGTATACTCGAGCATAATGATGCGGTGTGCTAAGAAACACGCAGCACATTTCAGTGCTTTCTTTTTTAGCTTGGGGACGACGCGAAGGAACACGTTTCCCCTTAACACTTGTGTTAAGGCAGTTATCATTAAAATTAAGAAATGTTTTATTTTTGTGGTAAGGGGGACATAGATCTACTTTGTTAATGTGACTCTACAAGCGCACCCAATGATTTTGAAAAGCTGGCTCCTATGCTTAAAATTCAGTAAAAACAAACCAAAGGAAATGGTCAGCAATAAATAATGAGCTACATTTTGTTTTCATGTTACAAAGCTTTAAATGACATTTAAAAGGCTCACTGATGGTGAAAGTTCCAAAAACAGAATTTGCACAGCAGAGACGCGTCTGTGTCTATGGACACATCCCACATCACTCGCCAGTCACCATTGACAATCTTCCCTCCAATTTGTACAGCACATTTATCAACAATAACAAACATTTACTGTAATGACTTAGTACAACTGTATAGTCATTTTCGATGGATACATGTGGAACTTGGATCGCACCCCCTCCATTACACGTATGTAGTTTACTGGGAAGTTTCAGTTATAATTTAGTCAAAAGTTATTATTAAATGTTGCTGTGGTGACCTGAAAAGACTCTGCTGGTTTGGCTTGATCATGGTCACTCTTTGGCTGGGGTGGTTGGTGATGAGAGCAAAACACTGTTTAATTTATTGTAAATTAATCACATGCTTTTTCTGGGCCTTTAAAATAAAATAAAAAAGGCTTTATTCCACATTTGGAGTGTAAAAGCCGATCACTCGAAGTGGCAGTGTTCAAGTACTTCTTGTATAGATCTAACCCTCCAAGCAGTTATGTATAAAAACCATGTGAGCAACAACACTCCAATATAGCATTGAAAAAGCTTTAAAAACATCTACAAATCATCAGCAATTTGGAGCTTATTCCCCAAACACGATCACACAAGGATTATCTTATTGAAGAAACAAATCCGTTCATTCATCAGGTTTCAGGCACTAGTAAACTGCGGAGTAGTCTAAGTGAGTCTTGTACACAGGGCTAATTTAAATATGACATCATTCCCAATTTCTTTCATCTGCATGGCATTCAGGGAAACACGGGTAAATAAGGACATTAAGGCTCCAAACGAGAAGAGGCTGTTGGGTGCATCTAGCCTCTTTGGTAGTTGTAGTTAATTGATTCAGGATCTTATCCAGCTGTTTCTTAAAAGAAACCAGGGTATTGGCTACAACAACAGGACTGCGTAGTTTGTTCCATACTCCCACACCCACGTTCCCAGAAAAAATGACAGGCTTAACATTTAAACACAAAATAGACATGTAAACCAAGTCAATCTGTCACAGGAATTATTCCTTTGTGACTTGTCACAGTTTAATGGTAGTTTTATGCCATTTAATGGTATGAGAAACCTAGTTGACAAATGTTTTATCGGTCCTTCCTGTGGCCTTATAGACATTTCTTAATCATTTGCAGTGCTTAATCTGCTTAAAGACAAAAACAGATATAATTGATACAATACTTATTCTTAAAAGCTTTGTGTTCTTGTATCACAGTTTCTTTACTTTTTTTACTTGGTTAATCCTTGTTTTATGCAAGATGCAGAACTGATCTTTTACCTTGAAGCAGTCTTCTTCCTTCATGTGCTTTCAGTATTCTGAGCATTACATCAGGTCAGTGCATATTAATTTCTGTTTTTGTCCTTTGTTTTGTTTTTAATTTAAGGAAATAAGATTATTTGGCCTTCTTATAATCCCCATCTCTTAACTGGCTTCATCACTCTGTTCTCCTCCCCACTGAGAGCTGGTGTGTGCTGAGCGCTCTGGTGCACTATGGCTGCCGTCGCATCATCCAGATAGGACTGCACATGGTGGAGGGAAGTCCCCATTACCTGTGAAGTGCTTTGAGTGAAGTGTCCAGAAAAGTGCCGTATAAGTGTAAGAAGTTGTTATTATTTGGTTCACACCTTTATCCAAAGCAATTTACAGTATGTGTGTGCCCATTTATACAGCTAGGTATGATATTGAAGCACCTTGGCTCAAAGGGAAAGTAGTCTTACCTGGGATTTGAACCCTGGGAGTCTCTAATGATCATGTTTGCATAGGTTATGATTATAAATAAATTCTGAGAGAAATCATAGGACAACAGTTTGTTGTTTACTGTATTAATTTACTGTGTTTTTAGCAACTCTCAGTATAAACCATTGGAAGTTGTTTAATGAAAAGCAGAACTCTTGTTTAGTGCAGTGGTGATTGTTAGTGGCTGGATCTCATCAAAATGGCAGCTACATAAAAGAAGCCAATAACTGCATTTTAAAGAAGCTAATTATGCATTTTAAGAGGTCTTAATGATAATGTTCTCCATGCTACTGTAGCTCTTGATGGTGCAAAGGCTATTATAGTTAAATATATTTAGTGCCAAGAACAGGTTTGTGAAACCCCAGTATAATTATGTGAATTGCAATTCCTTCGCATTATACCCTTGTTGGATCTAAACTGGTCTTTTCTTAAATAACCCAGAGTCATTTAAGAAATGCATCTTTCCCAAATCCATGATTTTTGAGACGCAGTGGTGTATGAAGTAGAACAAATGAAAAATCAAGAATTGGTACATGTGAAATATTAAGTAAAGGGGATAATTAGAATCGCATAGTTTCTAGTTTGAGTTTGGTATTCATCATGCAAGTTAGTGGAAAGTAAGTGATTTCAGAGGACTCATGAGTAGTTGATGCTCATCATTCTGAAGATGGTTACAAAGCAATTTCTAAACATCTCATGGTGGGAATGTCATGGTTGGGGCTGCTTTGTTACCTGAGGACCCAGATGCCTTACCGGCATTGATGGAAACATCAATCTGGTGTTGTATCAGCAATTTCTGGAGGAGAGTGTCAGGTCACCCGTTTGACAGCGGAAGCTGAGCAAAAAGTTGGTCATACAGGTAGACTGTGATTACAAATTTACAAGCGCATTTGCAACAGAATGGCTGAAGAAGAAGAAGACATTTCAGCTTGTGGATTGGCCAAGTCAGTCTCTACCTAAACACCATTGAAGTGTTATGACAGGACTGGAAGTGAGCCATTTATGCAAAAAAATTCTCAAATTTCACCAACATTAAGAATGCTGTCGGGGAAAAGGGCTAAAAATTCAATCCTTTCCGATGCAAGAGACAAAAACACAGTTACAGGAAACATCTAGTTAAAGTTGTTGTTTCTCAATGAGGGGCCACCAGTTACTAAATCTAAACATTTGCAGGCTTATTTATACAACTATATTAACTGAAGAATCGTTTTGTTAATTAAAATTAATTAAAAGTTATTTCTTTGTCTAATCAGGTAATCTCCTTCTTTTATTAAGAATTTAAAGATCTTTTTTGCATTTTAGGTCTGAAATATACAAGACTGTGGACCTGCCTAGCGGGGGTCACAAACGTGTTCATTCCTAAATTCTCATCTGTCTGCCCAAAACGGCTTTAAAGCAACATTCTCTTAGTCCCGATGTTGGGACTGCCAGTAATCCTTGTGTATCTTGAAGTAAGCGGTTTGACAGTATGCCTCAGATATTTAATTATTAAAGTGTGATCAGTACAAAAAATAGCCGATGACTTTTTAAAAAAAAAATACTGCCCTCAAACAATTTAGCATCTGGCCCTAAAAGCATTTCTTGCATTGCTTAGGGCTATTTTAATGTTTAATCTTTCATTTTTCTTTCACTGTTCCACTACCATACTGTATGTGATTTTATAGAAAACACAATTTAGTCTTCCTAAGATTCATTCCTATTTGATGTCCATATGGCTAACAATACCATTAAATCAAAATTCACCTACTGTACATATTCTTGGCCTCCCAGTCACCCACCTCTCTTCTTATTTACAGCTTCCATTATTATATTTATTGTAAGGATACATAGATTGGTGGAAAGAGCACTATATACAGTTCAATTTAATCTCAATTTCCGTCTGCTGTACTTTTACATAGTTTTCTTCTTTATAAACATTAGCCTTAAACCTTCTTTTTTTTCTTAAACTTCATCTTAAAGCTGGATTTACCAATTTTAAAAAAATGTTAAAAAAGAGGCAGCTCAGTAGTTCTTTTTATTCAACAAATAAGGAAAATATTTAAAACATGCACTGGGCATAATAGATGCATACATCATATTGTGTGGCATCAGAACAGTGTCCCTTAAGTTTATGACTGTAAATTAAAATGCCTATATTACTATTAATGACATATGAACTAATTGGATGAAATTGTGCTACGCTCTGTATGCTAATTTACTTAATTTCATTAGCCCGTAAAGAATTTTCAAGGGAAAGCAAATATACCAAGTAGAGTAAATCATTGTACTATCAAAAGACTTCATTCTACAACACAGCCCCAGAGTTTTCTATTTCTGTTGCCTGGGTGTACTGTAACTGTTCAGAATGTTGTCATTTTCTTTTACCATTATAGAAACTCCGGAGTTTCATATTGTCATTTTTTACTTGACTGCAGTCTTCCTATTAATGTCACAGTGCAATTAGAATTTAAATATTTTGTCAAAGATTTTAAAAAGTGATAAACTGCTATTTTGTCACAGCACGGTGTAACTTTATCACTGTAATACTGGGCAGCCTCAGTTATCCAGGCAGACACAATCTGGCAAAACACATACTAAGGTAATTCTAATAATTCCAACACTATGTATGCTCCTAACTCGAATCGGATACTAGCACTCAACATTAGAGATATGCTGAAATAATTAAGTATTTTACAATATTGAGAATGAAAGAGGAGTTAATAAGCTTGACAGCATCAGTACACAGTACAGTGCTGAGGAAGGGTGTGTGAGCCTCAATATATTTATGGGAATTACAGTTTCTTACTATGATACCCTTGTGTATTTGAAAACAGTCTTTTCTTAAATAATAAACAGGGTTCATATTGATGAATTCAGTTTTTTGAGAGACAGTGGTGAATGAAGTAGAAAAAAATCCATAATTAAGAATTGGTGTATGTGATAAAATAATAATAAATAAGCAAACCCTTAGTTTGCTTAATACATCCAAATGGGGGTGATTGAGTGCATAGATAATTGGGTAACAAGTAAACGAGGACTGAATTTGGGGAGCCCTGTCCCATTATCTTTGAGTTTGGTCTTCAAATTACAGACCCATGTCATGTCACGAGCAAGAGATTTCGGAGGAAAGTCGATGCTGATCAGTCTGGTAACAAAACCATTTCTGAATGTCTGGGGCTCCATCCATACACTGTCAGACACTCTGCAAAATATTCAAGAATACAGTGTCTCTACCCAGGACTAGTCATCCTGACAGAATCTCCCAGGACCAGCTTGGAAGATTATCCAGAAAGTCAAAAAGACATGAGCAACTTTCAGTGTTGAGGAATGTCAGCATTCATTCCTGAAACAAACCAAAATATCACCATAAAAATGACTTCTAAAAGTTGAATTTCTGTAAGAAATAACGGGCCCAAAATTCCTGAAAGCTGATGCAAGAATCTGTTAAACAGTTACAGGGAACGTCTAGTTGAAGTCATTGCTGCTCAAGGAGGTGGTGGCATCAGTCCCTGAATCTAAACTTTCACGGACTTATTCATGCGAGGATATTTACATTGGGATAATTTTGTTAATTAAAATTTATAAATAATATGCCTTACATCTTTGTGTTCTATGTCACATTTGGTAACTGTCATCTAAATTTTTTTATTGGTCTAAAATATATGAAAATACGGGCCAACCTAGGGGGTTCACAGACATTTTCTAGGCACAGCACATGAGCACACCGACACGGACGGAACACGCATTTCATGGATGAATCTGACCAAGTTTTCTTAATGTGAAGTATATACTGTATTTGGCGGTAATTAAAAAATTATTAAAGAAGAATAATGAGAAAAAAAGTCTTAGAACACAAATACATCAATTTTAATTTGAGAAAATACAAAATGAAACCATGTACAATTTATGTACAAACTTTTTGTACAAGACAATATATTTATCACTGGATATCATATATGACAGAGTCAGGTAGATCATCGCAGCACCATCAGTTTCTCCCATTATCCTTTCGCTTAAACCAAACAAAATAAATGATACGGTTATGTTACAGTTCCTTTTCCTGTAATGAACATGAGTCACGGAATTCTTTGTATTGTGTAAAATCAAGAACTGTTTTACCAAGAGGGCCGAGTGTAATGTGGTTTGCATTTTATTTTGTTTTAGCCTAAAATTGCCCCAGAGGTGCAATATCAGTTTGCTTAAGACTTTTACTGTATTTACCCCCCAAAGGTTTTGTGTTCAAAATCTACCAGCCTGTCCATCCATATATCAAAGGACAGTGTTGTTTGCAATGATGTTAATACAGCAAGAAGCCTCACAGTGTGCAAAACGGAAGCAGTGCACAGAACCAAGGCCTGTAGAGTAGATTGTGAAAGATGTGTTTATTTTTTGGTGATAAAATGAGTGGAAGGACATAAGTTCAGAGTGTAGCTCTTCAAACAATGACTTCTGAATATTTTACAGAAAAAAAGTGCAGGTGAATGTTGATGATAAAATAAAAACATATAATAAAATTGAGAACTTGATTGTAACATTATTCATGAAGAGAATGTCACATGCGAGTGTGATAATTTGCCATGAAGCATCTAATCGTGTTATTTAATTTTTGCTGTCTAAAAATTGTTAAAGCTTTTAAAGCCTCATATCCAAAGGTCAAGTCCCTTAGCAGAAATGAGAACCAGCCATTTTTTCTCATACAATATCCAATCTGGAAACTGAAAATAAACTTGTATTAAACACTGTTGAACGGTAAACATTTTTTCAGCAGGACCACTAAATCTCTCATGAAGCCACTTTTTGCTATAGTGGGTCTTCTTTGATCTTCCCTTTGCCTCAAACACTGCCTGGTACAGAATTGGCATAGAGGCAGTTCAGGCTTGGATGTTCTCTATGCCAGTTTTATGATGCCATAATGCCTTTGCTCTGTTGAGGGTGCATGTTCTGGAATTCTAGATGAAGCACTCTTCATGGCAACTGTCACCATCCTGAGGTACGTCAGGGGCAACTTGTGTGAATGTTGGGAGAAAATGGCCTATTCCATTTCTCCGGAGGGGTTGTACTGTGTGAAGACTCAACACTTTCAGGAAACATTGCTGAGGTACAGTAAACACATTTCCCCCAGCCAATGTCCCGTGCCAAATATGTTAACATAGGAAATTATTGCAAAAAGAAAATAAAACCTCCCTTACGACTTGTGTGAAACGGATGTGTCTGGCTGGTCACGTCGCCAACATGACGTCTGTGCATGTGCACACTGATGACTTTCAGCCACAATGGGAGACTTGCATCAGAAAATCAAATGAGCCAGATCATATTCGTTTTAAACGCAGCAAACCCTTTGTTAGGGTGTCACTGAAAATGGTGTACGTGACTTACTATAAAAGAAATAAAAAACACGTAATTGTTTTCTTTATTTTTTTCAGACGTTCCAGTTGGAATGTTGCTGTTTTTGTTATATTATTACCTTTTTAAAATTGCAAAAATTAGAGAGATTCTAAATCTCAGGATCCTTCTTAAAATTAATAAAAACAAATGAAACTGTTCTAAACATCACGATATGTGAATATTATGTCACTTTGAAATGAATAATAGACCAAATGGAATGTAAACAGTGAAGTACTTAGCTGTACAAAACTAGTTACCCTTTTAACGTCATTCTCTGTATTGGCCTGTTTTGTCATAACAGCCTCGAAATGAAAATATTTCTCTTTGATGCTTTCTACCGAATTTCATTACAGGAAAAGGATTACAAGTAAAAATTAAGTCAACTAAAAGTATATTGTAAATGAAAAGCTTTGCTTCCAATGATTGTTTTTTTCAGACATAAAGTGGGAAACAGTTTTTAAATTGTTGACTCTTCAGGCTAGCAAGTATATTATCAACAATCCAATTATACATACATTATATTCACATTTTTATATAACTCTACTTGCTACAAAATGTAACAACAATGTAATCACAATTCAAAAATTCACTCCAGAACAAAGCCTATGTGGTTACAGTATTGAAATAGTCATACCGCATCCAGTAGACAGACATTAAAGCTGAGATAGTTTTGCTTAAAAATTGTGATCCAGAATGGACAGATTTTACACAGCGTATTAACCTGCTATGTATTTTCCTTTATCCAATGATGGAAAGATTGCAATAAATTTCTTAATGATTTTTTAACTGCTTCTGACCCTGGGGTACTCTAATGGTTTCTCTGTGGCAGGATCTGCTTCTTCTTTGTGGAGCAATATATATATGTATATGCAAATGGTAATGTTTAAGTGTGTTCTTCCTTTAATGAGACCTAATTTAGGTCAAATATCCATAATGAAATAATTGAATTCTACTCTTGTAACAAAAAAAGAGTAGTTGCAGACATCTTAAATCATTTTTGTTTCATCTGCATGCACACGTCATGATTTTGTCTGGGTTACATCATTTTAAACTTGGTGTCATATTACTGTATACTTAATCAAATATGTAATCTCATTCATATATATATATATTTGAATTTTTACTTGCCAATAAAGAATATTTTTGCAGAATATAAAAGCAGCCCATGTTAGCTTAAGCAGCACTCAAAACCAAATCGTACTGTATAGTTCTTTGAATTGCAACTACTTAACAGATTGTAGGATGCATCTACCGAGATATCTATATTTCTTTTTTGCAGTAGATTGTTAAATATTTAGATAGCTTAGGGGGGAAAAAGGATCTTGAGGTCAAATCTGTCTGTCATGGTGAAACTGCATCCATCTGATTATTGGAATTGGTACAGAGAAGCATTAAAAACTCAACAGACGAGAACTGGATCCAGTGGCGATTGCTGCCTTCTGAATGCCCCTCCGTCTATTTAGTTTTATGTGTGGTTTTAGTATAACTTCTTTTGGTAGCCTGTAAGTTTAAGAGATCTTATGAAAACAAAAAAAATACAAAATTGAAATCTGTGGTGATATGGATATAAAATAAGGACAGACATGTAAAAACTTTCCAAACAATTCCTAACGTTTGTATTCGGATGAACATCTGAACACTTCAACCGTATACCGCATTCTTGACATCAGGACTCTGCTACCGAGAGGGTGACCTGCATGAATTGTATTAACCTGGGAAAGCATATGTGGCAAAACACCAGATTCTAGCAAAATAATCTGCACCTTGCATTCCCTGGTACTTATCATGACAATTGGTTCTAGTTCTCCAAATATGGTTGTACTGCTTCTGGAATAGCTAGCAGGCAGATACATTTGCCCATGTAGGCTATGGCATCATAATTGGTCATGAAGAACATCCAAGTGCTAACTGCCTCCATGCCAACACTGTACCAAGCAGTGGTTATGGCCAAGGAAAGACCCATAGATGCCCACTGAAAGCAATACGTGGCACATTTATTTGTATCCCTTGGAAACAGCAGTCTCTTAAAGATTTCTGGCATTCTTTAGTATGGCGTTTTTTTCATTCTCAACTCTTGACATTTAATTGCATCATATGCTCCATGTTTACTTAATGGCTGCTTCTCATTTTTACAGTTCTCTTCTTAAGATTTAAGTTTTAGTTTGAACAGTTCAACCATATTGGGTATTTAGCTAGAAAATTGTTTCCAACAGCCAGTGTTTATTAGATCCTATATTGCCAGTCTAGACCTAGATAGACCTGTTGTCTGTCTGGATTGTCCTGCATGCCTGGGTGAGAGCTAAAACTATAAACAGGAAAACTCTTTATTTCCAAGGAGATTGAACTGCAGATGAGCTTGAGGCTCTCATGTCAAAGTAGTGAAATGCATTGGTGTCCTGCACACTGGAGGGGTTAGGGTTGTACGAAAATGTTTTCCAAACCCACACACAACTGAGATGGAAATATACAGGGTGTGGTACTACACTTGAATCGCCAATACAAAGGACATTTGTGCATGGGCCAGATGTGGAGTCCTACCTTGACAAGAAGCCACATGTTGACTGAAAGAGAATTCAAATCTATACTGCATATAGTGCAGTTCACACCCAGGCATTGAGAGGACAGGTCTGGTATTGATCACTTCTCTCTAGCTGTGATTCAATCAATAGATTGACATTTCTAATCAAAAATTGTTACCAATTTATGTTTATTTTTGCACATCTGGGAATGCATGTATACAGATTATTATACCAGGGGTTGGCAGTATATGCCTATCAGATTATATGCAGTCCTCTAGTTTACTACCTTACCAATAAAGCACAACTATATAATCCTTACTCTGGGTCTCCCCTACCCTCTAATGAGGAGATGCTGACTCTTTCACCAGGACTTCACTGTTTCAGGGCACATCTGCTTGTTTGTAGTTAAAAAAATGATTTTATTTAGTGCAAATAGTCAAAAGAAGTAGAAATGGGATTTGCAATATTAAACAAAAAAGCATTTAATTAACATGTAAATTGTGGCATTCTTTGGAAACTTTCATTGTTATTCTTGCTTTAGTGACCCTCATTCTCCAACAAATAGGGAAACATGGAGTCTGGCCACATGAAAGGTGTACTATTGCAAAACATTAGTGGAAGTAAATTTCATTTTTCTGTCTACTAATGACAAAAATAATTTTAAAAGTGCTAGGGGCTGTACAATGCTTATTTGATTGTCTTTATATATATTTATATTTTATATATATATATTTATAAATAAAACATTGTCCAAAAGCATGGAAGTAACATTAAAGGTTTACAGATAAGAGGGTCCCCTCTAGTTTCTGGTCAACTGTTAACTCCTCAATCCTTGGTCAGATGTACAACAAATAAGGTAGGAACAATGCTGCATCTCATCACTACCATCTTTCCAAGAGAATGTCCCAGCTTTCCACCTCAGCATTCATCTTCAACTTCTCTGATTGGTGGAATCAGGCTGCTTGTAGATTTATATTGATTAACTTGATTGACCATGTGCGTGCTCATGGGCTTGATTTGAATGTTCCTCGGATAGGCATTTTCAGGTTCATCTGTAAACCATTTCTTTTCTGTGAAACAGTAAAGTGATACAACAAAAAGACAGGGAGGGAAAACATGTGCATCAGTCTTGAATACTTCCATACTGACCTATATTTGAAATGCAACGTTTCTAGTTGTGTGCCTTCCGAAATGGTTCTAGGAGCAAAAGGTATGTCGTGTACTTTATGTGCAAACTTCATAATTTGTTGTGTTTTCAGTTTGTGTTGTTACCAAGGAATAGATTAATAACGTACTTAAAATTTTAAAAGAGAACTATTCCTATTTTCTTAAAGTGATTTGTTTAAAAGAGTACAATTTAGCATGGAAAAAAGTAAGAAATAACATGACACTTAAATATAAGATCCAAACACTTTGTGTACTTAATGTTATAGACCACAGAGAATCCTAGAATAGATACCATTGAGTAAAAATATTGCTTAGGGCCGTTTCCTTGTGGAAGATTTCATATATATGTTTTTTTGCCCCCAAAGCAAGGAATTTACAAGCATTTGGGATTAGTAGCTTATTCAGTTAGAAATATCAGCTATGGCTTATTGTCCGTCTCAAAATTATCATTTTATTTGTCTTAAGCATGCGAGGCAGGCTGGTGTGCACCCTCGGTGTGCCAGACAGGCTGTGTGAGCAGAGTCTTGTCGCAGTGGGGTAGCTGTGCGTTCACAGCGATGCCCCCACTGGACCTAGGTGTCTGCCACGTGCTCCTGCTTCCAGGCCGTGGTATTGGAACCTGCATGTTCCCTTTTCCACACGCCTCAGCCTTGGTCTGGAGATGACTGCGTGGAACTAAGTTTTCAATGTGAAATATATATTTATACTGTATAATTTTTTCTTTTGCAGAAAAAACATTTTGTACTATTTTGTGTATGATCAGGTTCTTGGATTTTATAAAAAAAACTATTTTCAAAGTAGAAATCTGTTTCTTTGGAATGCATTTGAGAAATCTGTTAACTAGCTAAATTAAGAGCTGTATGTATTTTACAACAGTACTCTAAACTCTCAAAATTCCACTTTAACACAAACGCGTGCAATCACACAACACACTTCACACACTGCAATCGTCTTTAGTTAAAAAAAAAGCATGAAAGGAAATGAAAAGCTGAGAATGTACGGACGGCTAAAAATGTTAAATTTAAGGATCACTAATGATTTTTTTGTAAAAAAAGGGGGGGAGTAGAGAAAGAAGCCATGAGTTCTAGAGGAAGAATTATACCCAGCAGTCAACCGCATGCAGCGCCAGGGTGGGTTGAGACAGGACTTAACTGACTGGGCAACAGCAGCAGCCACTTTGCTTTCGTTTAGAAAGCAAAAAAATAAATAAAAATAAACTAAGGCATGATTTGTTTTTAAATCCGTCTCCCTTCTCATAACTTTACAATTCTCCACAAGGACAAAGTTATGACTGAAACCCATGGCAGTTGCTATATCATGCAGAATCATTAACTTTCATACCTTGGCCCATTCTATTCATCCTTGTTGCACTTTAGAAAAAGAAGTAATCCTAGTAAGTTTTACAGTATTTGAAAACAGGTTACATATCTGAAACACATTCACTGGCATGACCATTTCCCTTGCTGCACTCCTTATCTGAATGTGTCTGCGGTAACAATGCATCTGTTTCTACAATTATTCCTGAGGCTTGTGAAACAGTGGTTGAAATCTCTAGGTGGTGCCTCCATACAGAATTGAGAAGTCAAGTACTTTTAATATGAATAACTTTTTCAAAACCTGTACTGCAGTTTTAAAACAATTTGGGAAATAGATTTACATGCCATACCTGACTTGAACACACATAAGTAGCACTGATTTCTATCATAAATTGAATGCTAAATACCTCTTTTTCTTGTAAAAATTAATATTTATGAAAAAAGATGTTTAATGTAGGCCAAAGTACAATTATGCTCACTGAAAGCAAATGTTTTGAATGTCGTCACCTTATATGCTACAAAGTTATTTAAAATGTGAATATTTTGATCAGATTTCAAGTGGAAAGAAAAAGGTTCATAACGTAGCCATTATTAGGTTCAGAGTGCTAAGATTCAGTTCAGATAACAGCATTGCAATCAGTCCAATGGAGAGATGTTCCAGTGATGCTAGTCACAGGCTGGCTGGTATTTTTGAGCACTGTGGCTCCTGTCACTATCCCTTAACTGGAATGAGCAATACTGACTTAAATAACTGCACACCTCTATCTTCAGCCCCCCTTCAGCTACAGGAACAGAATTAACTTGATATTTCATTAAATAAAACTGAATTAAGAACTGTTCAGTAAAACAGATCGAAGGAACTGAAAGCAGTTCACTTCTAAGGAATGTCAGGTTGGTCTAAGTCACATGCCTTGGATTTTTAGACATTTGAAGTGTAATTTTCATATTGGTAGTTTGGAAGTTTTAACTGTTGAATTCCAGAAAAGTTAGCTGACCCCCAAGCATGTTATATATCATTAAAAAGGTCATAACAAGTAATTCTTCGCAATTTTTTTCATTGTATGTTAAGCAAAGGTATTCATGGCCTCTAAATCTCTATTACAAAATCTGATGTCTTTATAAACTACCAATTAGGAATTTTTCAGTGTGTACATGTATTTATATTATATATTTACTGGCAATCACAGTTATGGAGACACAAGCAAATTTTACTGTAGTGTGACAAAGGATGAACTTACTATAATATAAACTCACAAAGAAAATGGAGTGATTACATCAAATGAAGATGCAAAGCAAATTATCATTAGTTTCTCATGACACAATATCTTGTCGTCAGCTGAGGCTATTTTTGCCATTCTGTCACATAAGATCACTTAACTTTCCTCAGTCTGACCACTCAGTTCTAACTAACATCAGGAGTATATTCATGCTGACTGCAGCCTTCATTTCTCACTCTGCTTTACCCCATGACTGCAGATGAGTAATTGTTTCATTACATGTATACCTTTTTTCTGTTGTACTTTCTATTGTACCATTAAAGCGGATGGCCTTCATTTTAAGTTTTTTTTTTTACCATGGGCCCTGCACCACATGCTGATTGTTTCGGTGCTTTTGGCATGCTGTGTCCTGTGGAAGTCGAGAAGTTTTATCATTATTTTTTTTTAACGTGATCTAAAAGGCTACTCTCAGTTGTTCTTGACCAAACATTACAAGCCCCTGCTGAACAGTGTTTGGGCTTTGGTTTTTGAATTGCAACCATATGGTTTTTGAAAGGGCATTGTAGAGACAAAAGAAGTCACAGCGCAGATAGTTTGGAAATGTTATTTCTGAAAAGCCCTCTGGAGAGCTGAGCATGGAGCCCCTCCTTCCATCAGCTCTAGATCTCAGACACTTCCAGGTGCTTTTTATACTTCAGCTGTAGATTGAATAGCCTTCCTCATCAGAATGAATATCTTTCACTATTCCAGTTGGAGCAACAATCTCCACCCCCCACTCCCGTCTCAACTGTGCCGCGGAACGTGGCTACAGTGGCAGAGTCATCCACTGCCCAAAATGGCGCTGTGCATGCTCGGAGCCCGTGAGTGTCCGGGAGAGCTGTTCTCGTCACAAAAACAAACAGTCCTTGTTCAAATAAAGTCCTGTTACTGTGCAAGGTCCACACCAGGTGTACTCCTTGCTTTCACAATGGTACATTGAAATTACGTCTTTTGAGAGCTAACACACACAAATGTTGCCTTTGGTTTTCTTTGCTAGATACCATTTGTATCTGTTGATTGTGGTCTCCACACCATTATACCAAAAATAACCTCCTTTCTTGCTGTATCTTTGACAGAAGGTATCTCCGGTCAAGGTAATTATAACTATAAGGTAACTAAACATTAAACTTGGAAAGGAGATTAACATGTCCTCTGAACTTTTTCAAGCAAAATCACATGGTCAGTTCCAGGTTTCACAGTATTATCTGAACTAATTTCATGATTTTCTGAAAGCTGACTTTAACCTTCTGAATGAGAGTGACATTACAGTGATTGAACTAAAGCACCAGTAAAACATATTTGCAATTGCATCTTAGCTCAAAGTAGTATCTTCACTAAAGTTTAGTTATGTGAAATTCAGTCTTTTGAGATTTACAGGTGTCCCCATAATTGTGACTACCAGTATACAGTATATGTATATAAGCACAATAATACAACATAGCTTATCCATATTGTACAATAGCTGTTAAAGATGAACTAGTAATGTTTCTGTAGAGAGTTTATTTGAAAATGGGTTTTTGGTCATGTCAGGAAAAATGCGGTGCAGGTCTTAGCAACCATGTCAAATCCATGCTAAAACTAGGCTGTAATCATAATTCTAATTATGCTACAAATTTCCATAAAAGTATATTCATATATATATAATTTATATATACATATATGCAATAAGAAATATAAACAGATCAAGCAAACACACCTTTCATGCTCAGCATTTTGCAAGTCGTAAGAATAAAACAATGTGTTTAGTGTGATATGAGTATACTTTTATTGTAGTCCTTTTGCATTGTGGTTTAAAACCCATAGCATTGCACATTGTTTCCAGGTAAATGCAACTTTTATATCAAATAAAATTGCAGTTAACCTTGTAAATACTGAAATTATTTGCAGCAGTATATAGGAAATAAAATAGAAAAAAAGAATGGAATAAGGTTTGCTTTTACAAACATGTACACATACAGTACCAATAAGGCCCCTTAAAGGAAACCATTCATACTGTGACAGATCACCCAAACAAGTATGTCAGAATTTTATTCTTGAGAGAGAGAGAGCAGTAAACATCAGTTTACTGACTTTTGGGTAATTTCTGAGCTGTGGCAAAATTTCTGACATTTGCCAAATATAAAATATATTTACAAACAGTTAAAGAAATCTTAAAAAGTCAAATAATTTCAGTATGTTCAAAGGTAATACATTCATATAAAATGCGATTTATGGGTGCATGCTTGTAAAAGATGATGATTAAATGTGTTTGTAGCCTGAGGACTACATTTTACGCCATTGTTGTCTGTCACACAGCATGTTGTCTATATTATTATTATTCAAATTAAGATAAATATGCTATTCCACTTTTGCTAGGCCTTAGAATTTAAATGCAAGGAGATCAATTCCGTACCGTATAAGGGATGACAATGTGTTCATTAAAAGCTGAAGTCAAATACCGCACAAAGTTTTGTAAAAAAATCACTCTTGGAAAAGAAATATTTTCCATTTCCTTGCACATAATCAGCATCTCATCCAAAACAGAGGGATGTGGGAGCTGAGCCTGTTCTTGGATAAGGGGGTTTAGGAGATCCTGCAGAGTACTGGTGCTTCACCTTGCAGTATGCATGAAAAATACACTCGACATGATTCAGGCAAGAAGATGTCGATGTGTAGCTCATTCCCTCTAGTGCTTTCTATTCAATATGTGAAGACGGCGTCCTGATTCTGTGTCAAACAGCAGTAAAGACTCTGTTCCATAGTCCTGCGTGAAAATGTGAGTTCAAGACCCTGCCCTTTCTTCCCTCTGTTCACTGGTAGTTTACCTGACATGAACCTAAACTCACCTCACATGTTCCTGGAATAGCTGAACTGTTTAAGGTGTTTCTGGTCTTCAAATTATACTCAATATATTACTATCCTAAAATATGCTCCAGCCAGCCTCATGAACCTGTATGACAACCATCTGTGCAGGAGTTTTAGCTCTTGTCACACTGAAGCCTCCTTATGAATTGTACAGTATTCAGAGATTCTTGCCTACAGTATTCAGTTGAACACCGACATTCCCGAAGAGATTGGAACTCTTCACCACTTGTACACTTATTCTCTGTTTCCTGACATTGCCATCTGTTTTTCAGGTAGAGGATTACATTTCTGGACACATCTAATGATTCAACAGAGCCATTACTCTTCATCAGAACTCCAGAACGGTCACAAAAGCAAGGAGGCCATTCGGCCCATCAAAGGCTTGGGGTCTATCTCTCTGTTACCCACAGCCAGTACTGCGTGCACAAGGAACAAACTCCCAAGTATTTATTCTCCTTGAAAACCCACCCTCAGAACTGGACTGCTTGGAGCAGCCAGTGAAACCCAAGTGAACACAGGCAGAACATGCACGCTCCACCCAGAAGGCACCCCAAGCTGGAATCGAACCCAGGGACCTGGTACCATGAAACAGTAGTATTTACTAATATACCACTGTTATGCCCAATTCAAGCACAGATCATTTCTAATCCGCTTTCAATCTGCCTTCAAGCACATACCAAATAACACATCCCAAGCTACCAGAGCCACATGCACAGCATGTCTGCTTGAATGAAGAAGTTCCAGTTCCAGTTTGGCCTCTTAGCAAAAGCTGAGTAGCATAATGCCACTAGTGTTACCGTTGCAGTTACAGTATACAAGTAATCTCAAAGAATTATGGCAAACTGTTGCTTAAAAGAAGAAAAATCTTCTTTCTGATTTTCTAAGAAAAATCAGATATACGTAGATTACTGGGAGTACCAAAATTAGGTTTTCTAAAACACAAAAGTGAAATGAAAGTTACTGTAATTCAACATGAATCTGGAAATCTGTCAGGAATAATATCTTAATGATTTGTCAACAATAGTAGTAAAAAAATAATTAAAGGCATATCTTTCATTTTAGTACTAAATGTTATGCATCATGTTCACACTTTTCTTTGAAAAGTAGTGTAATTGATCAAAAGTGCCTGGCGTTTACAAGTCATTATTGTCATGTAAAAGATACACAAGTATCTTGTGGTCAGGCTCATGGTGATTAACAGAAATATGACAGACACTCTTCAGACAAGTTATGTAAAATAATTAATAACAATTTTAAGACTTATTTACTTGTCTTGGATATGGTCTCTAGAACACTGGCACTACCTGTTAAATGTATTTAGCTTTTATTTTTAGATAAAAAAATAACTCTGTTTTGATATAACTAAATTTCTCTGGTATTATTCTAATAAAATTGAAAACAAAGGCATTCTTACAAGCACTAAAACATTACTGACATATAACTGGTTCAGACAAATATGTAGTCGGTATGTGCGCTTAAGTACGAACAATTTATACTGACATGATTTTTCATAAACTGTGGTTATTGTGACTGCAAAATGAAACACTATAAGCTAAGTAAATCCAATATATAACTGCAAATGCTTATTTAACAAACACCATAACTATGCCGTATAACATCTGGTCTAACCAGATGTGAAAAAACCTTCACACCCAATAACTTGATTGCTCCGAACAGATGTGCAGGTAAAAATTTCGCATTACAGGTTATACAGAAGGAAAGCTCTTTGTGAGTACAGAGTGCTGAATCCTTACTCTTTTTTTTCCCATGCAGTTGCTATCATTTGACCTATCAATATGGTAGCATATCAATATGCTGTTGTGCTGAAAGGATGATGATGTTGATGACGATGATGATGGCAGTGGAGAGGCTCCATGTGATGTTCCGATCGGAATGATGATAACATGCAAACAGCCATGAAAAAACCCACAAACGAAGTACCAGAACACACACAGCATGAATTTCTTGTAACGAAGCAATCCAAAGGACAACAGGAGTCACAAAAAGTGTCACACACACAGAGGGACACATGTCAAAGTCTTTACTCGTGCACATACTTCTGCCTCTCCCGCGAGTCCCTGGCCTTGCTGCGGTTCTGCCTGTTGGTGGCGGGGATTGAGTGAACGGAGGAGCTCTTCTTGCTGGAAGAGTGCGAGGAATGGGAGGAGTGGGACAAGCTGGTCCGGGACTGGCCCGCGTTGTGGTCGAACTGCATCAGACAGAAGATGAGATCCGTGGGGACCAGCTCGAACTCGTAAGGGGGGTTTGTGATAACATATCTGCAAGGAGACCAGAAAACAGGACACGTTAGGATTTACTCAGTTCCCTGGTAAGGTGGCAAAGGGTCTTTTCTATAACACTGCTGTTACTCTCTGCATCCTGATCATGGCAGTTGAGAGCTTTGTGAGCCTACATTTTATCGGCTGCATTATTCCCCTATTCGTACTTCACAAATAGGGGAGTAGAGGTTATAAACCTATTAGCTGACACTGAATGTCAGTGAAAAATGGAGTAAGCTCTTTTCTCTTTGCTTAGGACATTTAATATTTATGATATGGGAAAAATAGAAAAAGCTATGATGTACAAAGTGAGGAACCATGTTCTTTTAACAAAACTGTCCGTTAGAATGTGTTTTATATAATTTGTGAGGTTTTCTTGCTTACAGTGGCAAATAAAAACAGGTACCCCTACCGTTTTTAAGATTATGGTACTTAGAATATGAACTGGATAATGAAAGCAAAAAGAAAGCAGATTTGAAATTTTAGAATTTCAGTTAAATTCTCAGATTTTAACTAGAAATGACACATCTTACTCAGTGTAACCAGGTCTCTTACATCAGTGAGACCTGGTTCTTTACTAATGAATAGCAAGAAATATAAAAGGATCATAGATTAGAAAACTGGGAAAAAATGTTTAAACAGTGTGGAGAATCAAAATATTGAGTATCTGTGCAATTAACCAGTGAACAGCAGTCCTACTACTTCTAATAATGAGCATGATACAAAATGTTAAAATATTTCAATTCCTGAATCCCTCTCCTCGGATACATCATAAACTGCAAAGCAGTTCATTTGCATCTTTTGTGCAATGAAATTAATGTACAGGACATCCATTGTAGATACATCCTTACTGAAACTGGACATAGAGATTTACGATTTTTGTTGTAAATGTTTTTCAGAGCTACCAGTAGTGGCAAGAAAAAAAATACAATTTACCTAATGGAACATTTTGTCAAAAGTGTTTTAAGTTTAGTTTTGATTAAGCACATTATTTAGTACCACAGCAACTTTCACTTAACATTTTCAAAGTGTATCTTTTTTAAATGTCTTAAATATGTAGTTTTCACTTGTGTCCTCTCGTCCATTCTGAATAAGTCAGCAAGATGGAGTTTATTAATGCCCTTGAGGATTTCGAATACTTGAATGAAGTCCCCTCAAGGTCTTCGGTCTCAAAAGAATAAAGAGGTTCAGTTCCTTCAGCCTGTCAGTGTAGGTCATTTCCTAACTATACCTCTGATCTTGCTTCACTGTTCAGTCTGAAGACGTCTGCTAGGTTGACTCTGCCAATACCTTGGAGGATTCTGAATACACACTGTATTTCAGGTCCCTTTGTAATCTCTGTTCAAGACTAGAAAAAGTTAAGTTCCTTCAGCCTGCCACTGTAGGACATTCCATTAAACCCCACACTGTACTCTGTAAGGTGGTTTGTGCCATCTGTAATTTAATAATTACTTTTCTTTGTGCATCCTGACTACTCTGTAGTATATGACTTCTTCTAATTTAGTTGTGATAATTTTTTTTTGTTAACCTCACATGTAGTAGAAGTCCGAGTTATTCGTGTATATTTACTTGGTTGAGTTTTGTCACTCTTCTTATAGATGGGCACATTAGCAATTCTCCACTCCCTGAGTTCTACCCCTGTCTTGAGCGAGTGCTGGAAGAGTGGTGTCCCTGGTTTGTGAATAACATCTTGTTTGAATATAATTGGTAAGTTACCATCAGGCCCTGGGGTATTTTAATCTTGAGTGCTCCTAGTACCTGAACCACTTCTGCCTCACACTATTTAATACAGAATTGTGTCCTTGCGTAGCCAGAGGCATGTCGTTGACTTAGTGAGCATCAGTAAGAAATACTTCTTTAGAACATCAATCATGTCTAAGTTTGTCTAGGATGATATAGTTAATTTACCATAACGTTTTAATGCTGTTTTAGGTCTGAAATAAGTGCTTATTGTTTTAGCATCCATTTCAATATTCCTTTTAAGATCTCTTTGCCTAACATCCTTTTTACTTGTGCTTGCAGTCCATTGTACCTCTTTTCTTGAACTGGATCCTGTTATTTTATCTAGTCCTGTCTTTCCTGATTGAGCTGTTGAACCATTTAAAATACCATGTTTTAGCTTTTGAATTACTCACTCTTGGGATTTATATGCCCTGTGCTTCAAGCAGAATCAAACTGTTACCATCCATTCTCATGCTGACCACACAGTAACAATGAATTTAGAAATTAACTGAGTTGCAAACAGCAATCCTCCACCCTGCACCTAGGTTCCGATGGTCCTTATACTGAGGCTACAATTCCATCATGAAATCAAATTATTTATGAGGTCTGCAATGTCTTTGAAAATAAAAGCATTTGATTTAAGAGGAAAAACTAATTTTCATAATATCTGCTGTAGGAGTATGGCAAAACTACTATTCATTAGTCAAGCGTGAGGAGCGTGTCTGAAGGTAGTGAGAATGGAAGAGAGAGAAATACCCAAAGGAATCATTTCATGGAAGTGGAGTATTGATGTTTTGTACAGCATGTAATGTTCCTATAGACTGCTTGAAACAGCTGTTGTGAGAAACCAAAACTGGAAAACATGCTGAGCGAGTTACCAAAAAGTCCAAAAAATCATGTGTCATAGGTGCTGCTTTCTGTGCTGCAAACACTCCACTACAAGGCCTGGGCAACCCTGCTATGAAAATTCGAAAAGGTTCTTGAAAACCACTAAGACTGCAAACTTTGAACCACACTGTAGTTCTGAGGCATGAAATTCCTTCCTGCAGATATCATATCCTGTCTCCGTTCTACAGTACCTCACAAGTCTCAAATCGCTATTCTGAACACTGTGCACATCGCATGTGCTAAACACCTTCTCAGCTAAGTGAGCGAGATGGGGAGAAAAGCATCTGCAAACATCAATAAACTTGTCTTTGCCGTAGAACATGCATTCACTGCTTGCAAAATGCGGTTTTGTCAAACGTTACAGGAAAAGGGAGAAGTGCCTGCATTTTTTCCTTCACCAGTAATCCCAGTGGAGCTGCCGTCCTCTTTCATTCCATCCACCTGGCGGATTTAGTGGGATGTCTTGGGGAGGAATGTGATCGAAGCCGTAGTTCATCTTTAGAAGACGTGATCATTTTAAATAAACCCATCAGCTTATGAAATGCCAGGAATCAGATCAGGTGAGGTGGCACAAGGACTTGCCTGATCTTTCCAACTCAAAGCCCTTTGTGAAAACAGCAATAAAACTGTAACCTACATGAGTGGCTCTGAATATCTTTGTCAACCTGCTACCAGTTTTTTTTTTTTTTTTTTAAAGCCTGCTGTGGGTGTTTGATTCCAGTCAGGAAGAACATCTTGAACTTTCAGCGATAAGTGTATTTGAGTCTATTGCCATGCGTGATGGCAATATGTTGGCAAAAGTCAAGTTTCTGAAGTGCCCTGACATTGTGGAATTTTGATTCAGTTCTAAAGATTGCTTTCCAAATAAATTCCCATTAACAGTGCAAGAGATTGCTTTCACCTCACAGATGTTTTGTGAGATGGCAGATGCTCAATCAACAGTGACAGCCTGCTGATGTACAGTACAACCTGCCATTCCAGAATCACAGAATATTGTAACTTAGTAAATGCATATTTTACATGGTGACAACAGGTGACGTGAAACCTTTTGCTCCGTTGTTATTAAAACTGAATTTACATTTACATTCCTGGGACTTGTCTGGGAATTCTTTATTGTCTGTGTCTTGACCATAAGTTTTACTAAAAATACCCATAACAAAATCAAAAGAAGGTAAAAAAGGTCATGAATGAGAGGAGATGGCCCTTTGGCATTCGTTGCTATTAGCAATTGAAAGCATAGGTATTAGCTTTAATAACATGGCCGGGTAACTTGTGCCATACCCTCCAAAACACTTTGTATAATGAACAAAGTTCTCTGTTTTTAATGCTTTCCACATTTCAATTTTTTTTTCACCCTGGGCTCATGTTTCACTGTTTGTTCTGAAGAAGATTAGTAGGTTACCTTTTGTCAAAGTCTCTGCATATTTTACAAACTTGAACCAAGTCCCCTTATAGTTCTTTTAGCTTGTCTGAGAAGGACATTCCCTGTCTTTGAATCTGTCTGGTTGTTTTTCTCTCGCCTGATTCCAGGGCAGCCGTGGTTTTATAAATAATAACGTGATGGAAAGTCTGACATTATCATAATCGCCACTGTCAAGGAATTCTCCTATTAAATAAGCACTAAAGCTTCTGACCTTCAGGGGAAAACAAGACCTCCTTTTGTTTCGTGTAAGGTTGTCCCAGCAAAGTGTTTTTCTAGTGTTGTCCAACTTGCTGCGTGAACCACATGTAGCATCTTTTTTCACAGCCTTATCTTTGAACAAAACCTTCATTCTCACGTGCATTGCAAGGAGATACACCAGAATAACAAAATAAAGATAAAATATAGATGCAGCAAGAATGCTTGTGATTGTCTGCCAACATGTTTTCCTTATAACGTCTGGTTATAAAACTAGAGTCCAAAATAGTTGCAGCCTATTTGTTTTACAGTCAAAATGAAAACACAAATTTGTTTGAAGTCTGATGTCTGGCTTGGACTTTCTGCTATTTAAACAACTTGGAGCATTTTTAATACAGGTTTTTCAGCACCAAAGCCTTTGAAATGATTACTGTGTTTCTGGTGTTGAAACTGTATAGTAGCTTAAATTTAAAATCTCATAAATATGTCTCATATGTTGCGTTAATTTGCGGGTGGTTTGACTTACCGTTTTGTACACTGACTCGGTGTACTGAGATGTGCATCTCTTAATCGATAAATTCCAAAGCACAACATATTATATGTTTTCAATGCTTTACAAAACAGGTCACCATAGCAGCCACCATCCTGTGGAACACAAAGCATATTATAATTATATAAATACTGAATATTTGTAAAATTTCACTAAGAGTAATACTTATTATGACACAATTCATTGCAGACAACATTTTTGCCATGTTTTTAATATGCTTTTCAAAACTCTTCTGCTTTTTTTAAGTTTAGATTAGACAATTATCTTTGGGAAATTTGGGTCTTTTGGTTTATTTTGAGAGCATTAATCTAGCTGGGCATACCTTAAAAAGATGTTTTATATTCGAACATTAGAATAAATGTAATAAATAACATTCGAACAAAAGATACTACAAAGTATACTAGGGGTGACCTACCCTGGTCCTGGAGATACATTTAGGTGTTTGCGTTACCCTAAAATTACATATTTCTAAACCCCTGGAACAGTGTTGATCAGGAGATTTATTTAAATGAAAATACCAATTTAGTTCTTAAGTGTGCTGAAGCACACTTTCCTTTGCAGTTAAATTAAATTTCTCTTTAGGCCTTAAAGATAATTAATCTAGAGCTCTGTTAAATAAATGGCATATTCTTAAAAAAAAGCAAGTACTATTTTTAACAGTGTAATCATTAAAAAAAGCCAAACAACACTTTTTTTAAAAAAAAGAAACACTTATTTCTTACAAGTGACTGATCTACTGGTCTCCATTTTTCTTATTGTAACAGAAATAACCTTAAAAAAAAAAACAACAACAACAACAACAACAACAGCTGCTGTGATCTCGCGTGACGCGTCGACTCTTTTTAAATGTTCACTTACCCCCAAGTCGGCAAAGGGACCGTCGTACAGTGCTAGCTGTGCAACCCGACACCTGTCCCTGTTCGCAAGCGTCTGTGGAGTGCTATAGCCACCTCGCAGGGCATTCTCTTCCGCCAGAAGGGCCTCCAGCTCAGGAGTAGCTCCCCCTGTTACTAACGTCCGTATCAACGTGAGGATATTATCATTGAAGTATGTCTGCAGAGATAAAAGAAAAATCTTTAAAGAAGCGCCATTAAAGTCACAACTGAAGACATTCAAATTGCAAGTTATCTAGAGTTCGGTTATTTAAACTCCGGGGCTGTCTCTTCAAATAGGTTTACGTGCAGAGTGAAAAGACAGCAGACTCCAATTATTTCGTTTGCTTCTATCCCATTAGGCATCACAAGTACCCCTTTAAACCACCGATTCAGTGCGTAATTATTATTTTGTCCTTACGACCAGATAAAGATTTTAAGAAAGATTAATGGCAGTCCTGTAATAGGTGTTCCAACATATTTCTCACACATCAGACAGGTTGAGAGACATCTTTTTTGTAAAAAAACAGGCTCAATTTAAGCTGCCTTTTTCGCAGTTATTTTCTAATAACTTTTACAACAAGGCATAAGCCATATCTACAAAGGTAATAAAAAATCTTTGTATTCCAACTTAAAAGCACAACGTGTTTCAAAAGCTTTAAAGGAATTTATTGTCCAGTAGCTACCCCTGTATGTCTTCAGTTTGGACAGATTTCCTTTTTCATTTGGTTCGCTTTTAAAAATTCAAGAAAAAACATATATGTTATCTTATACATAATTTGTAAGAAGGGTTCGAGAAGAGACATTGTCCTTTGACTCTGTCTAGCCAATTTGGTAAAACAACACCCATCTCCCCTTTGAGGAACTGAACCCTGCATGTCAGGCAGGGATACTCACCACTAATGAGGGGCTTAGGTATTGTAGGAAGCCAAATAAAAACACTGAATTGAATTTTCAATGCCAAATATCTGACACAAATGTATTAACGAGTGATTTCAAAAAGTTTAAAATACTAAAAATGCCAACCTACACAAAGCACTTGAGACATATTCAGTGAGCTGGAATTTCCCTTGTCTAACTACAGCATTTCATATTAGTAGACAGAGGTGCTCTGTTATGTGTTACGTGGAATAATTAATACAGTGGTGCCACCTAGCCCCTCTCCCTATAATCAATTTCAAAGTCTCTGACTGTACGAAGGGGCCAGGAAGTAATTGAAAGACTAAGCTGAAAATACACCAGTGACAACTTTGTCACTCTCTGCTGAAGTGGCTAGCTATAAAGGACCTGCAGAAAAGAGCAGGCAGTCTTTGCAATTCTTTGCATTGAAAGTTTAATCAATCTTGCATAACACTCCCAACTGCTTTTCTTCTTTATTTTTAAAAAACAGTTTCATTAAGGTGTTTCGGCTTGCTTGTATCAGAGTTTCGGAATGGGACAACATAACTTTAAAACTACTTCTTTTAAAGGTACACAATCTTTATTGTGTCACTTATTGCTCCTACTGAGTTCTGACAGCTCTCTGGGAGGCTGACAGTGCTGTCGAGTAGGATGATGGATGAGCGCTGTCTATTAGCAAGCATTACCTTTGTCCACCATGAAATACTCTTGAATGCCTTTGTTCTAACCTCACTCAAACTGAAAGGTAGCCAAATTAAGTCATCATATCCATGAGGGATTTCAGTGGTCTAATTTTTTTTATCTTCTTCCCCTTCCACTATTTTAATAACTAGGAAAATAAAATAAGCAAAAAATGCATTTGCACCTTCAGGTCCAGCTGATTTTTCAAGTGTGTCATTAAATGGAACTTCATTCAGTACTTACCTTGTTAAAACATCTAATGTGCCTCTTGAAAATCCATTTGATGACACATTTTATGAGAAGAGTCTAGGCAACAACTTTCCTTTGATGACACTACAGCATACAGTACTGCCGGATCAATGTGACATTTTCATTTGCTAACTTTTGCCTTACTAGTGGATCTTTAATTTAAAATCCAATGGGAATCAAACCATTAAGTATATCTGGGTAAATTGTTTTAATGTGTAATAGTCTGTGATAACAGATATTAGACACTTTTCTGGATTGTGGCTAGAGCTATGCTGATCAATATTTAATATGTTAAAAATTACAACACATCTTTTTTAAAAGATATGTTTAATATGACATTTTTTAATTTTTAATAGTCTATTGTGTTAAGGAATAGGTACAGTACATTGACATTTTCCACAGGAAATAACATATATAGAATAATAAAATATATAGAACTGGTTCTGTTATTTTATGTATCAAGTAATGAATTATAGCATGCTGCAATGTAGTAAATATAATTTACAGTATATGTCCAAAAACAATAACATGAAAAGTTACCTTTATTGTGGTAAAGCAGAGTTTCAGTGGATTATTATAACCAGGCCTAGCAGTGTCTGCTTGGCTGTAGACACAGCGTGCACCAGAGAGAGAATAAAGTGCTTGGTAGCATACAAGCACTTTATGAGACAAGGAGGTGATTAAGGACTACACTACAAGACTCCTACTCCTCCCAGAACAACTGCTCAGAGGTGCCCTGTTTTATAGACAATGCAGAGGTGGGGGGTAATTAAAGGGGAGGTGAGGGATACCCCCTGGAGGGAGCTGGTTATGAGAGATTCAGCCACCTGGGAAAAAACCTTTTTTTCCCTCCAGAGAAATACCTCTCTGTTAGTAAATTATATAACCATGTCCTGCACACTCTGGCCAAACAGTGCAAATGCTAGGATGTATTTTTTACCACTTGTAAATAAAGGATGGCTTAACCTCTCAGGAGCCAGAGAAGGACTCAATAAAATGGCAAAAACCCACAGTTCAGTACAGACAAGCTACAGTGCAACTTCAAAATGGAGGGCCTTGAGTTTCTTAATGTAAACTGAGCTCGGTGCATGTTTTATGTATCTAGTAGCAAATAATTGCACTTTATGTGGTATAACAAGGACTTTCGATGTAGGAGCTTGTCAATCCCTCCTTTTCAATATCCTGATTAGGAGAAAATTACTCAAATGGTGGCTTTGTCTTATGCATGTTTTACAATGGGTTTGTAGAACTTTTAACAAAGCACTCGGTGTCACCTGTCATGATTCCTTTGCGAGTAACATAGAAAAACATTAATTCAGCCAAGACATGAACTAAAAGACAAACCCACCTTGTTTCATAATTATTGAATATCAAACCAAATAGTCCCATGGTAATTTTAAAGGGGAACGGCGTGATCAAACAGGCGAACAAGGGAAGCCCTGTCTACACCACAGGAGTTGCATGTTTATGCAAAGGCATGGACTCACCGCGCTCATTAGGGAGTCTAGCACGCTGACAGCGAACGCGGTTCCACAGGCGAAGGGCTGTGTCAAATACAGCTCTGTGTCGGGATCGTCATCATCGTCTTGGTCCAGGAACTGAACATTGGAGTCATTCACTGAGGAGACAAGAACAAACAGTTAGTGATGCCTGCAGCTGCATGAAGCACTGACAACACACAGCTAACTATTACCAACAAGGCTGCTGGATGCATCAGTGATCGGTAATCATTAACAAAGTGCTTTATTATACACAAGAATTTCACACTTAGTATCGACTTGCAAATGATTATTCACGTAAGAGTCAGTGGCCAAATTCAATAAGTTGCAGCAAACAGGCAGCTATGAATTCTGCCTGCATGTTGCAAGGTTTGGAACTATTTTTTTTTATCAGTACTGGAATACAGAAGCTGTTACAAATTGGTATTTAAGAGAAAAACTGCTAAATGGAACAATGTTTTAGGTCAGCAATTTGTTTCCCACCTACTCCATTAATTTTACCTATGATCATACAGTGTATGAAGACAGATAAATAAAACACTTTAATCATGATTGGTTTTCAAAAGTCCATCACTTTCAGTACAGGTCACATCCACAGAATCCATGCACTTACAGGACCATGCACTTCCATAGCATGAAACTGTACGTATCCAAGGCAAGAACATTTGACTGACGTGTCACTATGCGCACAACTCAAATATACATTTCAGTTTGTATCTGAAAAAGACTGTCTTTTGAAATATAAGAGAGCTTTCTTGTTTAAAGAGAGTTTGGAGCAAAGTGAAAAACTATTTAAGAAATGTTATGTGATGAGACCATTAAGTTAACAGTACTCAGTAGGAAAATGCCATCTGTTTTTGTAGTTTAAACATGTATATTTAAACATTCTGTACATACATTATAAATCCGGTTTTCTGAGAGTTTTTTTTACATTCAAAACATTAAATGTAAAATTATAATGGACAGGCACTTTACAGTATCACTGCCTGACTGTTTCAATAGCTTTACAATCAGTTCAGTATCATGCTTCAACATAGTATTACACAGAAACAATTACTGGTTCAAGATGCAAAAGATATATTCCTGTACACACTGTAGGTCTGCGGCTTTAAAATTAATAGTATTTTAAACCTTCTTTAGATTGTGCCATGTTCTACTAAGGCATTGTTTCTAGTGAGCTTTCCAGCACCACTGGACATAATTTTCAGATAAAGCACTGAAATCCCATTTTATTTGAAAAGTGCATCACTAAAGCCGCCTTTGTTTCATAGCTTCAAAATCTATGCTTTGGAGATTAGGTCTAGCAAAAAATAAACAGCTTAAAGGAAGGTTTGATCTCGAGTTTTGTTTTTGATATTTTATTTCTTCCCAGACTTCCTGTGAGCTGTGAAAAGAAATGTCAGTCATATTGACAAGAGGCTGATGAAAAGGGCCTGGGCCGAAGAAATGAACTGTGAGGAGATGCTATGGAAACAGCCACAAGGACAGACTAGTGTGATCAAAGGCCTAGTGATGCTCTCTGAAAAAAATCATTAAAAAAGGCCAAAACAAGACAGTCAATTTCAACCAGAACCAAGAATAAATGTGTTCAAAGTGGTGTCATGGGAGCAGCCCCTCTATTGCAGCCAGATAAATCAAGTGAAGCCGATGAGGGAGGAAGAACGACACTGCGGTAAAGGACAAAGGCACTGCTTACCCAGTTCAGTTATCATTTGAATGTTGGTTCCACTGTTTTTTTCCTGACTGAGTGAAACCAACGGCAGTAGTTTGCCAGGTTTAGCTAATGATGCAAAACAGCGTTGGGGGAAACAGTTATTGAAACATATTCAAGAAAGAGGCATGGAAGACTGAGAAAGGACAACGAGCAACGAAACGAAAAGCACTTGACAGCACAGCCCTCCACATGTCTGAAACGCACTGCACAAATGGGTGAACTACGCGCCTGCTGTTGAATCGCCTCACTTTATGCACTAAATAAATCACTAAATACATTTCAAGACATTAAGCTACTTTATCCTTTTTTTCTGAATTAAATATCCACTGAAACTTAAACCTTCCTTCCGCCTAGACTTTTTCTGCCTCTTTGAATAATTTTATTAACTCCTTTAAAATGTTCTAAAATATATGATACTCAGAATCACCCAATGTGTTATACCGTATAAAGGATAAACCATAAAACGGAGTGCATATAGCTCACTTTCCTGAACAACAGTGTGAGATTATTTTGTTTTTTATTACTGAAATATTTCATTTCAAAGACTGGCTGTGCAAATTCAATGTAAAGCTCTTGTGTATCTTAGTAATAATTTACAAATGCATGTTTGATATTAATGTTTAAAAAGACATTTAAATTACATTAGATTTGATACACTATGGCTAGTTATTCAGTTCTTTCTTTTTTGTGTGTGGACCATTTGCAAAACCGGGTGAAATCCCATTAATAGAGAAAATGTGTCCATTGTGGAACCTGTTTTTATGCATGGCCTTTTAACAGGGTTAGGGGAAATCTTATAGTGGCAAGTCTCTAGCGTGCTTTAATACCCACTGAGAACTGCAACTTTCATGAGTTCTGATACCATGGGAATACAGGCAGATTCACTGTTATTAATAAATGGACCCATTTTGCTACCCTGCGATTTTAGACAAGGCAGCACTCCTGCTATTGTACATTAATGTTGTAAATGTCAGCGATGTGGTACTATAATCACTTCGCTTCCCTTACAAGCCAGTCCAGCTTTTTTCCTACAAAACTTCACAGATGGTTAATCCAGAAAAAAAATCATATGCTTCTGGATATAAAATACATATTTCAAATAAGGTTTCTGGTGTGTAGAAGAAATTAAGGGTTTAAGTCTGCAATGGCAGAAAATGTAGAACAGTTACTGTCTCTCAACAGTAGTTTGCTCATTCGACAGAGTGTATTACCAGCAGCGATATGATCTTACCTAGTTCAGTAATTATGGGGATGTTGGCCCCTGTTGTTACAGAGGCTTGACGGACCAAGCCATGGACTGGACTGTTGTCTGGAGATGACCGATCCATTCCAGGAGGGGTGAACCCTTGAGAAAAAAAACAACCAAAGAACAGAAATGAAATTGGGTGGTGGCACCAACAGAAATCCAAAATGTCAGGAACTTAAACGAACAGAGATCTCAAAGGGTGTGTCTCCACTAATGCAAAGGACTGCAGCGTGTATTCTTTTCGGGGGCCAGAAAGAATGAAATAAAAAAACCCCAAAGAATCTCAGATTATTCTTGAGACCTTCTAAACAAGGCAGAAAGGGAAAAGGATATTCTACCCAGAAGGGTCAGCTGAGGCGTATTTAGCATTTATAGCCTTCCATCAGCCGGCAGGTATAAATTTTATATGTTGTTCATTTTGTTACCACAAAAGTGGTGAAGTGGAACCTGAAAACCTTTTATCAGAAACAGTGCCATTCTGAACCATGCAATACACTACAAGTGACATGCGAATGAATTCACACGACTTGACATTTCACATTCCTTCAAGCTGACAAGTAAACACCTTAAATCAGTAATGCTATATGCATAATACATTGCCTGTGTTTTGACATCCATCATTTAATGCTGACTTAAGAAAACGCAAGCTTATAGTTTTAAAGTGACAACCATAATGCAAGGAATATATTCAGGTCACAAAAGTTTTTTAAAAAGAATTGCAAATTCAATACACAGACTTTGCCATTTCTGTCAGGGAATTTGAAGCACCACTACAATGTGCTCGAATAACCCTGTAAAACAGAGGGGACACAAAATGTTCAGCATTGCTGGTAAAACTGCAATGTGAACTGAATTACTTTACATTGAGTCCCTGGATGTGTCAGTGATAAAGCCCCACTGGAAGTGCTTGTAGCAATTGGTGCCAACCAGCAGCAGTTATATTTTCTTTTTCACGTTAATTTGTTGATGTGCATAAAGTATGACATTTACTTCCTCTAGAGAGTGACAAGTAGATTTCATTATTCCGTGAGCAACCGTATTTTTCCTGACACTAACGTAGAAAAACATAAATTTGAACTTATGCTAAAAACACAAATATCAGAACGGATAACTGCAAGTGGAAAAATAGAACACTCTTATCCATGGAGTCTGGATTACATCTCAGAGTTTCTCTTGCAATTCAAGCTGCTTTTTAAACTTTCTGTGAAATTCATAGCCGCATGCTTCAGATGATACTCACATGGAATAAAAAACACTGGATGTTTTTGACATACTATATGCTAAATTAAAGTGGTGCTCATTGGACGTTTAAGCAGATTATATAATTAAGACTTGTGTCTAGAGGCCCAATCTAGATTTTGTTTGAAAAAATCCCAATTCTAACAAATAAATGTTAATTTGAACTAGAACAGGTTCATTGTTTTACTACTCGTTAAATCTATTATCGCTGCAAGCAGAATGCCAATGGAATATGAAAATTCAGAAGCAGAAGATACGTAGACATGTATAGGGTAGTAGCAGACAATACACTATCAAAAAACCTTTTCAAAAATGTTAAAACACAGGTATTAGAAATAGTAATGAGCTAATACCAATTAAGACTAAAATAACTATGCCAAATACTCTTGTAGCTACTACAGGCTGGAGCAATAAATTGTATTTTAATCCAGGTAGAAATACACTGATGAGTTTCAATCTTTACATTTACATGAAATGTAATATTTTCTAATGCAATAATAGAGAATGCTTTTATCCAATGTAAAACTCTGCTTCTTTGTGGTTAATAAACTGCATAATCAGAACTTAAAGGCAACAAAGCCCATCTTTGTATTTAAACAACTGAAATGTACTGTACATTACAAGTTCAGTAAAATCCATACCCCAGCTCAGATACTGATAATACAGTACAGTAGGTGTTTAGCACATGAAAGCCCTTAATGATAATGTCCCACACTGCTGTCTTGTCCAATCAAGATAGAGCCCTTAATTGTGCATGCTGATTTAGTGCAGCTCATTTTGCAATTATATAAACATTACTGACATCATCTACATCTGAAACAACATTTTATGAACATGTAATTATCTCATTAAATTTTAAAAAAGGCAGTTAATTTACAAGCTTTCTAAGAGGCTTGCAATAGACAATTAGTGGGAATTAAGCAAAGGTTCCTGCTGTGTCCATATTTTTTTTACATATTAAGGAATTCCAAGATGTTTCCAATCTTTTTAGTATACCAGAATTACAAAATAACATTTGCAGGGGTAAGCACCAAGACTGAATATTAAACATACTGAAGCAGACAATTTATTCATTCTAAGAATAAGAACAACAACAATATCCTAGCGCTTTGAGAGATAATAAAAACTTTACATGATGAATTCACTTTAAAATGCTTACAGGGGTTAACCTGGTGCACTTGAAGTGTTATTGGATAACAGTACACTCAGAGGCTAATTGCGAGGACTGTATACTGTACAGTACATTACAGGTTTTACGCTGCAGACATGCTTGTCTTCCTGTATATTTGCTCTGCTGATTGGCTGTTATTGAAAAATAGACTACTTTCATTCATGGTTGCGATGTAACTGTCCATACCACCTCAGCAACCAATGCGGTGTGATTAGTGTAACACAGGAATTTGCAGAGTGACTACACGTCTTACAGGGTTGTAAAATAGAGTAAAATAGAGTGGTGGTTTTCCCCTCTGCCTTCACTTAGAGGAAACAGGACGACAACAATTCTGTAGTTAAGCCCGTTCTTTGCTGCATGTTCTGTAAGCCTCTTTCACGAACACTTATTTGCATCTCCTTGTTTAAACTTTGGTGCCCCCCATCAGAGGACAGGCGAGCAAGAAAGTTTCAATGTTCTAAATTATGTTTCAATATCTTTTTGAAAGCATAAAAAGTTAAATATTTATAAAGCGATGGAAACACTGTCCGCCTGTGTCGGAATGATCTAAAACTTGCAATCAAGGATAACGACAGTGCCAACACATTTGTCATATAAAAAGGGGCTTTAATCTTTGGGTCCAGAGTGAGTAATCAACATTTGAATTGTTACCAAAAGACAACTCCTTAGTACACTGCGGTTTAAAATGTACTGTACCACTATTATCACTGCATTTCTGAAAAATATTTATATACCAATATGCAGAGGAATAAAGACACAATATTGTAAATGATATTATTGTAGAAGTATAATGTAGAATTGTGTTGTATTTTACAATACACTATTGAGATCTTAACTCAAACCAGTTTTTTTATCGTGGAAAAGGAGCGTAAGACCATACAGTACATCACAACTTCTTATGTTTATTTCCTGCATTTGTTTTAAAATGCATTCATTTCTACTGGAACTATAAACACCCAATGCAAAACTTAGTTTGATATAGAAAAGAATCATCATTATGTATTGATAGATTTCCTAGACAAAAGTGTCAGTATGTCAGGTCCCCTGTAACTTGCTTGAATTGTCTCATTTAATTATTTTGCTCTCTACGTTTTAAAAAGATCATCTTGCAGTAGGTGTGTAGCAACAGAGACAGGGTTAAAATTCACAGTACAATTTAAAAACAGAAACACTTCGGTAGGGTTTTGTTTTTACTTCAGGACTGCTTGGGTAAAGTAAATTGTTTTTTTTAGGTTTAATAAATTAAGCTGTGCAAATTAATCACACTTCTGGAGATCTTCATAGTTTTAATCTGAAGTGTGATCTAATGTGTGAGGTATCCATATGTACACCGATTCCTTCTCAGACAGCAAATTTCCTCTCTAGTTCAGAATTGTTCCACATAATATTAACAAAGAAAAACAAAACTTTTGAGAAAGTTAAACAACTGTAACAGAAACAAGTGCCATATGAAAATCATTTCTTCCAGTTAAAGATGACAAATTGTGATGGGCACAACAGGGTAAATATGCTTGTCTAAGTTTATGAAGAAAAACTGATTAACTGGGCCTGAGATCAGAAAAGCTGCTGCAGATATTAATTAGGAACATGACTGCGGATCTTTAAAAATGTACAGATCACCTGTCCTCAAAGTATAACTGCTGGCTTTGAAAAACATTTCCATGAGATTGTTCCCACGCAGGAGAATTGAACCCTACGGATAAAGCACAGCACTAAAATGTCGATAAATGTAATTGTGCAGTACTTGTGTTATAAAAGAGTCAACTTGAAATACCAACGCTTTCGTGTTTTTTTTTCTAATTTCATATTTTTATGTTAAATTATCCCCCCTCAGCCATTTATAATCTTCTCTAGTTCAGGCCAATTTATTAGTGACCGTGGTTCATAAAAAAAACAAAACAAAGGATGGCTGTTTCTTTAAACCACTGTAGTAATCAGCAGGTTTAACTGTCAGCCAAGCTGATGTGAGGTCTTTTCAACCACTGAGTGAGGGATATTCTTCTTGCCAGGTCTTGTCCCCTGCAGGCAGTGCAGTGAAGTATTATAGGGCAGTCCTTACCTTGGGAATTAGCCTGCAAGACACCAATGCTGTCATCAAACTGCATAGATTTGATGTTGAGTGACGCCAAGATGCATTCCTTGTCCTGCAGCGAAGCATCATCGATATTGTTCTGATTGGCTGACAGGATAACGCACATGTCGCAGAGGTTGATGTTGACAGCCCTTAAATCAGCCCGGCTTAATGGCGTACCCTTCGGCGCCAAAAAAAAAAGAGAAAAACAAATTAAAGATTGAGAAAGGAGCTTTGGGAAATTACTTAACAAGTTTTCTTTTTTTATGCTGTGACATTCAGCTGATCTAACTACGTGCTGGGGAATCGGAGATGTGTATTAATCTAAAGGGTAGTTGGTGCTGATGGCAGCGTTTTTGGGTTCAGTTTTAATACTCATTCAAGCCATTGCTAACAAGCACAAAAGCAGGGCATTATGCCAGCATTTTACATCTTAGCTATGCAAAGCAATTGGATCATAGCAAATAGACCTTATTTTTGTTGCAATCCAAGCAGAAATAAAATGACTGCTATTCTGTGTTAGGGTTTCCTTTCTTGATGAAATGTTTCAGTAACAAGGTTTGATTAAAAAATGATTACTGTCGAAACTGATGCTACAAAAACGGTAGAACTTCAATAAAATAACATCAGAAACTTATCCTTAAATTCCATTCCTAAGGTAAAAAGCGTATTTGTTAACTCTTTCTTCTTCCAAAAACCTGTTATTTATTAAAAGTGTGTTTTTGAGGGGACTCCCGTAGTATTGATAAATTTCCATTCCAGTTGTAACATTTATTTGTGTACCCTTTGTTGAAGAGACATCACCTGGTTAGTTACTGCAGTGGAAGTTTCATTTTAAGCCTGGTAATACTGGTACAAACCCATGTCATGCAAAATGTAGAAGCTACTGTAGCTCTGCCTTAAACAGAGCCTGTATAGTGACTTCTATTCCCTTTTCCAACTAGCTGAGTGAAAGTTTTGCTAGTGCACTTTGACTGTAATTCACTAGCTTTTGCTTTAAACTTTATCTGTTTTTTGAAGACGATCCTATGTAGTAAAATTAGACCAGCAGATGGGACCACATCCTGAGAAATGTAGATTCTCTGTATGTGACTAACATGGACAGAGCCTAAACTAAATTGTACTTTTTTTTCTTATGGATAATAATGTGATGTAATAATAATAATGTGAAAAGTTTTTAACAAAGAGTTAATTTAAAAAAAAAAAAAACATACAGCAAAGCTTTAACAAATGATACAGCACCGAACTGACCAGTTTGGCAGTAATGGGGAAAGCTGTTAAAGGCCTGGATCAATTTAAAAATCAGCGCATAATGCATATATTGTAGATATTGTAGCAAATACCACAAAAGATAAGGTGTTACCCTAAGGTGTCTGACAGCCATCTTGGAAAATGTAAGAATGACATGAACTTGTACTCACAGGCAAGATGGAAACCTTGGGGAAGTTATGCAGTGTTTCCCACTCTCGTCGAAGGTATTCCAAAGAGCCAACAAACACAATGTGCTTCAGCTCATGGTAATGGAAATTACTAGCTCTTAAAGGCATCACTAGGTTCCTCAGTCCCACCAGAGCAGATTTGACATCTCCAAATATACAGACAACTACATGCCCACTGAGAACAGTCATGGCCGCTTCACTTCGAGTCTGGAAGAGGGGAAAATTCAGAACACAAGAAATGAATACAAATGAAAATATCATTTTTTTCCATATGAAGGATTCAAACTATCACTGAATTGAACAGCAACATTGAAGTTAACTTGAATGTGCTATATTTTTATCTATTTATATATGGAACCTTCCAAAAATATTGGGACAGTGAAATCTCAACTAACTTACTATGAACTGTAATAACAATCATTCCTCATGAAAAATAAACAGGTCCTCCTCTCAGTGGGTGACGTATGAGGCCTAATCACATGGAAAATCCCGATGGAAAGCAAAATACTGTGCAATGAGATTTTTTCTTCAATATACACACAAAATAAATACCTACTCTGAGCAAACCAACAACAACTACCACCATGATATATGCCAAAGTAGTCTAAATTAAACCCATATGAGAATGTGGCTCTCTGCCCTTCACCAAGTATCTAATTAATCAATTACTGCACCACACGTTAACCTACTGTAGGTACAAACATTTAAACCCTAATGACCTCTAGTAGCAGGTCATCTGAAACTAATATTCTCATGACCACTGGCCTGCCACATTGATATCCTACAGTAAGTATTTTATCTTATAAAACTACTCAACTCTAAGGTCAACTAAGGACCTCAATGGTCATCATAAACTAATGATCTAATTGCAATGAGCTGAAATCAGCATACTAACTGGGGTTTAACCTGTGGATAGCACGCACCTCCGTGCTAAACTAGTGTGCTACCTTAAAATGAACTTGAAATTAGTCCCCAGCTCCGTACTAAACCTGTTCTCAATTGCAATGGACCCAAAATAACAGCTGATGCACTCTAAAGGTTACTAAACTAGGAGACTAACTTAATCCAACTCAGTTTAACAACTCAGAAGAGTACTAAATGGAACACTGGATTTCCGAATAAAGTGAAAATAATACTGTCACTAGGAAATGAATTTATGCATCCATCTCTTGTAAACTTACTGTAATATTTAACTTATATTGCTTTCCAGTCTCACCACATTTATTAATAATGAAGTTTATTAATATGTGTTTATGAATAAAATTGTCATTTATAAAATGCGCCTATTTCTCTTAAGGATCTCCTTATGAATCTATTTCATTTATCAATGGGAATAAAAGCCGCTATAATACATGTTGAAATTCAAACCTGCAGCTGGTATATTTGTTTGTTTTGTGACTTAATGCCAATTGAGTACCACATTAGTAGTTACGTAATGTAATCCCGTGTATTTAACAATAAATGCAGTTCATAAATTAAATACTGACAGGGACATTCAGTCATATACAAACACAAGATATACAAAGTAATAATTATATATTCACGTGGGCTACAGTAAATATTAACAGACTAATTGAAATGTTCTGATTCAGAGCCTCTTGCTAATTAGAACAACAACAATGCTGAGCAATCAGCACAAGTTAAGCACAAGTTCAGCTGGTCTCCAACTTTGTTCCAAGCGTTTTTTCATTGCAATTGACCTCAGAGCTTAGATGATCTCATCTAAGTACCGTATTAACCAGTTCACCATTAAGTACACAGCTGCAAAAGCAGCTAGTACGCACGTGCTTGGAAAATTGGCTGACAGGTGTTTGTTGATGGTCAGACATTTTTTTGTTTGGTTATTAGGATAATAAAAGAGCTGTGAACATCCTATAAACCCCTGTTGCTTTGACTTCAATGTTCAATGTTCCAGAGTTGCAAGTCAAAATGAAAACCAAAGAACTTTGTGTTAAAGAAAACCAGGCAATTCTGAGAGCTAAAGAAAAGGAGAAGTCAATCAAAACCACAATACAGAAATTGGGTATACCAAAAACAACAATTTGAAATAAATTGAGGAAAGAAACCACAAGCATAATTACCAATCAGCCAAGAACAAGTCAGACAAGAAAAACATCTGCAGCTGATGACAGAAAAATTACCAGAGCTGTAAAGAAAAACTCTAAAACAACTGTCAGTGAAATCATCTACAACCTCAAGAGTGCATTGGTGAAGGTTTTAAAATCCACAGTTCACAAAAGACAGGGACAACAAAGGATACACTTCAAGATGTAAACCTGTTTTTAGTTCCATGAGCAGAAAAAACAGTTTTAGAATTTGCTTGGAAGTACACAGATGAGCCAGGAAAGTTTTGTGGACAGCTGAGATTAAGATAAACCTTCACCAAAGTGATTTATAGATTAAAAGTGTGCAGAAAGAAAGGAAGATTCTCCAGAAAACACCACCTCTCTGGAGCCTGGCTCATTTGTCTTTATTGATGATGTTAATATGGAGACAAGAACAGAACGAATTTTGAAGTTTACAGAAACATTTTGTCTGCCTGTGTAGAAGGAAATGCTTGCAGATTTAATAGGATTTACCATATACAGTACGTATCATGACAGTGACCCAAATGATACCGCTGATATAACAAGTAGTTAATCAGGAGGTGACACAGTAAAAACACACTGACTCTAAAATTTAAATCCAATTGAGAGAGCCTTTTACATGCAAAAAAAAACCCTTAAATAAGAAGGACTCACAAAAGAATTCACCAAAAGTTTGGTGAGCTCAGTGGGTAGCACATTTTATGCAGTTATCGCCTCAAGAATATGTCACCAAATACTCTTTAATTCTGAAATTTATCCCAATACTTGTGGTCACCTGAAATCACTGGGTTGAACTTTGAACACTATTTATTGCTGTAATATGACCAGGCTATGCAAGCAATTACCCGATATAATATAAAATATTATATTGTACTCATTTATAAGAATCTCATGACCACAAATACCAATTCCTTGACTGTAGAGCAAAAATAACTTTTGACATGTTTGTCCCAATACTTTTGGAGGGCACTGTATATATACATCTTAGAAAGAACACCTTTCAGAGTTACACTGTATGGTGTATTTTAAAACCACGAGTTGCTATGAATTATGAGAATGTGAGTGTTCATGAGCTTCTGCCCTTAAATTCAGTTTTGGGCCTATACAATCAAAGTCAGCAGCCTAGAGCAGATAGTTTGCTCTTATTAGGGCCCATCAGTATAGCATAGCTAGCTTTGGTTAGTGACATTAACTTTGGTTAGTCCATGTCCAAGTACAGCCCTCCGTGGCTGCTAACCTTGATTGTGTATCCAGTACATGAGAAGGAATTAACTGTGAAAGAAGGTGCAAGAAGTGGATCAATTCACGTGACTCTTACTGAGGTGGAATGCTGTGATACCCACCAGGATAACCTTCTCTATGTCTTTGGATGGGCACCAGTGAAACATCCCTGTGGAGTCGTACTTCTTCACACTGACATCCATGTTCTCGATCTGCTCATTTCCCGGGATGAGTAAAGGATCATGTCTGTGACGAGAGAAGGCAGAAACGAAATGGTTTAACCCAGTATTGTCATTTCATTCACATCTCCAACCAAACTGCACACTGTTTTTAATCTTGTTCTTCAGGAGAGAGTTTAAAGATTTTTCTGAGATGTATTTTTTTTTTGTTGCTTTTCAGTATTTGCTTTGTAAGATGAACTAAAAATCTACCCACACAGCAGACATGACAGAAAAGATGGAAAGGTACACAAACAATAGTGATAATAAAGACAGTTCCATTTTACAGTGCAAATCAAGGTGTCTAAGATGGGCACTCTTATGTTAAAGGCAGACCAAAGAGCAGACTGTTTGCTGTGTTTTTTTATTTCTACTTCAATTTAACTTTCAATTACTACCATCCATCTATGAATAAACCACATTAGCGAAGGACTGTAAGAATTATACTAATTCCAGGTTTACTACAGCTGGAGTTCCTGGCCTGTTGGTGAAAATGAATTGACAAACTGTTGGCATCATCTCTGTTCTACAGTTCTGTTTCCCGAATAGCCCCTGTCACTGTGCCACGTTGCCACTGCGGGTTGTGTTCCAGAGACCTCCTGCGTCAAGAATGTGAATCGGCAAACTGCAGGCTTCAGCTAGAGTTCTGTTGGGGTTTTTTTTTTGTTACCTTTCAATACGAGCGCAATAATGAAAGCAAGGGCCAGAAAGCACGGAAAATGTGCGCTGTTTTACCAAAGCGCCTCCCGAACACAAGATTCGGATTGTCTTTGGATTTGTTTGTTTGCTCCTGCCACAGTCACCCCTCTGGATGCCAAAATGCACAAAGTGCAGACGTCAGCGCAGGCAGCGAGGCAGAAGGGATGGAAACAGTGGTGACTGACTGGCACTAGAACAGAAAGCCAATTACACGCTTTCACCACTTGCAACTTCTGATGCAATGCTCTTCACTGTAAAAGCTTTAACTTTAAATATTTTAGCAATTTGCCCAATCACATTTTGCTTTCCAAATCCGAAGTCCATTAATGTTTCAACGGTGTGTCACAACCAAACAGGCTAATTTATATCAACAGAATGAACAGCTGATTTTTATTCTGCATAACACAGGGATAACAGTGGTTTTGCTGTCTTTGTGTTCATGTTCAAAGCATGATCTTCTCAGGCTTAGAAAATTGTGAGCTGGGGAAAGCAGCAATACTGGAGCTGCACACCAAGCCGTCACAGAAGCCATCTACTGAAGTTAAATGCTTTTAACAAGCTAATTTGAATACAGCTGGACACAACAGGAAACAATCGTACATTTGGCAGAATCCAGGCAATTTAATTAACTGATAAATGACTGGATTGATTGTGGTTAATGACTGGAGGTATTAACAGTTCAAATATTTGGGTTTATATGGACCCTTTGCTATAATCCAAAATAAACAAGAACTACACATAAATATGGATCAAGAAGAGACATTTCTTTGAAATCTGTGTGTAATAGACAATGGGAACTTTTGATCTAATTATCATTCAATAATAAGAAAATAAAATCTACATGAACAGGAGAGTATTGTTCATTTCTAAGGAGACTGCTAAAAAATTGCAGTTAAATTTATATTGTACATATTAGAAATATTATGCATTTATCACAAAAACTCTTTGAGGACAATATTTTTGTTTTAAAAACGTTAAAAGTAAATTAGATTATTCCAGTATGTACTAATTAATAGAATAAAATAGTTATTTTAAATATCCAATTATAAATGAGGACATACTTGTATGCTGTAATCAATAATTTAGTTTTAGATTATCGTTTTCCTTTTAAAAATGTAATACAGGTGATTTATATGACTGTTTTAGGAATCATACTTTTAAGACGAATTAAAAAAATGAGTAATAGTGTCAAGAAAAACCTGCTGTGCTTCAGGCTCTAAGAACAGGTCAGAAAGCCTGCCTTTAAGGTAATAGCCTGGGGCAAGAGTATAAATACCTTTCCAGTAAAGCTGCTTTAGGGAAACAGCTCTATTCTTCATTACACCTTTCACTGCAAAACCTCTAAGTTAACAAAACCATCACTTGTAATAATGGAAATTGTAATGTGAAACACAAAAAAATCTATCTTTTAATGCTTTTTGTCGTGGTACTATGCTGGTTTTAACTGACAGTAAAATATGTTTAGAATCCCTTTCTCTTGTCCAAATGGGATCAAAACCAAGACATTGTATCTAGTACTTGCAAACAAGCAAAAGGTAACATGTGATGCTCGATAACACTGTCATGGTAGTGTGTAGCCAGTGCCACATATTGTTCACGATGAACCCCTTCCTGCAAAACACCACCCCCAAACACAGCCACCGCAGTCTATCATGAACAGACATGTCGAAACACTTGACCTCTGGGATATAGTCTATCAATGAGTCACTGACACCCAACTTTATTTGTCTGTACCAGACAGCCATGGTTATCACAATGTACAGTCATTCGTCTCAAAGACATGAGCTGTGCAGTCAGTTTCTCTTGGGATGAGTGCACATTGAGAGGTGTAGCCCTATGAGCTGTTTCATTCATTGTCACAGTCTGCAACTATTGTGGTAGATGTTGCACAACTCGGGCGAATGTAAGGGAGTAGATCACAGACAGTTTCAATGTGCCAGTGGGTATCATTCTGAAATTGTGTCCTGAAATGAGACATCTCTTACTGTTTGTGCACAGCAGTACATACATATTTATATACAGTATCTTTAGTTACCGTATATACAGTATGTAGATTATATATACAGTATATATGACATATAGTATATATACAGTATATTACAAAGAAACGTGTGACTTCAAAATATTTTGGTATGGAATCATAAATCAAAATTAATACTTATTAAAAAAACATCAGTTTTTATCATTATCAAAACTTATGCCAATACCATAAAATAATTAATGCAGATGCTTTTAATTTTTTTTTAAATCAAGGTAATACTGTACTTTCCTGAATGTTTCCATTTACTTTCTGCATCTGGTTAGCAATAATGCTTTCCTTCTTTACAGACTGCTGCATTAGCTTAAAAAATAACAGCATGATGTGGTAACTTTGTAATCAATAAGAGGAGGTCATCCTATATTCTGAGAAGCAAATATTAGATTACTAACAATGATTTGATAGAATTTACAATTTTACCTTTTTAATTAAAATAATATACAGAAGTGTTGAAGATGATTTCTAAATTTTAGATTTTAGATTTCTAAACTAGACAAATAGATTTTTCCAAATTATTTATCAATATAAGAATGTGTTTAAACAAATTGTATACAAATTGTTTTCTTGCAATTTGTATACAACTCATTTATTTCATCTTACAGGCTGATTTTTAACAATTTGGCTGATGATAAAACTTTAAAATGTCATAAGGAATATTTGTTTTCCCTAAAAAAAACAAAAAGTTTAATTATTTTCTTGAATAAAGTTTTGCATCATTAGTTTCCCTGATGCTGTTCTCAGGTGTATGTTTGGCACTGAGCTTATTTATCACATTTATTATATGAAATATTTCTCAAAAGTATTTTATTTCATATTCATCTGGTTAATTTTGTAAAATTTCCATTACAAAATAACTCTACCCTAAAAACAACAGATTCAATCCAAACAATGTTAGTTCTGTGATACTCTGTTGTAAAACCAATCAAAAATCATTAATCACTTTGCACTTTTCACTTTTTTCCCTCTGAATAAATTGCTATAAAAATATACTGACGTATTATTTTGTAATAGAAGTGTGTCATTTTTAACATTCCCAGGTTCATTCTATACCTTGTTTCCTTTTATTTTCTTCCCCTTACTGTTTATTTATCCTTCTTTTTGATTACAGAAACATAACATTAAAAAAAATGTCAATTAAAGAGCTTTTTATGGAGATAGAAATCATCTGGTACAGGTGCTAATAACAGAGAAAGCGTTTAGTGCTTTTACACTCCAACTGAATATTTCATTATGTGCCGCCTGTTTCGCTGTTCGCTCTCAGGACCCCTGTCACTTCAATCTTCCCTAGCTGTGATGACGGGTGTAGCAGAGCTCTGCCAAGATAGCTGTCTTTCACAGACGGCCACTGATGACTGCCTGTCACAAGCCACCACTCCTGCGGACCAGAGACTGCCTTCCTGCCGCAATTCGGGCAGATCTGAGCACATGCATTGTGACTTCCTGCAATTAGGCAGGTCCCGTGACCCTTACGAAAACCTTACAAAAAGTCCATAGGAATGGCATTACATTTGTGGCAGACTTTTCTGTAAGGCCGCCGTAGCTCTTTTTACCTCAATGACAAGCCAGCTGGGAAACAGTCTGACTCATGTAGCCATATTGTTCTCATCAGCCTCTCTTAGCCCCCACCCTCTCCAAACAAAAACCCGAGAGCGCAAGAATGGTTTTGTTTAAAACTCTGAGATCTGTATATCAGATATACAGAGGATCTGAAACGGCAAATGCTGAAACAGAGAAGGGACTACTTAAGGGCTTACTCTACTCAACTCCAAATTATATTTCTCTGCAAAAAAAGGTCTTGGAGTTGAAACAGACACATGGATCGGAGTGATGGAACCAGGTCTTTGTTATGTTTTTTTATCTCACAGTAATTGTTTCCCCCTTTTCAGCAGGAAACCTCTCTATTCGTTCCATTTAACGACTGTGTGTTAATTAGAAATCGGAGGCTCATGTATCAACCGTGTTGGTTAAGACTGAAAATCTTAAATCTGCCCTTAAAGCTCGGCAAGCTTTCGGTTTATTTTTCAAGTTATGTTTAGCTATTCCAGTTTAATGCTCAGCAGACACTGCTAGCTTGGGATGAGCCCTCTCCCTCAATCCCTCTTCAGCAGGCAATGAAAGCAGGCTTTGCTTTGAAAATTTTCCCCATCATGCAAACTGACAAAGGCATGCTTTTCAAAAACCCACAGCCAATCTGTTGATCATTACTTATTTACAAAGGCCTTGAGGCACCGAGTCCTGTAAAAACCATACTTGATACAGTATACACTAGCTTTTTTTTCTGCTTGTAGAATAAAGTATCCCTAAGGCTACCTCAAACCATCACTTTCTATTGCGCATAAAATGCACCTTGTAACACTAAAGTATTTAATATATATGGTATAATATATCTACAGGAAAGGCATTTGTGTAGAAGTAGGCTAGTCTATGTTTGGTAATTTGATGTTTTGCTGAGGGCTATGACTTGAAAAAAGCCTGCACCTAGTACAGAGGACCTGTCATCTCAGTACCCAAGAGCCAGTAGAATAAAGAAGTACCCTACAGCGGCAAAACTTTGACACTGCTTTGAAGTATATCAAAACAGTGTAAATAACTCCCAAGAATTATTATTACTCAAAGATCAAAGAAAAGATGCATATTTTACATGGTAAACAGGGACCTTCCACTCCACACAAAAAGGTTTTCTCCTAAAAGTTAAGGAATAAAACTGGATAGCTTTCCAAAACAACCAGTTATTTGGAAATACGCCAATTTTTTTTTTCTTTGAAAATAGAAAACTGCAGTTTACTTTGGAGTTTTATCATGGGTGTTTTTAACAACGCTCTCTTGTGTAACGGATTCCAACAGGCGAAGAACCTTTATAAGGCTAATGGTTTAGAATCTGTGGAGGCTGGTGAAACAATACGTCTAAGAAAAGAGATGTGAAGTCCTTAACCACACTTCTTGTTTACCGCACAAGATCTACAAAAGGAAAAGGCAGGGCTGTCCATTTCTGCATTTTTAGGATATACAGCACAAGTAGTCCTAAGCAATTATATAGTACTATTCCTAACTACTGCTGTAAGGAAAGCAAGGGCAACAAAAAGCATTGGGTCTAAATCTCAGCTCTGTTTTACAAACAACAGTGTATTGCTGTTTGCAGTCCAACTCTTTGTCTCTTGTTTTTTTATCCACTTTACAACTATTCAGACCTTTAACAGGATCAGTTTCAGAATTCTACCTTCATTGCGTGCAGTTCGTATTATCTTCTTGCCTTCAGCAGTGGCACTAAAACCAATATGAGAATGCCTTTAACAGCCACCCGAGGTGGGTTTTAACACTCATGGTATGGAGCAGAAGGCACGGTGGCAGGCACGTTGAGTTGTGCCCCAGTTGTGACACGTCGCGCCTCCCCGGGCGGAGACCAGCGGGGAGAGAACGGCGCTGGCGTTCAAGCCCCTTTTGCAGGCGAGAGGCGGAAGAGTCGCTTGGGTGTTGATGGGCCCCAAGCATCAGTGCAGCCTGTACTGAGCAGGCCAGACAGAGGCGGGCTGAACTGTGCCCCAATCTCACTAGCATGAGAGCCTCAAGAGCACTGGCCGAATGGCCTCCTCTCGTCTGCAAACTTTTCTTGTATCCTTATGTTAGCTGATTAGGGCTTTTGGGCAAACAGAACCATTAAACAAAACAATGGAAGTGCTCACCCACACCTACACCTTGGCCGCTGCAGTTAAGTAAGATTTATTTAAAAAAACACAGCAAACTTCTCATCAGACCCTCTTACCTAATACCACATACATTCTACTTTTCTTTCTGAATATATAATGTACAATCTTGCCTTAATAGATGGAGAGAGTGCACATGATTTACATGTATTGATGCATGTTTCCTACTATCACCCAATTACATTGAGAGAAGAATACAGATTCATACTTAAGGCAGCAGAACATATTTGCCAAAGCATTAAAAGGATGTGACTATGTTTAATCTAATTCCTATTTTACAGCCTACAGAGCAGATTCTATTTATAAAGTACATCATAGCATAACATTTGTAAAACATTCTTTTGAGTTTCAAGGAAATATTAATGTACAATTTTCATGAGACCATAAATGTTACTGAAGAAACTAATTCTGACAATACTTACTAATTCCTCTTCTAAAATGTTTCCTCTGATTGAATAAAAGCATCAAGAGTTTTTGAAGTAGGCTACCGAACATAAAATAATATTATCTTCAAAAAACTGTTTTCTAAATTTAAGAATCAACAGTAGCAAATACTAGTTGTGTGCAATTCTTTTATCTGACGAGTCAGTCAACAAATTTAAGCTAATGTGGAGGTACACAGCACGCCGCCGTTATTAAGGTGAAACATTCTTTATAGATTTTCAAAAATAAACAGAGAAACAGGAAAGAGAAAGAGTAATAGCAATCAATTCTCAAAAGAAAGCAACTTTAAGTATGAAGTATCCCCCAAAACCCCTCTCACAAAGATTTCACTTTGTGATTTCACTGAATGATTGCTTTAGTGTATTTTTTTAACAATGCATACTGCTCTTCATCTCATGACCACATGTGTTGAATTTTAGCCCTTTCATCAGTCAAAATCAATTAACAGCAATTTAATTCCAAAGGACAAGATAAAAGGAAGGTAATATTTGAGTTCATTTTTGATTGCGATGATACATCTCACATATGGCCTTAAGTACCAAAAACAGTACTCAGAGGGATTCCTACAAAAGACGAATGGCCTTAGGCGAAGTAACCGCATGAGTCCCTCTGATTGGTTAGTGCTGTCATTAGTGCCACTGCTGTTTAAGAAATACATGTGGACGGGACTGGGGTGACAGCTGAGACTTTAAAGCAAGAGTATTTTTCAAACAGCTTTTCATACTCTCTTTCATGACAGAAATTTTTCAGCTCTATCATTAACCGCTGACAAGCTGACAGAATAAATACTTCAGCCTTAAAGGGTTCTTCTCACTCTCCCTTTCTCTCCCTCTTTCTCTCTCCCTGTCTCCCTCTCCCTCACTCGCTCCCTTGTTTCTGAAAGCCAGAAGAGTTTTTTTAAAGCTGTCGTCTTACCTCATCATTTTGGGTGAACAGTTGGGTGAATTTCGCATGCCTCCATTTCGCTGCTTTTTTTTAGGTGACAGTGTTGATGGATGCTCGTCTTCGACTGCGAACATATGCAAAGGTGTCAGATTATGGACTGCTGAAATTGTAATATGTAATGGAAATGACATATTAAAGAACACAAAGCCAACACTCAATCAGTCATTGCAAAAGTCTGAAAAGACCCTCAAAACAGAAAGCTAACATGTTAGTAAGGGGAGGGGAACTGTGTGGAAGGTTAGGGCACACAATCTTAATCTGCCATCTTAATAGGACAAATGGAATGAATAATCATTCTGAAAATCGATGTGCCACTCCATCAAAATAACTGCACATGTGCTCGGCTGGACCTACAGCAGTCTGCATCACTAGATCCTGTTTAAATATGTCTGATTGTCACTGTTTATTGAAAAACAAGGGAAGGCAAAATACATCTGACAGGCAAGAGTGCTTCCAGCTTTCTTTTTGACTACGATGAGTCTCCACAGCACACCAATCCCTGCCATGCCACCCAGAACTAGTGGCCTTCTGCTCTGTCACAGCTCTCCTGCCACACTCATGCTCCCTTGACAGCCACCATCTTGAGATGCCCAGCTTCACTCTGAAACACTGTGTGTTACTGAGCACGATCCCAAGCGTTGTTAACTGCCAACAAATTAAACATGCTGAAAAGATCAGGTTCAATTTTTCTCACCACCACTAACCTACATGCACACAGAGGAAGGGATCACAATCTAACGCAATGCTCAAACCCAATACTGGTTGCATCTGAAGTGATACAAAATGGCACATGAAAACTCAAGAGGCACAGAGGTTTTTAAAGAAGCAAACTTGTTTCACTGAAAGTTTTTCATTAGTTTGAGAATCCAACGAACTGGTGTTAATGACATTAACAATCTTTTTCCTTTTGCTTGGTGCAATGCTACTTCCATTTCTTATTAATTATTCCTCACTATGTTGAATTGTAACTCTTCTGTCAAAAACTTTCACTTTTATGTTACCAGAGGATCTATCTATTTGCTTCACGTTCGTAGAAATTAAACTAAAACTACAAAGCGAGACACAGAATAGAATAAAAGAAGACTTTCCAACTTGAAAAAGGAATATCTAAAACAAGCCTATTCTGAAGAAAGGAGACTGGGTAACAGTGGTTTGATCATTTAAAGAGCTTGTGTATTTCATGTGCCTTTAGACAAGCACTTCTGAAAATGTTATGTACAGATAAGTGATAGAAATGTCAGAGTCACTGTCACTTCAAACCCTTATTAGTTATCCAGGAAAAATTTAATACCACAACACGTTGTTAGTATGTGTACTGCAAGCAATTACCCCTACACAGAATATGATAACCTTGTACTATACAGTAGGTATCCATTTGAAATTGTAGCCTATTAAATTGCAGAAAATAATTCTTACAGTATAATATGATCATTTTGACAATATTATTACAGTTTGAATAGTATATGTTATATATTTAAAACATCCATTGACATACTTAACTCAAATTTCACATAATTACGTAGCAGACTATGCATATTAATGCTAATTAAAAATTACAGGATGTGTGTAGCTACTGACACATTGATGTCTTGAAACTATGGCTCTTTGATGTCTGTGTTCCTTTTAATGATTTTGTTAATTGAAGAATTCAATTTAATTCATATTTCTGGAACTACCTAACTCAGTGACTGTGGTGCCCTTAGTTCTCCAAGGCACACTGCCTTGAGTACAATTATAATTTACAGCCTAAGGAGCTGCCCTTTAGTCATAAGCCAGACAATGCAATATCAAGCAATCTAGGGGTGATTTAATAGGAGGAAATTTGGATAAAACACAATTGCAGTAAATTTACTGTGCCAAAGATATGACATAGCATCTATGATTGCTAATAACACAGAAATAGAGAATCGTGAATTTTGATGAGGCACACTGATCTAACACTTTTAAAATGTAAGTTTTGCGTGGGGTAAATTTCACAGATGGAAAAGGCTAAAAAGTAGCATGCAAATTGGTCAAGGAGGAGAAGACCTGACCTCTGGCATTATGAAATTCAAACCCACTTCAATAAACCAAGTCCTGATGGCTGATGACTAAGTGTTGTCATGGAGTCATTTCAGCCTGTACATGAAATAGAAATATGATCTCTCTTCACATTACATATTTTTATCTTTTAGTCTGAATTATAAAAAACGATACAGAATACGATATTTGATTTGAACCCTTGGCATTTTAAGTGTTTTTTTTAGTTCCGTATTTCATTGTTGTCATATGAAATGTGTTTAATTTATTTCTTTGTGATTCTCATGCTATGTCCACCTTTCCACTTGAATACAAGACAGTCTCAGGAAAAACGACCATCACTGCCACAAAAAAACAAAACCTTCGAAGCCACTCTGAAGACCACCAGTGAATCGACCTTGGGCACCACAATAGAAGTAAACAAAGCATTGATACTGCAGAAGATATATCTATGTGAGTAACACGCATATTCTTCAGAGGAAACTGGACTTTTCTCATCACGGTCATTTTGATAACCTCTCCTGTGGTAACGACTGGGCCCATTTCTACGTGGTTTATCTGGAACATACGTATCGATATTTATCTCTGTCTTCTACCGATCCTCCCTCCTCCTTGATTTGAAACATTTATTGCTGTTGAGATATCCGAGTCGGAGTTTCAGATGTAATTAGATTTTTTTTCTCCTTTTTTCTAGTCTTGTTTAATCTAATAAATGTATTCGGTCTGGGGGCATTCTGTTTTCCATAGCTTGACAGTTACACATATTCAGTCATTAGTAAGGAGCTCCACACATGCAAACCACTCAGACTGCAAATACATGCAAAGTGGTTTGTACTGACGGGTGCACCCGGCTGAGGGGAACATACAGGGGCTGTGATTCGCCATGGAGCTACTGGGATGGTATCGGTACTTCACAGGCAGGCTGCGCGCTCGCTGCAACCTGCTGGGCGCCTCCCAGCCTGGGTCACCTGGGCTCAGCAGGCTGAGCCTGGGCAGGTACAGGCTCCCTTTGCGGTTATTAACTAGAGGAACGGGCTCAGCCACGTCTTCAAAGGGCACTGCACTGAGAAGAGCTTTAGCTGCAGCGCTGCTGTTGAATTTGTAAGACCGGTTTTGGTAAGTCGGTCTAACGTCATCGTTTACTGCCAAATAACGAAAAATAAGTTAAATCAGTTAGGGTTAGGACTGTTACTTTGAGAACATTTTTTTGTTAAAATCTGTTGCTGAAAATGCCTCCTCCAGAAAAAAAATATATTTCTGTGACAGTGTTATAGCAGGAGTGATTTTCTTTGTTTTATATTCGCTGTACACTGTATAATGTACATACCACAAAACAAAAGGTGTTAAGGCTTACCAGCAATATGTTAAAACTAGCTTTAATAATAACCTCATATGTGCATTGAGAAATAAATATGGCAATTTTATTGTTTTCCTTTAAGTGTTTTAGTCTTTTATGTCATAGATGATACATTCATTTTTTTTTCATTAAAAACGATAGTTTTTATAAAACAATACGCTCCTTGCTTTTATAAATGCCACTGAAGATCTCACTGTATACTGATACTTTTGATATGATGGGCTCATTGCTGTTCACAATTTATGGTCTAAAAATACTGAACATAGCTTTACCAATTCTGATTCTACCATTACATACCGAACAAGTAAAATGAAATTATTTATTAAAAACTAGACCTTGGATTCATTAAGAGTGGGCATTCTTCTATGAAAAAGCTAAAAATGAAAGAGCAGAAAGATAAACAATTCAAATATCTTTAAAATTAAATTGCCTACATGGCATATGTATATATTGCTATTTAAAAATATGCTTAACCAAACTGCTTTTCACTGTAAAACAAAGGCATCCGTCTAAAATGATCTGTATTTTAAAAATCCTGCAGAATCTAAACACTTTGTAAATAAACATATATTTAATTATTTCTTTCTACATATTTTAAGTTGACAAAAAAATGATGCAGATTGCTCTCCATTCTTTAAAAAAATAAATTATTTAAACCGGCCTCCTGTGTGAATACCACACAAAAAAACACACTTTGAAACTGGTCCTTAGCAGCAGGGCTGTAGTCAGATATTGGAGACACCTGGTGGCATTCACCTTTCTAAGTAATTGTCTAGGCTGAAGCATGTTCTGCCTGTGTAATTCAGCTTGAATAACTTCTGGATGAAAGGGAAGAGGGTTAACCAGTAAATAGTATATGACGAAAAAAACATGTACAACCCTTTCCAGAACTCGCTCAGAGCAATATATGGATGATTATTTCTACCGTCAGCTGCCGCATAGATTTACACCCTGCCCTGATAACTCCTGGATTCATCTGCCCCTTGTCAAACATGTACAGCATTACTTTGAGAATACACAGAGTGGCAGTTTCACTGGGGATCTAGAATAATCCAGACGGCGGCTGTCTCTTCCTAAACTGCAAATCAAATGATGAGTTTGTGATGTACTTCTTATCAAGCACAGACGTAAATGGAAAAATTCCATAACATTTTGATTTAGAGATTTATTCTAAGCCTCCCCCCCACCCCCCCAACACTTGCTGATTTTCTTTTTGTTGGCTGATTTACTGAAATTTCGTTTAAAGATTTTAGGGAACAAATGTGACATTTCATGTCTGGATTGCCAAAGTAAATCATGATGCTTGGTAAATGTCCTAAAAGTTAACACCTTTTTTTTGCACTTTCACTGATTTGATCTGCATTACACTTTTGAACAGATCATGAGGTTTTTGTTCAGTAATTGTGGAAAAAAAGATTACATTTGTACAAGGTGCTATTTTCTGAGAGAAATTAAAGCATTCTTGGATAAAATATTACTGTATATTCAGAGGCACAGATTTCAGATATTCATACCTAGCTTCAAAATAGACATTGACATACACACACGTACAGTACAGACACTGCATATATGCTTCAAGAACGCAAATATCCCTTACTATCTACAATCAAATTTTAGGATTTATAAAGTGTAGGATTGTGAGCAGGCTTAAAACCTTTGATGTATGTAATTGTAAATAAAATAAAGTTGAATGTGTACCACCAAACACATTCTAAACTAGCAGACTACAATTTTACAGCACTCAAATTGGAGTTTTACATTGGAGTTTTACAAAATTTACTTGTCCTATTTTCTTGGAGTTCTAGCCCCATCTGCTGTTCACGGTAGGATGGTACAAATAAATTTTCATGACTATACAGCACGATGCTTTTACATGTTCTGTATCTTATCTACTCCTCAGACCTTTCTTCTCACATATATACAAAATCATTTAACTGCTACTTATCTATGTCATGCATAGATGCTAAAGTAACTTTAAGGGTTTTTTTCTTTTTTTACCGGTGTTTACTTGACTAAAATAAACAAAAACAAAACAGTACTTAATAATGAGTTCAATAGCAAAAACTCCAGTCAAACAGTGACTTCACCGTGTTTCTTCCTCACTATACAAACAGGTAAAGGGGGTACGCTACTCACCAAAGGGAAAGTAAAAGGACAACATGTGCAGACTACAGTACTAAACGCAAAACAAAGAGAGCACAGAACATGTTACTAGGAAGGTGCTAAATGAGAAAGGGAAAGCAGAGTATGCACAGAAAAGAAGAGAGAAACAAATGAGAGACTTACTTGATCTGATATATCCGTTATAGTTATATTTTGCTGAGAAAAATGCAAAGACAGTGACAGGTTACGGGGAAGAAAAGTGTTGCATTGGAGAAGATGATAAGCAAGATCACTGGAAACTGAATGCTAGGTTGAGAAAAAGGAGCTCATTCTTTAAGCCAGGTTTGGAATAGGGCATGACTGAATGTACCGAATGTATGATATAATGAAAACACTGAGGTTCATGAATTGATGCTAAACAGAGACACAGTAAGGGAAAATGAAGAGATTTGAGAAAAAGAGAAAACTTTTTTATCCGTGTATCTTTTTTTTTTTTGGTTCATCAGGGAAGAAGATTTTTAGTTGTTTACACAAAAACTTCTGATTCTGTTTAAGTGCTTTCCGAACAACTGATATTTTTATTATTAAACTAGTCCCATAATGAAAAAAACGCTTGTTTTTTTCTGATTTGTATATTCTCCAGAACGAATAACATATGGTTAATCACCAAAAAACAAAAGTCCATCATTTAAAGAACTTTGAAATAATATCGTAATTTATTTTTTAGCCCTAGAACAAAAAATCAAGAAACCTTTTTAAGAGAATTGTTCCAATTAATAACTTTATCTAATGATCAATCCCCAATTATATATTTGCACACAAATATATTAAATTATATTCTAAAAATGATCAAATATATTTTCTCTTTAATTTCAATAACGGATGATTTTCAAATAAAATATTTGACATTTTTTTAGGTCCCATGGCAGGAAGCAGACTCAAATTATTGTTTAAAACAACGCCAAGGGCTACATCCACAACAGGTAATTGCTGAAATAAAGTAAAGGCTTCTTGCATGCGTGTGATATTCAGCAGCAGTCAGCTTTCTCAAACTGAGAGGCCTAAAGTTCATCCAGCCCCGAATGAAAAGAAAATGTTTCTAATGCAGGTGGACTGCAAAAGGGAAGCCAGTGCTGCAGAATTTGCTCTGAGCCTGGTTAGGATCAAGACTCCACTTGTTCATTAGTACTTTATTTCATACAGTAAAGGTCACAGTTTGGGCTCAAGGCAGGACTGTGACAAAAATGTTCAACTAGAAGCCACGCTGGCCCTGGCATCTGTCGTTTGCGATCGGACAGCACAAGAAGAGCTCGGGAGCGAACTGGCGAGCATCTGTCCTGCACTGCGGAGGAGAGAGGAGGGATCTGCTGCCTGGTGGTAAGAAACTGTCAGGGGGAGTTTCATGACAACCAGCAGCGCTCAGGAAATGAAAATGCAAACATAATTTCCATGTCACCCTGCATAAGGCCCTCTGCTAAATTCACTCCACTCGATGCAGACAGCATCTTTTCTAGCTTGTTCCCATCATTGCAATCCATGAGCGAGCCACTTCTCTGTGACCCGAGCAGAAAAAAAAACTGCAGGAAAGTGATGCCTGAAGAGATGAAAAGATGTTCTGACCTCTTTTCCTAAGAAGATGCTTGCTGTTAAATCTATATGACTCAACATTGTGATCTAAGAAATGAGAATACATTCAAACGCGCGCGAGAAAGCAACATGAGGAAGCCGGGCTTCTGAGATGTCAGGTTGCATGAAACCTCTGGGAGAAGGACGATGGCCTTTAATTCTTTCAAATATTTTGCCACATGCAGTGCAGCTAAATCCTTGCATATTCAGTTTTCGGTGGTTCAGGATCATATATAAGCAAAATTCATCAGCAGCTTGAACTCTGCGTATTTCTACTTTGATTTTTTCATAGCAAACGAAATACTTGCTGTCTGTTTCAATGCTACAAAACCCAATTAAGTCCCCTATTCCATACTGGTGCAACTGTATGTGCTGTATTCCATCCTGCTTCTTGTAAAATGACATTTCTTTGTACAGATCCTCCTTGGGTACAAAAAAATCGTTGCCTGCCTTTCATGCATCTAATTTCTATTAGCTCTTCTAAGGGACTAATATTTGTCTATGCTTTAGCTTGTATGGAAACCCATTACACTCTCCAGCTGCTGCAGGAACACAACAAGACAGAATTTAAATCGCACTAATCTGAAAGCTACATCTTCCCAATAGGTATACGTGCTTACTGAAATATAATAACTCTACTGTACAGCATGTGTCATAGCATATATATTGGGACATTACTGTATCCCCTGGAAAAGTATTTATTTCAACAACATCTGTGTTTCTCATGTCATGGAAAATCTCTTCTCTGCTTTCATAAGTACAGTATGTGCAAATTCCTCCATGCAGGGACAAGTGTGGATATCTGAATCTTTTCTATTTTATTATCCATAGCAATTCAGCCTAGTCACATTCGAATAAGCTGCTCCGGTTCATCAAATTAAGTGAATGAAATAAAAAAGACAATAAAAATGTGCAATACTTTGAAACTTTCCCTCATCTGTGAAAATGTATACACATCTAAAATCTATAAATTTTGCATTGCTTGATTACGATAAAAATAAAAATAAAACTGTCTGTTTAGGTCCAGCTAATGTATGAGGCCCTGGATTATTGATAGTTTATTGAGCTATACTTTAAGTTTAAACCTCTACTGTAAATCATTGCTCAAGGAGAAAACACACAATACTAGCTGAACATAAAGGAGTCCCACCAGATAGGTTATTATCGGTTCACTGTAAAGGACTTACAAGAAGAGTGTTTTACATTAATCTCTACAGCAGTTTGTATTTTCAAATGCAAATCTGCCATGGTCTGCCATGGTAACCAGTAATTCCAGAACATAGCAAATTAAAAAAATAAGTAAAGGTATTCATCTTTTTTTTTGCAGGAGGATGAGGTATTTTTTTAAGTATTACATTTATAGATAAAACTAATATTAACTAATGAGAAGTTTAGAGACTACTAGATACCAAGAGAGTGTGGAATAAAGATTAATTGTGGAAGACTGAAAATATATCTTTATATATCTATATATTTGCGAGTTAAATAAATGGTGTCATACATTTCTAATAGAGATCATTTTTAAAGCTAAAGTATACAACTGTTAGGCACAGAGTATTTCATAATCTGATTTACAACATCCAGAATAAAACACTAAAATATGAACATGCACAGAAAAGACCCTCAAAGGAATTTCTGAAACAGCAATCCTCAAGTGCCACAAGTCCAGTCCTACAGGGGGCTATAAGCACAGCAAGCTCGGTAATGATATAATGACCTTTAATGAGTACCCAGGGAAAAAGAACAGTACCAAAATAAAAGACAAAGGGCACCATCCATCAGCACAGAGATGACACTAATTCAGGCTGATTTTCAAAACGACCAAAGAATTTTCAAGAGGAAATGTGATCTGCTGATTTGACCTTGCTTTGATATGGGGCTTTGCTGTTGCCATTTCTAATTGACAAACACTTAGTATTTCACATCTGCTCATGGTTAATGAAAGGTCCCATCTCACCACTGTCCTCTGAGTAGCTGACTGCTTAAGTCATTTGACCTATCAAACTGCTAAAATCACAGAATGATTTCAATTGAAGTTCTGCCAGATGATTTTCCTTTAGGATTCTAATAGAGTAAGACAGGTCAGCATTGGTACACAAGGCATTAAAATAAAGGCTGTTGACTTTTCTTCTGATTACTGAAGGTTAACAGCAAATCACCTAAAGAACTGTCATGTTTTCTGTCTTTTCTGTAACAGAAAGCAAAGAGAAAAAGACAGAACTGAAGTTGTTCAAAATATGACGGTGATGCTTTACAGTCTTGTACTTAAGCAATACAAGAAAGGAAATTAACTGTAGAGCAATCTTTTTGTGTATTCCCTATGTGCTATTTCTATGGCAGTGTAAGAGAACTGGGCTGACAACAACTAAAGGTACAAATCTGACTTCAAATTACCCCATTGAGGAAAAATATTTAAGAACAAATCATAAAACAATAAAAAAAATAATACAAACAAAAGTTTGTGCATCTAAGAAACAGTCTTAAAGGCCAAACACAAAAGTCTTCTACATTTCTACTGAGAATTTGCAACTCGCTGCTATGTTGGCGTCAGTGGTTTTGTATCCTAGTTTTATTACAGCTGCTGAAGGAACAGAAGTATTTCAGACATTAAATCATGCCCATTTAAAGCCTGGATGCTGAAATGCGAACCTCTTGAAGAGGATTATAAGGCAATGTCTCTGTGCTCCTCTTTCCTTTCACTTGTTACTCTGTTTTCCTTGGCCAAATTGCATCATTCACAAAACAGGAAATAGATTAATCTAAAGCTTTCCAGCAAAATGAATGGCTCTCTAGAAAGGACCAAACTATACCGAAGCACTGCATGATTACCACCCCCACACTACTCTAATGGGGACCATTAACATGTTGTCGCATTACAAAAGAATTTGGAAAAACACTGCATGGAGATTATCTCATTTTCAAAGGAGTCTCTTCGTACAATTCTAACTCTGAAGACAATACCAAACAATTTAGGACTTTTTAAGATAAATGAAAAATAAGTGGAACTACGGTATTGTCTTTAAGGCTGGGAAAGCCAAGGAATATGCTTCTAGTCATGAAGTGAACTGACAAGGCTTACAACTGTCTCCTGAGTGTCTGTATGCTGAAAAGTGTACAAGGCAAGATGAACTTGTACCTTTATACACAATTACAAAAATGTTATGAATGGCTTATTTTTAACTGTAACTTCAACTTGACGCCTGTGCTTCATTTTGAATTGTAACATACTCATTAACACCAAGCCACTTGTTACTTTAGCAAATTTCCTCCAGTTTTTAAAGAGACACGTGTATGGCACTCGGTCTAAAAAATGTGGAGCACTCTACATTTATAAAATAAGACAATGAGTTACAAAACAGAAGTGAATCTTCTACAGTAAGGCCTTGCAATTAAAAAAAAAAACTTCGGGATAGATGGAGGTTAAACATTGTTAAGCCCTTGGATAAGTCAAAGTCCATGAGGAAATCCTGGGAACCTGAATTCGATTTGGAAGCACACAGAAGAAAGACAAAATGTTAGCTGCTAGCTTGAACGGACCTTGAAATATCCCCATCCTGTAAATTATCCTAAACTAACACAGTACATAAACCACTTGACAGGTGGTTTCCTTCCACATGACATTTGCCCAGGATTTGTCAGCTGTTTTCACAATAGTTTGTTGTGCTTGTTGTTAAACTAAATATACACCAAACAGAGAACCACTCCAAAACAAAAAGACACTGGGACAACACTTGTTTCACTGGTACAGCATGCTGGATCACAGACCTAAAACCTAGGAAGCCGCACAAAGCAACAACACTATAAAGCAAAAATAAAGTACCCAATAAACAAAAAAAAAGCAATAGCCACAATTTGCCAAACAAAAGTAAATTATGAATCCACAATGCACAACACAAGCACGCGGATAACGCCACGATCACAAACACGGAACAGCATGTGTTGGTGTTCAAACTTACAGGCACGTAAACTGGTTGAGCAATCATTAACAGAGACAGAAGAAAGTGGGAAGGCTCTCTCAAGGGTGTCCATGTTACTATGTACACTGCCTGACATGCAAGAGCAGTCACGCTCAGAGCGTCCGCAATCAAAACAACATGCCAGTTTCATTCTTTTGTAGATGGACATCTTGGCTATAATCATGTTTTGGATGAGAGGAAAGGAAAAGCAGCAGGTTAATGGCAAGGTTATACTTAACCAGGCACTCGGAAGGTAACTTCAGAGGGGAAAAGTGCAGGCCTTAGAGAGACTGGTCACAGGCTTGACCCCCATCTGGAGATGTGACTGTCCATCTCCACAAAGTGGAGGGACTCACAGATTAACAAAGCATTTTTTAATGAATGGGAGAATGCATGCTTTTGGGGAACACAGATGTACACTGCTTTCATTTACAGATATTCACAATTAGAAGTAGTTTACAAATCCAGCCCCTCCGATCAGCTGGGTCTGAAAGGAAAGGTAACAACACAAACAATGTTCACAGTTTTTACCTTAAAGCTGCATCTCGATCGTTTTAAGACACCATACAGTACCTTGAAAATCAACAACACTGTCCTTTTTTTCCCCAGACATGACTGTTTTTTTAGGTCTTCCCATTTAACTGAGCCATACAAATGTGTGTGTTTTTAAGGGCCTTGGGAAGGTATCAATCTCCAGGGTCAAGCTCTGTTCTAAGGCCTTTCATGTTAATATCGGTCAAGCAAGGGTAACAATATGACAGTGAGAGGGGGCATTCAGGGTAATGGATGAATGATATCTTCGGCTGCAAACCCCATTTTCTCTGGAACTCTCCTTTGATTTTACATTTCCGTGATTTGCATCTTATCAGGATCTTGTAGCTGTATCCACCATGCAGCATCAGCCCTGTTAATCGCATGACACTATACATTCCATAATCAACTAATCCAGTTATTTCACGACAGCCCCCAAAAGCACTGCAAAGTCAAAATGTAAAAGTTACACTTCTGAAGCTCTGCAAGTTTGTTCTGTAAGTGACCGTACATTAGAGGAAAAAAAGTGTTTTGTTCCTCAGCGAGATAAAATTTGGAAGGTGAGTTCAGTCATTTTGTGACTGACTTGTCGATCTGTAATTGAATAATTAATCAGCTTGTACACTGCACAGTGATGCTGAATTTTTTTCAAACAACCAGCCGTTGTTGCCCGATTGTGCCGCTCTGTAACTGATGTACAAGATGTAGCAAAGAGCAGAAGGGTTAAACTTTTGCAAATCTGTTTTAAAGCAATACTTGCTTGCTGCACAGCAGGAAAAAAGATGTGCATAAAAACTCAGGGGCACTGTAGTGAAACAGTGCAGCAAAAAAATGCTGTGATGCTGGGGAGTAACAGTCCCTGGTTTTCATTCTCATGGAGCTGTTTTGCAAACGAACGGTAATTGAGTCTGACACTTTTTAAAGAAATACAATCTTTAGGGAAAAACAGCTTTTTGAATTGCGTTTGTGGAAATGAACCCAAATTAAGTGGCCAATTTAGCTCCCCACTCGAGAGAGAGAGAGAGAGAGAGAGAGAGAGAGAGTTCGGTACAAGACATGACTTTAAAACAAAGCCTTCAGGGACTGTTGTTCTTATAAGACCATGCATAATTATTTGAATTAGTAATCATTAGCATGCAGAAAAGAGGATTTAACCTTAATAATAAAGAATCAAATTAATTGCTTTACGTGTTGAAACAGTGTAAGCAATCAAATAAGAGCAATAAGACTGTGATATTTAAAATAAAATAATACAGGTACCATGCTTAAACCCATTACTTCTGAACATTCATTTTACATTCATAAAGAGCTCAGGATGTTGAAATGTTAGTCAGAAATACATGTACATGTAGGGAAATGAAACCACAAGACTGGATGAGTTTTTATGATTTAAATGATTTCACACACAACCCAGCACTGAATCCTCAAAGAAGAAAATAATCAAAAGAAAACCAACCTCATTTACCAAGAATGCTATCAACAGTGACAGTGGATGTTTACTAATGAAGACCTGAAGTTCTTTAGTTGTTCTAATTTCTTCATCAAATCTACTTTCAATCATACTGGAACACCAATTAGGTTAATATATAATAATTAACATATTAATTACACTATCAGATCAATATACCTCTCATATACTGTATACATATTGTTAGATTTCCTCAAAATATTTAAAAGGAGAAGTGTGAAAAACCAGTAAAACAAAATAGGAAGGGAACAGCACTATGAAATAAATGAGCTTGCTTGGTTTTGTTGCACTGTTCAATATACTGTAACAGTATTGTCGGCTGATTGCATTCCTGAAACAAGGGTTTGAGGACCTCAGTGTATATGCTCTCAGATATCACAGGAGTTAACAGTAGAACTATGGGGACATCTAGTGGCAAGTTGCTGTACAGCAGCTAGTTCAACAGTGACGAGATAATCTGAGGAGTATACTCATGGCCAGTGAGTAAAAAAGGGCCCAACTACCATCAAGAATTGAAATGGGGACAATGTCATTTCAATTCGCCAAGTACTGATGATCCCTAAATACGAGAAAGAAGCTATGCAAAATACCAGGGCAGGGAGAGCCTTGAAGCAGAAGAGGAGGACCAGATTGTTTTGATTGTGTTTTGGCGACGCTGTTCGTTAAGTCCAAGAATTTGAAGAACTTCCCACAGAACACTTTCCGCTTTCTAAATAATACAGCAGCATGCAAAATTGGTTCTGACAGCAGGCAGATGAAATTAAACGGCCCAAGTTGCAGTTTTTTCTTTTCTTGGCTACTCTAAATCCATGACTAATGTTACCAATATCAATCCATTATGTTTGACATTGTAGATCGTCACCGCTTAATTTTGTTTTTTTGTTTGGGGGGAGGGGGGCTGGAATTACGAAGAGCTTTTGTTTGTAAGCTTGGGCTTAACTGAAAACATTTTGAAATCTTAGGAATATTTATCTTCCACTGCTTCCCATGCAATTGTCTGCTATTTTTCTAACCAAAGCAGAAGATACCCATTAGTGAAATGGACTCGATTCATATTCTGACTTGTAATCAAGTGTTATTCTCTCTGCACAGAGTACTGCTGTATTCTTTTTTATCTGTGGACAGTATAGAGATGACAGGTGTGGGAGGGATGTGTTTGCTACACTGGTACATGCAACATAGATAGAAACTATCTGCTGAAGAAAGACAGTTGGACTGCAGTCTGGGAACAGGGAACCCGTTTTTACTCACAATATATCACTATCAGTGTGCAGTTAAAATATAGTGTCGTGTTCCAAGGCAGCAAGGAAAAAATAAATCAAAAATATGTCAATGGTCATAAAACTGGCAACACAAATTTTCATAAAAGAAATGGACTTTTTTCCCCATAAGAACATAGCATACTGTATATACATATTTATTTTGCCAACATTAATCATTAAAAAAAAATAAACATAACGGCAACAACAAAAACCGCTGCTACAAAAACATACGCAGCATTATGGATAGAAATCCCAATATAATTATTTTTTTTCCCATGAAACATTTTGAAACCAAAGGTCTACTTACTGTATACAGTACATAGATTTCCACAGTTCTGAATGAATAAGTGAGGCTGACATGAGAAAATGACAGTAGATTTTTGTTTTTCTGTAACTGTTTATTTAGGCTGCTTTAAAGTAATTATCTCTGGCCTTTACAGCCTTGGTATTTTTTAAGCTGAATTATTAATACATGGCCTAAGTAGTTTGGGCGACTGGCTATGTAGGTCAGGTAATAACAATGTGACACTGCTACATTAATGTTAATGCTAGCTCTGCTGGAACAGTAATCCAGAGATTCCGTAATACTAAAAAATCGTTTCTTAATGTTATTATTCATGACTATCAGTGCTCAAGACTGGTAAACCTTTGGTTTAGTTTTCTTTCAATAGTTTGTGTTTCAAGAAATGGCTGGATGACATTCTTTTATTAGTTCACTAATAAATACCAAATGTACTAGGAGAGCTGAATGGTCCCATCTAAATTGTAACCTTTTGTTCTTATTTTGCATTACCTTCAAATTAAGACTTGTGTCCAGATGAAGGAGCATCTGGAAAATATACTTTCGCGTATTTTTGTCACAAATTTCTAATAGATGGATTCTTTAATTTAGATTCAAATTCGTCTGCTGAAAGAACTGCTTTTTCTAACACCTTTAAATATAAACACTGCTCAACAGGGTAATTTAGACAAAACCATAGCAAATCTTCAGTACAAATCCTTTCCGGAACTGAGTTAACATAGATGATATTAACAGTAAAATGATGAAATGGCAATAAGGTGTTTCCATGTGTTTCTGCTGGCTCTGAAACACACGCGTCTAATTTCCACCTGACTAGTAACATTACCTAGGTTGCTCTCAAAGAGAAGCAGTTGGATTCTGACAGCCTCCTTCTTCAGCCTCACTAATCACGTCATCTGATTTCTACATCTGTTTGGCATCACATCATTAACATGCTGATGTGTGGCTGCTTCACTTTAAACACTCTCTCTCTCTCTGAATGTTTCAGCACTGAAGCTTAATTCTAAGTCTCATCCATAATGCTATGACACTGACAGAAATGACAAAGTTCTTTAACTCCAGGTCCTGGCCATGGTGTGTAAGGGGTGTTTGTTTCATGTGTTTAAGAACTTTGTCATAAAAGCAATTTCATTGTAAACATTGTGATTGTACCTAAAATTAAGCCCAAAAAACAAAATATTTCAGGCATACAAAACCGTCCTGTGAAAGCATTCTTTCATAAAAGTTGTGACTTGTTACTATAATATTAAATCTGATCATCCTCAGCTTTACAATTTGTGAGCACTGAAATTTAAAGAAATACACAATTTCAACAATTCTTGTCCCATTCTGAAACAGGAAAGAGAAATTGAACTTACGCCTTTTGCAGCCACACTTTTTAATCCTTTTGGGATCTGTGATGTCATCATGACAAGCTTTGCAGTAGAAAAATGCCCTAAAGAAACACAGTGGAAACACTGACAGTTTTCTTAAAACACTCATACCACCTGCCTGCTACAACAGAAAAAATGACAAAGCACATCATAATTAATAAACATTAATTATTAATAGTGGTGATTAAGAATCAAAGTCTCTTATAACTTCTGATAACTGATATTTCCCATTGATATAGCATTTTCATTCCCCCCACCTGGGTGAACTGTGACCCATTATCAGCCTGCAGCCCCACTACACAATCAGAAACTGCTTCACCAACTGAACAGATAGAAATGCATGTGAAATTTCTGAATAGACAACATGTTCTAAGATGCAAAACAGTTTCCAGCATGACCACGCCCTATAACTATCTACTGTAGCAAATGAGAAATTATTTTTCGAATCTCTATGGCTTGGTGTGGACAGTGCAGTCGGAAATGCTTGAGTTTACTTGGATCCTAAATCATTTCATCCCTTGTGAAGTCTCCTGCATGTGGAAGTTCTCCACACTGAGCTGCCAAAAGTATCTGAATCCTGATGTTTTACCTGAATTAACCCCAAAATCACCATCATAACTCCTTCATAAACACTACACAGCAGGTATAAAAACCATATAACAAAACACACATCAGGACCACTGCTACTGAGCTTCATCTGCAAAAAGTCAGGTCTCAAGTCCTTTATAGTGTCTTCCATCATTTTCACCTGACTTCGTATCTGGAGTCGTGCCCTCAGCTTTCAGCTGACACTGTGAATGGTGATAAATATTTGTGTGCCTGTAATGTCAATTGCACACCTGGTTGTGAAGGACTACAGTGTAAGCACCTCCTCATTTAGTGTTGACCAATGCTTATGAAGGAGTTATGATGGTGTTTTTTATTACTTATTCGTTAACAAGATACTGTCTGAACTCCTTAATGGAGCACAAAGCAAACCAACAATCTTCCAACACGCCAGCATCTTCACTTTAGCATGATTAACTTATTTTGCCTAATCCTTTTATCCAAGTCAACTACTGTATATTTTAGCCCACTGAAGAGCCGGCATTTTCCCAGAACAGGCAGACTGAAGTAGTACATTAGTCAAGGGTTCAAAAGCAGCGTCTGACCTGGGATTGAAACCCACAACTTTCCAATTCTGATTCCAGAGCCCTGACCACTACTCCACACCTCTACGACTTTCCATTCTCCCAGTCAAGCACAAGTTTACCTTTTCACTTCTTTAGCATCACTGGCAATAAAGAATCCTAAGGTACCTTCTTGCATCTTCACATGGTTCCCAGGGTTAATAAGGATGCTGCTCGGTAGAGAGAAAATCACAGTCATTACACCTTTTGGAAATAATTAACCACCGCATGTTCTAATCAAGAGGAATGGTACACACAAATATATGATACATTTATCTGAAGATAACAAAATACAGAAATGGCTTGATCCTTGATACTTCTGTACTCAGACGTTTGTACCAAGATACCACTGAATGCTGGGTGTTAACGGATATGAAAGTGTTAGTAGCAGGTTTTGGCAGAGTGATGCTCCATCAGTTGGAACATTGAAAGAGCTGTTCGTTGAAGGCATTTCAATCTTTTGAAACAAATGCAGGACTGCTGGATTGGTATTTTTAAGGATCTCACAGCAGAGTCACTAAAATCCATACTTAAAACCTTACTCTAAATTTAATTCTGAGCTGAATTAATGCATGTACAGTAACACTGTATAATGATAGTATACATACAGTAGTATACTATTTAGAACTCCAAAACACTGTACATCAAATGCATTCAACAGAGTATTACAATAATGATGACTGTCAGTCAGTAAGACATTCAGCTTCTTTTGTTTTGTCCTGAACCCCTGTAAACACATCTTCACCAAGGCAAGACTAATGGCAAGGTTTGGCTGAGCCATACCTTGTATAAAGCAAAATAAAGAGCAAAATTCATTTGACACATACCAGGACCTAGAAACATGCCAAATCAAAATATGAATGTGCATAGATATGCATATACAAAATGTTTGTTTAGCGTTTCTTAAACCTAAAATTATTTATAATATAGGGTACTGTCATAATATAAAGGCTGAGTTCAATGAGAAACTGCAAACAATCAGCTTTTCTACAATTGCAATGGTAGTTTATAATAATATGTTATTTACATGCAGAGACGGTTGTCAATCTGTTTTTTATCTTATTTAGTCAATTAATTTTTTAAGTTCAGAAAAATAAAATACGTTAAATTCCACCACTGGTTTAAAAATGTCTCATAATCCCTTGTATTTTTTAAAATATTTATTAAGATTCAGAATTAAAAAAAAAGAATGTTTTGAACTTTTGTGTGAACCCACCCAAATATGAAAATTAAACTTTAAAATTCCCTCTGAACCCAAGAGTACTGAGAGTACTGTTTAAATGGCATGTAATAATTTAAAATAACAAATTATTCTCCATACAAATCTAATTCTTTGAAGGTTTTTAATTTCATCTGCAATCATTATTTCCTAGGAATGAGATAATATGTTGCATATTGCTTGTGTTCTAAAAAGCGTTCTTTTTCCTTTTAGGTAAAAATAATTTTCTAAACATCTAAACACCTAAAAAACCCAAAACCAGAAATCTTTACAGCAAAAGTCAATTGGCAGTATGGAGGCAGCACCTATAGAAACACTGTATCATTCCCCATTAATTAGACTGAAACGCGACTGAACAACAGTTTTCATTAATGGTTGCCTATAAAAAGGAATCATCAATGATATTAACCTACGGCAGCTGTGACATTTATCAAACAGTAAAACTAACCATGTCTATGACTATGGTAAATGAGCCCAGATGAAAGTGAAAACTTATAGCTTCATGTATTGATCAATTTATGGATCATGCATATGCAGTCATCCCTTCTACTGTTAAATATTGCATACATTCAAAGATGCACATGAACTAAGGCAAATACAGAGGAGAACTAATTCATGCAGGAATGTTGTGTGATATTATTCTCACTCTTTCTTCTGGGCTCCAGAGATATTTCATTAAACAAAAAAGTGAATCCAATCACAAACCACATGCTATAAGAAAAGAAAATAAGAGAACACCAGTGCAAGATCACAAACTTTGCTCCCCAAATCTGAGATTTGTACTAAGGTACTTAAATAAATACATATTTGTGTCTCTTACAAATATTCTGCATGCAGGTAAATGGAATGATGAGATATTTCAGTCAGTTTCTGAAGATAAAATTGAATTTCCAGTTTTTAATTGAATAATTAATTTAGAGTAAAATAAACGGTGACAAAACCTCATATTCTGGGAAACAAGAAACACATCATGCCGTTTCACACTACACTCTATTAAGCATGCTGTTACCGAGTCGAGAATTAAAAAACGGCACATCTACGAGAAGAGATGCAAACACTGCAGACCATGTAGATGCTAACTGTTGCAGTAACTTCTCTGCAGTTGGATCATTAAACACCAAACTGACAGGAAGTCACCTCTCTTTACAAACATCTACTCAGGAGCGCACAGGCATTAGGATATAGGTTGGGAGACGAGAGCACACACATGGAATGAAGGCAGTGATGAACAGCAGGAATGAAAGTGAATTACGGCAAGTTTTGCACAAAATTGAAACTTATTAGCAATACAATCTGGATCAAAACAGGGGTTAGCCGAAACAAAATTGTTGCTTCCATGCCTTTATATTATCATTCAATGCAAAAAAAATTAAAATAACATGGTGAAAGAACAACCAAAAATATCTTGATATTAAAACTGAAGAAAAAAAAACATGCCCTCATAAGAAGTATAGTGCAGTACAATGGAAATGAACTTAAGTTCTTTGTTTACAGTGGTATTCATCAAAAGAAACAACTAAGAAAACATTATTTTTATAGTAAAAAATGAAACCTCGCTGATACACAAAAGCGACTCAGCATTTATGTAGCTTCTTGGCTGAGATATGTGAAATGAAACTATGAGAACATGAAGTACTGCTTCATAAAAAAACATTCGGAACAAAAACACAGGGAAAAGAATCAGGCTAGACAAGAGAATGAAGACAACAACAGCCGACAGACACTCAAAAAACACCTCAGGTGACGAAATAGCGGACGAACGTGAGACAAATTCTCGAAATTAAAAAAGTAAAAAATGGAGGGGGATATTTGCCTGGATACACCAGCAGTGTCATTACAGTAAAAAACTGCCCTTTTCTCTTTTTGATTTGCCTGCAAAGAAGTTAGTGCATTAGGCACAGAAATAAAAATAAAACTACTAAAGATATTGGCCAGGTTGGGGGGAATATTATCCTTGAGATTTAATCCTGAAGTTGTCAGATCTAAAGTAGTGAAGGAAGGGCTGAGGTTTGTAGGAGAGATAACGAAGAGTGCATACCGCTTTCGGCTTCTGCAAACAACAAGAAAAAAAATTTCAAATCAAACAGTGCGATAAGGAAATTTGAACAGAAAGTAAGAGGCAACATTTCATAGGAAGTGTCACTAAATGAAGGGCAATCTCTCAGAGAGGAGCAGGTTCTTTCCCATTGAAACTGATTTTAAATCTGTATGAAGAACTTCTCTGTTTGTTCACAAACTGCAAAACCTATGGTTTTGGGGCGACCTACAGGTTAATGTTGACTTCATATACATTTAAGATCCTTTCAACAGGAAAATAATTAGTATTACGCTTCAATTAGCGAACCTCGTTATGAAATGTTTCAACCAAAAAAGTTCAAAATTCCCCGCATTTATTTTTCTGAAGAATACAAACAACATAAAAGACAAAAAAACAACAAAGACAAAAAACAACAGAACAAATAGAAAAATTAAATGAAACCAAAACAAAGGCTTGAAATTTGCCAACACAGGAATAAAACACAAAAGGTTTTTGGGATATATACTGTATTTATAGTACATATATATGTACATATATATGTATATACTGTATAAATCTTTTTTTGAAAAGAAACTTTTTTTTTTGCTTTGCTGTTTAGCACAAAATAATTGTGTTGTGTATGATTTATAGTCTCAAGTTAATATTTAGACTACTGCCCAAAAAACCCCCCACATATTTGTGTTTAAAGAAGTACTTAAAATATTCTTTGAAAAACTTCCCCAACCCCTAAGGAGAAAAATAACGACTAAGTCATTTTCATTGATTTGTATATTGAAAAGTCTTTCAGATATCGGTGTTTGGAAATTCCCTTAGGGTCCCTCTTGCGCAGGTCACAGCAGGAGAGAATTATTAAATAAGGTTTCTATACACAGCAGAACTTGACAAAGGTATTGATAGTGAAAGGGTGGGATCCGGCAATTTGAGGTGACTGAAACATAGTACTTCATGTTAATAGTTATCATGGTTCAGGATTTAGTCAACAAAATGTCACAGTAACGCTATTAATGAGAGGCCAATATTGTCTCAGAGTGAAGCTCACATCAATAGGGTTACAGTGAATTTAAGTGATGTAATGACCCTTTAGTGAATTTGACAGTATTACCAGTAACAACTCTAGATAACATGCACATCTTCATTAGCAGTGGTGAGTGGGTATGTTCTGTAATAAAGTTGTGTTCTCAGCTACAGTTCCTGCTTAAAATTCCACACTACCTGTGCTCAGAAACATATAGACTTTTCACAACCTACTGTGAATATAGTTTGATATTTTAGATCAATATCACTGCATGTTATTTATATTAGGAATAATACATAGGACTACAGAGCTGGTAATTCTGGAAAATTACAAAATGTTTACAAGCAGCAACACAAAAATAAACAATTGTACCTGAGAAAAACTGAAAAATGAATGTTACAAGATAAAAAAATGAACTGTAATATTTTAGATAATTCTACCTCTGAAGGGAAACTGTCCATACTATTCTTGTAACATCCAATGAAGTTTAAAATGAATAAAATATCTTACCTGCTCTCCCTTTTATCAGACTTGTATTCGATGGCTATCAACAACAGCTTCAGCTTCACGTAACACAGTCTGGAAAAAGAAACTTGTAATAAGTAAATACACCCTTTTCTTCTCCTTTCTTTTACTAGGAAAATCCATTAAGAACACAATTTTAATTGACAAAGATAACCATTTATATGCTGCATGTTTTACTGGGACAGTGTACAGAGGTACAGAGCCATGATCTCAGCTCCACACTGCTGCCTAGAAAATCTGCATTAGGCCTGTTTACCTGAAGCAAAGAATAAACTTAATCCTTCAGACATATTAAAAAAGTCTATATGTGGTCAAAAATACAAATGTACAGTGTATGTTGTGTTTACAAATATCACCCAGAATTATATCAAGGCATGTGATTTCATTCTTCCCGTAGTGGGTTTTGTAATCTATGTTAAAAAAGGTCTACATAGTGTACTTACTCACAAACCGTAGGAAAGGACAAGCCCACAAAGGCACTAGACAGATACTCTGTATACATTTCATTGGCTACTCCTTCAAGGTAGTACTTCTGCCAGGTGTCCTCTTCAATCTAAAAGTGAAAAGCAGACAAAACTGTTCTGAATTCAAGGCAACGATAAACATTTCTCACATGTATGTCAATTTAAGAATGGAGATCAGTGCACTGCATCAGTGTACAAGCTGCTAAGGGACAAATAGAGGTTAATTCCACCAGCGTTCATGTTGCAGCATTCATGTTGCATATGTGTGTATCATTTGTATCAGGCTTATGGTGTCTTTTAAGAGATCTTGCCATATTACAATGCTAGGAGCTTTTGCAATTTTACAATTACAACTGTCTAAAGAGGCTTCTAATTCTGCTATTTGTACAAACAGTATAAAGTCAAGGTTAGAAGACACGCACAGCTTGCTCTTATTAGGGCTCATCAGCATGGCAAAGATTGGCCATCACTAGTCTGTCTTAGTTGTGCCCCACTAATGACACTTTTTTGTACTACTACACAAGAAGAAAAAGCCCCCACTTAAGAAGAATTACCATAACTTGTCATCTCCATGAAAACATTCTGCGTGCTTTGAGGTTGTTCGGGGGTATTGCTGGCATCTGAAAGATGAAATTTCCATTTTTGTAGGCTCGAGACCTTCCGAGGTGGCGTAGAAAGAGTAGCAAATTTACATCACCAACTGGCCTCACAGGAAGAGTGATTGAGCTTGCCGTGAAAGAGATCGACCAAGTCGAGTGTCAAAAACGCCATTACCATATTCATGTTTGGGGTGGTCATTCCCAATAACAACGTAATAAAGCTTACTGTTCTTTGACAGCATTTCTCATTTCATGAAAACCTGTCATGTATTTTTTTTACTTGTATTTTCTACTTGTATTTGTTGTTTGATATTAGAATAAACCCACTACACTTGAGTTTTCTATTTCTCTTTGCTTCAGTAAATAAACGTGTGTTTACAACCTTAGATTACAGAAGGTAAAGGTCCATGCCAGAGCAACAGTGGCTCATTTAGCCAAAGCTTATCTTGGTGTCTGTAGCTTTTTGCAGACTAGAGAGCATGTGCAACACCATGCAACATACAGCACAAGACAAATAAAATAAATAGTATAATTATGACCCCCGCTTATGGCAATGCAATCCAAACTACCTGATTGTGCTTCAGGAAAACCGTATGGATTAGAAAAGTGGTAATTATGATTAACACTACTATCATGAAAAGAAAAATGCTGAGATCTTATTTATGCTTGTTTTTAACTGGTCATTTGACAACATACCATATGTTGTCAAAACCCACTGGCTATATTCTACAGTTATTCAGAACTTCTCTGTTGAGGCCATTATAGGTTTACTTTCTGTATATTGCAATATCAAAATATATTCTCCAACATATAGTATATTTGGGCATTCTAAATAATACGTGTTTTTACTTAATACAAGAATGAAGCAAGAATAACAGACGTGTCTTTCCTTCAGGTGCAGGTCATTCAGCGTTGCGATTTCGGGAGAGGTGCTCAGGATATTGGTCAGTGATATCGGTGACATACTGTAAACACATGCTGTGCCAATAGAAATTGTGTGCTGGAGCTCTAGAGCTCTTGCCAGGACGTGTGTCATCGTACATTTTTAAATTTCTGTTTCCCCTACAGCAGGAAAATAAATAGTTTGATAAGCAGAAGCCCCCCGAATCCCCATGATGCTTTTTTTTTTCCATTCTGAAAACACTGCTCCTCTCCACTGTGACACCTCTGCTTTAATATAAGGCTTCAGAAGAGCCTTATTACAGGAAGACTTGAACTCCAAAAGAAGGCCGCCTCTTTCTTCTAAATAAAAGCAATTGCATACAAGCAAGCAATTTTTTCAAGCTCCCTGGGACTGCTCTAATATAAGAACCCTGTCATTTACAGCTAAGGATATGGCATTTATTAGTTTCCACTCTCTAAATTACTCCACACAAATGTGTACAGCCTGTCAGTGCAGATCTAAATTTTTCACGCAGGTCTAAATATTCTTTTCACATCATCCCTCTGAACAATTATTTTCTTTAGTTCCTCTGTAGCTATGATTTCACAACTTATCTTCTCATTTAATCTTGTTAGGCTGTGCAGCACTTATTTCACTTCCCTCCTTCTGAAGGGCCAAACAGTTCATTCTCAGAGCAAATATTCGTACTGTAAATGATGACTTGAATTGCTTTATTCATGTTTTTTCAGGTTTAAATTTATTCCTTACACGTTTGAAAATGATTTCCAATTCATATATTATTGCAAGGCGTTTCTTAGCCTTCTGTAAGAACACTGTAACAATTTTTCATGTTAAGTCAACAAAATGCAAGATAAAAGGCTTTCAGGAGAATTTCCCCTGCTGTCCATTATAAAGGCAATGTTTAAAGTTTAAAATCAAATAATGTACATGGAATACTTAATAATGGTCTGAACTGCTACTCGATCCAATGCCTTGCAATTAATTGCCCAATCTTTATCTGTCAATAATGATCAAGGGCTGTTATGCAAAATATAACAGATTGGTCATTGCAGGCTTGTCATTATAACCTCCAAATTCCCTTCTGGTCCACTTCCTAATTGTCCATGATGAAGAACTGTGAGACAGGCTATCTTGCTTTTGTCTTGAACAAAAGAACAGGACATTTTTTAAAGCTCAACTCTCCAGGTTCTCAGGTTCTCTTTCTTGTTAATAAACCATCAGTTTTTAAGTGACAGACACATTCCACACCAAATCTGCAGCATAAAACCCATGAGCCATTCATTTATTGATTAACTTTTTTTTTCTTGCTTTGGAAACATTGCATTCATATCCTGTCCATAATGAACTATGATCATCCAGAAAATGTCCTGACTCCATCGTTCCCTTAGTGCTCTGAAGGGTCTTAATCTGGTGCCAGAAATATGAAAAGGAAGATCAAGACAATTACAGGATTTTTTCTTCTTTAAGATTTGCTCTTCAATTCAATACCATCTTTAATGGTGCCCTTTTAAATGTCTCATTACAGCATGTATTTTTATTATAGTTGAATGCTATAATACATTTTGGCTTCAGTCATCCCGTTTAATTTGTTGCCAAAAGTTAAATAAAAGATTCCATATGCTTTTATGCTATAAAACCAAAAGGAAAAAATTAGGTTCAAATATAACATTTTGGTTTTTGATGTTTGTTTTAAATTAGAGATTGGACAGACAGTCTGAATAAATCATACCGCTGTAAAGTCACTCAGTGAATTAAGTCTACAGTATGTAACTTCACCAGTGATTCTTTGCCATTGGTTTTGATTGACTTAACATGTTAGGAAAGTACAATTCGTTTGCTATTATGTTAAAAATGTTAAATACTAGTGGAAATTTGGATACAGGTTTTCTTTACATGTATTCTGACATTGTGTCACTTATTATCATGCCTGTTCAAATTAAAGATCTTTTAAAACTATGAATGTTCTAAGATTAAAGAAGTGATCCTTTTATTGACATAAAAACATCCAGTTTAAATACAGGAACTGAAACAGCAATTCAAATTGCAAATGTAACCATTAAAGGGAAAGACACAGCATAAGCCTTTACGTGGATGAGGAAATGCTTTGAAAATCAGTGATGACTGTTACATATCCTTAAGGCAGACCCCTTATTCCAAAAACATTACTTCGAAAGACAGAAGCCTTGAGGAAGCAGCCACAACATTTGTGTGCAATTATGTTTTGTTCCCCTTCAGCAAGCCTACATAGTGGGCACACATTTAACCTTCGTGTTTAAATCTCTGCTCTATTGTCCTTCAGCCATCAAATTCTAACAAACAGGAGTTTGATCACTTCTCTTTAAAATGCTTTCCCGAAAAGCCTTAATATACAGTATTGAATCATATTTATATATAAAAGTATGTCATGTCATTGCCTAAAAAGTTCACCTCTTTATTAAGGTAAAGCAAAAACCTATTTTAGGGACTGGTTTCCATTAATTTAAATGTAGTGTATTTTTCTAAAACGTCCCATGAGAAATACACCATGAATGTGTCCAGACTCATTCTTCTTAAGGATGCAACCACGCAACACATTGTGCTAAAAATACAAATGGGTTCTGATGCTGTACAAAACATATATTTCACAAGACTGACACATGGTTTGAATTTCAAATCTATATTAGACCTCTTAAGGACAGTTAATCTTAAAAGTCAAACCACTAATTTCAAACTATGCTTATTTGGCGGTGCCGAAAAACCAAATGAACTACTTTATAATAACAAAAAAAAATGTTGCTTCACAAATGTGCCAAAATAAGAGCACAACCTTAAATATTATTTTAAAGGTGACTTTTATGTTATACCCAAATGGCGCATTTTTACAAAGAAAAGATTAACATGCAGTGTGCGTGCATTACAAAAATGAAGTATGATGACCTGCATTTGTTTTGTTAAACCAGTGGACAAATCAATACCTCATGGTATGTGGTACATAGTCTTAGAGCGCAACAGTACCTTGATGAATGACCTCATGGAGAACAGGTTGGCTAGCATTGTTGAGAGACCTTGAGCCAGGCAGCTCTGCGCAATGAAGCCCAGCTTCAGCTCAGCAAGGCAAATTGCATCATCCCCTTCTTTCCAGTTCCAGCTCGGAATGTTTAACAGATGGGCCTGGAAAAGTACAAGGATGTTACAATTGCTTCTTTGTCTAGAAACATACTAAGAAATCAAAGCACTGACAATTGAAAGAGGTCAGAAATGCTGGCTTGTTTTGAAGACATCATGTGTATAACGAAAATTCCCTTTTCCTCACCTTATTGTGGTATTGTAACATCTGCGTGATTATTCGTATCTTTGGATGATAGTTCTTGATGGAGATTACCCTACAAAACCAAAGAAAAAACAGTTAAAAGTTATATGAAAAAATGTATTGGAGCAGAAAGCTTTAGCCTAAATTAAAAAAAAATGATTTAAGGGATGGGGGTGGGGAGTTACATTTCTCCAGCTGATTTTTAGTCTAAAGTTATTGCTAATATGTGCCAGACCCACTACCTTATTCATGTGTACCTCCCTCATACTGCATTTTCAAGGCTATTGTTGACAACAGCACATAAACCTGGTAAGATGCGGCTGCTTTAAGGCATGTCATAAATAAAGAGCTCAATGAGCTTTCTGTGGATTCTGTCTTTCAAAACACTTTAATCTGTGGTTAATTCACTGAATCTTCAATGGGATCAGTGAGAAATGTTTCAAATGTAGATGGAAACCTTAAACATGATATGCAAGCATTCCCTCAGGTTCTCAAAATACAGGACATTTTGCTGTGTAACTAAGGCATCCATGGTTCCAACCATGTTCATCTCAGTTTACAACTAATTTGGTTTTGTGGCATCTAAATTAATTTTTTTGGAGAAATGCTGAGTCTTGTGAAAATGCCCAGCGCTAAAGAGGCACATATAACGAAGCTATACAGTACTTCATTCATTCAAATGTTCCACTCTTTTTCTATGACAAGTGTGTCAAGCACATTCATTAAACTAGATGGACTTACTTGCAGGACATTAGAGGCTGTCTCAAGGCACGTGTGCACAATTGAAAAGAAACTTTAGGTCTCCAGGTTATACTGTTTGCTGACAGTACTTACAGTAAGTGCAACTTAACATATAGTGAAAAAATGAAGGTTTCTATGCTCCATCCTTAATGTGACAACGAGACACGTTAATAGGAAAAAAATCCAGCACATAATGAAATCATAGGAAAAGCATAAATGACAGCTGGATTTTGAATGATGATTATGATAATAAAAATAATACAAGTGCTGAGTGCACTGGTAAAATTGAAAGCTATTTTAAAAATACTGATGGATTCACCAAACAAGAGCAGATGACAAGGAATATCTTGTGCTGCCTAAGAAATGACAACTCAGGAATTCTGAGGATACACTGGCTTGTCATTCCACAGAAGGCTGTTATTCCTCTTATTATTCGTCTTCTTGGCAGATGTGTACCTGTTATAATTGGAAAAGCCGCTTTCAATTTTTTGTTTAGGAGTTTAAAGAAACATGCCATTGTTTTAAAAATGGCACTCAATGCTCTGTCATCCCTTTGAGCGCAACAGGAAAAAGCTATAAAAAAATAGTCCTATAGCTTCAGACAAAATCTCACCTCTCAGGCAGATCTTTGGGGTGAACATTTTTATAGACAGATCAGTCTCGACATGATAGCAATAAACAATATGCAATATGTTTGGGTCTGTATTAGGCAGCATGGCCTTGTACATTTTCAGGGCCTCATATATATTCTCTTCCAGCTGACATTTACACAATGCGCTTATACTGTATACTGTAAATGTAGAAATATCAAATACTGCTAGTGATTCTGGTGATTTTCTTTTTAATTTCACAGTGAGTAGCATTATTTTACTAAATAAAGGAAGCAGTATGAAATACTCCGTTTAAAAGTCTGAGCATCATTTATCCCCAGTACACTCATGGCCCACTGCAGTTCTGAGATCACTTTGTGCCTTAAAATGGTTGAGGGACACAAACACTACATGATTACAAAAAGCAGCAACAACAGCGCTAGTCCTCTTTAGAGCACTTGTATTTATTAATTCAGTTTCGTTTGTTAATTGGCACTAAGACAACTGATGTAGACGTCCAGTGGGTCACCGAGCTACAGTAATAATGATGTCATCTTTGTCGCTCTACTTTCGCCTGACAGGAAGCAGGCGTGCCCATGTTCAGCAGTGCAGAAATGGCATCATTGCTGTGTGAAAAAGACCGTAGCTGAATGTGATGGGCTACTCACCAATCAATGGTGTTTACTTGATCAGAGACAGACTTGCTCTATCCAGGGTGTTGCAACACAAGCGTGTCATGTTGTCCCAGGTTCCCTGCTACTTTACTTTAGTGCGTGCACAACTCGAAACTGCAGGGAGTTCAATTTGCCAATATGATCGTGGTAGCAGGGGTGGGTGTACAAGATGTTAGAATAAATAAACAAAACTAAGAGACTGAAAAACTCTTATACTGTACATCTTCATCTTTTAAGATGCATGCTCTCTCTCACCCTCATTACAGTTGTAATATTTTTTATTATTTGCAACTTCCGTTTATAGATATTTGATTTCACGTATACTGTACACACTGTAGAGGTTCCCCCGTCAATTTATTGCAGTGATAAAGATGATCTATACAACCATATGACACAGCCCATTGTGATAAATGGGATCCCAAAATAGGCCTCTGCAGAACTGTTGTAATACCACAGTGTCATGTGTCTCACCTCATGATGTTAGATGCATCTTCAGCATCGGGATCTGCACAGTATTTATTAGCCAGAATTAGGCAGGCGTCTGCTGACTCTATCTGAGCATGAAAAAAAGAAAAAGAGTGAGCTTTCTGGAAACCACGTCTACTTTTACAGTAGAAACAATTTATCACCCTGACTGGTGCCTTTACAATCTTATCTGCTGCTTGTCACAACTTACTATAAAGTACAGTAACAGAAATCTAGGTTACTGGGTATACAGTTAAAACAATATTTACAGATGTTTTGCTAATGATGACAAAATCAAAGTATTTCCTTACATTACTCCTAGAAACCTTTGCACAACTGTCAGCTAAACAGATAATGAGGAACTTAAGATTTACAATAATTGTTCAATATAGAAAAAAAGAACTAGAAATGAAAGAATCAAGGGTTACCTTCACTCTGGCTAGGTCATGGGGGTTGAGAACAGATCCTTGATAAAATTCCACCTGAGTAAAGTGTCGTTTAAATAAGGCTTCCAGCTCAAGATTAGGGGAAATACTGTCATGGAAAGTACAGAAAGTGTCAGGGACTTTTTTGTAATCGGCACAAAGTAGCAATGGCAAACGCATGAGAAAAAATACAGTACATATAGTAACTTTAAGGAGACTTCTTCTAAATTATTTTTCATTCTGAGTCATGATACAAAAAAATTGGATTAATTTTCTACTGGTAATTTAGACTGTTCTGTAATATTCAGACTCATAATTCTTGCAACAGTGGTCTTCAAGGCTGAATGAGAGGGAAATGGGATTGGACTGGTAGGACTCCCTAATGTTTGTGCAACTGAAGTAGTTAACGTTAGTGTTCCAAGATGAACACAGTTATCAGAATGACTCCGAAACGTACTTATGGAGAAAAACGATTTCTACATTGACATCATCCCTGTCCTTGTGCAGGAAGTCTTTCAGGAAGTTGGATACACTTTCAAGTGTAATATGACCACAGACCACAATATGCCTGTAGGGAAAAAACACAGCATTTAAGAGAAAAAATTAAAAACTGGATTAACCTAAAAGAAAAAAAAAAATTCACAAAAATACTAAGTATTATTGTTTGAAAAACTATTCAGTAAATAGCATTTCAATACAACAATGTTATGACTTTGCAAGTTGCTGAATGACTATGAAGAAAATAGATTTGTAATACTATCACGTGAACATGATGTAGTAAAATATTTTAAATAGTGGAAACATACTGAGCTCTACTCTTCAGGTAGCACCTCCTTGACTTAATCACAATTTGAATAGTCAGTCTCAATCATTCAGTGAAACGTTTTTAATGAAAACAAGCAAACCTCCCAACAAGACTATACAGTACATTTTGCTAAAGGTGGATGTGTGGACATTAACACTGGAACAATTTATATATACATGATCTTAAACATTTTCGTCTTAAGCAGAGAGCATTTTGTTCTTTTTTCAAAACTTAATATTTCCCTGCAGTATGTTCATGTATTCTCACAAAATGCAGTAAGTAGGAGGGTAGTTTTCGAAAACAGAAATTAGCAACACAGAAAAAATCTACGTGTCTGGTGAAGCTCAAGCCACGAACTGCACAGATAAGCATTTAAATCCACTTACATGTGGAGTAAATGAAAAAATACAGCATGATTAAAGAACAGGCTAACTGGTTCCAAATCAGCCCTTAGCTGATTTCACTTCGGCATCAAGTTCGTTCATTTCATATTAGTGACTCACTGTTTCATTTGATAAAGAATACTGCAAATGAGCAAACGTTAAGGCAGGTGAGAAACCCTACCTACAAAAAATACAATGGCTGAAAAGTCAATGTAGGAGGCCTTATTCGGGCAATGCAGGCCTTTCTAGTTTCTCACAATATAGAAAAAAATGCAAACAAAACTTTGTTTGGCACACTCTTTATAGATGAAACAAAGTTTAATTACATCCCTGTGAGAATACCAATAATCATGGTGTGGCTATTTACACCAGTTAGAGGTGCTATGATGGCTCCACGTAGCAGGACTGCTGTGAATGCGGCCCTTTCTTCAGCTGGCTTGCCACAAAGAGCTAAACAATAAAGATTTAGACCAAATGAAAGTGAACATAAAAGTGTCGGGAGCAGAGGAAAGAGCCTCATCCCAGTGTTTCAGCTCAAAGAGCAAGATTGTCAGAATGTTGTGTAGTGCTGATGATACCACAGGAAGACAAGCCATATCACCCTGCAACTCACAACTGGCAACCCACCGAAGCTAAGCAGGTGTGAGCCTGGTCAGTACCTGGATGGGAGAAAAACTAAGGTTGCTGCTGGAAGAGGTGTTAGTGGGGCCAGCAGGGGGCGCTCACCCCATGGTCTATGTGGGTCCTAATGCCCCAGTATAGTGACGGGGACACTATACTGTAAATAAGTGCCGTCCTTCAGATGAGAAGTAAGGGTGTCCTGGCCAAATTTCCCATTGGCCCTTGCCAATCATGGCCTCCTAATAATCCCCATCTATGAATTGGCTTCATTACTCTGCTCTCCTCCCCACAGATGATGTGTGGTGAGCGTTCTGGCGCACTATGGCTGCCGTCGCATCATCCAGGTGGGGCTGCACATTGGTGGTGGTGGAGGGGAGAACCCATTACCTGTAAAGCGCTTTGAGTGTAGTGTCCAGAAAAGCACTACATAAGTGTAAGCAATTATTATTATTATAAGTCATTCTGTGACATGTTTGATTGGGTCACAAACCCTAAAAAGACAGCCAATCAGGCAAAGGGAGAAAAGGAAGTATACAATGAAAAAGATCAAGGAGATGATTAGGACTGACTAATAAATGGCCAAATAGATTTGTTGTTGAGCACGGGCCACCATGAAAGCTACCAAGGGGGCTCAATTCAAATAAACATTTCCAATAAAAGGGCTATAAAACTTTGTCTCTTGGATATCATTATATTTCCATAATATTAAATTGTTTATGCTGATTCTTCCCTTCTCAGTTGTATTTCAGTTAGATAAGCCCATAATTGTGACCATCGCTATATTTACATTCAGTCTCTGACAACACTAATGAGCTGTTAGCATAATTATAAAGAATGAATAACTTGAATAGATCCATTATGAAAACTGCCAATTTAATGTCACTTGAGAAGTTTCAAGTAATTTCTAAAACTCCGATAGACAAACCTTGTAAAAATTAGTCTCAATGAACTTTTATGACTCGTAAGTTAGCATTTTAACTTCAGAAATCAAAGAATGGAATTCCAAACACATGAATGTCGAACCACGACTTAGGAAAGCAGCCACATATGAAGGAATGATTCCTAATGGATCCGCAAACCCTGTAAGACAATCTTCATAATAACAATGCTCAACTCTGCTTTCTAGCCAAAGCAGAGAGCCAAAAGACAATTAGTGACTACAGGAACAAACAGCCTTCTGGTTCTATGGATATTTAACGTCTACGTATTGGATTACTGTAGACTGCTGTGGTTGAAAATTGATTAGCTCATTTTGTAGCGGTCATTGATCACACTGCTGTCCAAAGAAAAATTGAATTGGCTTCATATTCTCACACAAGGAAAAAGCACCTAAAGCATTTATTGCATGGTACCCTGTACAATACTTCACCCCCATTTCTTGCAAAATGATATTATTAGTAGTATTTTTATTTTCTTCTCCCAAATGGCTTTCTGTTAATGTGAGGTCATTTGTTTATTTTTATCTTTGTTTCTCTTTGTTTCTGTTTTTCTTTGTTAAAAAAGTGGCTTGCAACAAGACAAGTTAAGTCCAAATGTAAACATTTCCATAGTTTTGTATGAAATGGTATTCTGAAGTGACTTAAAAACTTAATGAACAAGGTCAATAATCAACACTTTAAGTTTTTGTTAAGATTCTTGTTTCCAAACTTCTTCTATTATCTCCTGGTGAACCTGTGATGTTTTCTAGGTTTGCTTGTCGAAGAGCACTTACCCTTTCATATTGAGAAGGAAATGACTTCTAGGCCTGTTTGCATGATACTATGATTAGTCCTGCTTGGTTTACACACATGTGCACATGCCTATGGTGGCTGTGTATGTTTAACTGTTTTACTGTGCCCAAAACATGTTTATTGTGAATTGACTTATTTAAAGTATACAGTAGACATGTGGCGTATGACATGTAAGAATGTTAAACTTAACATACATACTGTACAACAACACAAAGGACCACAACAAGTAACAAGCAAGTACACAGGAAAGCTGAGGGGTGGCATGCAAGACTGGGACATGCAGGCATAACAGTGTAATAAGTGATCCTTAGAACACAGTGGAAAACCAGCTCCAACATCAGCACCACAGATCCAGCCACAACACTCTGCTACTGCTCTAATCCTTACAGGGATCTTCACAAAGATCTCACATCAGGTCTACATCTTCCATGAAACAGACCTGTGTATTGCAATACGACACACAGGATTTACAATTTCGAATTTGGTGAAATCTTTAGCTCTTAGACATATTACACAGCATTTATTTATGCTTTACTGTACATACAGTAAGGTTCACTTATGAGAGATACTGTATATGAACGTTACTGGATTCCGGTATTCTTCATCAGCTTCTTATGATGAAGAGTCTTTGCTTAAGAGTCCAACCAAGCAGAACATGAGGCTACAAATTCCAATACGGGATACAACTAAAAAGGAATGTGCATTAATATCATTGGGCCAGTCCTACCTTGCTGTACTGTACCCATCATCACATTTTCTGTTCTCATATCAAACTGAGATCTCTCTTCAGCATTAACCTTTACTTGAAGATTGCACATTTCTGTTGTCATTTTAGCCCCAAAATCCTAATTTAACCCTCAATAACAGTGCATGATGTTTTAAAAAAACAATATACCAGAAGACTCTGAGCCTTACATACTAAGGAATTTTATCTGAGAACGTTGTTTGTCGATTCTCTAGGCCTTGTTCTAGAGAACATATTCATTTCTGGTCATATTGACACATCTAATCAGAGCACTTAACTAATAAAGTACAGTATGTCAGACTGTGGAGACTGAGAATCCATCCCCTGTGCTGCCATCCTAATACATCCATAGTTGGGAAGCTCAGAAAAACAGAAATCCCAGACTATCAAACTCTAACCTTTCGATTGCAAGTGACTGGTGATTCCGGTTCAAGACTGGAGAAATTAAGCTTATGCCAGTGTTGAGGGCTCGGGACTTACAATACGTTGCCTGTAACCTGGAAAACCTTTATCTGCTCCAGCACATCTATAACGTCGGCCTAACCATGGCCTTTTCAAAAGCAGAAAAAAATCAGGAATAAACATCCATAAAGACATTTACTTTGATACTGGAAGGGTTTAGCCTTAAGCTTCCAAACGAGGCAGATAACACGTTACATAAGAAATGCATTAGGACTGGGGTGTGATGTATCTTGAGGTGTGTGTCCACCATTTGTAAAGTGAAAAAGATTCAGTGTATTGACATATTCTGGACTGTATTACATCTGGAATGTCTTAGGGTATGAGAAGTCTTTTGTTCTTAGAAAGGCTGATGTAAAATACAGGATAGGCATCATGTGCCTGGGGCATTCTTTTCCTTGTTGCATCAATGCAGCAGGTGTTATCTCTGTTACTACACTGTTTCAAGTTTACAGGCATATCTGTGTAATGATCTACCTCCAGGTGAAGTCAAACATCAGCATGGGTTAACAGTTTATTTGAATACTACTGTACCATTAACAGCGCTGTATTTGGTCTTAGCAATAGTGCATGAGATTTTGTTGACTTGCACATCTAAAAGTATAAAATGGTACAGCGGTATATATAAATCAAAAATATTATTATAAAGTCTGCTGCCAGACTCTGTGCATAGTTGAACTACAGGCTGTAAAATTCTAATTACTTCCACATGCCTGTAACACCAGGGAGAAAGAAAAAAAAAACTCAGTCGTTTTGACAACCCATTCTCTCAACACCAAACTGCAAATCCAAATGTGGAACTCTGGCCAAACACAACATTTCATCAATCTTGTATTAGTGACAGGAAAATAGCATCAAACAAAAAAGTGCTAATGGCTTTTCTGCTCTGCTCTTGCCCTTACATGTGCACAATGAAAGCTGTGCGTGACCAAATGCCTGTTTAAAAATATTTAGCAGCAGACTTTACCACCAACTGCTTGACTTTAATGCAGATAGGGCAGTCCATGTGCTGATGACAGAGCCGAGTTTGAGTCAGGAAGTGGGTGGGATTTCAGATTCGCCACATAGACGTTCAGAAAAAAAAAACCCTACAAAACACACTGTGACTACAAAAATGAGACACAGAGAACAAAGACCAGTGGGCAAGTGAGCCGAAAGTAATTGAGGGCCTGCATTCAGAAAGCTGAGGCATCCAGGGATTCAGGGTGTGGGGGCTGACTGAAGATCAGGGCCAGATTAGTGTAAAACAGCGATGGGGAATGAACAAGTGGGAGCAGACGAGACACTGGCTTTTCTCAGGAAAATGCTCATCCAAGAAAAAGCCACTAGACCTCAAGACACACAGAACATGCAGGAAGTCAAGCAGACAAAAACAGAAGTACCCACTGAGCGAACTGACTTTTAAGGCCAAAGTAACAACCACTGAAACAAATGATAAATCACTCAGATGGACAATAAAAAATAATGAAAATGGGGACTCCCATGTCAGATTTTGGTGGGAACTAAAACTCATAACTGGTAGTTACAAAAACTAGGGTTTTCATGACTTATTGTTCAGGATGAAAAGCTTAAGCACATCCACAATGACCAGGATCTAAATCTTACACTCAGCAGCTGATTTACCACATAGGACAAAAATGTGTAGGAAATGTCAAATGAATGGCAACCAAGAAAGCCCAGAGAAATATTTCACAGTCATGAAAGCTCTAGTCTGTGGGAATTTACAGCTGGATGTGCAAAAATAAAGCAGAAGAACAACGATGGCTTGTACTGATTCACGAAGGGCGACACAGAGCAACAGCACGACACATCGTGGCCGAGGTCTCCAGTCACAGTGTGACATTCCATTTCCTTATTTCTTTTTTAACAGGTAACATCTGACGTCACAGTTCAGACAAATATTCCTGTGGGTCAGAACCTACCGCCCCGTAAAAAGGGACCTGGGTCACACAACCACACCTGGTCTGGTTTTGACTTACTTTCTGCCTCGAGTTGAGTTATAACTCCCTCCGTATTTCTTCCGATTAAGGATGAGAGCAGCAATTTCTGGCACGTAGCGAGCAAACATGGCCTACATGCATGAAACAGAAAAAGAAAATGGCATGCAGAGAGTGTTCTACTGCGGCAGAGGCAGCAGAGCCTCATGAAGTACTTACTTTCTTCCATTTACCGCACTATAGGAACCACCATATTTCTTGCGGTTTCCTATTAACTCTATGATTTCAGGGACGTAGCTGGCAAACATGGCCTAAGGAGAAGATAGGAGACAGAAGAAAAGACTAAAAAAGATAGGCCAAAGAAGGGGGCACTACTGTCAGAGGATATTGTCGTAAGATCTGGAAATACAAAAGAATTAGATCTACGAAGGGGAAAAAAAAATCTAGTTTTGTAGATGCTAGCTGTATGTTTATAAAGAGGAAAAACTGAGGGAAGCAAAGCTGTCAAAATGATCGGTATTGTTTTAGAGTTGTTTTGCAAATTAAAGAGAATAGGTTCATCATATTCTGTGACAGGGCTCAAATCATTGGGTTTTTTTTAAAGAAAAAAAAACGTTAGGACAAATCCCCAGTTTTTATGGATGTGGGATACTGAAAAAAGTATTGGGTTTTCAAAAAAAGGCTCCCACAGGTGACTTATACTCATTCTGTGAAAGAAAAAAAAAATCTATAAAGCAATGAAGAGAAAAAATAATCTATGTGCCATGTTTTGTCCAACAAACACTTAGACTGTGCCAGGTTGATTCAAATAGAGCACCCTGACGAGACTCAGCTGCAAAACACATTAAGACTCATTAGGACTACAGTGAAAATGAGCTGGATGCATTTTGCAAACTTCATAGCCTGTGTCTCCGATGAAGGATGTACAGTGTCTGCTCTTTGTCTGACCCAATGGGAACCTCCTGCAGCTTTCTTATTCTCAAGACAACCATAAAGGAAATGGGCACCAACACATGTTGTAAATGGTACTGAATGCAGAATTGAATTACGACATAAGTTTAATTTGAGCAGACAATTTACAAAGATTTAGTGACAAATAAATTAATTAATTGAAACTCTGATAAAATGCAGGAAAGCAACGGATAAACACAAGAAAGTAATGATTTTAGTTTTGGGGGGCTTTTTTCAGAATTAATTTGGTAAAACTGAGTTTACATGGCAACAATATTACACACACCCCATTGGTATGTGCCCATCAATCATAAGATGGATTTCATTAAGAATGTTCAAACATATTCTCGATTATGTTCCTTCTGTATATTGTTGTTAAATTTATGAGCAGTAGACTCTGTGAACCTCAGTCTGATGGGTCCTAGGGTTTGTGTCAGGATGGTCTATGGAGCATCTGCCTGTCACTGTGTTTGTTGGAATTTGGGAAGGGACACAGTAGGGTGGGGTCTCCTGAAACCGCAAACTGCTTTAAAAAAATAGCAACAACATTATCACACTGCATCAAACATATTCTAGTTCTATGAACATAATATCATTATAATTAAAGTACAACAACTGCTGAGGAAAATGAAGCTAGCATACATATAAATAACTGAAGTTAGCATTACTGTAATTTAAGCCATTATTTCAAGAATATAAAAAAACACAAACGTAAAAGTTATTTAATTACAATTATTAACTATACAGTTTACCTTAAAAGATTATAAGGTTTATAAGGACTTTGATTATTGACAGCAAGTATGAAATCAACATGGAGGGAAAAAATAAACTGATTTTTACCAAACCACCAAGGATGAAGAAGACCATGAAAAGGCGCCCAAGGGTGGTTTTTGCATAAACATCTCCATATCCCACTGTGGACATAGTAACCATGAGCAAGTAGACACATTCCCAATAAGTAAGTGGTTGGGAATTTTGGAAGTTCTCCCAAGGGTCCCCTGAGTTTTCCACCTGGAACGCACAGCAAAATTTATTCTAAGCAGTGAACATTGCCTCTCACCGTTCTCAATTAAATTAAATTCCCAAACTCTTCTTTCACTCTGTCTAGACTGAGTTTTGCTTTAATACTGAATTTATGTGCCCTTTAACAACAGTATTATCACAACAGAGGAAGAAGTCATGTTGCTAGATGACATGAGTGGCAATTAAAATATTTATCAGGTTCATTTTTGCTGCTGAAGAACTGCTTCATACTGCTACACATTGACATTTTACCATAAATCATGACTATGCTACCATCTAGTGGCAGATTGTTTTTTAACATACTCATCTTCCTTTTCCAACTCATTTAAAAAAATCAATAATAAAACAAAAGCATGATATTTTTGTATTGCAACAGGAGTTTTTGCATATGACATATTTTCCTGTACATACAAACATGTAAAAGTAGAAGCATTAATGCTAATTCCTGAACCTGAATGCATATAATATTCATCTCTTTTGCTTTTCTTGTACTTTCCTGTAAGTTAAGAGCATCCTATATACAGTATAGTACTGTATATAGTACAGAGGTGATGGTGGTCTATACTTACCAAATGTATGAACCCAGCTGCTGTTAGCCATGTACTTATGAATATAGACAACAGGTTCACAAGCTTGATGGAATTACTAATGAAAACAAGAATTACAAAGTTATTTTAGTATTCCACACCTTATAAAAATGTAAATTGGATTCTAAATATTTACTTGTTCTAGATTCCGGTTTGTAAGTCCTGGCTTTTTACAGTTTTATAATTACTAGCTCTAAGAAAATAAACTGATCTTGGGCTGAACAACCACCTTTCGTTTATAAATATTCTTATGTTCTTAAATCGTAACAGGATATAAAAATAAAACAATTGTTAAGTCATACACTGTGTGCTAAATAAGTATGATTTTAATGTACATTGTCAGAATACAGAATCCCTGGTTCTATCAAGGTTAAACTGTGAGTATGCTTGGAATGTCAATGAATCGGTCTCTTCCATCTTTTCTCTCTCTTGCCAGTTGTTTTATTACTCACAAGAAAACTGCTTCACCTAGAGCAAAGGACCAGGGTGAAAGTGAAAACAAACACTGCAAAAAAGATATTGCCTTACTGGAGGTCCTGACAAGACTGACCAGATACAACATTCCCTGACAGGATAAAATGAACAGAATAGACAGGAGCATGAGGTGATCTCGTCCAAGTATTGAAAATTCTCCAAGTCAATCCAAAGCACTTCTTCAGAGCCAACAGTGAAACATGAACCAGACGACACAAGTAAAACCTAAGGGAAGTGCACATATAACTGAGAAAAAGTGACACTTCTTTACACAAAGGGCTGTGGGAGTATGGAACAAGTTGCCCAGCCCTTTTCCCGAAGCTGATATTCTGAAAAAATGGATCAAACAGCTATGAGCTACTAGCTAAACGGTCTCCTCTCATTTGTAACCCCCCTGATGTGTAAATACATCAGTATGATGTTTCACTTCGCAAAATTCAGTTAGCAGAATGAACAATATGTTCTGTTCTCCACACATCACATTTCAAAATGTACATATTTATGACTCTTTCTTTAAGAATATAAAGACATTGGGGGTCATAATATTTTTTCAAATACAAAAATATATATTGACATTATAATAACAAAGAACAGATGATTAAGGCAAATTGAGTGCAGAGAAATACACAGACTCATTAAAAACACTGGAACATCTATTGATAATTAGCCATATCTAAACTTAAAAACGTATTTATTTTATGAAACTCTATGTTGCTTTAAATTTGCAGTTTTTATGGGTGGTTTTACAATATCGTTCAAAAATATTTTACTTACTTTTTCAAACAATGTGCTAATAATAATGCACCTATAAAGAAATTATTTTCCTCTTTTCAAGTCCTCAGGGATAAAAGGAATTATAAAGCTAAATCCCTGCCAAATTCTAACACCACAGCAATGAAAGAAGTAATATCTCTTGAGCCAACCAGTACCTGTGAAGCTGAATGAAAATACTTTAGTTCCTGGACAGAGACGGGATGGTTTAAGGATTTTAGGTTCTACAGTCTAATAGCCCGCAACCTTAGCTGACATTTCAAAGAGATTTTTTTCTACAAAAGAACTCAAGATGTTGCCAACATCGTTAAGAGGAAACGTTATAATTTCAGCATCATATTATCAAACGCTGGGCACTTCCAGGTTTGATTAAATCGCTGTTTCATTCAAATGGACAAGACTCAATTTAACTCTCATCAGGGACCAATTATTCCATATGGATAGCTTGGAAATTTTTAGGACAGTTCACTGAAAGCAAATATAGGCTCCACGGCCGAAACGTTGTGTTTTCTTTCTTCTCTTTTCAGCATGGAATAACCCTATTACTTGTATAATTAAAAATGTTTTCATTCTGAGTAAACCATTTGTTTACTGGTTTTAAATCGATCAATGGAAGTGTTTGTAATCAGCCCGGGGACCTGTCTCTATTGCCGATAAAATGACATGGAATCATTCTTTTGACACTATGAACTGCAGCACTTCTGTGCTCCCATTCTACCATGTGCTGAGAAGTATCCCTATCTTTACCTCCATCAGTCTGAATTGAGTGAGGGGATTATTCTAAAGCATTTTGTTGAGCCCTAAGCTCTTCCTGACATCTGTGCTAAAGCTTTAATTCTAAGCAGCAGGGAAACTGGCATGGCCACATCATATGCAGAGCTTTCAGAAAGAAAAGAATTACAGCAAACTATTCTAAAATGAATTGTATTTCTTGTGAAAACATTTCAACACAAATCAATATTCCTACCTCAGAAAAGCTCTTCTGTAATATTTTGAAATACTAAAATACTTGAAAATACATTTGGCTAACCAATTCGTGATCAATTAGACAGTATAAAATGTATATTTTGGTACAAGAAGTCTCATTTATATCATTTACTATATATTAAAACACATCAACTTGATTTAGCACTTTCACTTGGTACCAAAAGATTCTGCAGCCTACTTGTCAGTATTGGTTTAAAGGACTTAGTCATGAGATTAATTCACGATAAAGGAACTTTATATACGCAGAACAACAAATCTATAATTTATCCCTTCCAATTTTATGTGTCTACAGATACAAATTAAAGGCTTTTATCAGCCGTCATTGTGAACACCACACAGCAATTTGAAGTACTGTAGCACCAAATGCTGAATAATGCCTCATACCAAGTGGGTGCTGTCTGCTAGCCACAGTGTAATGAAATATGATTAGCTTGTTTATTTTTTTTAAGAACCAAATCACTGATCAAAACAGGGAAATGCCAGTACAGCTACTTGCAACCTACAGTATTAAGATAACTGCATTCCACATGCTTACAAATTTTGAGTGACTTTTCCATATTTCTAAAACTGCACAAAAGAGTTGTTCTTGTTCTTACCCTGTGGACTGAAATAGTTTATCTCCTAACATCCTACATATGGCAGAAACACATGGATTGGATATTTGGAATTACTGCTGGATAACGGTACAATGATTACCAGCCAAAATCATATTATGATACCAGTGACTGGAAATGTGAATGATTCAGTAACACATATACTCAACTGAAATTGTCAATTATAAAAATTCCCTTTTCAAAAGGTAATCAATTCAAGATCAGAAAAATAACTTACCTTGTTTTTAAGATATTCAGAAACTGTAAGATTTCTGAGAACTGTATCAGTCTTAAGGCTCTTAGAAACCTTAAACCTGTATAAAGGAAAAACAAACCCATCAGAAAATAGTCTAGCAATTTAACTGTGTGTACACATTGTCTTGTTATTTAATAACATAACATAGCATAACACAGTAATACTTTTTTTTGCAATGCTGATACCTTTCAAATGATCATCCATCTTTAGCAATTTGATTGCTTTCATGAGCAACTCAAAGAACAATCCTACCAAATGCCTAACTTAAAGCTATCCAAAAAAAGGACTTAGAAAATTGAAGCAATTTAAATAATAACAAAACTGACTGAATATTACAGAATGGGTAGATTTCAGATTTCTTAACAGGCTCCTCAAGGCATCTCTGCAAACACTGTCTATCAGATAAATAATTTGATTACAAGGTTTCAAGAACGAAACTGTGTGAGATGAAAACCTGGATTAAACCAGAAGCAGGTGGACAGACGTGATTGAACTAGTAGCTCCATTGACGTAAACCTAAAAATGGTAACCATTTCGAAACATTACATCAGGAAACAGTGCCCAGCAGAATTCAAGGACAGCTGTAAAAAATCACATTCCTAGATACAGTCAGGCAGCATAGGTACAGTCAGTGACACTCCTTATGGTTTCATTTTACCTATTATATCCAAATTAACCTATCAAATGGTGCAAGTATTTCACATACAAACAATAACTACAATTTTTATTTTATACAGTATATATTAATAACAAAATGAGAATGTTGTTCAGAAGGTGAAGCTTATCTGTGTCTTTGTTTCCAACATCAGTAGATCATGCATTTCATAAGGTACAGGCTTCCTTTCATTTCCCTTATTAGGAATAAACCCAAATAATAAACCCAAACCAGGTTCTAGTGACTGAGGAGAGGGATATGGATAAATGCGAGACACAACGTATTTTGTGTACACAGGGGTTTTCACTATGTGCTGTACAGTAGCTCTTATCAGCGAACGTCTCACATTATACACGTTCCCACTAATTCCAACATTGCACAAGAATGCAAAGACTACAGAATAACCTTTCCCAGTAAAGACAGGCTCTTGGTTGTTCAAAAAGAAACAGTCTGTCCAGTTTACAGTTGTGTTCCAGTTGTGCACCATTTTGTTCCAACCACGCCAAGGCTCATTCTTTCAAAGAACCAATCTTGATCCAGGAACCACAAGTAACGGATTTGATTAAAAAAGTCACAAAGGATGTATTTCAGCTTCGTGTTATTTCAATAGCATATTATGAAAACCCATAAACCACCAAGCTAAAAACAATGCACCTACAGCTGTCTCAATATTAATAATTTTCCTCTGAATACTCTAAATCTGTTGTCATATAAAATGGCAAGTTTCCTACAGCTGTCCATAGTTTTAAGGCTCCCAATATAACTGTATAACAATTAGCATACAAATATTGTTTTAAAGAATGATAGGAAGGAACTTGCCGATTGTCTGCATATTTGTGCAACTCTTTGTTCTGTAACTTGATTATTAATACGGGAAAACATTTGATAAAGTCCTAGTTAGCAAAAGTATCAAAGCTTGAAGAATTCTTGTTTACCACTGAAGAAAGAAGGGGGTCAATTCAAGTTTTATATACAGTATACAGACATTGACTTGTCCACTCCCCCATATGTTAGAGAATTCAATACTCCAACAATATAATGTCAGACATGTACAGTAGGACTTAGCCTCCACACTGGGTTTTAAACACTATGATGTTTTCAGGACAAATCTGTTTTGTATTATTAGACAGAATCTTTACAACGCAGAATCCTTACCCCAGTAGGAGACCACGTTGTAACAAGAAGTCAGAGAATGCCGGAAGTTGTCGGGGTCCTCTTTCTCTGCTCCGTGTCCATGACTAATCTTGACTCGGTACCCATTCTGAAACAATTCTCCGCATGACTTTTTTCGTCTTCTGGTGCTCCGAAATGTCTCGGTGCGCGTGCCCCCATCAGGCCCTCGGTAAACTAAAATCTTGCTCGGAATCATAACTACTTGCAAGTCAGCGCAATACCCCTGCAGCTTTTGCAGACACCAAAGCTTGCCCGATTAAGCTGCACTGTCCTTAGCTTCCACATTGGCACTGCACATCCACTCGCCTTCCTCCTGGAGGGATTTCTTCATACACTTCCCGGTACTGGGCATGTGATACTAACAGCCCCTTTCTGAGAACACATCTATCTCCTGCAATAATAGGCTTGTCTTTTCTTTTGTTAGTAAAAAAAAAAAGACTATCTCAACATTTTTTCTTTTAAAACCAGGACACAATCAGCAGGCAGATTCATGTAGAAAAATCAAGGGCTACTCTTCACATTGCACAGCGCACAAAAGAGAAGACACACAAAAAATGTCAGGACCAGATTTAACACAGATTCTCCGGTTATGATCAGTCATGTACTGAAGCTTAAAAAGCCCTTTTCCATCAGGATATTACACCATAAGCTCCTTTAGGAATCACCCAGGGAAAGACAGAGAGACCTGCAGACCTGCAGCTAGGACACAAAAACATTTGAATCTGCGGGCACAGAAATGCTGTGAATTGTTGGTCATCACAGCCATTTCAGCTATAATCTACAAGAGGGATCCTGACGGATCTTCATTTTTCAATTTGCTACCAGCAAATGAAATGTCACGTGCATTTAAGTTATTTTCCCTTGACCAATAAAGCCAAACTATGTTTAGAAAGGAAAAGCTCTTACAATCACCGAACTCTTCTTGGGATTTAGTGGAGCTGAAATTGAAAAGAAAAATACACAATAATCCTGAATTAATCAGGACTGCTGTACTACTAGCTGCTCTGTCAATTTGGAAGTGGAAAACATAGCATGAAAAATTCTGAAGCAGCTTTATTTTTTCTATAGAAATGTATGCGGCCACACTAATCGAGCAGCTCATGAACAGATGATTACTTTCTACACTGAACTGATCAAAACCCTTTGTTGATTAGTATGCAAAGAAATTTGGTTGCGCCTGTGCGGGATGGGTGGATAATGGTATAAGACCTCAGTCCATTCAATACATCTTACATGAAGATTGAGAAACCATGCTTCCCTGCTGTCCTCTCTTTAATCAAAGACAGGGAAAGGTCTACTCATTACTGTATACTGAATTACAGACTCTGCTTTTTAAAATGCTGCTTCAGGCTAGCTACTGTAAATACTAGGGCTTTCTGAATAACATTGTTTTAGTATAAATACTTTTCTTTCACCAGCATGGGTGTCCATTGGAGAATCATAAATTGACTTCTCAGATGTAGCTATAATTTTGGGTGTAGAGAAATCATTAGCTTGCTTTCATTTCAACCTACAGTAGCACAACGCAAATCTAAGGAGTGTGAAACACTAAAAAATTTCAGCTGTAGGCACTATTGTGTATTCCACCTTGTTTTCAGCACGTTACTTTTGCAGCATTCAAGTTGACGCAGCTCATCACCTCAGCCTAATACAATTAGTGCTGTATTATATACTGTCTTCTTCCTTAAGCAGTCTCTATAGAACTGTCAATCATACTGTACACAAAAAAAGGCCATTAACAAAATCAAGGACATACGGCATGTCAGTGGCAGTAATCCTGTTGTCCACACAGTATGGTCAATTTTACCACATTCGAAAGTTATAAGCGTGAAGAGAAGAAACACTGCAATCAAGGTTTTGAAGGGGATGATTAGGAAATCATAAGCCCACGCCATAACAATGCTTTAGTTCTGCTTCAGCTGCAGAACCTCTTCAGATGTGCAATCTGAGATTTAGTCTATTCTGTTTTTTCACATGAAAACGGCACAAAACGTAACAAAATATTAATAAACTTTTAAATCATTGTAATCATCATCATTATCCAATACACGAAGACCTATCGATATGTTTGAGAAAGACGTCGTGACACAAACTGTGGTTTGATATTAAGTCTGTGCAATATTCAGCTCAAACACTGCTGCTGCCTGAAGAACACTGTCAAAGTGAACTGCAAACCTACAGACACAATCTGTTCTCACTGCTAACATGAAAGCTAAGGACTCACATCAGCCAACTCAAATGCTACACAGAGAGTGTAATTACCTGTTTCCTGGTTGCAAACATAATTTGACTGTTATTAATGTACAGTATAATGTATCTAAATGACACTTTTCCAAATTGTTCATTATTATTCATCAAGTTTGTGTGTTATTGTCTAATTTTTGTTTCACCGCAGAGGGAAAACTATACAAAATGAAGATTAAGTGTTTACAAATTAAAGCAAATGTTCTAGTTCTGTACTTAGGGATCGTAAAACCCAGTGAAAATGGCTGTAATATTTTTAGCGATTTTCAGTTTTACTTTAGGCAGGCGGACTAAAGCTAAGAGCACAGCTGCACTCTATATTTATCTCTCAAATAAAATCTGCAGCTAGGGTCAGCTGGTCAGACAAAAAATGATAAAGCTGTTTTAAAATGATCTCTGGCACACACCAAAAACATTGTTTGGTGGTAAAGACACAAGCAACATAAGGCCTTTTTGTGAACAGAATGCAAAGTAGTTAATTGATTTTTATACTTTTTGAATCCAACCCTGTAGTCTCACTGAGTTATGTTACAAATACAATATAATGGTGGCATGTGACAGTCTTTCAGTTTCCAATATTATCTTTTACAAATAGTCCAAAACAGAGTCTCAGCAACCCGAAGACCATGGAAGACAATGGGCACAAGACAGAACTCACTATACACAGGACGCCAGTCCAGTGCAGGGCACACATACTGTACAGTACGCACACAGAGAACCTACAGAGATGACATGAAACTTACACAGTAAAGTTCTGAACTGAGGAAGGAAGCAAACACTGACACAGTCACAGGAGGAAAATGCACATTCTACACAGAAAGAGCTCAGGAGTGGAATCGAACTTCAAGGACCCACCACTAACCACCATGAAAATGTAACACCCAAAAATATCCAGATATTTCTCTTTCAAACATTTCTAAAAAAACAACAGACAGTATGATATATATGAAGTGTGAAATAATCTCTACAAAGAAGAGTTTACATATGCAGTAGCCTCTGTGTACACAAGCTAAACACACTGAAAAATCTGTTCAGTGAAAACGTTTTACTTGACCTAAAAGCAAGTAGGGATCAGGTGTGTTAACCTCTCATAACGACATCATAACAACATTTCTCATGATGCAACGGTGTACAAGTAGTAGCAGATTATTGTGTTAGTTTTTTCATTCCTCTTAGGGTCCCTTTTGCTGGAATGATACCAGTGACATCTTGTAGTCAGGGGCTGAAAAGCTGGTCAGATGGTTTGCTCTGACTTCAGTGGACACTACTGACATTATTAGACAGAGACTAAACTAAACTCAAATAGTTGAAAATTGCATTAAGAACATTCTTTCTAAAAAAGCAAAAAGCAATGGGCACTGCAGGGAGCCAAAGACACGGTCTTGGCCCTGCTGGGTACAAAACCTGCTTTACTTAATGCTCCTAACTCATCCAAGTTTACTCAGTAGAGGGTGTTGAAGCGGTTTCTACACTATGACTCCTGTCATTCCCCTTTGGGCACCTCTGTCTACATGTTGGTGCTGAAGAACGCTTCACTTACATGCTAGCCCATATTCTGAAGCAGACCGATGCCCAAGCAGAGCCTGCCAGAGGCCACAGAAGTGAATGAATTCAGAGACCAGATTACAGAGCTGCTCTGAGAGCTCCAGGCACCGGCTGTACAGAAGGACACAGGCACAGGGGAGACTAGAAGCACAGCTCAATTTTCTCAATCGCCATGGGATAAGCATTTTAAAAGGATAATGTGTGCTCCCACGCAGCTGTACCCAGCCAGGATTACTTTCAGCTGCAAAATGTTTTCATATATTTTACATTTCATTTGTGCTAACAAGGAATAGGAGCAGAACAATTTGTCAAAACAAACAGTGTGGCATGCAGCTGTTTGTTTGTATTAGAGAATACCATCCTGAATTAAACAGGAAAGAAAAAGACATAGCAGTCAATTTTCTAAACATCTATGATATTCAGTTCATTAGGCTTGTTTTCTCCTTTCAGACTGCTGTCTTGAGTGAGTCAGTTTGAAAATACTGTTCCTCTTTTTCAGGTCTTAAACAACTATTTCTGCATTTCATTTATTACCACATGAATCAGCTGGTACTTACCATTTCTGACCGTATAATGGACAACAGCATTAACTGGCAAAGCGTTAACGTCACGTTGAAACAAAATTCGAATTCCGACAGAAAGTTTTTCTCTTCCAAGCTCAACCGAACACGTAGAATCAACAACTGTCTTTCAGGAAACGGAAAAACAATACTTCTGCAACAGGCCCAAGACAGCGCATAATTTCAACCCATCCAATCTCACAAAAGTGCTCATTCCTGAAAGATTACAATCTAGAGCCTATACCAGATAAACTGTGCACAAGGCAGGATTTCACCTTGGAAGGCACGTGAGTCCAACACAAGGCACACATCCAGGAGACAATATAAAGACACTAATGAGCCAAGCCAGTGTGTCTTTTTTTAAAGTTGTACAAAACCAGATCACCTGGAGAAAATCCACATAGCCAGCGAAAGAACACAGAAGGCACCCCAGTCCAGAATCCATCCCAGGACCCAAGAGCTGTGAGGCAGCAACAGTAACCCACACTTCTGTGCCACCTGCAGCATAACTTTACAAAGGAAAATCTGAACAAAAACCAGAAAACACTTTTCATCTGGCTGGGACATCATTAATGTTTACAGAGGTCATTTTAAGTTTTTAGAATTTCTTTCGAATAATAACAAACATCACTTTAATCAGACGTTCCCCCTTTTTTCTGTTTGCGACCCCGTTTCACCAACTATTCTCTTTCTAATTAGACATGCTCTAATCGGTCTTTGCTGAGCTGAGCAAAGCATGTTTGAACAGGCTGGGGTGCAATCCTGCACAGCTGAGGAGCTTTGTTGTTTCTCCTATGGAATTCAAATTCTGATTTATGTAACCTGGATGTCTGTGAAAAATATGAAAATGCATTTATCATTCAACTTAAGGACATTTAGTAATAACATTTACTACATTTTCACATTTACCTGTATACGGTAGATAAATTCCAGTATGCTCAAATAGCACTGTAAAAACATAAATACAGCCACAAAACAAACCAAACTAGGTGATTTGGAACTTATAACTGTGATCTTTAGGGAGGAATTTTATATGCTTCTAATCTTTGACATGAACTGAAGATTTTTCATATGACTGACCACTTAATAGAACTCAGTGGTTTCTCAGTTTGGCAGCAAATCGTTATGCAAATCCTTGCAGGCTTTTTGTTGAGGTGATCTTCACTTGAAGCAATTTAGAAGATTAATTTCTATTTCAAGTGAGCAACTGATATAGCTTCTTACTTTAATGCCTCATTCTGTGAATTTTTAATCAAAGTCTAGTTTTAATCAGAGCTTGTACTAGAAATGAGCTCAAACCACTCCTATGATTTAAATTAAATACAGGAAGAACATTCTCTGCCTCATTTCATTCAGGTCTTGATAAGCCTGCTTGCACACCAAGTCATTAGTGCAAATTAAAGAGATTAATTACCGAGCAGGTAAGTGGCAATGAATACTATAAAGCCTTCAAGGTATGTTTCCACTCTCCTAAAGAACATAATTGCAGAGGTGAGCATCTTTATAAACCATGTTAGCACTCTGGATCAACTGAAAACACATCTAACGAATTCTGAATTCTAGCTCCAGGTTGTCTTAAGGACTTACAGCATGAGTATAGGGAGTATAGGTCAGCCCTGAAATTGATTTCAGCTGATACAGGCCTTGTTACTCAGCTGAAGACCAGACTCCACACTATGGGTGTTACAGCTTCCCTGTGTTCAGCACCACCTCTGTGGTGCTCACTGCTCAAAACAGTCTCTTGAAAAGTTATCATTACACTAGAGCTTTTAATGTGGAGTTTAGCTGTATATTTTACCAAAGAACACCATCAGCTTCTGATATATCATTATTTTGCTTCTACTAAGCAAGAACTATTTATAGTCATAATCATATTAACATATTAAAAAAAGATTTTATAGGTACTGTCCCCTCCTCATGTTTTGAAGATAATATCGAAGGTAGAAAATATATTTGGCCACATTCTATAAGAAATCAGCCAGAAAATTGATTTCAATAATAGCAGGATTTCATCTTAATCTCTCAGACTAATTCCACCTGTGTCACAAGCCTGCGGGAGGCACAAATCCCAGGGCTCATTGACCAAGCTGGCGGGGAAATTCAGTATGGGTGTGTGTGGGGGGGTTGAGGGCAGTGAGCAAGGTTGACCGGGATTAAAAATCCACGCAAGACTGAATTCATCACAGGTAACCGTAACAAAGCCATTTGAATAACCCTTGTCAATAAAAAAAAAATCCTTCCATTTCATTAAAAAAAACAGTAACAGTAAGAGAATACACCAGATATTCCCCTTTCATAATCATGTTAAATGAAATATACAGGAGAAGAAGAAATATAATTCCTGACAAGAAGAAAAATGAATAGCGTAACTTTACACATATGTTATTTCAATGTTAACATTCTGTATACCACACACTAGTAGTGAGTCGTGTATCATAAAAAACTAGATGATTTCCCTCACTCTCTGCGGTCTTTGTGTCAGTTATGCCTGAGACACATAAAACCAACGCTAACACCTGTGTCCAACTGCCTACAGTGACCTTTTTCATCCTCTCTCTTTTGGACCCAACTAACAAGATTAATTGGTGTGCCATATCTTTGCCCTAAAAAGCAGTGACAACATTTCATTCACACCATCTTCTGTAGTAAGACAACCCTACTGTATCTTTGAGACACATAACGCGAATGGCCAGTTTCATTTCGCATACAACTCAATTCAGCAATATTGTCTATAATTTTTTTAATCCATTTAAAGGAGCACACAGCAATTTAAACCCAGTTTTAAGCCTTTTAATAATGTTACAAAGTACACTGCTGCATTTTTTATGGTTTTATTTAAATTATTTCAAATTATTTAATCTCCAGTCACTTAACATACAGTATATCCACCAGCTGTCAGGCTAAAGTTAATTTTTCTTAAGGCAGAATGCAAATGCAGGAATAAAAGCATTCCTCATTATGAAAAATAATTAGGAAATACCCAAAGACAAATATTTAAACATACTGTATATTGCTAAACATATAGACATGATCAATCATGTGTTTCAGTTCACATTAGACCAGAAGCGAGATCACAGTGTAAATAGAGCAGAACTGAACTGTGGTAAGCTGTGCCTAGATCTACGCTAACAACAGATTCATGTAGGAGTTTACATTTACTTGACTGCATTGTTATTCTAGCTCTGTTACTATGTGACAGCTCTGTAACTAATCATCTTAATTAATCATTAAGACACACTGCTTATTGTCTCCTGTCCCAGTCTGAAAGAGCAGTCACTAAAGGTAGTCTTTTAATAGTCAATAAACTGTTTGCCAGCCGGGAGGATAATTTAGGGTTACATCCTAAACAACTTTCAAAATAATGAACTGTTATACAAAGTGTACATTACTACTACAATTTTAATCATTCTGATGAATATGAATCATATCCTCCTCTGTGATATTTATTATACAACTGTAAACACAGCATGCTGTTCCTGTACAGCTCTCATGTGTGAAGTCTCACCAGAAGCAATGTGAGCTGGTTTTCCGCCTTGAATTACAACTCTGGACAGGCCCACCACTCCCCTAACCTGACACTGCAGTTCCCCCGCTTCGGCTACCCACTCTGAGGCAAACTCCGAGTGACTGAAAATCATTACAATCAGAGAGCGAATAAGTGAAATACCCGCTTGTTGTCAGGTGAGTGCAAAAGAAATCCATTTTTCATACAGTCAACAACAGTAACACTCGTGTTCTGGGAATGCTCAAGCAGAGAAGGAGAAACAGTTCTTCTGCCTGTGATGCCCAGTACGGTCACAATGAAAATGAAAAAAAAAAACATTTATTATAATGTTATAAAATGGTGCTATATAAAACTATAAAAATTGTATTATATATATACATTTATATATATATGAAATTAAAAACGGTTTTGACACAGAAAATCTATCAGAAGTTACAGTACAGTCAGAAGAATCTCAGAGTCAAAATAAAGAGTCTTTATTGATAGGCTCCAACCCGCCTGGTTTGATAATAATTAAGAGGCTGCTGTACTGGTGGGCAATGCGGAGAGGAGGAGGGGTGCTAGTATGAGGAGTGTCTCGAAACTGTGGTCTGGAAGTTATGAGTCCCAAGGCTTCACGCACTGCCCTATTCCAACCCCCGTTAGTAGTAGAATTAATATTTATTTATAGTATCTAATTTAGCAACTGATCCATGGCAGATTTAGCAAAGGGCTTGAGTTTCCATACTAATGCTTTCATTGCTGAATAATAACATAATTCAGGGGGCAGATCAAAATCATCAAAATATATTAACCAATTACTTCCCATATCAAAACCCAGTTAAAAATGTATATGCTTCAATAACAAAAAATAATTCAGATGCGAACGAAAACGGATTAAATAATATTGCTACAAAGCTACATCATAATAATCTCACTCAAAATTTGCTTCTTAAACTATTCTATTAAGAACAAATGTTTAATCCTGTTTATTAATGACTCTTGTTCTGTTGTACAGTAATTAAACAGTAGATGGCGATAAAGGACTTTCAATCGTACAATCGTACAACCAATGTTTTGGTTGTCGGCAAGTTGCTAACGACTTAGCCCGTCGTTCTTATGTTACATCTGTGTGTTTAGAATTTTAGTTCATCCACCAAAGGCCGCGACAAGATTTCACATATCTCTTTGTTGATTTTGCCTATAAATCCATCCGGCCATTTTAGAGGTCACCTCGAACATGACTCGGTGCTTCATTTCTGAAAGCGGAAGTTCCAATAGAAGAGACGTGACTTACCGAGCCAGCTTCTGTTCAAATACACAGACACAAACACTGGCGGGACAGTGAAGAAGTCTACCACCGAGTTCACCTCCAGCCAGAACCACAGCTTATCGTTGGCTGCAATGAACTGAAAACAAAACAAAAAAAACAAACAGGAGCAGTAATGTACATTTCATTTCCTGTGTTGTCTATTCGTATATTTTAACCATTTGGAGTAAATGAGCATCATAAGGTGGATATAGAGTAGTGCAAGTTGCCATGTTCAGCGTCTTATACCACAAACGTGAGAAGATACATTCGATAATATTTAATTTAATATTTTTATTTTATTTTTTGCAACTTGTCCTCTGCCCCACCCAACATACACAACACACACAAAACTATTTAAGTTGTATTTAATACAAACACCAGCCTCTACTGCATGGTCTGCAGTCTGTTTTAAACGACCACTCCCTCTTCAATCTGCTGTCTAGTACGTTTGGTTTCTGAAACATTTGGTTCTGCTACATCCACAGAGACTTCATTTTTACATTGTCCTCTGTGAACTTTCACCATCTCTGCTCCGTCTAGATACATGTGACATGTCTGCTTTGCAACCAATGTGCAGGAAAACAAAGTACAGGTTATTGATTTTTGACCAATTTCTGACTTCTATAGCTTTAACGTACTGAATTATTTGTGCTAATATTAATTAGAATTTATATTTAAGGACTTGTACAATGGGATAAAATGACATATTTAGACATCCCTTACAAGATCATGTAAAAATCTGTTTAAAAAGCATGGTAAAAATTATAAACTAAACAAACCTTGAGAATCATGTCCAGAACATATTGTGCTATTATGACCAGTAATGTGTTTATTCTAGTAAAAAATATTTGGTGTCAGGCAAAAATTAAAGCCAAAAAACCCTGAGAGACAAAATATTTGGCAAAACCTAAACACCAGCTGAACCGCATCTACTGTAAATAGTCAAGTTTGTCTTGCACTTTATTATCCAGCTAGCTATTTTGCAACTGGCTTTATTTATTTTGGAATGAAAGCAAATTAATAAAAAAATAATATTTTGTTTAAGACATGAGACAGCCCATGGTTTGTTCATCACATAAAATATGTACTTGAAAGGTTATTTCCTTTCTTTTTTACTTACTCGCAGGCCGAAGTAAAGCAAGAAGAATACGTTGAAAGCCATGTCGATCTGTAATGTGAAATCTTTGTAGAAATTCTGACAGGATTCTATGGGGCTAATAAAACAACAGAAAAATGGTTTTAATTTTGTATTTCATACTCGGTACCATGATCTTTCTATGAAAGCTGCTTGTACAAGTATTTTTATGTAACCATTTAGAAAAGATGCATCCTGTTTTCTTGGAAATAAAATAATCTAATCTGAATAATGTTTATCAAAGATGCATTATTATTATCAAGACAGGTTTCTGTAGAAAAAGAACATGCATGGTTCTTCACTCAAGCAAATCATTTTGGTACAGTTTAATACCCCTGATTAACCCTTAAAGAACTGAATCCCTTATCTATCAGTCAATAAGTTTGATTTTACAGTTTTAACCAACAACAAAAGGACACAAAAATGCCACTTATGAGTAATTTAAAACAAGTTTCTGAGCAGATTTTTGTTTTAAAAAAACATTATTTTGTGACACACTGTATGGAGATATCAGTGAAACAAAAAACAAAATAAATACATATTTTTCACCAACAGAGTAACCTGTAACGATATTAAAGTTCCTGATCACCATACTGAAAAATAAACAATCCGAATCTATTGCAACACATATTTTAATCACATTTTTAAAATCTGATACTGAACTGTTGTTTTGTTCTGAAGTGTTAAGACAGCTTACATAAAAGGAAAATGCATATTATCAAAAAAGAAAAGCAAAGCAGAAGCAGTACTTTAAGGGTTAATTAATGCATGCAGGGTCTGTGTTCATTATATGTGTTCAAGCAGCCATAGCAAGTGCTAGCATTTAGTGCAATCTCACCCTTAATGCCTGTACCTGGCACTAAGAATCAAAATGGAGAAACTGTAATGACTTGGTAGAAAACCACATTTCAACTGGAAAACAAGACATGTCACCCTGTCAATTGATAACCGATTTTGCTTTTAAGCTATGGAGCATCTGATGCCTTAAAGAGTCACTCTCAGAAATGGCTCAACTATCAGGTCATTACACATGCAACTTGCTGACAGCTTGTTAGCTAAGAGATGCATCTGATACAACACATCCACTTTTGTGGATCACCTAAGGATTTGACACACAGACAAATAAATACAATTTTTATATCATGTCCTTTTGTCAGGCTTGAGCCCAATTTGAACCATTATTGAGAACACTTTTGAAGGAGTAACATATATAAATCAATAGTTATCTACATGCCCGAAAAAATATATACTGTAGATGTAATTTTTTTCTCATAGCTTTAACAATATATTTAGAAGGTACGTTTTAGAATGCTTCCCAGTATACAGTATATCTAATTGCTGTAGAAAAAAATGTATTTCTCCTGGAATGGCAAATCTAAAGGAAATGTCAATATTCTGTCAGACAAGAAAATCTTACCCAAATAAAATATTCATTTTTCTAATAATTAAAACAATAAAGTATCAGTCTGTTATTGGCATTGGGTTTTTTGTTTCTGACAGAGTTACCAATTTCCGGAAATAATTAATACATTTTTACTTTTAATAATTTGACATTTCTAAAGAAATGAAGGCTACAATGATGGAGCCTGAAATACCACAAAGCAACAAGTGTGAATCTCTGCTTCAGTGAATTAATTCTCTCCATGTGATACACAGGGTTTCAACTACTGTAGGTGCACTTTAAACAGGGATATTAAAAGGAATATTAAACATACCTGTTCAATTATCCTCATTTTTAGTTTTTCTTGTAACTTTCAAGCAAATGCATTCTTAACTTTTGTTTTGTTTTAAGTACAATTTACGATTGCTTTGTCGAACAGTAGAGACTATGAATGATGGCATTTTATTTTTTAAAAGGCAGTGTCTCAAGCAAAGCACTTAAAGGCTCAATATATTGTAATTTATTGATAGTTTTAAAATCAACTACTATTAAAATCATTAACTATTAAAATCAACATTTAAGAGGACAGTGAATAGTGGATTGGTTTAATTTACTTTGATTTTTGAAAAGTTATAAAATTTAGGATGCCCCCCTGAAATCTAAATTTATATACACCACATCACCTGAACATATCTTCTTCAAAAATGGTAGCTGCTTCAAACCATGGAGCATCACAGTGACTACAACTAATCCACTATGCAGCTTCCTCATACACACCACAAGTCTTGTAAAAATATAAAGCCAAAAAGTCATAGTTTTAATAATGAAATGATATACAGTAGGGAAGCTTAAGCTTAAATATGAAATGTGTTGTGAAATGTGTTGTTTTATTAAACAAAATGAAGACAAAACGTAAAGATGTACTGTAGGTATACTTGAGCAATTATAAAGTATAATTGTTCTTTAACATCCTGGAGAATGGTTAAGTGAATGTTTAAAATGCAAACATGCAGTTTCCCCTTTTTACTACAAATTTTCAAGGCTTAGTTATTTTGCTAGTTAGTTGTTTGTGTCCCTTGATATCAAATAAAAAAACAGTTCAGGTGGGGAGCTGCGTCAGCATGCCTAGGCTGCAAAGGAACAAGTAAATGGTTTATTCCACGTTGAAAAGAGAAGAAAGAAAGAAAACAAGCCAAAATGTTGTGTTTTCTTTCTTCTCTTTTCAGCATGGAATAAACCTATTATTTGTTGCTTAAATAAAAAGCTACTGTTGCTTTAAATATTGTTAAAAAAACTCAGGAAATGCAGGGAGCTGTATGTTCTCAATGTGTGCAGAGTAGTCGCACAGATATATCAGCATACGTTAAAGGAAAAAGTCAACTTTTTCACTGCCAGATGAAATTGTTGTGCTGTTGAAAATAAAGAAAAGCTACCCATTCAGCACAATACCCAAATAAATGACAGGTGGCACTCAATGCCATTTTGCCTGTGCATCTAGACAGAAATATCTGTGGAACAGCTATCAGAATTGTTGCTCTCCCAAGTCACAGTAGTTGTGTACTAAAACCTTTATGTTAGCGTTCCGGTGCAGATCAGTCTATTACAAGGGAAAAACTGGGTTTGTGCACAAGCCATAGCTACAACAAAGGAAAATTGATCCACTTGGTGTTCATGCTGTATTCATACTTTATATTCATTAATGTGAATGTTGTCTAAAGGGAACAGACTAAAGGCTAGCAAAAATGAGCTGCTTAAGAATATTGCACGAAGCAGAACGAAGAATAATGAAATCTTCGATACTTTGTTGATTACTTCCACGCTAATTTTAGGAGATCTGTAAAGCTGATGAAAATCCTCACAACCAAAAAGATGGTGGCATAAAGGTCCTTTGTTCTCCAACATACAGTAGGACATTATAAAACACAAAATATAACATTGCAAAATGTAACAGCTCTACACAGCAGCTGTGGACCTTGTTTCCCATACAAAAATGTATGTATATTTTATACTCAAAATGTGTGATTTAGCACAGTTACCTGTGAAGGTACAGTATATGAAACATCAATATCGATACTAAATATCAGTGATTCTGACCCCAGGGTGCGAAGGAAGCTGGGGTCCTGATTCCATTCGTAGGACATCTCGAAGTGTACGAGGTGACAATGCTCACTATTCCCGTGTCCCCATGAATGTTTTGTATATATTGGGTAGGTGGCGAAAAGGCTGTTAGAATATATATTTAATAAGAATACAGTGTAACTAAAATGTACTAATAGTCCTTCTTTAAAAGTCCTTCTCAAAGTCACTGACCCCAGTATTTGCATTCACAACCCCCTTTAATTCTGCTTTTTAATGACCTTTTCTGCCGAGCTTGAGATTTCATAATGTAGTACCACTCCAGAAATATTTAAAAAAACATTAACAAACAGGTCTTTAATATAATGTTTTTCCTGTGACGCTACCACAGTGCTGTAGTGCCTGTCTTCTGGCCACTGCAGTGCGAAAGGAAATACTCTGCTCTTTATAGCAGTGACCTGTTCTGCACAGATGGCTGTCTACTACACTTGTGAGGGCAATTAATCTGTAAAAAAATACATCTGTAACAAAGGATAATTTGTAGTAAAATGAGTACTTGTTGCATCCTCATGCAGCAGCACTATGTGGTGGTAAGAAAAGCAGCTCTAAAACACAGCATGCAAAATGCAGAAAAGAAGGAGTGTGGACCATCCTGGCAAACTGTAAATACAATAATGAAGAAATGAACACACTAGATTTGATCAAATTTTGTATTCTGAAGCTGTATTCATTGGAGATCCAGAGCCATTCTTCTGTAGAAATGAGCTACTAATATTATTATACTTTAACTTGGCTGATGCTTTTATCCAAAGCAACGTATTTGTGTCCATTAACAGAGCCGGGCATTTTACTGGAACAATCTGGATGAAGCACCTTGCTCAAAAATGTAACAGTAACAGCGATAAACTCCACTGCTCCATCAAAAAACAATATTAAATGTAAACTGAGAAGAAAATAATTTAATCCCAATGTTGCTATTATAGTTACTCTCAGTTTTATCCACACTCGTTCCGGCAACATTTACAACTATACTTTAGTGGAAAGCTACAGACACACACCACAGACAATAGCAGCAGTCAATTTAAAAAATAATGTAATGCAATAAATCACACTTGTTTTTACATTTATTCTGATAAATACACAACACAGTATGTGGTATTTTTCTCTAAAAACAAAGTTAAAAAACACACACAAAAAATAAAGAGACAGCATATTTTATAGCGATGACGAGAATCTCAAGTTCCCAGATGGTAGATGTTGATGTAAGTAAGATCTACGTCTCTACTGATGCAAAATCTTTGACAGTTCTTTAGAAGCACTAATTACACGTGGAAGGAGAAGTTTATTTAAAAATATTTATTTCACGAAACGAGAAAGTCCAGAAGTGACTGGAAAATCCAAAGAAGAATGAGCTGCATACACTGTGTTTACACTTTCCTGAGGCAGAAAAGGTCCTGTAACAGTCTCGCAGCTCTGACATGGTACAGTAACTTCCAAATAGGACCAACCAAAACCACACAGGGGACAAGACAATAGTGCTTTTGCAGAAAACTGAAAACTTAATGTTTACTAAGAAAAAGCATGTGAGACCACATAACTGCCTTAAGGCCAAATAAGACTGCACTACTGTATGTACAGCCAATTAATGACAAAGGACAGCTAACTGTTGTATTATCTAAACTTTCCATTTAACTTGAACTCTGCCTAACCCAGACTCTAGTCAAAACACTTACACTACAAGGGTTAACAGAACGTCTGCATAATCAAAGTACCTTAAAAGGCATCCATTCATAAATACCACTTAGCTTATAGAGTAAGGTTAATTTGCACTGTCAGATCTCTGACAGTATCAATGATCTTGACTAAAAAAATAATTTATGCAAACACTATTTAACAGTTGAGTTCCTCCCTACTATAAGGAATACTTGATGCACCAAAAACATATTTTAATACACTATGTTAGATTTCTGTCTGTGAAACCATGACATAAGTCTTACGGATAACATTTTCATGGCAGAAACAAAAGTGTGCATTTATTTACAGTAAAATCAGCATCCATTTAAACCCTGGAATAAAAACAAGATTCATTGTTAAAGATCAATGGTCACATCTCATCTGATCATTTAAACAAATTTAAACAAAAGTATCATACAGTTATAACAGATGGTCACTTTCACATCCAACAGTGCAACAACATTCGAGACAAGCATCACCCTTGACTCCATCATTAAGCCCACATTTCTTTTTTTGAAAATATTGATTTTGAATGCATCTCGACTGCTGTATGACTAGTAGAGCATATTCATCAAATTTCATGCTCATCTGGATATAAATGTGAATAGCATCCATATTTAAAGGCAGCATTCTTACATGAGAAGTAGCCAGGTAGACAGATACACAGAAAGATGAGCAGATAGACAGAGTGAGAGACAGACGGGTATCTACACAGACTGAAAAACACATATAGAGATGTTCTTGTGTTAATAATTACATTTTTATTGTAACTACTGTACATTGTTCATTCTTAGTTCCCATTTCTAATGCAGAGTATATGTATTATCCATAAAAACAGAATACTGTACTTTAATTTTAAAAACCATACAGAAAGTACACTAAAAGACAACATTGTCCCTTATTAATTTAGAAAAAAAGAAATATCTAAAGCATCGCTCTTTAAATAAAAATGAAAGAGAAGAAAAATCCATAGACTGTTATTCAGAACAGAATGAAAGAACAACTGCCTGATCCCTGTTGTCTGTGTCACATCATACTCCAGGATCACACAGGAACGTTGCACACACAATGTCCTGCCAAAAAAAATAACCTGACCCACAGATCTTATTACATGGGTAACGAGAACACCTCCTTCAAGCTCTGATGAAATACAGCTGCATGTTGCCCAAAAGATGCAATCAAATTCCCTCTGGTACCTGGGGTAATTTATTTTCCAAAGTGTTACACAGAGCATGTCAGTTTTAGGTCACAGTTACCTTGCCTGGGGATCCTGATCCAGTTGGACTGAGTTCCGGTCATGTGATAGGTAGATGTCTGCCTACAAAGCATGGCCAAGTCAAGACTATCTGTAATAAAGATCCTATTTCCTGAAGGGACTAACCTATGCCAAAAAAACTGATATACCCCGGTGAATCAACTGACCACTCCCACACACCTCACTTAGCCCTTGAGCAAAAGCACACAAACCAACTTTGTAAATATATTTGCATTTATTGCAGGACAGTGTTTAAGATATTATTAAAAAGTCAATGGGGCAACAGCAAGCACAGGTTTGCTTCACTCTGCTTTTTAATAATATTGGGAAAAAAAATATTCATGTAAAATATCGACAGTAAAGAAGCAGAACATATCATTTGGTCTCCCGCTTAAATCATGAAGACAGCTGATTTAAGCAGAGTGAGAAGGAAATCAAAATCAAAGAAGGAAAAGGATGGAATATGGCAGAAATCACAGACACACATTATCTGTAGTGTAATGGTTGGTGTCAGACAGTGGAATACCACAAATCCATCTGCATTTGCACAGACCGCCAAATGCAGGCATTTCAGTACCAGCCAGTTGCTTATACTCAAAAAGATCAGAAATGCTCAGTCAGAGGTGGAATCTGCATTATATTTGGCAAGGACTGTCAAACATAATTTTAATGCGCTGCTTGAGCACGATCTTCTCCTTAAGGTGCAAGAGGATGTAGAACAGAAGAAATACATCGAAAAGGAAGGTCTCCATCAGACGTATTGCATGCAGCATCATTCAATGTCCAAGACAGGGGATTAGACGTGTTGGGGGCAACAGCAAGGCAAACCCCAGCAATGAGCTAAAGGAGCTATGGGTAAGCACCATCATGCAGTGTGTACTGTATATGGCTTGGCTGCCATGCGGTAAAACCTACATCAATGAGCCTGCAGTATGTCCCCTGGGTAAGAGATGATATGAAACAGGGCCTGGTTAATACATCAATGATAGATTTGGGCCACAACACTACTACTATAATAAGAATGATTTAGCACCTGCAAGAGCACGAGACAAATAAAAGCACTTTGGGTCTACTATAAATATCCTTTACATTTTTTTTCCTAAGCATACTTGATGCATTTCTCTGAGGCTATAATTCCAGGCCATTCATTTTCCTTTTAATGCAGCAGGCCATTATGAGATGCACAGGAAATGATGATTGTATTTGCCATTCATCTAAGCAATCCCAAAGTAGACTCTCATGACCAAATTTCCTCAGGAAAAAAATAAAAAAAGAAGAAAGCTGGGTTTTCTTTTTAAATCAATGCTTTACAGATTCACTTCCCCTCACATAGGCATATTAAAGAACTCCATCCAAAGGTACAAATTCTTCATTGTTTGTAATACTTAATTCATTTCTTTCTGGTTGGAGTGCATTATCATGAGAGGTTATGTCACCACAACAAATGAGCCATGTTCTTAAAACTAGAATTGGGGCCTGCCCATTATATACATCTACACATTTTAAGCACATTTTTAAAATTAGACAAATTGAGATGAAAACCACAGTATTGTGTACAGTACATGGCATATATCAAAGAAGTTATGACAATATAATAAAATGAAACAGTACAAAACGGAAATTGTATCAGTCCCAGAAGTAAGGGCTGCACGCTATTAAAATTAGGAATGTAACACAAGTATGAGATCTAAATCACTCTAGAAAAAAAATGAAAGAATGTTTCCCATTATGAAGAGAAATGTTGATGACCTGTGCAATGCTTGTTTCATTTTCATTTCATTATTCCTCATAATTACCGCCTGCTACAACTCTGGTTAATCTAGGATCCTCACTTTCTTTCATGTGGAGTTAAATACAATATTCCTGCAAACCTCTTTAACTTTACATTTTATTTTTCATGAGTTCACTTGTTAAAGCTGAGCTTGTTCCCCCTGGCTGCTTTTGAGAAACTGTTCTCTGAACTAAAGGCTAAGGCTCGGGTTGGCTTTCAGTATGTAAAAGTATGGTTTTATCCTTTGCATTGCCTTTGCGGTTATGTGACTAAACCAAACAGCCAGGGAAATGAGCACAATCAAGTCACATCCCTCCATGAATAATTAACACAGAACTGACTCTAGTTTTCCAGTGTGACTAATGAGGCACAGGAAAGCTGTTCTGGTGCAGAAACACATAGGACTGTAGTTCTATTCAAAGCAGAGTATTAAGCAGTGACATACAGCAAGGTGCTTGTCAAAGATATCTTATGGAATTATTTACTCTTCAACAGAGATAGATATATGAGTACTACATATATACTTTTACTAATGCTGTTTCTGTCCAAATCAAATGTACAGTAAAAGAATAGAGAAATAGCAATACAGAGGTTCAGTTCCTTGCTCTTGATACAAGCCTTCACCAGAGGAGATCCAGCAGCGGAAACCTTGCGAGACGGGAAGTGAAGGGCTCTGTTTCCATCACGACCTAGCTGGAGCTCCAGCCTGGGACGCCCAGCTGCATCTCTTTTGTGACCCTTCAGGCTCGTTATGCAGTTTCACGCTGTGCCAAGGCCAGCCTTTATAGAGCCGTCACTCCCAGCCTTGGCCACCTTAACGACTGTTATTTATTAACCACTGAAACTGAGCTTTCCATACAGATCATGTTACGACCATCGGCAAATGCAGACTCAGCTCGAGAAGTAATGCAGCACTGCTATCAAGGATCTCACTGGTAACAACAATGCAGGTTGATTGTGGCCCTTATAAAAGTAGAGAATTAGTAGGTGTTCAAAGCAAGCCTCCTTCAGAGACACGCATTAGGCTAGGCCAGTTGTTCTCCAGGTACTAATTCAGCCCTTAACTGGTCAGGCAATGATCATACATTTTGTGAATTTAATTATTTTTGGCCTGCAGTACAATGGGGAGAGAGATAAAAAAGGACAGAGAATATGTACAAAGGCAGTATAAAATATTTCATCAGCAGAGTAGCTTCAGTAGTAGTTCCTAAGGAATTAGATGGAGGGAAGAAATGTGTAGAGGTATTTGGAGTGACTCGCCGCCACCCTGTGGCCAGTCAGAAGCAGGTTCGTCTGACTGACATGTACCTACAGGTAAGTATGGGGCCATTAGGAAGTTTACTCTGGCCTTCGGCCCCATTAAATGGAGATTAGCCCTCTCTAGTATCCCAAGATCACAAACCTGTGATTTATTGAAGCCAGGGACCCAGCTCTTGTCCTCGAGGCCTGGCACTCTTTATATCTCTAGCTTCTTAAAAATCTAGGAAGTTCTTCTACTCGTTGAGTTCAATTAGGTAAAAAAGCTCCCAGGTGAAATGAAAACCAGAAACCTTCTGGGCCTCCAGGACTGGAGTTGAGTCCTCCACTTTACAGCCATATTTCTCAAATTGGCCTTTATATAGACAGACTTTGTCCAAAATACACTGTAAAATCTAAAGAAATGCCCTCTAATGTCCATTTTCACAAATAAAAGAGGTACATCACAAACACCCTGTTCGAGAATGAGGCTTTTCCTGTTGTTTCCTTTGCCATGTAGTTTTGAAATACAAGGTTTTTGTGCCTGACTGAACAGTACTGATCTTATAAATATTAACTGGAGGTGCCTAAAGCTGTGTGTCTTTAGTTTAAATAATCCTTCCTGTTTAGTATCAAAGTACCAGTACAATGGAGCACCAGGGGTATCTTTATTTAGTTTACTGGGTTGGAAAGGAAAACAGAATACAAGGCTGAGAGAACCAATTACAAGTGAAGCAGAAATTAAAGCTCACAATCAGCCTGAATGGTAAGGTTAAGTGCCCCATTTTTAACTTAAACTGCACAGTACATGGTCCTTAAAATCTTATTTAAGCTGGGGAAAAAAGAATTAAAACTGAAGTACTACAATTTTCTTAAAACCAAGGCAAGACAGGATTGCAATGTCTGATAAGTGAAATGCAAGGCATCCTTCCCTTGTTTCATATTACAGGCGACAATACACAAAATTCAGTTTAAAATCACAAATCCATATTGTAAAGTAGATAAAGTCTATAAGGTATAGTCTAGTTTTTGTCTCAGAATTAAGCTAATACTATAGATAAGAAGACGGTGTCTGGCAACCAACTATGTTGCTATAATTGTTAAAATAATAATAATAAATATTATTTTGGGATATTTTATGTTTGAATCATTAAGCCGGACCCAGCCCTCTCTAACTGGATGTGAGCTGACCCAAGTGTCCTGCATGATATACTGTACTGATAACACCCCCACCCCCCCAAAACAGAAGGATCTTACAAAGAAAATAATTTACTCTGGTTTAATGAGCATGGCATTGATAACTGCCTTTAGCTCTATTCCTGATCTTTACACACTTAGATAATGAACTCCACAGTTGGGTTGACGCTGTGAGGTGTCTCTGGGCAAGACCTTTACCAAGCATCTTCAGAGAGTACCCAAGGGGTCAGGAAGATCACTAGAGGACTCTCTCCTGCTAAGATGCACAGCAGTCCTGCAGGAAGCTGTCAGTCCTCATTAGCGACTGCCAGTATTGAACTGGAAGACTACTAAGTCCGTCTAATACTGACTGAGTTTGTGTCCATGTCACGTCAAAACATCTCCTGACTGTTAGTGTAATAAAACTTTGAAATGTCTGCACGTCTTCCCATTTCTCAAGGCTTTTTATTCTTGCAACATTGTGGTTTTCTGGCATGACATTGGAAAAGAAAGTTAGTAACGCATAAGTTCTGTGATGTGACTGAGCTTCTCCAATTGGATTAGGATAGAATCACCTGAAGAAAAAGATGAAACAAGCCAGACTAATTTTCACGTGAAAAATAATATCTACAGTAAATGACATGTAATAAATGTTTTTTGCTTGAAGCTTCTTGATGGTCCTACAGAAAAAGTACAGAGCTTTTACAGTATTAGCAAACAGGATGCACACTATAAAACATATTCCACGTGTCCATAGAATAAAAAATCTCCAACTAAAACCTCCTTTATTTTAAAACAAAAACTTTTTCTTGCGGGTGAAGGATTTGATTCTACAAAACACCACTTTTAACAACAATTTGTAGGAACTCATGTAACACGAAGGTTACAAAACACCCTAATTGTGCCGGCTCAGAAGGAAATGAGACCACTGTGCTTTCCGGTCTTTTGTGACTGCTGACACCTTGTAAATGCCAGTCAGAAAGCATTGGACATGACCTAATAAATTAACCAGCGCTCTGAGATTCTCTGCTGCTTTAACTGAAATTCTGCATCGGCAGTGGCATTTCCTATACAGTATGTTGGCTTTGTGACTTGTCACTTGAACTGGCAACTGCTTCAAAATGAAGAGAGACATGTACACTAATAAACTGAATGGGAAAATCTGCCTCATCTGCACAAGATGTAGTTATCACAGGCCTCCATGACTCAGTCAAATGGCAGTATGTTTCCTCCTGTTTAATGAGTGAGGGTGATTGCACTGAGACAGGAACTGTGTTGTTTCCTGTTCCTCAAAAGGCCTGACTCTTGTATGTTGGAGATTAAACAATTTCATCTGCACAGATAGATTTGCAGATCATTTAAATGTACTGAAAGGCACAGCACCAGTCTTCCTGGAGAAAGATTTGTCGATTTTCATTTGTATTTTTTTTATGTTAAAAAAGCCATGAGTCTTCAGTCATTTGAAATGACAGATAAAGGTGCCAGAGTGTGTAATTTTTAGATTATTACTCTTCTTTGAGGGACATTTTTAAGACGCCTGTGTGAAGTGCTCTGGTTCACACTGGGGTTACGCTGTTTTTGGGCCCATTGCGGAAGGGGAGGTTTATTTATTTAAGTTCAGGATGCTTGGAGTTACTTTGTTTCTTAATTCCAAAACAGGCACTGGACTGAAAAATTATCAGTGTAAATAATCAGGGTTGCCTCCATCATATTAGAAGGGACAAAATGTTTATTCATGTTTGTAAACCAAGCTGAAAGAACGTACACACAGCTCTAAATCATTATGGGAAAAAGAGCAGCACAGAAATTAAGACTGAAGAGCCTAAAATTCAGGGAAATTACAAGGTGCTAATCTTTTTTAAAGATCATGCTAATTTTTAGTGGTTATGCTGTAATTGGGTATTGCTTCTGAGTTAGTAAATGAAAATAACTGGTTAACTGTATGTTCTTCAAATCAAATGACTCATTAAGTTTTACATTAAATAAATAACAAAATAACAAAGGCACACACAAAATCTCAAACTAAAATCATCTTTCAATTGGAAAAATCCTGAATTAAAAATATACTTAAAGTAGAAAAAGTTGTTTTCTTGAAAATATAAACTCAATCAGTTCTGCATTTTAATTTGGGACAAAGTGAAAATATTCTATTTTCAATGTTCTAGAATTTGTTGTACATTGTACAGAATTTTGCAAGAAAGAAATTTGATTTTTTTTAAGGATCACTCACTTTAATTGGATCACTATTACAGCTCTGCATTTGGTACCAGCAGAGAAGAGTCTAAAAAGGCAAACCATCCATATTGTTGAAGCTGTTATCCTGGCTTTGTTTAAGACAACTAGGTTTGAAACTCAGATGAATTGGCTACCACAAACCAAACAATTTAGATGCTGCAGTTCAGTGGTTGTTGTAAATTTGTACAGATTGCTTAACTCCGGGAATACTTAAGAAGGTTAACAGAATCACCTCATGATATTTACATTTTCATATAGCTTTTCAAAACCTTAAAAATAGTTTAAAGGATGCCCAGTGTCTGATTAAACATAAATTCTGCCCCAGTCACACACCATAGACTATAATCCACATTATACCATTGCTATGTCTTTGCTTTTAATACATTAAAGGTTTTTGAAGGATTTAAAGGATTATTTCCTTTTATAGATACAGTATATCCATTCATATACAGTATCTATAAAAGTCAATCTGACTTCCCTGGCATTTGAGATTGTCTTCTATGGAGCACAAATGGAGACGTGACTCATGCTCTGTGCACGCACGTTGTTTCTTCTCCCTCTGATAATTTATGGATCAGTTCTCTGATGGCTCCTTACTTCAGACCTATGGGCAAGGTCAGTCCACAGACACTGCAGCAAAAAGACAGGTCCCTGCTAACAATGCCTATGACGTGTCAACACCTCAAGGACAAGAACCCTTAATTATTAGAAAAAACGCTTCACTGAAAGGCAAAAATAAATCAACTTGCAGTGATTGCACTTTGCTGTATCACGTCTTTTGAGATTTCTGATCTTCATTTGTGCATTTATAGTCTAGTCTATAGTATAGTCAAATAATTGTAATAGTTATACACAAAAGGTAATGTACCGTTTATACCTTGTGGACAAGTGACAAAATTAGTTTGGCTTGAATGGTGTTTTGATTTTTAATTTGGGACTTCAAACCCACTTATTTGGGCACCTACTACAATCCCTCTAAATGTAAGTGACATTTGCATCCTTCTACATCAGACCGCCTTAATGGTGCCACCAGCCAAAGCAACAGTAGGAAAGACATGACCAGGATACACACAGAAAAAGTCAAGTGTACAGTCAGAGTAGCCACAGGCTGACTCCTCGCCTGGCTGAGGAGACTGACAACCTGTCCGACAACTGTCTGAGGGATGAGTCAAGGAGCTGCTTGACTCATCAAGAAGATGAAGATGGCGGGGAGCAAGGGATGCGAAACGAAATTCACAAGTGATTGCTTTAGTTTTCAGACATGGGCAAGATTAGGGTTTGACCTTCTCCTGAACTTGAATTAAAAAACGTCATTGAGATATTTATTAATAAACACAAGATGGGTCAAATATTTTCCACTTAAGTATTTCCCGTGCACACTCTGACTGGAAATAATATTTCTAAAGTTGCCCAATACACATATCTGTTTAATAAGAGCCAAATTAAGTACTGTAAGTACTCTGTGATTTTCAGCTGCACTGCTATAACAAGAAAAGTATTTTTACAACGAGGGGAGCTGCATCAGTGTTGGCTGCAAAGGAGCAAGTAGAGCTTAACCCCACGCTGAAAGGAGAGATAGGAAACACTCAGGAGCCACAATGTTACTGTATGTTTCTCCTTTCTATTTTTCAGCATGGAATTATCTTTACTTATGCATTTTTAAAAAGTCAACTTGGAAAATGTTTTAAATTTTTTTTAAATGATCTTTAACGTCTGCAAGTGCTGTATCCAAGTTTTAGATCTGAGAGATTACAACTCTAACATGCACATAATGCTTCTTGACCATAAAAAGAAATATTTGCTTTGCAAAATTGCAAGACTTAGGCTGTTTTGTTCATTAGACATTTTTCATCCGTTTGTTTCTTTATTGCTCATACTAGAAATAGGAGACTTACTAGTACACATGACTGCAAATATGGATTTCTTTTTCCATTTACAGTGTTTTGCAAAGGTATTCACTCCCTTCCAATGATGATTTATTGGTTGAATTTAAAGTTAGTTATTTCTGTTTTTAAAGTGAATATTTTTCTTTACAGTTTTTGCTGACATTTAACTTTTTTTTAAAAGAGTCAGAGCCTAATGCTGTAGGCACAGGGTCCCAGGTAGGATCGCATGGTACACACATTCCAGGCTCATGAGCCAGTAAATCATGTTTTTGTGCTGTGGGATGAACCTGGACAACCCAGACAAAACCCTCACTAACACAAGGAGAGCATGCTGACCCCCAGCAGGACTCGAACCCAGGATCCTTAGACTGTGGACATTATTAAGACTACCTACCAAATATGAAGAGGTATCATTGACAAATAAGCAGAGTTTAACAACATCTCATTACACATGCGAAGTTAGTGGATAACCTCGTTTCAGACACTGAGGGACAATACTTGTCTGCAGCTGTGCATCTTATTCATGTTCTGAGCGCTTTGCTGCTCTTGTCTCTGATAACGTTATTCGCCATGCATGTCAATTAACCCAGCATTGCGGCCTGATTAAAATCTCTGTAAGGAAGCACATTGTGGAAAACTGCAAAAAAGACATGGAGTAACATCCCTGTCTAATGCCTTGCTCTAATACATTGTTTCTTAGTGGTCTGCTCCAAATAGGTTTTGTTGGAACTGTATGACTAATCTAACAATCTACATTATAGTATATAAACTACTGATTTTGTATCCCCTTTCCCAGCATTTTCAGTGCAAAAAATACACTATACCTACCTTTCTCAAATGCAATCTAATTAAAAAATAGTATATTTATTTTCATAAAAGATCATTTAATTCAGAAATGTAACTGCTGTTTATCTTTTAACAGCCAATGATTCATGTACTTTAGCAATCTTTAAGAGCACTGATCATGAAGAAATTACTTTTCTTTTTTAGAGTAAAGACCCCATTACTTAAATATACTGTATTGCTCACTGGCATGTGGTGTCATTTTAAAAATACACAGACACAGTTAATTTTGACACCTACTGCCTGTGGTTATCCAAACTATTCCTAGTGGCAATATAAAAATAATTAAACTAATAAACCTATCCACATAGCCCCTCTGTAAAAAAGAAAGTTCGCATTAGTTCATCAAGAAATTGTAAAAGTGTAAACCTATATTTTATAGGTTCTTAATTTAGTCTGAGAAGCTATTCACTAGTAAAGAATACAACATTGTTTACTTGATGTACAGTAGTTTGCTAATTACTTTAAGACATCTTCATATAACATTTTTTATAATTTTGGAAAGGAAATAGATATTTTATTTTATCATTGCCTGTTATTTTATAAATCGCGGCACTTGTAGAAACAATCCAAAACATGGCAGCCATATCTATAGTAATCATGCATAACTGATAATGACGTCTATGAAAAGCATTCCCAAGTCAGCAATCATCTAGAGTACTATTAACAAAAAAACCTACAGGTATCTGATATAAAGCAATACCCACAGGTGCAAATAAAATATAGAAGGAAGGGAATGACATTGCAAGCTCTACTCTACAGTAAGCAAGATCTACCGGAATGCTACTTTCAGATTCTGGCTTCAGTTCTTCTCCTAATTTAAGAGAAAAAAAAGGTTCATGCATATCTTACCTTGATGTACTAAAAATGTACATTTCAACGGGAATGAATGGGAAAAGAACCAGCATTAGAAATAAAAGTATTTTTTAAATGTTATTATTATTGTTATTAATAATACGGAGAACTGCCTAAAGTGTTCAGGCTAAAGTTTCACAAACATTAGTAGTTTAAACATAAAATTGATTTGAAAAAAAATCCAGCAAGATTGGGTGATATAAATACAGTACATTCAAAGTTCAGGCTGAATTTTAAAATTTGACTACAGTAAGTGGCCATATTATGGAAATATTTACATTTTTTACTGATGCATTTGTGCACATTGACAATGTTGTGGATGCTTTGCAAGTCTTATATATAGCATATAAGACTTCCTTATTTCTTGTAGCACTTTCCTATTAGAACTCACCTATACCATCCAATTTGCTTCACAAGCAATAAATACTCAATAGTGCAAATAAATAATAGATCATGGTATCCGAGTAGTGTTTTTTTATCTCCAAGGATGTCAGACAGCTGTACGTATAGGAGGAGAGGCATCTCAGGCACCACTCAGTCCAGCCCCACCTGGGCCACACAGCAGCCGTTCTGCACCAGGAGCCCCACTGCACAGCTGGTCAGCAGGAGGAGGAGTACGGAACTGAGCGGAATTAAGGGGGAACGTCAAGGAGGCCAGACTGTACAAGCCCGTAGTGGAACATAGCCAGGACATCAGGTTTAACAATCCTACTATTATGAACGGTGATACTGGATCTTTAATAACCAAATCGTCAGATTAACACTCAGTCCAAAGGATTGCGCCTACAACAGCACTTCACCAGACTGGGGCATTGGTTTGGGATTCTGGTCCAGGGGGAAGAGCGCCACCTACTGCTCCACCTAAACCATTAACAGCGGCAGCCTGGTTTCCCTTAGAGGTCTCCATTCTAGTACTGACCAGGGCAAGGATTGCTTAGCTTCTGAGGCCTGCCATGATCCAAGTCAAGATGGCATACTGTCAACACCACTGTGCTGTATCTCCATGCATTAACACATATTCTGGGTTAAAAAATACTCCTCATTTTCTGATTTTTCAGTAAACTTTGCACTCCGTTACAACTGCGATACAGACATCACTTCTCATGACATATTAGAATGATCTTTTTATATTACTTAGTGACAATAAACTCTAAATGTTAGTATCGTGCACTTCTCCATACATTTAAAATATATTTGCAATCAAGAATCAAGGTGTTTAGTACAGTGCCAATTCTGAATGAAGATAAAAAAAACAAATTACATCAAAAATGCTAACAATCTCCCTCGGGCCTCATACACGTCGAGCACCCAGTCAGATTAATGTCCAATACAGATGTCTGTGGACACACAGCAACTCAAAACAGGCAGCATTTCTTGGATGACACAGTAACTCTGACTGTTCAGGGTAAACTGACCACCTGTCAGCTGGGAGGATAAATCAGATCTGCCTGAGGTTGCCATGGAAACTGCTGTATGTCGTTTGGCTCCATTGAAAAATAATGACGTAGGTCATCCTGATAAGAACAGGCCCCACATACATCAATTTATGTATTTTTACTAAGAGGAAACCCTCTGCATGTAGAAATATGTCACCTCCGTGACTAACCCAAAGATACAGTGTCTAGAGTTAAGAGTTTCAAATATTAAAACACAACTCATATTTTCAATTCGCAATAGCAACCAAGTGAAAAATACATTGCAGTTTTTCTGAAAATCCATGATTCCTGAGAAACTAAAATAAGCGGTCATCTTTAGGTACAATTTTGATATCTTTACTTGGTCATAGACACCAGCCATCGGTCTCTGGGACAAACCTTGAAGGACTATCAGATAAGCACGCTCTCAATGAAACCCATTCTTTCCCATCAAGGACACAGTCAATTGTGTAGATGATTTAATAAATAAATAAAATATATAAACTAATAAATATTAGATGACACATCAAATATAAAAGATGTACATAAATACATGAAATGATAATCATTATCAGTGTGTTTCTGATTACAATGTAAACAGTCACAAAGTCATAACAAAACTGATTCACCTATAAAATTGAAATCTTGGCTTCCAATGCCAAATAAGCACCATACTGACAATATGTTCTGTGAACAAGCAGTTTTGAACTTAAAAAAGTTCAAAAAGTTAATACTTACTCAGAAGAATCTATGAAGTATATTACAAGTGCTCCGATGCTGAGTGCAAAGACTAACACAACCTGTGAAGACAAAAGGAAAGAGAAGCTCAGTACAGTGAACACCAAGCACAAGCGTACAGTACTTTACACTGGCTACTGTAGTTCCCAGCTTACACAGATCATTCTGATTTCCAGGAATCTTGCAACATGCCGAAACAATACCATTTCTTACAGTTTTAATCAATGCACACCATGAAGATTAAAGGGCTGTCAAATAGTCCTTCTCAAGTGCTTTGTTAGTGTCAGAAGTGAAGCCTGCAAATACTGTGAACGCTGGCTTGTAGAATGCAATTCCAATTGCATTTTGACTTCAGCAAATGAATAGACATTATCCTGACCAGATATATTTCTGGTTAGAACAAGAGGGGCAGTGGTAGTCTTTGCAGCATTATGAATGACAATGGATTACAGCATTATAGTGTAGGTGTATTATAGTGTAGGTGTATTATAGTGTAGGTGTATCATGCTTAATGTAAGGCTATAGCCCTCAAAGTTGTAATATGAAATTAGGTTTGGGTAACTCAATACACTTCCAGGGGCTGACATTTTTAAAGATTAAATTATTCATAATTTTATAGAATATAGGACATGATGCTCTAACTAATGGACAAGCAAAGATTAAGACAATGAAAATACACACAAATGTTTTTTTTAATGTCATTTATCTAAAATACCCAACAGGGCATTGTAAAGCCGAGCAACCTGAACACTGGTCCTAATAACTCTTCCCTTGTGGCAACAGACAAACGTTAGCCCTGTGTTTGAGCAATGAATAACACACATCCAATGAAATCACAGCATTTTGCAGAAGAAATGTTAAACTTTTCAAAAAGAAAGAAAAAAAATGATAAAGCCTTTTTAATCAATACAATTTAACCTCTGAAATATAAAAATGTGGGCTCAGCCATATGCTGACTCATGTATGAGATTTTAGAGGGAATCTTTACATTCCTGTCTGCCATGTGTAGTGGATCACTCTACCAGCTGCACTTCAATACCAGACCATTACTGAAATAACAATAATAGCAGACAAGTAAAACCTCTTTTTTTAATTGGCTAAAAGGGTAAAACCAGTAGTGCAGAGTCATATCATGACATGATCAACAGCATTAGCTCTAAAATGAAAGATCTTGTCTGTCATTCCTAGAGAAGCCAAAGGGAAAAGGTTTGCAGGTGATTAGAAACTTAAAACTAGGATGCATTTATAGAGATAAAGATTCTTTGAGACCTTTTAAGCCCAGACACCCTACTTTGTGTTTTCTTTACCAAGGGTGAAAAGGTAATCAATAATATATCAGCAGTAAGTGAAACAAACACTTCAGATGATTAAAAACTTGTTACAGGTTAATGGCTCTGTGAGGAGCCTGGGGTATTCATCAGATCATGTACTCAGAAATGTCAGCTATTCCGTTTTGTGTGTAAAGAGAAACATACCCACCAACTCTATAATAAGCTCTGACTCTTGATCTTTAATTTTCTACACTCTAATTATTTGAGTGCCCTTTTATGAAGTATTGCATCTGAGGATTCTTTAAGTGGCCAGCATGTTGAAAATTCTGTTCAGTCAAATGTCAAAATTACTAATATTCATCATAGAAAAAAATCTGGGCCATTATAGTTTGAAGTTTGCACTGAATACAAGATCTACAGGAAGGAAGTAAAATAAATTAAGAAACCACTTTATAAACCAGCTAATTGAATAGCTATGAATAAAAGCCCATAGTAGTTCCACCCATGTAATATGTTTGCAATGCTGCCATTAAGCTTTCTCGTGACTTTCCTAAAGGACCCTAGATTGAGGGTATCATGCAGACATTCTACATGTTACAGCTAATGTACATAAAAAAACTGCAAAAAATACAATCTACACTGCAAGTATTAATATATCAGTTGAAGTTTGAGGAAAAGGTAGTTTTGCAGGTCATTCATGAGGAGAAAGCACGAATATTCACACAAAAAGAACAGGTTCAGATGAGTAGCATTCAACTCATTTGGTTTTGGACACCATGTTATAGAAAAGATATGGAAAAGATGGGCCAAATGGCCTCATTTTGTTTGGAACCTTTAATATGTTATTAAATGATATGAGCTTATTTACAAATTAGGCATTTCATCTGCATGTCAAAGCATGACTATGTCCATTAGCACCGCTCTCACATTGGGTATCTACTACAAGACGCAGGTAATCCACTGTGAAACAACAGCTGCAAGATAGGAAATAAGGCACAAATGTAGAATTCCTGACAAACTGCTCTTGAACTGATGTACATACCTTAAGTTTTAGTTGCAGTGTCTCTGTCCATGGTGCTGACTTCTACAATACAGTACTGTACAGTATGTAGAAAAGGGCAAATCTAATCCTAGAGAGCTACATGACACAGTGTTTTGTGTTTTTAACAATCTCTGATTCCATGCTGAAGGAATTAAATATTTGTTTTAAGTTCTGGCACTAATGCATATTTTTATAAAACAAAAAATGGGACCCTTGTCATTTTGCAGTGCACTAGCTTAGGTATATTGTCTTAAGCACTATTTGGCAGCTTCGCCTATCATGGTCTGGTAATATACTTTAGATATTTTCCTAAAATACATGGACTATGCATTGTATATAAGGATATGGCATGAGATGGAAAAAATAAACAGCAATTGTTTAAATCATTAAATTTGTTTTATTGGTTATGCTTTATTCACACTGCAGTGGAATACTGAAAAAAAAGTCTGATACAAATTGTACAGACTGCATTTACACCTAGGGCATTGGCTGCAGGAAAATAATTATTTTTATGTTATATGCTGTATATATGCAGCAATGAAACCTGTGCTTCAGCTTCACAAAATGCAGCAACTTAACCTGGATTCAAGTGGACTAAAAGGGCAGACTTAAACTAAACTGGGACACATTTTTCATTCAGTAGATTGTTGGCATAGGACCATATTAATTTTAAATCCCTGCATGGCAAAGACATTGTGACCATGCTGTGAAGATGATGAGATTTATAGGCAATTGTTCTAGAATTCATCATTTTGCAAATACATGGAATTTTCTCTTCCCAATTTTAAATAATAAAAAGCTTTAAACAAGACATCCTCAACAATAATTTGGATGTACTGTATCATTAACAAGAAACTCTTAATTATTGTGCTGACTTGTGAAACAACTGTCAGTCAACAATTGTCAGTCCTACACATGACAAGGTTACATAAAAAAGACCAAAATATTATATATTCATCAGAATACAGAAATGTCCAATACGTCTTAAATATAAATTTAAAATACTTATTTATTATATCGCAGTACCTTAATGTAGTGACAAAAACATGTATGGACTTAAAGAATAAATAATAAAAAAACAGCTTAACGTACCCTCAGAAAAAAACAATACTGCATGGCATTGGGAGATTTTGATCTGAAAAGTCCTTGATCATGTTTCTTTTAAAATCAATCATTAAATGAAATCAATTGTGGAAGTGCATTTAAAGCTAAGAACCGGAGGTGCCTCTTTACCCAGAGGGTTGTGGTTGTATGGAACAATGTAGATTCTTGTGTTCTTGAATCTTTTATCTGGTTCACAATGGAAGAAAATCATTTTTAATGCATGCCAGGGATTGAATAAAAGGCATTTTCAGTGCAGAAACATTGTGTTACTATAATCACTGTGGTATGCTAGACCACAAAGCTTGTTTTAATAGAGGAAGACTGATGTTATAGACTGATGGCGCATGCACTTTAATTCTGTTTCTACACCAACCACACATTTTACACTCTGTTAATTGAATACTCAACTCAGTGATGTTCAGTTCATGAATAAAGTCAAGCAATAAAGAAAAAAATAGCACTGGATTAAGGGAGCTTCTAAATACTGAGATACATAAATGTTTTACACAACAAGACACAGAAGATCAGCTTGACCTGGGGTGCCTTTTGCTATTTAGTTATTACACAATGGATGTTCTGCAAAAGCAGATCTTTGTATGCATAATGGATGAACAAAAGGCTGATTAGTTTCCATGATGTGTGTTTGGTCTGTTATTCTGCATTGTTTAGATCACAAATGAGAAAACACCTTGATCATTTTTTTATTAGTGGTCATTTTTTTGTTTTCTACTTAGGGGGCTTCTGGGAAGCACCCTGCTTGGGGATTACAGAGTGTGTACAGGGTGTGACATCAGATCAGTACCCAATTCCCATCCCTTTCTAATAACTGGATTCATAAGAGCCAACTCTGAAAAGTGCACATGATGTGTTTGTCGGCTTTTATTTAATGGTTATTATCAAAAAGCTTTATATTTAATAAAATAAAAAAGTTATATTATATTATTCACAAAAATACTTCATCTATGCTGCTGTATTGCAGCTGAGGGCTACAAAAATGGAATATTATTTTTAAATATCCATTGCCACAAGAGGGCATAGTTAGCTTATCCTGTGTTGGAAAAGCAGAATTTCTTTTAGGTATTGAGTCCTCTGGTTAACCTGACACATTGGAATTAATCTGTGACTGTGTAGAATTCTACAATGGCATGGGCACCAAATACCTTGAGTGTTCACCCATTCCTTAACACCAGCAGCAATACCCAATACCTTGCAAAAGATACACCAGTAAAATCAGCACATTACAGCCTGTTGATTTATTTAGCTAATTAAAAAAAATATGGAAGACTGTTATGAAAATATATTATTGCCCAAGTGGTAAAAAAAAGTTATGTACCCTTTTCTTGGATTGGTGCCTCCTTCAGGCTGATTCCTAACTGCTCGGAAATGAAGCTTTGCCATTCATAATGCTTGTCTTACTGCTGCAATTACCGAGGAAGTGTACAAGAGGAGTCTGCCCTCTGGATATACCAGATGACCAAAAGCTGCATAAGAGAGCGGCATTGCATAGTGCCCAGTTTTAGATGTCCTCTGGCAACACTGCACTGTGCGTGAACCAGTTTGCACCAGAAGAAAAAGTCAACTTGCTAAGGATGTGGTATTGCCCACCCAAGATGGTCAAGCCCAGCACTTGACCCCAGAGGCATCATGCAGAGTGCCAACTCAACTGGAGTGCTAATAGAAATGGTGGGTCATTTGCCTTTATACAGTAGCTACAGTACACTGTTATAAGCATTAATCAATCTGAAAGGTGCAAAAGCAAGCTCTCATATAATTTTGTGTTTTGTTCTACCAACACTATGATATCTGCATGCCCTGATACTTATTTAAAAAGCGTATATATTGGATACTATATATGATACAAACTATGAATAATAATGTCAGGTACTGTACTGTGTTCTACGCAACAAAAAACAACCTTTTCGCAAACTTAGATTTATAACCTGTTGCACAGGTGAACATTTTAGCAGAGCAACCTGAGTGAAGTACCCTTCTGAAACAACAGTATCCCAGGTGGAATCCGAACCCAAAACCTTCCACCTGCAAGTGTAGAACCCCAGACACTATTCCACGGCACTGTCAAATGAGAGACCTTTATATGTACTGTCTAAACACAAAGCAGAAAACTCGACATACCAATACACTAAAATGAAATGATAAGCATGTCAGTTCCCCATTATTCATACAAATACAGTATATGATACAATCAAAATAATTATTTTCTAATTACCCAGTCTTAAACATAGTTGTTGACTATGTAGAAACAAATGCTTAATAAAAATCACTGTATCATCTGGAGAATACACAGGAAAAATAACAAATAAACCCTCAATTGTACAAAAAGAGAGGCATTTCCTAAAAAAAAACTTGGACTCTATATCAGGCTAAACCATGGAGTAGGTAAAAACTTGGATCTAATTACTTTAGAATCAAAGCAGACAAGACTAAAGTATTGAAACGTGTCCCCTCTTATCAGAGTTAGGGTTAAAAACATTACCTGGAGTGGATTAGAGTAGACAAGCAATCACATTCCATGCAGGCTCACGACCTTCAGCTAATACAAACGCCATGCTCACTCAGTGTGATCCTCACATTGCAAACACTTACTGCCAATCAGCTGCTCTTTTGTTTATTATTGAGAGCTAACATGTTGGGCAAAAGATCTGTAAGGCCAATATGCTATTTGTTTAAAACTGAATATATCAGTTTGAAAGAAACAACCTGATTGAACTTGATTCACTTCACTTGTAATTGTAATGCATTAACTACATACAAAGATTACAGATGATCAAGGCACATCTGATGGCATATACTCCAAGATAATTTGAAATGCCTGCAGTGTTCTTCTTGAGTTTGCACAGCACAATGTCATTCTGAGCTGCCCAAACCCATGTTGAGAGCTCTTTTTTTGGCGTCACAAAGATCCCTTCAAGGAGCTCAAGGACTGAGTCATCAACATGCATATCCACATCCTAGGCATAAATAAGGAAGTCACAACCCAGGGACACATTTTCCTTTCTATAAAAATGCAAGCAAACCTGACAAATCTGAGAATCATGCACTATATTTAGGCGCCACCAAAAATGGTGCATATCTGAAATGCTAGTGCTGAGACAGTATGAAGCTTGCATTAAGATTTGTTCTTAAGTCCCTATGCAGCAATAAAGTCCCTATGCAACCATAAGTGATATTTTACACAGATCTTACAAAGTTGAACTGATTATTTATGTCTAGACTGGCACTGGAATGCCTTTGAATGCCCAACAGATGTGGTCTGAATATTTTATTCACCGTCTCTGACAAAAACACTACAGTTGCGAGTACAAGGAGTCAGTCAACTCAAAGAAAGCATCTGAATGGGCCAGATCCAGAAATCATCTCATGCCTGGGGTGTGTGGAGCAACATACAACATTTGTGTTCCTGTTCATGTCTCAACAAATACAGCAAACCACGTGAAACAAATTACTGTTTCTTTTTTTATATTGGCAGATTCAGAAATTTAGCAGACAGGCACATAACACAAGTTGAGACCACAAATTACAGACAGGAGATAGTGAAAAGTTACGAAGAGTCCTGGGGAAATAATCTGGTGAAAAGCGATTTCATAAAAGATCCTCAGAATTACTCACCGCAGTGTAAAGGCAGGGGCAACACAATAACATATGTTTTAGTAAGAAGACATCTGAATTTCCATGTAACTCAAACATTTCGCTTTTCTCAAATACACAAGTCGCTGTTCCCAATGCTTTGTAAACAATGACAAATCAGGCTGCTTCTCATTTTAACCCACCCAGCATGCCTCCTTCTCTCCCAGGCTGCACAGATGCACTCAACACTTTCTTCTGACTTCATAAGAGCTCCATAAAATAAAAATATTACAAGCACAAAACATGGAATCCTCACCTCCTCCTTAAAAATATATAAGACTGACAAGCAATCATCAGTATAATTGATGCTCAACAGATCTTTAACCTTCTAAGGAAACACTTTATCTGGGGAACCTATTTTTGTTGTTCCACAAATCAGCTTAGGCAACATGTAAACAGACCGCTAATTACAGTTGATTCCTCTGAAAATAGAGCGGGAGAGATAAGGCCCTCTTCCTCCTTGCACGGCTGTTGCATGGTTTCAAGGTTTACAAGCATAAGACCATAAGAAAGGTTACAAAGAAGAGGAGGCCATTCATCCCATCTAGCTACTGTATGGTAGTTAGTAGTTAGTCGTTAAGTGGTCCAAGGATCTCTTCCAGCTGTTTTTTTTGATAAGCCAGGGTATCAGCTTCAACCACAGGGTTGCTTGTTCCAGATGTTTCACTGTTCCCTGAAACCGGGAACACCACAGCTGGTCAACAATAGATGCTACTGATTTCAAGGTTATTGTCGTATTTAAAGTGATTCTGTAGATATGGACAGGATGAGTTATATTAATAGTTTTGCCATCACGAGTATACTCCATACAGTTAATAAAAAAAACATAAATAAATATTTAAATGTTTTGTCATATCTTGGAAGTGGCATAATTAAATAGTGATAATCACGTATGGTAGCAGTTGAGAAGGGAAAATTGCTGTTCAGGCAGCTTAAATGACTGCATATTATTAGTGTGTATCATTAATGATTGCTCTTTTCATACAATCTTGATTGTTAAGCTGGAAGAATTACAGTACCATTTCACCACTAAAAATATTACTTTCACATATATTTGTTGGCTTAATGGGAATGCTAATATTGATACCCACTATTAAATAGCTCATTTAAATTATCATGTCTAATCTACTGTAAAAACAGCCCAGTAACAGTTTGAGTTTAATAAAGCTCTTGTATATTATTTTATCAACCTGAGATATGCTATTAGGGGGAAAATAAAAAAAATATGTGAAATGGTGTTGTGTAACAAATTGATTTAAAAAAAACATATACTGTTATTTAACAGAAATTTGGGAGGGGGTGAAACTGTAATCTCACACTTCCATTCCCCTACATATACAGTAAACACTTTTGGCAGCTCTCTTTTCTACACCCCTCCCTCCACCCCAAATGCACCCTCGTTGCTGCCTCCCTGGTTCATTCCTTGTAAGTGAGGAGGGCTGTGGCAGTGCTGATCTTCGGCCAGTATTGTCATTTCCAAAGCCAGGCAAGTTACTGCCAAGGTATTAAGTACACTGTCCCTTTATATTCATCAGCTCATTTCAAATTAAAATTTGAACAAACGTCTGGAAATGTAATGTCACAGCATTATGAGTGATGGTATCTCACACTAATGGCTTTCTTGAATTGTATTAAATGTGAAGAGATGTATGGAAAAATGTATGATTTTAATCATAATAGAAAATATTCTCAACACAAGCATTATTTACTGCAAAATTAATAAAAATATGCAATTATACTGACAAAGTAAATTTAATATTGTGCAGAAGTCCTTTTCATAAAGCTTTCTGCTTATTTGACACTGAATATATAATAGTTTTGTCAGAGGTTTCCCTAAGTGGATTTCAAGATATGTCACACAACACATACAACATCAGCAAGAGTGGCATATTTAATTAATTGGATATGCTCCTCTAGAACAATAATGAGGGCTACAGTATGTCCAACCAGTCCTGCATTGAGAAATATCACAAAAATCTTAAATGTAACTGGTAATTAATTTAAATATTTTTGATTAAACTGGTAGATAATCACAAAGAATGGGGTCTTTATGGACATTCTGTTACCAAAAGGAAGAAAACGGAGATGCCAGTTACAGCAAGTGATTATAAAATAAACACTTGCTTCTCTGTTATCTAAAGAAATGATTTTAGCTAATAATTCTAAGATAATCTCTTGCAATGGAACAGACTCAATCAGGAGGAAGATAGACTCAATGCTAATACCGTATTTTTAGTATATCTTCCTTAAAATTCAGTTTTCTGATGTTCTATAATATTACCTTTCATTCTTAATTCACTTTGAGAGATTTGAAAAACAGCTGTGAGCACAACTCTTTGAAAAACCCTGCCTCCAAAAACCAAAGATCCTTCTTAAACTTGATACTGTTGTCAGATCTCAATTCATCATTTTTTGCTTGTGTTGGGTTTTTTCCTATAAATGATCATTAGATCCTCAATTTTCACAAATGAAACAGATGTTATTTCCACAAACATTTAGAAAATGTAAATGTATCTTTCATATTAAATTACGTTTATTGGCTTAAATGGACCATTTTAACACTTCCCTCATGTGCTGGATAAATATGCTGGGGGACTTTAAGACTTGATATACTGTACTGCAGCTTCCTGGGACTTCTGATTTATATACTGATGGAAATAAGAAATACAACATTTTCTGGAATTAGAATACTAGTTATAGTTTATGTACTTTCACAAAAAGGTGTCAATTTGTTTTAAGCCCTCTGACCAGCAATACAGCTTGTGCAGTGAGGCATTGCAACTTGCCAATCACACGAAAGCTCGTTAGGTGCACTTTTACCCAATGATGTCCAGGTGGAACAATGCCTGATCAGGTCACCTTTAAAAAGGCCTTAATTCACAGCTTAGTCACTGCAAGAAAAAGGCCACACTTAGTCACACTTAGTCAGTTTTCTGTACATTCCATAATGCCTCGAATGTCACCAGAAGCAAGGGAGAGGGCCACTGGCATGCTGCAGGCAGTCATGTCATGTGCCAGCGTTGCCAGACACTATGGAGTGAGCCGCTCCACTGTGTCCCGACTGCACAGAAGGTTTCAGCAGACTGGCAGGACAGATGGCCGTTGTACAGGCCGATCCAGTCGCCCTCAAGTGACCAACCAGAGCAGGACCGACACATCAGGCTGGTCCATCTGAGAGATTGTTTCAGATCTGCCACCTGTACTGCTGCTGAAACTGCCGACAGACACAATGCCCACATCAGTGACAGGACAGTGAGGCTCCATGCTGCCGGCCTTAGAGCAAGGCGACCTGTCAGAGGCCCTCTGGTCCCACCTTCTAGATGTCACACCCGACTGGCTTGGGCCAGACAGAGGCTGCGATGGACTCGTCAGCAGTGGCGTCAGGTCCTCTTCACGGACAAGTCACTCTTCAGCCTGTTTCACGCAGACTGGAGGGCCAGAGTGTGGAGGTGGAGGTGTTGGGTCTCTTTTTTCCATCAGTGTAGTTTTTACAGAGACAAACATAACAATGTTACATGCTAAATATTAAAGCAATTGTACGTATGTTCAGTTTTTACAGAACAGTGAAGAATGAACTAAGGGACACATGTGGAAACTATGTGGAGGTCTATTTAAAACCAGGGCACTTCTAAACCAAAGGGTGGTGAGAATTTGGAACAAGCTACCCAGCCATATGTTTGAAGTCAATACTCTGGTTTATCTCAAGAAACAGCCGGATGAGACTCTCAGATCAATTAAATACTAACAAACAAATGGGCTAGATGATGAATGGAGGGCTGATACACAGGAGATGAACGGCCTCCTCTCCTTTGTAACATTTCTTATGTTCTTACAGTCAATTCACCTGGGCTCTTGATTCTATAATTTACATAATGCACACAAATGACTTGGAAAACATGACCTTTGGTTCGATAAGGTCAAGAATATCCAGAAGATCTTCTTCTGTGTATTTGTATTTTCATTTTCAGTGCTTTCTAAACTACTTCCCTGGACATATCACCTGCTTAATAGTCAAAACAACATTGTTAAAATATGTTAGACACTGATAATTTAATAATAATAATTAATAATTGCTTACACTTATATAGTGCTTTTCTAGACACTCCACTCAAAGCGCTTTACAGGTAATGGGGAATCCCCTCCACCACTACCAATGTGCAGCATCCACCTGGATGATGCGACAGCAGCCATAGTGTGCCAGAACGCTCCCCACCCATCAGCTATCAGTGGGGAGGAGAGCAGAGTAATGAAGCCAATTCAGAGATGGGGATCATTAGGAGGCCATGACTGGTAAGGGCCAATGGGAAATTTGGCCAGGACGCCATGGTTACACCCCTACTCTTTTCGAGAAACGCCCTGGGATTTTTAATGACCACAGAGAGTCAGGACCTCGGTTTTACAGTACGTCTCATCCGAAGGACGGTGCCTGTTTACAGTATAGTGTCCCCATCACTATACTGGGGCATTAGGACCCACACAGACCACACAGTGAGCACCCCCTGCTGGCCCTAGTAACACCTCTTCTAGCAGCAACCTTAGTTTTTCCCTGGAGGTCTCCCATCCAGGTACTGACAGGTACTCTCCTGTACTAATGGTTTGATAAATTCAATCTAAAGTTTATTTAGATCTTCTATTCTTACTTTATACAAAACCTCTGGACCTTGGGACAATAAGGCCAAAATTACACGGCTCTCATCAGAAATCCAGCACAGTTTGTGTATCTTTTAACATATCATAACAACCACTCTTTAACAGGGTTATTATTAAACACATCCAGATATTCCACCTTTTCTGCATCATTCACCCAAAAAAGTTTAATTTGTCATTTGTCTTAATAGACATTACGGGGGGGGGGGGGGAGGCAGACATTGGGTCCTGACTTCTAATTTGTTGCTTTTCAAAGAACATCGTGTAATGACAGAAGCTTGCAGATAAGAGATGCAGTCTTTAATTATGTGTGTGCCACTAAGCACCAATCTTGAAATCAGCTCTCAACCCTGTTATCAGAGCAGTACAAGTTCTCTATCCTGCAGGGCACAGCTGCTACCTTGTACCAAATGAAGCATGTTCTGTAAACAGTGCTTTGTGCTGGGGACACTACTTTGCTTTAAATAGATAGAACATTGTTATTATTAACAAATTCTTCTGACACATTTAACCAAATCAATTTACTGTACACAGCTGGGCACTGTACTGGAGTAATCTGAGCAAAGTACCTCAAGTCAGGGTATAAAAACAGCTTCCTGCCCAGCATCTGAATCCAAAACCACCTCATTCCAAGTTCACAATCTTCACCACTAATCCACTCTGCTGCAGAAGGACCAGAGAATACAATTACCGTATGGCAGATAAATAAGGTTTTAAGAACTATTCATGGTGCATTTAAGAGTTATAGTTTTGCACGTCATGTATACAGTATAAGGTCCATACATATTAATCTACAAAATTCTGCTCAGTACCACACAACAGCATATCCTGTTCACTGTCTCTGTTCACTCAGATTGATCAGCTGATGACTTCAAATTACTGTGCATACAAACAACAAAGGTGCCTTTACTTTTTCAATTCACATAAAACCACTTAGAGAATGAACTGCTAATAATGGCAATGACATTCATCATCTATAGAGGCTTCTTACAAGGGGGCAGATGATCATCTTTCCTAGCTGATGTCTTATGTTAAACATAAACAACCTCCAGTATATGCCGGAGCTGCAGAAAAACTGTAAATCCCAGCCGCGTGAAATTAGCACAGGTGGTCCTGTACTCCAGTCTTGAAAGGATAGTAGAACCGTTATGACCAACAAGGTAAATGGTAATCTGAGAATGCTTACACAGATGTGTACTGTATCCTCCCAGCTAGATAGCAGTATGGGGTTTCAAATACTGTACTCAGTATAGACTTACAATAGCCGTTTGATAATACATACTATATTCAGAACAGAACAGCTTCTATCCCACTTCAATATGCATCCTCAATAGCTAACTGCTAGCCTAAATACACATCTGCACTATATACTTTTTGCATTGTCTACCATGTTTTTTTCTAGTCTCCCTATGACATATTTATTTTTCTGCAACATATTTATTGTTCCTGTTGTCTACATAGTGTGGTGTTGTCTGTTGTACAGTGTATGTCCCGAGAGATCAGCGCAATTAAGAATTCCAATGTACGTTTACATAAGGCAATAAATTACTCTACTCTTTTCTGATGTCTTTATTTTGATTAGAATTGATCTGCCCCCCAATCTACAATCTACTTTCCACACTAAACCCCGGAGCCTTGTTTCTGCATTTTCTTTTGCTTGTTATCCTTCGTTCAGTACACTGACCTCTGATTCCTTTCTACTTACCTCATCTCCTGGATCACCACTCGGTTTTGCTTGACTACTGTGTGTTACTCAACTTTGACCCTTGCTCCTCTCCTCGACTCATCTCTCGGTTTCCCTATGGCTTGTTACCTCCCAGTGTCTTCTCGGTTTTGGACTTAGACTGATACTTGACTATGTCTCTTGGATTCACGCTCGCTGCAGGCAGAGCTTCTCTGGTTCCCTAGCTGGTCACAGCACCTCGTCTGTCTGCATGCGTGGTCATGCTTTGCGATCATAGTTTGTGAGCTCATCCCCAGTAGGGGATGGTAGGTCATGCCACCAGTCAACTATGAACGGGATTCCTCCTCTGGCCTGCCAGGGGCAGGGGTTTTAGCTACACAAGCCTGAGGCTAATGCAAGTCACTGCAAAACACGCAGTGGCTCACAGGACAGAACAACCAGGAGACTGTGCAGATGTGAGAAGCCTATCTGTACATCTTCATCTTCCTTATCTTCCTCACCGCCCCCCGCCTGCCTGTTGGAACTACGTCAAGGGGTTTACATACTGTACATTACTGTGATTTTTAAACCCTTATCTTGTTGCATAAAACAAAAGACTGAAGGGGGGACTCTGTGTTAGCCTGTGTATTAACTATGTATTAACTACAGAGGCCTTTAAAGTGCCTTTCAGAACCTCCCGCCCCCACATTTTATATTTCCCCAAGGTCCCCCAGAGACAATATATACTATATATTCTTTACCAGGTATATCTTCTGTTCTCCATCCATCCACTCATTTTCTAAAAGGCATGATCTAATTCAGGGTCGCAGGGGGCACAGGCACAAAATCCAGCAAGCAACGAGCACAAGGAGGGCACAACACAGACACAAACACACTCACACTACGGTTATTTTTTACAGAAGCCAATTAACCTGCCAGGATGTCTTTGGACTGTGGGAGGAAACCCAGAGAAAATTCACAAGAACCCAGGAATGAAATATAAACTCCACGTCGGCAAAGCCACAGGAATTGAACCCAGAGCCCCAGCTCTGTGCGGCAGCAACACTAACCTGTGTGCAACTGTGCTGCCCTCCCTGCTCTCAATATTTCTCAAATATTACATATTAGAATAACAAGAAAGAACATTTACCCACTAGAAACCAAACTGAAGAAAAAAAGAAATGCAGTAGTACACTACAGTAGGTAGAAGACTACCTGACAAGACAGCAGTAGCTACATAAATTAGAACATTTTTTTCACACAAATCACAATTCCCTGTGGGTACGTGCACACATTAGGCTTCGTATGAGCATGCAAAAGAGATACAGAAGGTCTCTTACATAAGGAATTTCCTTTCGTCCGTTCAGGCTGGAAAATAATTTACCAACCTCTACAGCATAAAAGACCACTGAGTCATTCAGAAGTGTTTTATTTAGTTCAATTTGCAGTATTTTCCAAAGTTTTCAATATTTATGTTTCAGACAAAGAAGTGATTCTTAATAAAGTTGAGACCAAACTGGAACGAATAAAGGGCCTCTTATGCTTAAGTGGGAAGAGGTGCATTTGCATCTGCTTCTCTGCCAGAACCCAGAAGAACAGAATATGTGTAACTAAAGCACCCTGAATCTACTGTACTTAAGACAGCATTAAATCAGTCAATACACACTGTTCCCCCAGCTCCTTTGGTGTGAGTTAAGGACTTTTTTAATATTTAAAATTAATTGATGCTCTGATTATGTAATTCCATGAAGAAGAGTTTCAAAACTGTCCAATACTGACTAATCATTTAGTAGCACTTCATCATGGTAAATGCTTCCAGGTCTGGTTCCATTAAGATTAAAAGGTAAGAAGACTTCAACCCTGATCTTCTCTCTTCAGCTTAAACCCCTCATTGAGTGCAGCTTTGTCATTACATTCTAACCTTGTTAGAGTTACATCCATATATATAATATTTTTATTCCATAAATCTCTCACAACCCCTAAAGGTTAAATAGAATCTCACTGATAAGTTTATCCTATATGAGGGTGGCTACCTTGATCATAACTCTTTCAGAAAAAAAAAAGAAATTGAATTTTTTTTTACACAGCAGTGTTCTCTCCTCTCTTTTAAGGGTTTATGTGAAAGTCAGCTTGTCAAAAGACATCTTCCTGAATATTTTCAGTCTTCAGGTAAGAGAAACCAAATTTAAACAATTCAGCTCCCACTAATATGAACAGTGAAACCGTTCTCGTTAGAAATACTAAGGACGATATGCTCTAATGGCTGTGAATGTCAACTGGAACCCATGCATCCTTAATCTGGTATGCTTGCCTTCTAAAACCAAAAGAAAAGCATCTCTCTGTTTCTACAATGGATTTGACCGTTTTAAGAATAAGACAGGTGGCAGAATAAGTTTTAAGAAAAGGAAGTTTGCATTCAAGCTTTTCTGGGTTATGCACTTTCAATCTGTAATTGATCATTCTTTCAACAATAAGTGGGAGGTGTGACTGGGCAATATGATTGAAATATTTTCTAAAATTTGAAATATTTGAACTAGATAATAAAATCTCATCATGCATCTGGAAAGAGGCAACGCTACAACTCACAGAATGTGCAGTACATTACATATGGCTCTATTTTACCCAAGAATAACACTGCTAGAAACAAATGAGAGATTCTGCTTTCCAATCTGAATCAGCCCACTGGACTTACAGCACGCCCCCTCGCACCTTGAGTGCTGTGTGCCACTGCCTACCCAGAATCCCGCACACAGCAGGGCCCATGTGTTGGTACAGACACTGAACAGCGAGAACACAATCCAGTTTCCAGGCTCCATTACCAAAATCATTGCTAAAAAAATCACATGGAACAGATTCAGATTGTGAGCTGCTAACTTTACATATTCTTTCTTGTGTTCTGTGGCTTTCTACTTTATTGAAACATAAACAAACATGAGCATATTTTTAAACAGACAGCTGCATTCCAATTAAAACAGAGAGTGGTATTTACTGTCTATTTATACAATATGCAAAGTGACTGCCGAGCATGCTATCAGAATTATAATGAGCCAAGAAAATGACAACCAGGAGCCAAGTGTCTAACTGAGCTGTGCGTTGACCCTGTTTACAGTGTTTCTGTCTTCCAAACACACAAACCTTCAAACCATCAGATTGTTGGCAGGATATATACACCTGAGGAATGTGCTGACAGGCTTTTTATGCCCACCATTGTGATCTAAAAAAAAAAAAAGAGTTTCAAGATCACAATCAAAGTATTCAAAGTATTTCTAAGGGCGATCAGAACTTAATACTAGGTAAACATATTTATAAACGGTATTCCTACCAAAACATCAAAAACACAGTCAAGCAACAAAAAATCTTAAGAAGTTTTTTTAATGGGTTAAATAATTTTTTCCCCATATCATTACCAAAGTATAAATTCCTCTTCCTTACAATTACATTTGACCCTACACTTTGTAATTGTATGAATGCTACATTCTATACAATTTTATATGGAGGTAAAAACCTCAATGAAAAATCCCAACCATGGTGAAATAAAAAAATAAAAACCTCAATGAAAAATTCCAAACCAATGAACATCTTGTAAGCCTTGAATCGTCTGTGCCGCCTCAGTGAGAGATTCTTCCAAAAAGAGAAAAAGAATACTTTGCCCTGAGACCAGCATTCATTATTCATCCATGAAAATGGGTCAATCTCAGGCTTTCACGTGCCCCAATCGGAGACACGCACACAAAGCAACTGGCTTCAGAGTACAAGAAATGATTTTACAACCTGCTCTACTGTATGGTGCAGACTGCCATATAGTCTGAACATTCTGACTTCATGTTTTAAAGCCCACTCATGTTTACATGTATGTCAAAGGTGACAGCAGCAGTCCTGTTAAACTGGAACAGATCAGGCTCTTTAATTCTGGTCTTCTTTATTCCACCAGTCTTTAAACCTGCTCTTGCCTTCGTAGCGCCATGTTCAATCCTTTTTTCAACATACTGACATTTACTAAAATCAGCCAAAAAACGATGATGATGAGGCTTAACCCAAAGGTCTGTTTTACTTTATGTCTGTACTATGTGTATGTCTTTAGTTTTACCTGCTTGTTAAATTAAACTCTGTATGATTACTGTTTTTATTTTGTACTTTATTGCAGAAGGAGCTCATTAAATGTAAGAAGAGAGAGAAACCGTAGCTGATTGCAATTAGTATCTTCCTACCAAATGTGTGAAGATTAATTTTCAAATTTAAATGCCGTAAAAGTAAGATAAACAGGAAGAGAAATACTGACAACTCATTTTCATGTTAACAAATGTTATCATATGGTTGGTTAGTCCTATTCTTTTCATGAAGAAAACACACAGCATATATTGAAATACACATAAATGTAAAAAAAGGTTAATGAAAGTTAATGAAAGATACAATTTTATTTTATTCTATATTATCATATTTTCAGAAAGGGATTTGCAGGTGCCTTTCTAATATGATATATCTATATAAGTGAAGATTATTTCAACTCCAGCTGCAGTGAACCAATACTCAACTGCAGTGCAAGCAAGAATTAGTCATCTGTGTTTAGACATTTAAATATTTATGGTGCACCACACCAATGATCTCAGAAGTTGTTTATATTATGAATCATGCAAAACTAAACAAATATTGTAAAATGCTGAGCAAGAGAACAGACATGCATAAAAGTATGATCTCCAGATCCTTCTTCAAACAGTCAATGAAAATCGGAAACCCAAGGAACTATCATTTCCAATAAATAAATGATTCATATACCAAAATATGCAAGAGGGTGTCATTTAGCTTCTTAAAATGTTCATCCTGACAAGCAATTCTATTTTTCCGTTGAGCCTTCAGAGTTCTGACTCAAGGCAATGCATTGTTCAACAATACATTACCATTCTTAATGTTCTGCATTTCATTTAATGGGAAAACTGTCATTTTGATGCATGTTATGTACCTTTACTATTTATCTCTTGCGCCAAGCTGCAGAAGTATTAAACATAATGACAGAGTAGGTAGTTTTCATACGCTTTATTGAGATGGCTGGCACATGTTGCATTTGACAATTTCTATTTATAAATATGCAAAATCATAACTGCTAAGGTGTAAACAGAAGAAAAAGGTATGTACACTAGATTTCAAATAATCATCTTTTTGGATCCGATTTCTCATTCACTATGCCCTTATTGCAAGTGTGATGAAAATAAAGTACGAGATAAGCTTTTCAGAAAATAACCATCATGATTTCTCATCATATAGCAGGGCTAAATTGAGTTGTCACAGCTGTCTTTTTGTAATGGTTCATGTTTAATGCAAAAAGAAGCATTCTGGCTGCCTCCTTTTAAGATGGAATATAAAATGGTTTATTTTATTATTTATCGATGTTTTTATTTGACTTTGCATTCCAGAAAATATTCAGCCAAAAAAGCTTACAGTTACCTCTTAACAGAAAAGATTAATTATTGTTGGTGTTTTTTTTCCATTTCTGTAATTACTGAGATTCCTCAATCCAGAACAGAGTGGTAAAACTAAGCACAGTTTTGTAAAATGTTGATATACAGTATCAATTATGCACAGACACATGCATGTACTGTACATACATATCCAAACATTCAGCCACAAACACAAATATACATGCGCAAATGAACATATAAAAATACCCTCAGAGATAAATGTTCAATATGAGTACCAATGAATTATTCACGGCTCTTCTCCACAGGGCAGGTCACCTACTGGACACTTAATGCCAATTACCTGGTGGGTCGTGAATACATAATAGATCTGTGAAATTGAATGACAGCAGTTCAACTGGACAAGGAAGAAAAGTATTTTTGTAACTGTGCTTTGCTGGCAATTCAGCTACATGGTCATTAATTTCAGAAAGAATTGGCATTTTTTAAAATTCTATACAAATAACAGCTTACAGTTATTCAAAACACACGTGACATTTGGGGTCCTTGCAATAGACAAACTGGCAACAGTATCTTCAAAATTCCCTGGCCATTCGCTCTGATCTGAATCTCAAATCTCTTGCAGGTCAACAAAGCCAGGTCTTCTGTTCCTTGTGAGCATCTTCCAAATATTCCTGTGCCATCTCTCCCTCCTCTCCATCGTTTCTTTATTTTGACAACAATGAGGGGTTCTGACTGCTGCCAGATTTCCTCAAGAAGCCTGAGGAAAACTGGGAAACGTCCAGGGACATGATGAAAAGGGAGGTTATTTGTGCCCTGTCCCTCATCCAGCCTGTCAGTACAGAGGAGACATGGGGTCAGAGCCCGCCTCTTCCACCTGCAGAGTGCAATCCCTGCCCGGGTGCCACACTGGCACACACTGCACTGCAAAAGACTTTCAGCATCTCACAAATATGCACAAACACAAATGGGAATAATGCATAAATGTATAAATGCCATAAGTACGTTATTTTTCATCTAACAACGAGATATTGTTAGAGAGGAGAGCCATATGTTCTTTGAAGAAGGCTGTTACATGTCTGTATTGAAAATGTATAGCACATCTCTGTTCTTTTAATCGTGTCAATTCACGAAAATGTGAATTTTAGAACATATGTGTTTACAGCGAACATTGCAGGGCAGTTCCCTACTAATGAAACTGCACAATATAATGAAACAAAGTTCCTTTGAATTAATTAAAACAGGGGTCGCTAGATGATGGCACCCCTTATGCGTGCACAATAAATAATTAATGTTTACTTCAGTTCTACAGCATTAAGCAGATCGATATTTCCAATGCACTGCTAAAGGAAAGACACAATAGAAAGCACCTGTGTTCATAAATCACAGCGATACAATCAGACTGGCATGCCATATAAGGTGTGGACCATCTTGACACCTTGTGCTTTTCAGCAGTTTCAGACAGGGGATAGATGAATGGATGAATGGATAAGACAATCACTAAGTCTACATGAGTGGAGGACAGCACAAAATAACAGATCCAGATTTTTTTTCCTTTCAGAACGAACGAAAAACTGAGTAAATAACACACATTCCAATTGAGCCCGTAAATATTAACCAAAATAGCCCTGACAGACTGGGCAGCAGGCCAAGAATGAAATGCTGTAGAGAACGATACTGAGATGTCTAGTAGGTTAATTCAGAAACCCCTCCAGCGCTTTTATCTGCTGAGGCCTGAGAGCAAATTGAGAAATAGTCAGATGGAGTTTTAGAGACTAAATGCCCCCCCCACCGCACCAGATTTTTAATCCACCCATCATTAGATCATTTAATATGTACACTGATTTGCATTGTGAACAGCACAATTAGTCTTGTTTAGTGGAAAATGTTTCAAATGGGGGTTTTGCATGAATTAAAAGCTATTTAAATTACAAATGAACTGTTCAGTAGTTGTGTTTTATGAAAACTAGGCTAGTAGTCAGGAGACAGGACAGATTTAAGGTTCAGTACCGGAAACCAAATATCTTGTTTCTAACGCTCAATGTAAAGAGACAGGCAGACCATTTTGCAGTGCTCGGAAATTCCCAGGTCTGCCACTGTGACTTAAAAGTCCCATTAGAAAGCAGATTTCAGACACGCCATTTGCATATATTGGGAAGGGGAGCAAAATTAAATCTTCCACAAGCTCTTCAGCATGGGATCCAATTACGGTACAAGTAGGGTAAATCCTCCGATGGTAAATTTGCATATCGAATTTGTGTTATTCACTGGTTTAATTAATTTAAAAGCAATGTATTATTCTCTGCAAAAGTCTCAATAAAGTTGCCTCAGGCAGAATCCAGTCTTCCTATCCTCCCTGTGGCTTTGGGATGCCACTTGATCAAGAAATTGTCACGCCCTCCACTAATCGGAAACACCCTCATCCTAATTGCACTTCAGTCCCAGGTAATTCTGGAAAACGCCAACACTCCAACTAACTGACCAATTACAACACTTCCTTAATCACCAAACCTAGTACTTAAACCCTCACTTTTCATCTCTCCTGGGCTGGTATTGGTCTCCTTACCCCGTCATAAAGCCGCTTCCTGTACTATTGGATTCCTCGGTTCTTGGTCAAGGACTTTGACTTTGACCTCGCCTTTGTCTCGCGCTTTGGATAACTGCCTAACCAGCTACTGGACCTCCGGTTTTTGGATACGGACTTCGACCTGGATCTCGCCTTTGTCTCACCCTCTGTGCTTCTGCCTAACTCGAATGGTGTGAAAGCAAGCGCTGCACAGGGTCCTTCCCTTCAGTCGGCCTACTGTGCCTGACACAAGTGAGACTCGGTTTTCTTCAGTCACACCCAAATCTTTCTTATCCCTCAGGAGCTACTTAACAAGATAAGGAAGGGATTTTCAGACTTGACAGAGGAAGACTGAATGAAAAGTGTGGCCATGCAAGTCAAAAGGAACTGGCTGTTTGGCGTAAGCTGCGAGGAAACATATCCAGCTGTGATCCAACAGCTTGCATCGATGCCTGTGGAGAACGCCAACACTATCAAACCAATGAGACCCTTGTTGAATCCATTCATTATTATAGACACTGTTTGTCCGTAAACATCTTTAACATAATGCACAAGTCATATTATATTGCCTCTTTATCACAGGTGTATTATATCATAGCATCTTGCACATTTCCCAGAATGTTTTCATTCGTGACAGGTACGGAGAATGAGTCAGTTTTATTCCCCACACTGAGACCAAGGAACCAAACGTACCGCTCCTGCTGCGCTAATTAGATTTACCTGTCTGCAGATTTCAAGGTCGTTTATTTCAAACTGAACAATCTAGGCAACAGGAGATTCGTTATTTCAAAGGAAGCCACGGCAAACAAATTTAATATTAATCCAGATTCTGGTAGGTTGTCAAGGAGCTTTGACTGCTGTATCAAGTGCTCTTTGCGAAATAAAAAAATGCCAGTATTATTTTTAAGGCCAGTAGAAAGGAGAATAACCAAAGCTCGGTTTTGCTGTACCACTATAGTGCAAGTTATATGCACAGTTAGAGACTTTAGTTCCAGTGATTAAAATAACACAGATAATCTGCAGCTTTAAGCTATTGTAGTATCATTTTGCATTTATTGCATACCCTGCTCATGTTCACTTCTACAATTTATCAGATTTGTTTTTAGCCTTATTTTTTTAATGTAAAAGATAAATGTATAACAACTGAAGATAATGGAAAGTTAAAAAATATCTTAATAGCAAAGTGACAGCTTTCCAAAGGCCTGTATCTATGTCAATTGATTTTTTATTTCCTGTTTCCGATTTAATTTATTTTCTCTAGAAACGGTCTGGCAGTGACATTATTTCTAATGCATGGAAAATGTAACAATTGGTACCAAAGCCCTTGATGTCCCTAAAGTTGTACTCTCCTGGGCACCCGAAACACTGCATCATCACCTCTTAGTTATGGAGTTTTAAAGAAGGGATTACCAGTCCAGGCAATACTAAATAACATTTTAGTTTTTTTCTGTGATGTATTCATACAAAATACATTTAAAATCTTTGACCTCTCTAAAATTTGATCTCTTTTAGCTGTTTGTGCAGCTCATTTAGTCAGATTTGCTTATATTAACATAATGTAATATAATCAACAGTAGCCTCATATGTAGGTGCATACAACACAAAATTATACAGAAACACATATGCAGAAATTATGAAAAAGTAATGATAATAATAATAGTAATGATATAGGAAAGAGACAGATTATCCCCAAATTCATTTAAAATATTTGCTTTATTAAAGCCAGCTGCCCACCTTTTTAAGACCATCTTCAAGCTAAAAAAAATGGATCACCCGATCATCATGTCAATAGAGTAAAAGCCACAATGGAAAAGGAAAATACTGCATTCGCATGAAACTGCCCCGGGGCCACTTGGTAACTGTTTGCAACGGCTGCTGCAGCAGAGAACGACTTGAGCTATAGAGGAAGCAGTGTGGCTCTCTACCCTGAGGACAGAGGAGCCAGAGGAGCTGCGCAGAGCCAGAATGGAAATTCAGAGTCCCTGCTGCACAGCATTTTACTGTTTCAGTCCCCTCCTTGCTGCTGCTCCTGCCTGATTAGTATTTTAGCAAACATATCAGCAATCATATAATCATAACACACCCCGACGACAAGCACACAAACGCCACCAGCACTTGAAACTGAATGTCTGTGGGAAAATAAGTCTCTGTCACTGCAACATGCTGACTGCCATTCATTTCATTCATTTCCACAACCGCAGAACAATCTGTTCCATCTCTGTTTTTTGTTCCTTTCTACATGCAAATGAAACACATACATCAAAAAATGAAAAAAAAATCAAGACAATGACAACATCAACAAAATATTTTCCAAGCTTTCAGAAATCTCTCCTCCTGTTCCTTCAACATACAGTACTGGGAATTCGATAAGCCATTTCGAGAAGCGTTGAAAAAGATACATTTGTTTATATTTGTTTTTTGTTATGCTGCAGATTTCCATTTAATTAAATTAAAAATAAATATTGAAACACACATATGGATACAAACGGTATTTTCTTCAGAAACACCACAGGTCATTAGGAGTTTAAAACCGATTTTTTAACAACCCACAGCTGTAGCAACTGGTATGGTAGCTGCTTATTAAACTCGGCTCAGTGGCATGGTAATTTTGTGCTCCAGTGCACCTCCTCTGACTTGAACATCCTGTTCCCTTCCAAAAGACCTCTTGTTTGTCAAGCAGGTGCAGGAGCTAATCATTGGCTGCTAGGCATCGGCTCATAGATGAGTGATTTATTGAGGAAACGTTACAAATTGCAGTAAAACAGCTAAGGGTCATAGAAACAGCTGGTCATCTTAAACAGCAGCTCAGAGTTTGGGGTCTCGAAAACATTTCAGTTACTTTTATCAGTTTTCTGTTACTAACAAAACAGTCACAGGCCACATTAACACTATTATTAATCACCGTCAAAATTGAGAACAAATCTCTTTACTGCTACACAGACTGCTGGGACACAGTATCTTACAAAAGCTTTGGTCAGGCATTTTTAGATGCTTGACCACCAATATGCAAGGCATGATCTCAAATCTGAAAGTAGAGCTTTGTGTTATTTTAATTGTAACAATGAATATACATCTGTATATGGTATACACATTCACTTTTACAGGTATACCTATACCTTTTTCTCAATATTCTCCTACTTTGTTAAGAATCAGGATTCTCAGTAAAAAGCATTCTGTTGAATTTGTCAGATCCTCCAACATGAAAATACAAGTGCAACTATAAGAGTTGCAAGAGTATGTTTTGTTTTCAGCATTAAGAACTGGGAAAAAAAATAAAATCTCACAAATTTCTGGTGTGTTTTTTTTTGTTTCGACCATTTGAATTATAGGGATAGCTAGGAGATGTGAAAGTGAGCTGAAGCCCTCTGTGTATAGAGAACAAGGCACAGTGACATGGTGGTAAGCACTCAGGTTAGCACCCAGGGCGCAGTTCTGCCTCGCTCTCTTTCATTCTGGGATATTTTCCACTGGGCTGCCGCAACCCTCATGAGGTATAAGTGACTTTCTGATAACAGATGGATGAACGGGGAAAATGAGACAAAAAATGCTGGCATGTCAAGTGCATTTATGAAAACATGCTTAAAAAATAAGTATCAAAATAACCATCTGCGAAACAGACAGGGGCAGATGAGACTATTATTAGTAACAACACCTGAATCTAGTGGCTTCATTCCTGCTATAGTTATTGTGTTTCCGCTGCTCTTCACTGGAATGATTCTTAACATCCCAGATATCAGATTCTAACAGCCTTCAAGTAATGCACTTTCTGCTCCATTACACCTCTGTGAGGTTCAATTCCGTATAGTGCCTTAGTAAGTCCAAGCCTTGTGCAAAGAAGGAGTTTCACTCTCACACCCTTGGTTGGATTAATGAAAATGTTGAAAGAGCTGTCAGTTTCCCACATCTCAATCAAAACTCTGAGCAATTTAGAAGGCTTGGCATTCTCACACTTTGACGACACACTTTTTCATTTTGCCGTTTCTGGCATTGGGTTCATTTCTACCAGCATGAGCATTGCCACAGGTTCTCATTAAAAATGAGAATGAAAATGAGAAGAGGACAATCTGTGTTCTGTCATATATTACTCCTGAGAACAGAGACATGATACATTCCCTGGCTCAAAGGATTGTCCTCCAAACACAGAGCTAAAAAACTGAATCTTGCTAATCTTGGACAAAGGAGACTTCAAGGGGACCATTTCAAATCTTCAAAATGTTCAAAGGCATCAATTAAATCAACCCACTGAACTTCTTCTATAATCAAGAGTAAAATATGAACCACAAAATACAAGTGGGAAAAGGCTACCCGTGTCAACCCAGTCATGTTGCTGGAGCTGATACCTTGGCTTCTTTCAAGAAACAGCCAGAAAAGATCCTTGGATCAATTAGCAACCAGCAATCAAGCATTTTTATTTCTGTATATTCTTAATAAAAAGAACAACAAGAATGACCATCCTGGTAGTTAGAAAGGAATAATTAATTGCGGTCCTCAGCTATGTATTAAATGTTTGAGTACCGTGCATCATAGCTACATCACTGGAAGGAGCATCTTCAAACTGTTTTTCCATTTCATTGTTTCACTTTCAAGTATTTTACTTGAAGTCCCTTATAAATCAACCAGTCTCTCACTTTGTAACTAGAAATCATCACCCCCTCATACAATTTTTCTGCATAGTGTGTCACTTGTATGCAACATTTTAAAAACTTGTATCTACCTACTCAAAGTGCATTCAGCAGGCAAATTCATAGATTCATCATGCCAGCATAATTCAGAATTAATATTTTCCCAGTCCGCCCACATTCAGTGGGATCATCCCACACCGGGTTGCTATTCTCCATAACTGCATAACAGACTGTTAATGGAGTTTTACCACTCCAAAAGGATGAGTCTCTTCACAGTCTGGCAGCCTAGTGCATTGTGATTGACTGGGAAAACAGAAGCATACATGGTGGCTCTTAACCTTCACCCTGTCTCTGAAGGATGCTGTGTAACTTCACAGCTCAGTTCTTTAAGGGAAAACACCTGAAAATAGCGTGAAACATTGTACAGCTTTTCAGAAAATGAAGCAACAAAAAGGTAACTGCTTAGCCCAATACAGGATCCTGGTGAGCTGCAAACTATGACTTAGCAGACTATGGGCATGAGTGCTCCTGGAGAAAGCCCCTACAGCTTCACACAGAAGGCACTCCAGGCTAGAATCGAACCCAGAGCCATGAGGCTACAACATTAATCAACCTGGCACCATGGGTTAAATCCCAGGTGGGGTCCTGATGTTGTTTCCAAAAGCAAGGTAGTTTACGCATATTCCTGAAGTAAAATAATCTCCCATACAAATAGATATTTAATCTACTGTATATCAGTGCGGTGATAAAGTTTTTTCAAGTGACTGAATGACTATGCTTTTAAAGGCTTAGATGGAAACTTCATTTTTTCAAGAACATGTTCAAAATAATAGAACATCTGAAATTTTAAACTAATATGATATAGAATTTTGACAATGAATAGAACTTCCTGCTTCCACTTTTGAAGTTGACTTCAAAACCCTACTGTTATGGTTTAAAAATGACATTCAGGCAGAAAACTGCATTCTGAAAGCTGGTGAATTGATAGCTAAAGACAAAAGAAATGCTGTCTAAATGGTTCAGAAAAAGGTAACCAAAACCATTTTTTGCAGTTCTGGAGGAAAACATAGCAAACAATAAAATACTCTAGAACAGTATTTAAGCAGTCTATCATTTCACTGATATCTCACCAGTATTGTGATTCTGTAACCTGTGAATCACTGAACCAGTTGAAACCTGTCTTCCCCAGAGCTGCTAAAGACGGTCTGTCTTTTCTTACAGTATGTGGCTTCTACAGCGTTTAAGCAGGCTTTTTAAAAATACTTTTTTAACATTTAAATTTGTAAGTTATAACTATGAGCTACAATTTGAAAGCTCTATATATTGCCTCATGGTTTGAAGGATGTAAAGGGCTGTATCTGTCTGTTTTTTAATTTTTATTGTGTCTGATTAAACAATTATTTGCCATTACAATCAAAGACCTATAATGATGGTGACTTAAAGGTACCAACAAAACCTTATGGAGCATGATAACCCCTGATTTATGCAAGATAAATAAATCCACAGAAAGATATTTTTACTACAGAGATGGGAGGAAGAACTTACGTTTTTAGTTTTATTTTGTCTTTTATGTGAGTGTCTGGACTCCTGTATATTAGTGAATGTGTGTCTTCATAGCCCCACCAATTAACAATCCAGAAATCCAGTACATGAGTCAGTGCCTCAGAATGAGAACCCGGCAAGATGCCTGGCATTATTGGACTTTTTTAAACAATACACGCTATGTACTGTAACAGGATATCTTGGGATGATCTGCATGCCACCACTTGTTGGGAGGCTTCTTATAGTGTATATAATATGCCTGAGTGTGTGTGCCTGTTAACAGACCCTGTAACAATACAGTTTAAAAGTAACTAAAGAATTTACAGAGGGGCTGGCCTTCAAAACAGGATTCTCGGGATTGCTCTTCTCTCTTTTAAAACATACTGTTGCAGGAAATAATCTCCTAAAAATACAACACACCTAACCCATTCTTCTTGCAGGAAAGCTGAACCAGGTGTAAATGCAGCCTGGTGAATGCAACATGTCCATTAATAGTCAGGGTTGGATTCCGTGTCATTGGGAAGGTCTTTCATAATGAGTAAGACCATCAAAGATAAAATATACTCATCAGTCAGGACATGCAGGTATAAGAAGGAAAAATATACCTGTAAATATTACACAGCAACAAATGTATCTGCCACTGTCTGCCAAAAAAGTGACACCTCCCATTTTAAAAAAACGAATTCACATAAGAAAATGATTAATCTTTCAGTGCTGTTAGATTTAACTTTCCAACATGTTGCTGCACAGCTCCAGAATATTCCCGCAGAGCCCCAAGATAATTGGATGACAAATATTTTTTGACCGAGGAAAGGGAAGTTAATCACTTTAACAATTATCCGCTCGGGGATGTCAGAATATTAGTACGCCAGTGGCAGGAGCAGGGGTTCCCAGTTCTGGGGTTTGGAATCTAGCAGGTTTTCCATGTCTTCATAAGTTATCAACAGCTCTTCACCTGGGAGAAGAGTTAAACTGATCCAATTAAGGTTTAATTGGACCAATTTATCCCTTTTGCACAGCCTCAAGCTGTTGAAGAATTAAAGAGATGCAAAAAAAGGCTACTAGATACTGGACCCCAAGATTCAAAATCAGGTTAGAGGAAAGAAAAACTAGCACTTTCCATATCATGGGTACCCCTGTACCCACTTGACCTGTAGGCTAAAGTATTGTAACAGATTGGGGTTCTAGGGCTTGTGCCCTCGCCTCTCCCTGCCCCAGCTCATCCCTCCACTGCATGGGCACATACCCGGGTCTCCGGCATCGCTCAATGGGGGTCTTGCCAGCTGAGCTAAAGAAGACCTTTACCTGATTTCCTTAAAAAGTAAGATAATTTTCTTCAACACAGCCTGTGAACATCAGCGGAGGCGATATTCACAGTTCGAGAGAGAGGAGATCTGTGCAGGGATGAGTTGCAATGTAAAGTGTCAGGATTCCCAGTTCGCACTCCTTAGATATGTCTTTCTATTTTTTGCAATTTCAGCCCACAGAGGATTTACGCATAACAGATCCTCAGTACTGCAATGCATCAAAGTAGGTGAAGAGAATTAGATGAGGGCAGCCAAGGGTGGCTGGATCCAATCATAAGAACACCCAAATCTGTCACATTCCTACTAGCAGAGAAAATGCTCTCAAAGTGTCAAGATACACACATATAATACAGAAACACACACATTTTAAAATATACATTGTTGCCACACCATTTCATTCATGCACAGTAACAGATAGCTATGCACATGAATATTCTATGGCAGGGAGAAGTGAATATGGTTCCAAGTGCTTTAAGAAACATTTCCCTTAATAACTATCACGTGCTGTAGATGTGAATATGTATCTGGTTGTTTTGTATTGTTAAACAATGAATGGTTCCAGAACCATTCATCCATCTATTTTCTAACTGCTTCTTCCAATTCAGGGCCATAGGGGAGATGGACCCTACTGTATCTCAGCAAGCAACGGGTGCAAGGCAGGGTACAGCCTGGATGGGATGTCTGGCCATTGCGGGGCAAAAACAGACACAAACCCGCTCGAACAAGGGCCAGTTTTTCCAGAAGCTAATGAACTTGAATATTGTTGGGCTGGGAGAGGAAATGGGGACACCCTGAGAAAACCCACACGAACACGGGGGAAACATACAAACTCCATGTAGATAACACCCTGGGCCGAATTGAAATCCAGGGCCCCAGCATTGTGAGTGGGCAATGCTAACTACAGCACCACCCTGCCACCGGCACCAGAACCAGTCTGGTTTTATTTCTGATCCCAAATCGTGTCATGTTAAACAGGATGGGCTTGACATGCATAGAACATTTCTAATGGATGTTTGTATCAGAGCCACGTACAGTATCATTTCACCTTTCCTTTACAAAGGTCTTAATGACCGTTCTGAGCATCGATTCCCTTCTATCTTCTGTACCTAATTCAGCATCTCTGTCTAGTTCTGGATAGAATGGAATAACAAAATTATATCATAACATAAAGGAAAAATACATAAATGCACATATAATGTGATAAATGTATTATATTATATTATTCCATTTGCTTTCTAAGTACACCGGTTGATGGTCATTTTCTGGAGTGCTTAAGTGATTTTAAATCAAACTGAATGTTTTAACTGCTATTAAATCAAATCAGCATGACATCAAATATATCTAGGAAAGTGGCATTAAGCATACCTTTCAAAGTCTATTAACAGATATCAAGAAGATGAGAAGCTGAATTAATTCAATCTTGAGATGAAAGGTACTGTATAGGGTTTACAGAACATGTCATTACCTAAGCTTTCAGCCTATCAAGACAAGGTGCAGACTACTGCATTCTGCATTTGCTCTGAACAAGGCTTTAAATATTGACAGCGAATATGTTGAAAGCCTTGATTAAAAACAAGAAAAGCTAAAAATATTTTAAAATAATTTTAAAAGGAAGAAACAAAAATATGATACTGCACCTGCAGCAGAATACAGTAAAAACCTTTAAAGACACTGGCTTGACTGCACATTCTGAAAACAACACATAAAAATGTGTAATCGTCCTGCAGAATAAACTTCGCAGGTCTCAGAAAATCAGCAGTGACTGAGCCTGGCCATCACTTGGGCTGGGAGACCTGTACGAAAAACCTGACTGGTGTCCTGTAAATGATGTTGGTAGAGTAGAAGGTGGCACTCTTTCCCCTGGGCCTGAATGTCCGATCCAGCACCCCAGTTCAGAGACAAAGGGCCCTGTGCTATGGATGGGATGTTAAACCTGAAGATCTTTGACATCCTCTTAAATGAAAGGTGCTATACAAACACAGGGAATTAGGAAAAAAAACACGGCTTGAGAATGAGATGTTTCTAAGCCCTCTGCCTCTGAGGTCAGATCCTTTCAAACTGTATTTTTTCATCAGACTTTTTTTAAATTCTCACAATACTCAAACAAGAATTGTCAGAGTCCAGGGACGTTCACTGGCTTCACCCCATCCACAGCAGCACCTTGACTTTCTCAGGTTTGTTCCCCTGCCGATTATTGATCACCCTGGATGACCATGAGACAGTGGGGGGCAGCAAAGAGACCCCCGAAGAAGATGGACTGCCTGTCATCAACCCAGCTATGAAAATCGGAATCCTCCAGTCATGCCACTGCCCCCTGTGAAAGAACACAACCTCTGAAAAGCATGGCAGATGTAAATGTGCCTCAAAAAACAAGATGTAATACAGGACAGGTCCAATTTAAAGCTGACTTGGAAGGCCTCCAAACACCGAAGAAGACTGATGGGTAGCATCAGGTGCTCAGAGCAGATTGAATAACAGTGAGGGATCTCGCTTCCTATCTGGTTACTTTCTCACACAGGGTTTTTCACAGACATACCAGTTCTGCCCACAGGGCTCCCTGACATTACTCCACTCCAGTTCCGTTCTTTAACAGGTTAATTCACCACTTGCAAGTCCGGCCAGATAATTAAGGCAGTTTCTCATCACAGAGACTGCTGGAACTGAAAGCTTCCCTCCACCTCAATCTCCCTGAAGTATCTATGGACAGATTTGCAATTAGCATAATAAAAAGGCAAAGCATTGTTGGAATCATCTAACACGGTATTCAATGTGAACTTCCCGACTCTGCTTAGCTTCACGAATTGTGCACCAAGGGAGCTCAAAGCAGGATATTATGACTCTTGTCTAGGTATTGTATTTTCAATTAAAAAAGAGACATAGTTGGCTGAATTAAACTGTATTAAATGAAGTGAAACTAAAATTAACTGCACATACATAATGCACTTTTCTTGTACAAAGCCTTATGAAGTGCTGTATTTACCCTTTGCTCCACACAGCTGATGCAGAAATTACTATTTATTCCTTCACCTATCACATCATGCTTTATTCAACGGCATGAAATACAATACACAAAAACAGAAATCTAAATTCAGTCCAACCTACTGTCTGAGTTCTTGTTTTTATCGACATGTTCATTATCAGTCCTACAGTTCAATTTTATAAATTTTGTTTTAACATTCAAGAAAATAAAAGAATCTGGTATTTTCTACTACAAAGCTAAGTGCTTTGAGAAGCCACCTTTAAATCCGCTATATAAAATAAAGTTTATTATTATTATTATTATTATTATTATTATTATTACATTAAGAGTTTAATAAAGTGTACTAACCCAGGATTTAATTCCAACCCAAATTTTATGTATAACCCCTGGCCTTGTCTATAATCTAACACTAACCTTTACTCTAAAACCCTCCCTCACCTCTACTCTATTGAGTTTTAAGTTTAAATATACTGTAAGAATGTGTTTACAGAGAATCTTCCATGAATATGTACAACACTGTTATTCTAAATTCTGAAACCCAAAATTTAAACACATATACTGTATTAGCAAGGAAAAACAAGTAATGGATTTGTATGACAAGTTATTTCTTTAAATGTTTGTTACATACATTTCTATACCCTTGATTTTCTGCATAAAGCAAGTGGTTTGTAGAATTTAAGAAATTCTGAAGATTAAACTCTTAAACCAATAAGGTTAAAAATGAGTGCACCATATAATTCCTTGAGGATATTTTTTCAAGCCACAACATTTTCTTGAATTACGCATACTTAAAAAACAAACTTAAATTAAATTGTGTTCCTTTAAGAGATCCAATTTTTCTTCTTTTTTTCTTAAACATCAAATAATGCCAATATTCATTTCACTCCTGCTGACTTGATTGGCCATGGCATGATTGTCTACAGTAAATAAATTGGGCCCCAGGGGATGAAAATTGTATGAGATCGAATTTGATCTCCAATGATGAACTCCAGGAATTCTGCTTAGTCTTTCAGTTTTCCAGTGTGACCCTATAGGTTGGCGTGCGTAATTCTCCTATTCTGAATATTCAGTGCCTTAAAATTCGGTAACATCAGTCAAAAAGGTTAGCTTTAACACAAGAATCTGCAGAAAAGGCAGATCTCAGGCCCTTTGAACTAAGCACCTGGAGTCTGTAATTAAGGATTCTCGACTAAATAAAAGGCCTGAATGCAATGAGTTAAAAATCGTCAAACTGTTGTATTGGATGAAAGTGGATTGATTTTTTTAAAAAAAGTTAATGAGAAGGATGGTGTACGACACAATGAAGTCGGTGGGGGGGGCTTACTTTTTCACTTATTATTATCGCCATAATAAACCGGCCCGGCTTGTGTATTTCAAATTACTTTTACATTCTCTGGCAAGGTGTTCAGTTTGTAGATAGATGGGAAAATAATTGATTTGCTTTCATAATTTCACAATTCCGTCCACGGAAATTTATCCCACTGATACACAGCGTCCTGCCTGAACACGGCACCAGAGGCAGAAATTTGCAATTAGACAAGACAATCAGGAGAAAACCGATCTGACAGGTGAGGAAAAAGGGGCAACAGGAAGGTTAATATTCCAGGTAATCATATCTTCATAATTCCTCATTACAGACTTGATGCTGAAGCAGCTCATGCTAAAAATCTTCTAAAGATGCAGTTTGGCAGAAGTTTGTCGCAAAATGCCTTCTGCTGCTTTGAAGAAGTTTTAGAGATTTATTTTATTTCATTTTATTTAATTTCTTTCAGGTTAGCTTTACAAACCATTCTCGAGTGTGCGCTGTAAAAATCTTAACCTTTTTTTTCTGGGCATCAGGACCCAGTCCCACAACAATGAGTCCCACAAATATCAAGGGGAAGAAAAACTGACATTTCTTTGTGTGGAACAAAAGAGCACGTAAATACCCTGACACATCAGGAGAAAGGCTTGAACCTAAAATGAAGATGATTTTCGAAAGCTGCATGATTCCTACTTTGAAATAAATATGCAGGAAGCACCTGCAATGCTTTTGTAATCCTCAAGCTACAGTCCTAAATTTGATTTGAAGTCTAGCATCAGGCTCCCACTGTCCACTATCACACCAAGGCTGTATGCTTGTAATGACCTCCCTGTCAAAAGTGTTTTTCTCAAGGAATAAACAATTGCATGCACAGCGCTGGGGCATTCAAAACACATCTTCTGAAGTGCCTAAAAGCAATCAGATTTTTTTCATGACATTTACTTGAAGATGTGAGACTGATACAGCAAGAGATTACATGGTGGTTTATGATTTATGGACCAGTGTTTAAGAAGTCTACATACAGTATAGAATTTCTTAATTACAAAGCAAGAGTCTTTTTCTTTTGAATCGCAGTCCTATTCAACCTGTTTTCAACAGTTCTGAAACTTTCCTGAACTAGACAAGTTTACTGTAAATATCAGACTACCAAAACTGCAAAGACAGGAGGTCATTACATTGCAGCTATTAAAATGTTTTCAGATGTTTTATAACAAGTCAATGACTGGATCCAATGGTGAGGCCAGTGTACATTTTCACATTTAAGGAGTGGTGAGGAATGGGGCTTTCCTTGTCTTTTTGTTATTACAAGGAAGACTTCACGTGCTCTTTCTTCCATCTCACATCTTTCTCTGTGGGGGACATCTCTACAGACTTGTGGGGGATGTAGTGGCAACCTGTCTCTTGGCTTCATGTCGACAACTCTGAAAGACCCTAGACATTGCACACAAAAAGTTACAAGGTCAAAAAACACTGCAATTGAACTCCTAAAATAAGGGATTTGGGAGAGATCATGTTAATTTGGGGTTATGTAAGCTGCCCCCCCCCCCTCGATGCATAATACTGTATATGAGTCTCATACTCTTCGACATTTTCACAATGCACAGCCTTAGGCCCAGTTCCAGATAGCAAAATCTCATCTTACTGTATATGCTCTTTGCATGTACAGTATATTGAAGTTTCCACATACCTGCTTTTCTCGAAAGGAAAAGCAGGATGTTGACTTTTTCAAATACTCATTCACTGCTAAAAAAGTCACACCAGTAATGTCATTCAAGGACACTAATGAGCATTAATGTAATGCCTGTTCTACAGCTACAACATTCAAAGAATACCTGGGCAATAAAATACATCCCTCCCAACAACACTGAAAGTTGATGACAGCAGTTCATTTTTAACATTATATTTTTAGTTTCAATCACACCTTTCAAGTTATGGCTTTTTAACTACAGTTTCTGATCCTGAATTGTGACAATTTACTGTTTCAAGTCCTTCTTACATTGTATGTGGCATTAGTACTCACGTTATAGAATGGAGCTGAATTCATACAGACAGATCTTAATTTTTTTCTTTTAGATCAATAATCTATTACCCAACCAAGACAGATTGCCTTTGCAATCTTCATTTTTGGTATTTTCTAACTTATTTATCACATAAAAACCTAAGAATAAGTAAAGATAATCATGCAGAAAATTAATCCATTTCAGATTTATTTCTACTGGCTATAAAACTCTTTCCCTATAAATATGATGTATCAAAGCAGAAATCTATACACAGAGGGGGAAATGTGCCCTCTCTCTACACAAGTGTCAGCATGAAAATATATAGTTTAATTATTTGCTATAAGTATCCCAATAATGGGCCCTTATATTCTATGTGCTTCTGTTTATGGACCATTTATCATGAGCAAGGTCTGTGCACTTGCTAAAAATGCATTTCTCCAGTTTTTAAATTTAATGTTACTAATAAAAATAGCAAAAAAGAGAATATCTACAGCTACAGAATTTCCAGTGTTCTCCTAGATCAATGACCTCACTCCCCTACCACCCTTAAAAGGAAAAGCACTGTCCCTAAGAAATGTTAGACATATCCAAATGACAAAGTAGTTAATGGTGTACTTTCACCTCTGTAGCTGCAGCACACAGAATATGACACCAAACACTGTGTTACATGAAGCGGTCACTTGAAGACCATGTGATCAAACATTCCATAATCTATTTGGTACAGCTTATGTCTTCACTACAGCAGTACTATGTATTCATTACCAGACTGCCTGCTCCTTGTTCCTTCACGAACACCAAATACTTTGTGCAGTCTGGTGTGCAAGTGCACTCTAAAGAGACAGTTCAGAACATAAGAAACGTCACAAAGGCAGGGTCTTTCAGCCTAATGGGTTCCTATGGTTAGTAATGAATAATTAGCAGCTTGTTCATCTGAGGACGTCCTCCAGTGTAACTGCTTCAACAATAGCGCAGGGTTGCCTGATCTAAACACCCGCACCCCCCTTAGAGTGTTTCAGATCTTATGGTTAATACTGTACTATATTGCCAGAACAACTACTTGCAAGGAATTTGGCCTGCTGTCTTTAATTTCAGGTGATTGTTTCATTGCTGGCCGTGGCTTATTGGTGGTGAAATGTATGTACACCCTCCTGGGAAGAAAATGATAAGAGAATGTGGATTTTTTTAAATATCCAAAATGACTATATGTAAAATGTAATTTTATGTATAGTCTTAAGCTGTCAACTCCTGCAACCCATCTAGAATCGGGTTTTGCTGTACCCTGGTAAATTCTCCTGCAAGCCAAAGATATGGTGAGAGGTGAAGAAGAGAGAGGAGCAGAGCAGCCCGCTTTTCATTTCAGCCACCCTCAACTCCAAATAAAAGAGACACCAGCAATAAACACCAAGGTGGAACTCACTTTTGTAGCCGCAACGCTCCATCGGAAAGCAAGCAAAAAACCAGATGATTGGATTTCATGCATCGCTTGTAAACTTAAAGACATATTAAAGCAAGTTAGTCATGTCGATACACAACAGGATTCTCTAACAGTCTTGGTTTTACTATTAGCAGAGTTCAGTTCGGTTTATTTGTCATATGCACAATTGACATGAAATGCTTATACTGTAGGTGGATGTATTCAGAATCAGTCTAACCTCATCACACACACGAGACACGGGACTTTACTGAAACATCCCTACTGCATGCACTTGCTGCCTTTGGAATACTTAAGGAAGTAACACTAGTAAATAACTACTGTTAATGCCAAGAAACGTTCCTCTGCTGACCCTGTTATTTATACCCTAAGAGGTACAGCAGCTCTAATGTCAAATCTGTCCAGCATTGGCTGAAACACCCTTTGATAAATGTACACTTTTGAAGTTGATATTAATAACATTTCATATCAGGGTAAGCAGCTGAACAAACCATTTAATTATGGCAACAGTCTGGCCTCTGCAGTACTTTTCAAATGATTAATTAACTGACACGGCTCACATTTTCAATCAGTTTTGTAGCTCCTCCGTTCCCCTATAACAGGAACTGTGAGCTGAAAGCCTCATGTTGCCAAAGTAACTCTTGCTACCCAGTTTACTAGTCAATGGGTTGTATGTAGTTGCACTCTCTTGTCAAATATTACTAATATATTACGTGTCATAAACTTTCTACAAGTCTTGCAAACCACACTGCATTGATCACACGCTGAGTGTTATAGCTTTGTCATGCTGTAATGCTGAGATGTGTTTTCAGAAGACAAACACACAGCATGGAGTCCCAGCAATCAACAGCCAAACTCAATTTTCCACAGCCACTCCTTAACCTTTAAAGAAGGTTTGGAGTGGTACACCTAGGAATCATCCAGCAGATGTACTGTTTATACACAGGGAAGATCTGGGAGTTCTATGGAATGTTTTTATTGTAAATCTGCCTCGTTACTAAAACTAATTAGAAACAGATTTGCTAATTGTTAATTTTACACTCTTATTCTTTATACTGATATAACAACATTAAAGTTGACAGTTTATTGCTCAGAGATTGATTAACTCATTTTCTGCAATAGAGAATCTGTGATAGTTATAAAATAATAAGCAAGGAACCAATATCACAGTTTCTGTTCATGCATTCCATGTTTGGTCAAATTTGTAAGTGAAATCATGTACAGTATTTCTAGCACAACACAGATATCTCACAATGGGAAAAAGTTAAGTTACCTTTACCTGAAAAGGCTTCCTTATGCAGCACCTCCAGGGATGAGCATTATAATTCAAAGCTACGGTATTGGAAGCATTATGTTTGGATTTCGAGATAATAGATTCTATGAACTTGTAAACTAGATTTGTCCCAGTACAGCCAACAACTGTGGCTTAAATGACATAGCTAATTGTAAAGTTTGTGTCAAAGATCATCATAGCTCTTTCCTTTTCTCATCTTCAGAAAAAATATAAAACTTCTGTAAAGGACTATCTGTAAAGAAACATTGGTGCCTGCATAAAATTTAAAGAAACACTAACAGCATTTAATTTGGACAGGGACTTCTGGCCAGTAAGGGTTCTTGTTGTTTATTCCAATTACATGATATTTACCACTTTAAACTATAACAATTCATCCAGGGTCTATAGTCAGTTCTGAAGAGCTGGAGACCTTTAACACTAAAAATAGACAAAACACACAAAATTACATACAGAAGCTTAATTAACAGGCTGATAGGTACAGTCCCCGAATTATTTGCGCAGTATTTCTGCTGGTTGAGTAATCAAATGGAGCCTTATCATCAGTGGAAACAAAATATGTCCCAGGGTAAATCGATAAGAAGCAAAGCTAACAGATGTTCTGTAGCATGCTGACTCCAATGATCACTGACTGAAAGTGTAAATATGGCTCTGGTGACAACAGCATGTTTCCTGAGAACCTAATACGGTATCAGATATGGAGTCACCTACCAACGTTAATTAGTGGAAAACGTTTCTCAAAAGAGAAACACTTAGAATCAGAGAATATTCAGTGTTCTTTATTTGTAATACAATTCCTAAAAGAACCACGAATTATAAAGAAGTGAAGATTCTAGCAGTAATCCTACAGAAAATGGATTAAGAGCAAATCCAGTGTTGGGACTCATTTTCCTTTGGTATGCTAATATTTAGGTCAGGACAAAATTGTGTTTATATTCAATTGAGTCGGTTCATAAAATTCTACATCCCCAGCTTTTTTTTTTATTATGATACCTGCATACCATTGAATGAAGAGGTACTGTACATATATTTATACACAGTATTTGTATAAAATATATATCATATTTCACTAATTGTCATACCAAATGCAAAACAAGCTTAGAGCAGAGATATAAAAGGTGTTTTTGCTTGGCTATGTCAAATATTCTTTTGTTAGAAGCACAGTTTTATAGGAGTTAGTTCCACTGCCTCACACCCTTTGGTCCTGGGTTCGATTCTGGCCTGGGGCCCCTTCTGGGTAGAGTCTCCCTTCAGGTTCAGGTTTTCTCCCACCTACCAAACACACGGTTAATTAATTATATTAATTAATGTCTCTAAGTGGTTGCTGTGTACAGTATGTCCTTCTGCCCAGGGCTTCTGAAAGAGCTCCCGGTTACCGAGACTTTTAACAGGAATAAGCAGCTTTCTGATGTGAATGGATGTTCTTTTTAAACAAGGTGTCATGACATCCCATCTACAGTACCTGTACAAATACCAGCTAGGAGATCGAAGTCCACACCGAGGAGGCACGATACCTCATACACCATCCTTCTTATGATTCAGTGTGAGATAATAAAAATAATAGATGTGACACTGAACTGACATTTTCAAGGAAATCCTATAGAAAAAATAATAGAAAAATAAAAAATTCAAAAGCACAATATTGAACTGCTCTTCTCTCTCTTATTTTCTATTGAAGATTTTGAATTTCTCTGGAGAACCTCGTGTGGTACAACTGTTACGCAAGCCAGCTGGGTTTTTTTTTGGTGGAAATTCAGACTCTCTAATTATTTCTGTTACAGACGCCTACGGTTTTGAATTGCCTATTGTGTGTTTTTCACTTTTCGGCTTACATCTAGCCCTGCAACCATACCTGGGGGAGACTGAGGAAATATAGCCAGACTCCTCCAAGCCACCCACTTTCGAATCACTCGCATTTTAACTCCGGGCACTATAGCCCTGTTCCAGAGATTCAGTGCCAAAGAGAAGAAGAGGAAAAACTGCGCATTCCTTTACCTGTTTAATGTTTTTGTTGGTTCTGCCTGTGGATGCCAAAGGAATCTATTCCACTTCATCTTGCATCGCGTGCTCAAGAAAGAGATGTCCAATTTACCTTCGAGGGCACTGATTGTTTCTTTGGCAGAAAGGGGGTGAGCTACCTGCAGTTATATTAAAATGCCGCCCACCAAAAATTCACTGAGCTCTCTGAGTCAGGCTCATTTATACAGACAGACCAAGGGAATTCAACCTTTTTAGTCTTGAACACAGAGACTGCAAGAGAACCTGACAAAATCCTTAAAGACACTGACAAAGTCAACTTTTTTTTTTATGAGCACATCTTCAAATTGAACAGTAAAACACAAATAAAGAGGGCACCGGGAAAAACAATGTGAAAGTGCCTTTAAAATTGAGAACAGGAGGCTTTTCTTTACCCAATGGGTTCTGGGAGTGTGGAACAAGCTACCCAGCCACGTTCTTGAAGCCGATATCCTGGTGTCTTTCAATAAGCAGCTGGCTGAAATACTGGGATCAATTAACTACTAACTGCCAAATGAGCTGGAAGGGCAAAATGCCCTCTCATTGGTACCCTTTCTTATATTATTATACTCATAAAATAACTGCAGATAAAAAATAATCGGTACCTAAATGCTGCTTGAGATCAGGAGAGTTGTGTCTTAAAGGCAATGGAAGCTGAAAGAAAAATAATTACTGGCCAGCTGGCACTGCAGTTACATGGTAAATTAATTCTTAAAATAGTTCTCTTTATGCAGTCCCCTGGTGTTGAGCGAAGTCACATTTTGATATAAGATGCCTAAGCCATCTCTCTGGATCAATGAACCCAGATTCTGATGCTTTGACTGCGCATCGTTAAATGCAAGGCGGTGAGTCATGGCCCCGCTCGGCTAGAAGGGATTTGACTATGGAGAGGAGCTTCCTGATCTCACGCACACACATGCTGCGGGGAGCTGCATCCCCCCATCTGACGGTGCTACTGGCTGACCTCCCAGGGAAAGCGAAAACATCTTGGGACAGCCATTATCACAGAAAGCGTCAGCCTAAGACCTCGCTGCTCCTCTCGCCCCAGTCCTCCCAGCTCAGGCCAGCAGGGGAAAAGGCTACAGAATTGTCTATTGCTATTGCAACTTTACCTGCACTGTAAATCTGATTTGTATGTGCTGTCTAGTTTCCCATTCATGTTAAACAACAAGGAAATGGTCTTTAGTCTTCTAATACAAACAAATTGATATTGGACATAGTGATGCATTATTTATGAGAGAGAAATAATACTGATAAAACTAATAATACTCCAATTATGGACTAAGCACAATTTTAAGGAATAGTCACATACAAAACAAAACACAACGTTATGCTCTCAAGTTTCTGAATGGATCTGTCTGCTGTCAGCATTAATGATCTGACCTTTAACGTATTTCTTTAATTAAAAACCTCAGAGAAGGTGAATATTCATGCATAAACAGACTGATTTCTCAGTGTTGCCAAATGAGTAGCAATATGTTCTAGGATAAAAGCAAACTTTTCCATCTTGTGTGTCTTAACAAACAGCCTGTTTACACTACTAAATATGCACACATTTGACCTTGGACGCAGAAGCCTGCCAGCCAGCCTGTTTTCAGAGATGTTGATCGCTATGAGGAGAACAGTTTGTAGACCCTTCATACTGCCTGGAATGCAAAATACTGAAACAGAGTTTAATCTGAAAAAGTTTTTTTTTCATTTAAATAAATTCCTGATAATATTTACATAATATAGAAATGCTGTCAACATTTTCTCAATATTTACAAAAGGACTGGAAAGTTATGGTTCACTTGTAGAACCACTACCTTTCAATTGGCTTAACAATTAAAAGACATATCTTTTATCACCTGATAATTTAGAAGGCTAAGCCCCAAATTACATCACAATTACAAACCACCCATCAACTGTGAAGTACAGACTTCACAGCAAGCAAGCAAAGAGTTTGTACTTTTTAAATGGTAGATGGTAAGACGTTTGCATTTAATACGGACTTAAATCTTTATCACTCTGTCTTTCTCAAAAGAATATTATGTTAAAAGTCAACAATGAATGAGTAAGTCCTCATTTAGAATATTGTATAAAATTTTGGTCACCAAATTTTGGTCACAGAGAAGTATTGCTATTCTGGAATAAGCCCAGAGATTAACAATTTGGAAAACAAAGAAATGTCCTTTCCTGACAGACCAAAACAATTATTTTAGTTTTGAAAAAAGACCTGTATAAATAATCGACATCCTCAAAGAAACTGTCAAAGTGAACCCAGCTGACAGCTTCAGAATCAAGAGTGAAACATGCACCAGTGGACCCAAGTAGAAAACATGGAGGAGTAAAATTAAAACTGAGAGCAGGAGAGCACTTTTTAACACAAAGGGCAATATAAGTCTATATCCTGTTATGAACCCTATGACTGGTGTAATGGGGAACCTTCTTCACTGTTACAAATGTATCGTGCTTTTGACAAATGACTCATTTTGGTCATCTGTTTTTCAAATAACCTCAGCAGTTTTGGAATCACTCATTGTGCCTTCTCCAATTTCACCTTTGGGTGTTGCCCAAGAACACCAGGCTACCAAAATTAGTTGATAAAAAGTTGATACTATTTTTTTAGCCTTTGTCACCCAATACATTCTCTATTTAAAACCAGCTTGGATCAAATGATTGTGTGGGGATCTAAAGCAAGCTACCGTGCCATGTTGTTGAAGCTGATACCCTAGCTTCTGTAAAGAAACGTCATGAACACATCCTTGTATCAATTAGCTGCTAGTAATTAAGATGTATAAATTGAAAAATGTCTAATGTCCTAATTGCCTAATGGCTAATTGTTTGCAGTTGCAAGAATTTTGATCACATCAAGCAGCTCTGTGTAGCTATAGGAAAACCTCTTGTAGGGTTTTTAAACTCCAATGTGCATGTCTTGCTTCATGACCTTTGAGCACCAATAAGAAACACAAAGCTGCTAGTCTGACTCAATGTCATGGGTTCTGCTCTAATTAACTTTTAAGTGATGGTGCATTTAATGGACCGCCTAGGACAACTGTAGGAGTGAGTCACAGTTCAAGGGATATTATAATTAATGACGATCCTTTCATCTGGATAAAATTAATTATGGGCAAACTGCTGTTAGTCCATAAAAGTCATTCATTTAAACAAACTGAACAGATGACCATCTACAGATTGAGGTGGAATCATCACCAATAAAAGATTTCTCTGATTAAATAATATATAACAATTCACTATATCAGGGCTGTCCAAAGCTAGTACTGGAGGGTGGAACTGTCTGCACATTTTCATTCCGTCTCTCTTAACATGCTAAACCAGCTGGGTATTGACTTAACTGGATCAATTTAATAGCTTCTTCCAGCTCTTTGTGTGCAGCTGCTATAAAAAGACTTTGAAAACTTGCAGGCACTACATCCCTATGGAACCAGATTATACACTTTGACTCTAACTCATTCCTGAAAACAAAACAGAACTCAAAAACCTCAACCACCATTAGCACCAGCCATGCCCTTTAAGTGCCAAACAAAAGCTTACACCCATGTGAAGCTGTAAATCCCTAAACCCATTACCAATTATAATGTCAATAACCCCTGGTGTGGCTATTTACAAGTAACTATACTATAGAGGCCTCTAGTGGCAGGCTGGCTTTAACTACAACCCCCTCTTAAGATGGTCTGCCACACAACCAGCTGTGTTTATTTACAATAGAGTCCTATAGAGTCCAATAGAGTCCTAGAGAGTGGTTGCGAGTTCTAACACCACTTTTATGAGTGTATATTTGGGTAAAAGAGTTTATATCAAGTACTCTTTTACCTTAATTCTTTGGACAATTCACTGACTTTCTCCATGGTACAGAGTGTTCTTCTTCTGTGTTCAGCCTCCTTTAATTTCCAGAGACATTCAGGTGTGAATAAATTGCAAACTTATATATATTATATGCAATTATTATACCCTGTTGTGCCATCAATATTACTGCAGTTTGGGGGTTAGCAAAAACTTCTCAGGAAAAGAACCCCATTCTAACAGGAGGATACAATGGGCATTCTCGGAGGATTTCTACAGACTATCTTTATCTGATTGGCTCACTTTGTGTCGCAATGGCCAAAGATCTGAGTGAGCACACAAAAGGTACCAATCATTAACCCAGGCTAAACTAATACTTTGTTAAATCAGTAAGCCAGCCATCTTAAAACATCAATATTTAACAGTGACTGGAACATTCTCAACGAGGTCATTAAGCCAGACTTCATGGGGATGAAATAGAAAACAGAAACTGAAACAACGAAACAGAAAAAACCCAAAAAGGAGAATCACCATTACTGAGAGAGAGAAGGATAATTGCAAAACTTAAAGACTATAAATGCATAACAGGAGGACCTAAGAGAGATCTTCTAGTTAAGTGATGCATTATGTTGTATAGGGAAATACATTCCTATTTGTTTAACATCCATTTCTTAAAGAGAGAAAGTTAGTCGTGGGCAGGACCATTATTTATGAGGACTCCCTCTTTGGCCTTTTCCAGGTGTTTTAATTAAGGTGGGTACTTAAAGAGTAGTAAATATCTGTATATAGCTGGGAAAAGTTGTATACTGTATGTTGTGTTGTTATAACTGTTTGTCCTATTAGGCTGCTTCCTTTTTACTACTGTATTACCAAACAGAGCTGGAAAGCCAATAATGCAACAGTATTTTCTGACCATAGAGGGTGTAATTATTATTATTGTTTATAATTTGCCTGCATTTTTGCCTGCATGTTAGTTTCAGGTATTTATAATTGCCATTGATTTGATATCACATATTTTATGATTATAACCATATTATATATAATAATTATAGCAGGTCTTTAATTATCTCGATCAGCTTGCAGTTGGTTTTACTGAACCAGTTTACAATTTTTCCCTGGTCTCTTGGTTCTGAAACCCAGAGACACATCATGCATCAGGCCCTGCACCTAGATGTCCATGATCTAGACGGTAAATTAAATATTATTGGATATACCATAACAGGTTGGAGGCTTCACACAGTAACAAAAATGAGAAGATAGGAAACTGCTGTATACTGTATGGCCCAATGAGTGGCCAATGGGAAGGATTTGGGGCTGAAGGGAAAGATCCACACTGTATCTGAAATGAAAACATATGTGGAATACATTCTGCCTTTTACTCCCCGTGAAAACCCAATTCCTTCACGGCTGGATTAGTTCTTCTTTTTCCTTACTCTGCACTAACTTTAACGACATGGAGATTCCTATAAGATTGTGATACCACATCAATACACAAACATCCATTTGAAATTCTCACAACCCATATATTGATTGACAATAATTAGTCTGACATGCTTCTCATCAGCACATGGTTTACAAACCAAATCCTTTTAGTTAATTAACTCCTTGAAAGTGCAACTCAAGGCTAAATTAATGCTGGTAATGCACGTGACTAAGTTCTAAAGTAGAGGTATTGGCTGTCCTACCGAGGCATAAACCCCACATTAAAATGAGCAAATAAGGTCACCTGTTATTTTTATACATTTGATCCTGAAAAGCTGAAAACATTTCACATTTAACAGCCTGCAACTGGCACAGAATAGTTAACAATTAACATGTGACAGAGACTGTATGGAATAAGCAGGGTAAATTAAGTTGGAAATGAAGTGTCTTATCATATCTGTTCAAATTCCTGAGGGTGAAAATAATGGGATGCTGTGGCGTTCTGTGAATTTACCCTGTGATAAAAGTAATAGACTCTATTAAGAACATCAAAGTATTAAAGAATAATTATAGGGACATCAGGATTCAGCCTGTGATGAAATAAACTTTCAGGCCTGTGCAAAGACCACCCTATTAAATATAATATTTTGTCATACTTGTCAATAATATCAGTGACCTTTGTTTGTTAATTGTTGAGCTTGTCCTTAATTAATCTTCACTTTTTACTCTAATTCATGTCAGCACCATGACAGAACAATTCATTTATCTACATCAACCACTAATTTGAAAAGTGATGCAGCATCGTTCTGTTAAAAGAAAGGTTTTATTGCAATGCATTAACACCTGACTTAGCCGATTCCTACAATATATATCAGAAAGCAACGTTACTGTTTTAAAACGAAATAGGGAAAAATCGTCACATACATGAAAAACAGAGGACAGCCCGTTCTGGAGACTTTACCCTGTGAAAAAAAGAGCCAGTTGCAAATGTTTAATTTTTTTTTTGAGAGAAACGAACTAAGGATTTATTTAAATTATTTACTATAAGTCTTACAGTATGTAGCACAAAATACAATACTTAATAAATGAAAGAAATAGATAGGACTACAAGTCCCAACTGTAAATGCTGTACAATTTGTAAAAAATTAACACCGCACTCATAACCAAGTAATTGGCCCTTCATCATCATCAGTAAGTTTTCATAACAAAACCAGAGATTGTTCTTATTTCTCCAAGCTTCATTTTGAAACAATTTCATGCTAATAGCTTCTCTTTCGTGCATTCATAAAGTGTGCAATCCCTAAACAAAAGTGTGACCTAGATTTTTCAACATTTTTATTTATTAGCATAAGATATTTCAAAGAGGATATACACTGTAAAAGCAAAGGCCAGACATCCAAACCTTCCACAAAAGCATGTCTTACATTTTGGCATATTAAAATGCAGAATTAATTTGTTTTGGTAATTTGCCTGTTTTTAATTAATCAATTGCTTTGCTGACTGCAATTTCTAAATGCTCCCTTTGGAAATTCTTTAATAATTCCTTCTGGAGTAACCCTCATCTCTCACTCAAGCTGTGAACTGAAGAGACTGAACCTCAGATTGAACCTTTAGCACAGAAACCCAGACATCAAGAAAAACCTACCTGGAGGGATTCCCTTCAGTAATACGCTTTTGCCCAGCCATGGGAATTAGACGCACAATCCCTGAAATTCCCATTGGGAAAGGGAATAGATGTATTGATTTTTTTCTTTAAATCTGATACTAACAGTGTGATGTTGTATTCGGAATGCACCAACACATCAGTAATTTGTACAGCCACAGAGTACAACAGAAGCTTCTATCAGGTATCAGGTAGCCTTTAAAGTGGTAAGTAAATTCTTAAAAATAAAACAAGTATGACGAGTACAGAAGAAACACATTCTCGGGCCAGGAGTGCTGTGATGGGGGGTGCTGATTAAATTGAACTTATCATGAGCGATTTATATGTAACTGCTATAGCATGACGTACCCCAAAATGAGCTAGAAGGGGCTAATGCCCTCCTCATCTCATTTGTCAATGTTATTAATGCACATATGGCATTGTTTATAAAAGCACAATTGCCCTGTCAATATCCCAGCTGGACACTATTGTGCCTTACTAAAGCTAGAGTATGGGAACAAGTCCAGTTAAGAAACAGCTCCTGCTCAAAATCCACTACAAGGCAAAGTAGATTAAAAAAACCAGAAATGCTGATAAATAAGACCTCAACACCAGCTACCTGGTGGGACACTGCATTACATTAAGACATCCAAATGATTGCTCACTGTATTTCTCAGAAAAAAAAAACTCTAAACGTAATGTCTTCTACATAATTAAAGGCAACACAGTAAAAGTCTCGTCCATGAGATTAGTGTGTGCTTCCAATCCAGCACATGACATCACTTCAGCTGAAGCAAAAAAGAGTTCCTGAAAGGAGGGGTAATTCAGATTGAGAGCTTTGCATAATTTAATAACCAAGGACTGAGCTTCAGAGCAACTGCTTAGCATCTGGAAGCAAGCAAGGAAACAAATACGTAAGGAAGACATAAGACCATATATGGACCACAAATTGTGTACTACACGTCATCTCATAATTAAATTAAGTGTATTCAAGCATGTACACTTAAAGCTGTCAGAGCTTCTTTAAATATAAGTGCCCTAAAGATGCTTACTCTTCTCAACCGAATGCCAGGCTTGTTTTAAAACTGAAGCCGCTGTTGACTATGCAGGTCCTGAGGGCAGAAAGGGTTTTGTTCCCAGTTTGAAAAAAGATCACATAAGAGCACATTCATTCTGCAGGAGGTGCCCTAACAAAACATGATAGAATTCTCAACAGAAAACAGGGTGTTTTTATAGGTTTCTTCCTGTGACATGTAAATATCAATGAGACACTGGAATGTCTTTGTAAGGTTCTGCAATGCAGGCACGTTAAGGTCAAAGCACAAGAAAGATTCTAAGTACTAATACCTTAAAAACACATCAAACATTATTAGACTTCAGCAATAGGTTTCAAGAAAGGTACTTAATTTGCAAAAAACGTTCTAAATAATTTGCTAAATAGGAACTCTACTGGACCTTATTTTGTCCAATGCACATTTTGTTTACACTTTACAATTATAGTGATGTCACCAGCCTGTATCTTGCTGTTCCTGCTCTAATTATGTTTTACATACAGTATGCTGTCACATACTGCTCTTGTTCTGTAGAATTCACCATTAAACCTTCTCTAGTTATCAGGTGATGCTGTATGTCTAATTTTTCCAATGGAAAAAATACCATCACACACAACTTTCAAAATGCAAGGGAAGTAAGTGTAAGATCTCAAAAACTGAATTTTTTAATTTTGTGACAAAACGGATGGAAAGGAAAGAACTTGGAAAACAGCCATGAAAATGTACAGTATGGCACTGAAATCAATACAAATAAATACCACATATAATACATCAACCATAAATAAACCCTAACCCTAATCCTTCCAACCATAAATGTCAGATTCAAATCAGAATGTTGCAGAAGTCATCAAATCGAGAACAAGTAGCTTGGAAAAAATGAAATTACGAGGTAGTATGAATGACTGCTCCGTCATGTACAGTACAAACCTAGCACTGGCACACAGCATGTCTCATGTGCCTTTTAAACATGAAAGATGGGCTGAACAGATATTTCCAGTTTTGTGGCTTGTTTGGCCTTTTTTTTTTTAATGATGTACTCATACCTCTCCTTACAGTATGTGTCAAAAAGCCTGAATGAACTGTGAGACTGACTGAAATCCTGCTAGGGTTTATCATTCAACAGCACAGCCCCGTCTTCCGCATCAAAAGAAGGCTCTCTTGTCTTTAACTCACCGATAAAAAGAATTGCCCTAATTAAACTGTAATTATACATAAATTAACTTATCAACGAAAGTGCTAATTGAGTTTTTACTGGCAAAAAGGTGTTAAAAGGTGTTTACTGGCAAAGTTTACTGGCAAAAGGGCAAAGTGAGACTATCTTAATGTGTCTTGGGGAACAAAAAAACGATGCATCAGCACATTGGCAGATGAGTGACGTGACCTTGAGGAATAAAGCAGGTCACTGACTTTTACTTTTATATTATACCCTGCCCCCAAGTACACCCAAGGGCAATTTCACCCTGGAGAGGGTGTTGGTAGGTCCCCTTTCAGGCCACAAAGGCCCATGAGGAATGGGGGACAAGGCCACCATTTTTCTTGACCATCCGATACTGAAGGTGGAGGTGATGTGGTCAGCATCACACTCCGGCCGGCCTGTCACCCCCGGAAGGATTAACCCCCGAAGCCGTCTGGAAGGAATTAGAGCAAGCTACGTACATCACTTGCCCCTACCTGGGATTGAACTCGGGACCTTCCAGTCAGGAGCCAGAAGCCCTTGCCGTCTGAGTTCCCACAGCTCCCCTGGAGTGGATGTATTCTTAATAATCTTGAATTATCCTGGAAAGTCTGTACAGGTCAGGTAAGGGTCTTGAATTCAAGGGAACCCCTTGGGCTTCAAGTCTGAACCTTCAGATTTTTTATACGTCTTACTTACACACAATAGGGAAAAAACAAAAACATAAAAAAAACAAATGCAGTTTGTTTTTCTTCAAGAGTCAATTTTTCAAGATGTAACATACTTAGAACAGAGGTAGATTCCATAATCATTTATATTCTACTACCTTGGATAAAGATTTGAGACTGATTGAACAAATATAAAAAAATGCATGAATTGATGCCGGGCCTGGAATGGTTTTCTTCATATTCCAAAAAATGAAAAAAAAGAATACAAAGAATTAGAAGTCCATTATTATTACTATTGCAGGCCTAGAGGTATTGCTAGAGATGCTATTAATGGTGTTTAGGCTGATGAAAAACTTGACTGACTGAAAATCATGGCAAATGCTCAGGATGCTAATAAACCTACCCCAAGGCTCTGAATGGTCAGAATTCACTGAATGACAGCTAATTTTACCTATCACATTAGCTTTTCCATAGGCGGGCAGTTTGAAAATGTTATTACGACCAATTGGTTTAAATTGGTCTCATCAGCTATTTTCAAACACATTCATTTCTGTGTCAAATGGGATGCAGATTGAATTTTTATGATTACATGGTAAAGACATTATATATTTTGATGAATATTTGCTTTTGGGGTTGTATTTTGCTGGAGAATTGATCAATTATTGATGAACTCTGGAGCATCTCTGAACTGCAACAGCAGATAAATGGTCTTTTTACATGGGGAACAGAATACGCAATGAAGCTGAGGTTATGTTGTTTCTTATGATATAAAGTATAAGCTGTTGTGGTTTGATTGTGCTGGTAAAAATTGATTAAATTCACACATTGTGCTGTATGTAGATGTCATGTTGTGGTCAGCACTGTTCCTTTAATTTGTTGTTTTTTTTTACATTTTTTTCACTGCTGTGAAAAGAAATGTAATGGCTGTAGAGGATATTGGAGATCTTGCATGTGCGATTTGTAAAACAATGACAAATTATGCTGTAATACAACATAGATTATGCAGATTTCCAAGGCTGTGATGCATCTGTCTCCAGACATCCAATAAGGTTAATGAGTCTTTGACCAGTAAATAAAGAGGGGAAGGTTATACCACTCTACCAGCTCCTGTCTGTGGTTCAAAACCATAGGTAGTCATATTCCAAAAACTTAAGCTATACCTCTGCCAACAACGAACTTTTTAGACCCTAATTTGTTACCCTGTGTGCCACACGTATCTAGGACGGTACAATAGGTTTTGGGGTTCAGCTCCAGATACATACCAGGAAATACATAGCAACTCAAATTGTTAGAAATGCTTTCCATGCCCAGTAGTAAAGATTTGGTTATGTAGCTGGAGGAGAGTAGGATCTCCAATTTCAGGACCATAAGAAAAGGCTGATTTCAGATTACTTCAGGCTGCAAATGTGTAAAATTACAGACACCATCAAGAAGATGAAGGCATAAGAGGGATAACTAAAAATAGCATGTATTAGCTGGCTGTCCCAGAAAAAGTGAACAACCCCTTTGGATGAAATTTTGAATGAAATTAATCTTGCCTGATACTGTGCCTGCCTGCGCTCTGAAGCAGTCTCAGATTAACAGGCATATTCGGAGATTAAGTCTGTCGTTTTCACCTCTAAAATAGGTACCAATGCACCTAGATCTGTCTTTTATCAGACAGAGAGCATCTCCTTGTTAGGTTGAGTGACTGCTTAATCACACTCACTGTAGATTGAGGAGCACGGCGGTTCCATCCATTATAGGCAAAGTAATGTGACTTCATTCCTTTCTTTTGCATTGGCACAAAATTGCTCCAGGTTCTTCGTGAATTTAATTTCAAGCAGAATAAGAAAGAATGTGTATTAAAAGAAAAAGAGACAGATGTTTTTTTTTTATTTTCAAGGTTAATTTCATCTCTGAATCAATGTGTTAATATTCTGTTCTCCTCTGGCAGGCCTCCCAAAGTGATTGCCAATGCTTTCCACAATGTGTGCCTACAGTGGAACACACTCCAGCACAGTCACAGTAAACCGCTTACCTTCTCTTAAACACACAGGCACACCACAAATCTTTCTGTCAGAGCCTTCACTGCTGGATACCACAAGGAAATACACACTCGACACTCACTAAAAGCTATTTGTGAATCTCCTCGGTTGCATCGCACTATTGTGAATGATCAGTTTTCACTTTAAGTGATCAAATAATAGGATGCAGTTAAAGGATTCACAACATTGAATCTTGGGATCTTCTTATATCAATCCTCTGCCACTGGTACAGGTAAGTGGTCATTGTACCATTATGATGTTAATTTAAAAGATCAGTTTTTGATCCAAGTAGACAGTCTGTTAATTAAGAAAGGTGCTTCCAAGGAAATAAAATATGAGGTTTGCTGGGTATTGTTTTTCTACATTCTGTAGTATCAGTGCTGGAATGTTAGCTTTAATAATGATATTGACCTAAGCATGCGTTTTAATTAACTAATTGTTTTTCCTCCTCCATTTTAATGCTCAGCTGTTCAGATGTATTGAATAGTTTGCACAATATTAATCTGTAGTCTCCCTCACAAGGCTCACTAGGTCAGAGGTCAAGTGGAAGGCCAGTCACAGTTGCCAGGGGTGATTCTACAGCACTGAAAATAGAACATCTTTCCATTAGCACCTTCTGTGGGCATGAACTAAGCACAGTGCAAAAATGTTGTTATTTCACAGCATGTCAGATTCATGAAAGGAATATTCTTTCTCATTGTTATTCCTGCTAATATATGGATTTGTCGCTATAAGTAAAATACAGCTTTCATGTGTCTGATTTCACATATGAATGGATATATGATTTTTTATCACTTTTAAAATGCAGTGTTTATGGTCACATCAAAAAAGAGTAGAAAATACAACAGAGATTGAAGTCCATTAAAAAAAAAACACTTCATGCGGATTCTTAAAAATAACTACAAGTGCTACACTCTGGAACAGTCCATCTGAAATTTTATTTCCAAACTCATTCAGAAACTGATCTTGCCAGATAGCAATCCTGCCAGGAGATTTCTGTCACCTCGCTTCACTATTGCTTCATATTTCTTTGCTATCTGCAATAGAAACAAAATCATACTACCAGTGTACCAACTTCAAACCAGAAGGTTCTGTGACGTAGATTATACAAATAGCAGGCCACACAGCACAATAAACTATCATTTTATTTCCTTCCAAAATCTTCACAGGGGATCCACTGCCATTTATGGAACGACAGATGGAGTAATATATTAGCCAGGCAGGGGAAGCCCGGTATGGATGTATAGTTGCTGAAGCCCTCCTGCCATCTTGCGAAGGCAGTGTAAAAATAGCCTCCTCAACACCCCTGCTATGTACTACTTACACATAACGTGTAGTAATCAGGCTCAGCTTTGATAGAAGCAGTGTTCAGAGGGATCTTATAATTAAGTAGCCTCAGGCAACACTTGATCTTTAACAACCTCCAAAGCCATGAAGCCAAACAAACCAACAATCAAGCCTACCTTGAGGGATCTGTTTCAGTGTTCATTTTTTTTTGTTCGGCTGGACTGTGGCGTTATCACTACGTGGGTGCGGATTTATACATTTGTAGATGAGTCTGCGTGTGTAAACATTGTTTATATTTATTTTAAAGTTTCTTCACACGTGACCTAAAACCTTTTCGGATGCCACAAAAATAGGTTTTAATTTACCCCCAAGGACCTAAACAAGCTGACACAGAATACAACATCTGCTGTGCTTAGGTAAGCTGCCGTTACTATGGTTACTAGCTAGGCTCACTAAACACTGGTGCACTGTGCCATTATCGTTAAGCTGCAGAAGAACCCTGACAGAGGGCAGAAGTCCCTCAGCCCACACACACAAAATAACTTTAACCATTTCAAAGTAAAGCTCATCACAGCAAGTGCTACCTGTGTGTACTGAGTGACGCCCGTGACACACAATGCAAAAAATTAAAAGGGATAATTAGTCGCACTGCTAAATCAGGATCAGTATACAAGTGTGTATTCGAGGAAGTAGCAGTATCTACAAGGAAGATGGACCTTCTGAAGAAAGACTCAAGGAGAAAAAGAAATAATTAGGACAATCTAACTACCAGTGCCTGCTGTGATTGCCTTGTATCCCTGCTGATGAAAGCCATACAGCACAGAGCTGCCCTAACGTTTGACATACTGAAAGTGACACAAAACCATGCTAATGTTGAAGTCCAGCTGGAACAGTCAGTGTTTTAGCATTTTAAATAAATTATGCCAGTTTGGCATGGTCTTGTACACTGTGACACTGCCTGCACCAAATGTAAATGACATAGTTATGATTTATAGTTATGATGGAGCAGCAACCATATTAAGATACATTTGGAAGATATGACCATTACTATAGCATTACACATTTCTAGTACTGTACACTATATATGCACTGTATACAGTACTGTACTGCCACTCAAGCAATTGCACTATGCCACACCATTATAAAAGTAGCTTTCCTCCTTCCTTCACTGAGGATCGTGGTGAAATAAAGCACAAGAGAATATCTTGAAAATAACATTAAAATCTAAGGGAAATCTGACATAACAACTTGAAACTGTTTCAGAAAACTGATCAGCAATGCCACAAAGGAAATCTTAAAAAGCTTGACTTTATACCCATAATGCTTCTTCTGTACGTTGGAGGACTTATGGGTTTATGGGAAAGGTTTGTTAGCAATGGCATGATTGCAGTACATTATGTTTATAGCCTGTCTGAGGCTAGGAATGATTTATATACTAAATGTTCACATATTCTTTAATTGAGTGATTACACCTCATTCTTTTGCTCAACAGCAGGCAAGTCGGGTTTGTATTCAGTAGTTCAGGAGATAGAAAACATGATCACTGTGAATGAGTGTATATCAAAATACATAGCCAACAACACATACCTGGAGTTATACCATTACTGTCAATATTGTATAGATTGAAAGAAATCTAATCCTGACCTGTAGTCTCCATAAAACTGTTTTTGATAGCATTGTATACACAATATGGGATTAGACAGAGGTATCTTCTGTTTGTCCCCTTAGACTAGTCAATGATGAGATGAATTATCAATTAAAATAAAAACGCTCCAAGACTGGTGGTAGCTGTAGTAAAATAAACAGTAGTTTGTTCTATATACTGTATACCATAACAAGATATAAAATTAATTTTAATTTAAAGTTACAAATTAAGTTTCACATTAAAGCTACATTACCACATTGTTCTGACCACCAATACACAGGCCAAAAAGTCTTATGGCATTGTGATTAAAATTGGCATTTAACCGCAATTAAATCAATCCAACCTAGCATTCATATGAACTGACCATAATATAAACTGTCCTCATAAAGATACTGAAATGACAAAAGGTTGAGATATTTACAGTAAAGTACATGGTCATTTACAGTATATACTGTAGTAAATGGAGTGAAAGCAGAGCTGTCATGGTTGTGCTCTCCAGTCCCAACATCTTTCAACTATTGATATTTGAGGGACAAATTCAAAAGAAACAGGGAGATAACATCACAGATTGAAAAGATGCAGAGAGCAATTCCTAAAATGACTATAATATGCATTCTAAGTCTTGACAATATATTTATTATACTGCATAATTTCTGACTGCTTTTGAACAGAATAACACATTTCTAGGATATTTCCAATGTTTACAGTACAATATTTACAGAATTGTCGGAATATTCTTACAGAAGATAAAATAAGTGGGGTATAGGACCCCAAAAGTAGATACATTTGTCCACACAGTTCGCTTTCAGCTGGAACACTGTGAAAAAGGAGACCACTACCTTAGCTCAGTGTTCCTCCTCTTTTTTACTGAACAATAGGGAAACTACAGCTTTACTGAAAGCATCTTAAAATAATTTTCTCTGCTGTGAACACTGCATACATGTTCTTTATATTTTGCTAAGCAAATAAATCACCTAGACAGCAGTTATACAACAGCTCTGAGGGGATGGTGCTAAACTAAAATCAATTACTCCTGTACTTCATTCAACGCTCAGCAGAGCACTTCTTGTCTATAACATAGCAGAAGGCATGCAATGCTGACTCTGATTTAAAAACAAGACCAGATTGCTTTGCAAAGTTTTTTCTTCCGTGCCACGGCTCAGAAACACTGTGTTTTCAACCTGTTCTTTGTTGTATTAATAAATGCTAGCCTGAATGAGTGTCCCACAAATAATACAATTCATGTATGTAATTCACACTTGATTCACAGGTACAACCTTCACATACTGTATTACCGCCACTCAGTTCGGTGAGCTTTCTACTTTAACTGAGTGCATCACAGATAAAATAAAATATAAAATATACATCATGTCTGACTGAGTCATTTTATATTCTCCATCCATCTACATACAGTATAATTAGAGTCAGCTTTAACAGTGCAGCACAGATACAGTACATTCAATTTCTTAGGCTGCACAGTTGTAGAATCCCCAAGTACTTCTCCTTCCCGTCTGAGCAGGCAGAAAAGTGTGAAACCCTTAACAGTAGGGCTCTCGTCCTGCCTCCACCCACCTCGCAGAGAACATTAAGACTGAGGACGCTACGGTTTTCATCATACAACTAGTACTTCACATCCCCCTTCCCTTGTTACTTAACCAATGATGACATACAGTACACGAGGAGTGGAGAAAAGTTCGCTCTCAGCATCAGACAGGCAGCATTTCTCTAAAAGGCGCTGTTGAGACCCGCGAGGTACTTACAAGAACTCTGCCTGTCAATGTCTGTGCAGATATCATGACCCCAGCCCAGTCTTTGACAGAGGTCATCCAGCCCACTTCGCTCGCTGGGGTCTCCTCTTTCTCGTCGGGACCCTTGGCAGACCCGTCTGCTTGATTACCTGCATTACTGTTAATCTTCTGTGCTTCCTGTACAAGGAAAAAACACAATGTCATCATCAGTCACTGTCATCTCTGACAGGTTGAGAAGAATCCTAACAAATTATTTCCCTGACAATTATTTCACAAGCCCACACCAATTTCTAACAACATATATAAAAAACATTCCCAGAATACCCTTCTTTTCTGCTTTAATTTTTTCTCTATGTTAATATGCCATTTACTGTATTAGGCATATTATGGGACACCATAATAATTACTGAAGCTTTAAAATGTATATGTGTGTGTTATATATATATGTACAGTATAGTGTTCATTTGTTTTGTTTTTTAGTTTGTCTCCTTTCTGATTCATTCAGGAAGTATTAGTTTGTTACATTTTGTCTACAACTTAACCTAGACAGTTTTAAGAAGATTTTCACACAGCTCCGTCCCTGGTTGAAAAGAAGGGGACAGTAGTGCTAGCATTTCACCATTACCACATTCCGATGTCACTGCCATAAATCACTGTGAGGTCAATTCTGACTGTAAGACTGCTCTCTGAGCTAATTAGGTAGATGTGCATGCATGCCAGTCATTATTTATGATTTTTTTTTTCTTTCAAACTCCTGACGCCTGAAAGAATGATTTCAGGCGTCCGTAGTATTAGAACACAGAAGTTGCTCAGCCCTGAAGGATGACCTTCTTGAATGGTATAAATCACTTTCGCTTCCTAACAACGAATTAGCAATTAAGTTTATCTCAGCAAAGGGTTTTGGAACTTGGCATGGTGGACACACTGAGGGAAATGGCAACACTTTTCTCAAAAGGGAAAAACAAATCTACACTCTGTAGAAACATCACCAGCTTCCTAAGAACTCTGGAATTTAAGATGATGAGTCACTACAACATATTTAATAATTATGACATTGTGAGGGGAGAAGAGAAGGGCAAGCCTCAGTCTAATCATTTTACAAATCAGGGCTCTCCTGTTCTTTGCAGCTGCTTGCAGTACAATGTATAAAACTGCTTCAGTGCAGTTGTTTTAAACATGCAGACAAAGAAGTTAGCATCTGATGTTTTGCTAAACCACTAAGTACTTGTACAGAATCAAGGCAAAGTAAAGCACAAAAGGTGTGCCTGTTTTCTGAACACTAATATCCAGGACACTGAAACCTAAAGCATTGCTCATTTAGACTTCCTGACGCAACATCTCTGCAGAAGGTGAGCCGTGTGGGCTGTGTACAGGGGAAGGCATGATTCACTCTGCAAGACGTCAACGGGAGATCGGAAGGTTATATCCTTAGAGTCACAATACAGTTCATTTTCAGGTGGGTGGGAAATGTCAGCATTTACAGTATATTTATTATTTATATTTTTATCCAAGAGCCCTGATGGCCCATTATAGGGTACGGTCCTTCCTGTTGACCTGCTGATCAGAATTTGATACCTTTCCATTCTTTGGATTTTTTTGTGGCTACCAACTTCAGTCAGATGCCAAACAACAAAGACGAAGAAACAGAGGTCCCCATGAAAAGCATATCCTGAACTGCACGGCCTTTCATACACAAGTCTATCATGCCGACGCTGAACCATGTGATAGCGCAAATGCACAATACCTACCATTCAGGCGCTAGTGGAAAAAAACCCATGTTCTTCAAATTATATACCAGAAATAACATAACACAGCTTTAGCCATGCAATACAGCGTTACAAAAACTGTTCTTCCCCAGTGGTAGGCTGTCATAAACTTAAAAACGTATTATCCTATCCTAGCATTTTACTTGGCCTCTGTTACTCTCTACACAAATAGACCGGCAGTCCTTTCAGCTAGCAAAAACGTAGTAGCTGCTGGCCATTAAGATACGAAAATTCCAAAGCAAGCAGTTGAAGTTTCGACTTCAACCCGAAGGCCTATTAACATGGCACACTGTGACACATTATTGAATTATCCCATTAATATTATATTCACATTTGACAGACACTACTAGTATGCCTGGGTATCAGAACACAATCACAACAAAGAAGCTGTTTACTCTAACTATGGTATCTGGTATGAGAGGATTTTCTAGTAAAATGGGATTACTGTTGGTAATTGTTCTTCTTGGTAACAGCTGGCATTCTGATAATTGGATTCCTCTTGTAGTAACAAGTTAGTCCTAGAAAATACAGTAGTTGTTTGATATCAGTGCAAGACGTTCAAAAAAAAATCTTTGCTTGTTTCCTAGATCTTCTGCAATGTGTTGAGAAAATGCGTTGTGAATGTTTACTTGAAAAAAGGCTGGCACAAAGAGGTTTTTTTTACCCTCCCCTGGCTGCAAGACAAGGAACTTATGACCCCCTGCAGAGTGAAATGAACCAAGGGGAGCAGGAAGGATGCAAAATGCGTAATGCTACTATGAGCGAGAGAGGGGCTTCCTGTGATTTTTGATAACATTTCAGGAAGTGACATCATGGAGGATTACAAGGAAGAGCAGCAGAAATGAATTATGGAGCAACTGCAGGAACTGAAGTGGACAAAATGGACTTTGTAACAAACATGAACGTTTGTTAAAAATTCCATATAAGCACAATGAAGACGTCTGATTTTTGTGCTACCAGGTATACGTCACCTTTAAATGTTCCTTCAGCTTTGCTCTGTTGTTGTTGCACTGCAGTCATGCAGGACTAGATGCGCAGTACTCACAATGTGTGGGTAGAGATTATATTTCATTCTGATTGGATACCCCACTTCAAAGAATTTCTGGCATGTAACTATGCAGCATGTGCTATCCCTTAGCATGAAAATACATCTTTGAAGGGGACTAGGATCTATTCAAGCCACAGCTCACCGAGCACGGGATATGAATGAAAGTGATCCACCCCAGATAAGACGAGTGCACGGAAAAATCACAATGCACTTTAGATATCATATCCAACTAGCAGCTCAGCTATGACTATGTGACTTCAGGTTTGCATTTTTTTTGTATATGCTTTCAGTGCACCGATCCTGAGAGACAGGAGGTTTCACCACTTCTACATTTCAGCTAAATTAGTCACAATAAAAACACAGCATTGCTATAATTATAAGGTCACCTGACCACAGCTCAAAGTTATTTCCTTACAATAAAAAAAATTAACAAAACAAATAGCTTTCATTACTGGTTCAGAGATACTCAAATACATGATGATATGAAAGATTCTAAATGAAACATTTTTAACCAGCTGACTCAGAACACCCGCCCATGATCCCCGCTGTGCATCAGCTCAGAATAACACTACCCCAGACAGCGACTGTTCTAAGACAAGCACCCCTGATCTTGATTTTGCAGGAAATTTAGAGATGGAGAAACCAACGGGACTTTGTTTAAGAGAGGAAAATGTCTGTCCAGCTGCCGAAACAGCCAGGAAAGTAAAGCACTGAAACCACATTAAGCATTATTTCTAAGAAGCCAGCGGGGCGTATGAATAGATCTAAAGAGACAAAGTAAACAAAAGAAGATTCTGCTCCATTTCATAGATAATACACACAGGCTGCACTTCTCCTGCAGAAAATAGGACACGGCCTCTCAAAGCATGCCACGGGATACTCCACGTACTAATTTTATCCATGAATGTCATTCTGGGAACGTAAGTTTCAACATGGGGGGGTTCTGGAGAATCGTCCTGCATGAGGTTCCACACACATGGAAGCCAAACCGAGTGAGTGGCTGTGAAGGTGAAGAGCTGAGGAGTTTTCTCCTGTTAACAGTGCATGAGCACAGTACACAGCACCTGGGTTAGTTCAAGTGGATCACTGGGCACGGGGGTGAGTGCCGTCCAGCTAGAGCTGTCCTAGAGCCATTACAGAACTCAGGGGGTGGAAGGATCTCTCTCGATAACCTTTCAGGTAACAAGGGGAATGAGCACTGATGCTACATAGCAAGTCATTCACGAGAAAGGATTCATTACTACAGTTTACTACATTCAAGTTCAACTACTAATTGAACACAGGTAGAAAAATATATTTGAAAAAAATGAAAATAATGGAATGACATCCATGGGTCGTATTAAAACCACTGATAAATGTCAGCATCCGGAAGTACCCCTAAATGCTCTATTTTATTTCTTGTTTGTGCTGTGACAACATGTGTTAGCAGTTCTAAGCCCTCTCTTGCGAAAAATCAAACCAAGAAAACAGGAAATTCACTGCTCTTTGTAAATCGAAAGTCTGGTGACATCAAGGGTCACCCCCTGGCAGAAATTCATTTGAACGGCGCATTTGTTGCTCAAAAGGGGGCAAACTTTCAAAGCCGTTCCTTTTCTCAGCTGCATTTTGCTCCCCTTGGCTGTATTATAGACTGAAACAACACTACCAATCATTCTTAAAATACACGAGCACTGAAAGGAGCTGAAAGTTCTGTGGCAAGCTGTTTCAGTTCACTCAGATCAATGAGGAGATGGAGGCAGACCTCTTGAATAATGTGGCAGACTTTCAATAGGCATTGAAACCCATGTATTAAGTTACACAATATTTATGTCTTGTGTACGCACACTACCAGTACTTGGTTCACAGAGTACGTATAGTAATAACTTTAACCACAGTATTTCATAAACAGATGTGATTTTTTTTTTATTTTTAATTTTCTGTCAAGGATTTAATGGATATAAATGTAAGACTGTAATGTCTGTCTCACTGCGGTGTCCCGTACTGGAGTGCCAATGGGAAGACCCCATCATAACAAGTGGCAGAAACAAGGCAATGTGACTCAGCTAAGCAAATGCGACTGGGCTTTTCTGCAGCTGTTACTTTGACTTTCATTGTGCATCATTAGGGAATAATCTGTTCCAATGGGACTTTTATTTTTAACTTGAACCAGGGAAATGAGAATCTAGTCAATGTGATAACACTGTGAATTACACATGACATTTTGTTTCCACAGTAGGTTGGTAACAAAAAACCTCTCATTCTTCTCATGTTTTTCCTATTTTACTACAGCATAACCACCTTGCACTCAGTAAACAGCTGCCTCAACAATCTGCGTTTGTTGGAACAAACAGAATTCACTAAGAGGAAATATGTTACAGAGTCATCTAAATCAAATCAAGATTTAGACAACCTAATTTCAGTACAGAGCGATGGGAAATGCAGGAAAAATACCTGCAATTTCATTTAATTTAGAAAGATTAAAATAAATCTTTAAATTCTAGGATTTAGACAATTGCTTTAAAGCACTTGTTCAACAGTTATCAGTCTGGGGACAGCAAACACTAGGCAGTCTAATGAATTAATTGGTACAGAGGAGTAATAACTGGAACGATTTTGCTTTTCTCTTTTAACTGGAATTATCACCCCTAATTACAACAACAATTAATTTAATAATGCTCACACTTCCCTTGAACACTGGCTTGGAAATGGTTCATTTCAGCAGCAAGACCAAAGGGCCAGCATTATTTACAGCAGGTTCATAAGTTACATATTAAATGTCATGGAAAAGTTATAATGCAAAATGGAACCACTGAATAAGATGATGTTGCATTACAAACTCTTAAAACACGTCATTACTATTGCGTTTCTCACATATTCAATGAAGAATAAGTTAAATTCCTGAGACGGGCAATCAGAAATTAAGACACAATAACAAAGGGACAGCCAGACACGCAGACACACACTGACATACTGACTTGCCAAGAAGATAAGGAGGATGTAGTAAGCCAACAGACACACAGACCACAAAGATCTGTGTATTAAAATGTAATGACAACACTAGTGTAATTCATTTCCTCTAGCTGACCAGTCATTTCCTTTCCTGTGTTCCTTTCAGATTTATAAGAAAAGACCCATGAAGAATGACATGCTGTCAATGTCAGGGAAAGGTTATCTATCTACAAAATCACATTAGCTTCAGAGTCTTTATATGCAGAACTATTTTGAGTGCTGTTAGTCTAAAGAGGATTAGACGATTTGTGCACAGAGAACAGAATAGATGACACCGGCAAAGTCACTAGGCAGACATGCAGGATGTTTCCACCACTCTGCCAGTAGGGCTCTCTTGTTTAGTAACTACCCTTGAGTGTGCGAAAACACAGTTATAAAAGAGCAATCATGTCATATTAAAAACTCTGTCATAAATCACTGGATTATCTACACAGCTTTATCCCAAAACATGTCGAAACCTCGTTTTGTTGTAGAAAAATCACAATATCTGCAATCCAAATGTTGTTACATACATTGCTAAATGTTTCCAAATGTAAGGTATCGGGGAAATGATTGTTTTAGCTTCTTCACAAACAAGGTGAAGTTATGTTTTCTAGCTGTAATAAACACAGGCACGTCCCTGACGATAGCTACGGCTGACTTTTGGATCAGTAAGGGCCACCGACAGCCAAACAAGCAACAGAGCCAAAACATCTGGTTCTATCACTTTCTTTCATGTCTTTGCTTCTTATGAAAGAAATGCCATGTAATTAAAATATCAGCTGCTCACACTACACGCCAACATACTGTATAAGCTATATGAGCACTGAAAATGCTCATTACTAAAATCATACTATTATTAGTCTTTCCAGAAAAAAGGCAACACTTTGCCCTCTGCCATCACTCCCTTTGCATCAATAAGAGATAAAGGTCTCAAGAGATCACAGGTGGCACCCTGGTTTCTGTTAATTGGCACCCATCACTCTAAAGATGGATCCAGGGAGTTTTATCTTTCTAAAAGGCTATTTATAAAGCCCACTGTTACGTTAAAGGCTAAAAATCTTTTGATTTAAAAATTCTTAGAGAAACTGCTTCCAAATTACTCTCTCCCCAGGACCCAAGGAAACTCTGTTTCTAAGTGTCAAAAAACACATCATTTTGAAGTTCACACAAGAGTTTATAAAAATATAGTATTGCGACAATTCAACAGGATTCCTAACACTAAAAGAAAATTCTTACTATAGTATAATTAAATTAAACACCAGGTTCTGCAGATCAAAATCTGTTCCAGCACATTCTGCATTGTTACAGTCCTAAAAAGCTACAATAATGTACGCAATTATTAAAATTGAACAGGCTGATGGAAAATTAGATCGGAATATTGTTAATCTATATTCATTGCTGGAACAGAAACAGGCTCTTTTATTTTTCAATTAAACAAAAGTAAAAGATGTAACAGGCCTTTTACACTTTGATTTTTTCATTTGTACCTACGTGAAGTCAGAACAGAATCAAAATTCACACACATTCTGTATTCACAAACTTGAGCTTGAACCAGGAATTTTCTGGCAAACTCTATTTCCACCATTGAGCAACAGGTTTGTTACTTGCATTTGGCAGGTAGACGGAAGGCTTTGATTAAATCAGAGCCTTAATGTCATCACTGCAGCTCATTCGGAACGTCTGCACCATGAACATTATCGCCATTACACATGCAGGCTTAATCTGGCTCATCTCATCCCCAGGCAACGGCCCAGAGACAGTAACTCTCATGTCCTTTCACCATTCCTTTTGGGTGGCATTGTCACAGAGCCCTGCTCTCGGTGTACCTCGGTGTACCTGAAGGGACAGACTTCATTCTCGTAATAGGATTTCCTTCCAAGGACAGGAGCTCACCCAAGTCTCTAAGGGTAGGATTGATTTTTTTATTTCTTCTCAGCTAGGCCTGTGTCAGCTTTAGTTACTTTATCTACAAATCAGAAAATAATAGCTAGGTTCAGTGTGGTGTGTTGAAACCACAAAGCATCCAGCTGGTGTGCCATTCTATTAATTATCTTTTCTATATATTAGATCATCGTCTACCCGATGCCCTTACAGATACATTGAGCAGTAAGAGCTGTTTCTTCTGCTCATACCAACAAAGAAAATCCCACTACTTTTGAGGACATCTGACAAAATACATCCCCTTATCTTGGATGTATATAATAGAGAGGAATGTATGATAGGATTTGCATAAGGCTAGGAAAGAGTTCAAAAATGCAGAATGTGAGACTGAGAAAATGAACTGCACAAAGAAATCAGTTTCTTCCTCTCCTCAAACAGCTTCAGGGGCTGCTCAATTTCTTGTTATACTTGTAATATAAACTGCTTGTACGGCATCGTACTGTAGGTGAAGAGCTTTCTCTTAAATTAACATACAATTAACCTCAGGGTTAAAATGTATAATAATTAATTACACTTTCGCACTTTTCTGGACCAGGACTTTATAGGTAATGGGGACTCCCCTCATCCACCACCAATGTGCAGCCCCACTTGGATGATGTGACAGCAGCCAAAGTGCACACAGAACACTCACCACACAGCAGCTCTCATGAGGAGAAAACAGTAATGAGTAATGAAGACAGTTCAGAGATTTGGATTATTAGTAAGCCATGCCCTGTAAACGCCAGGGGGAAATTTGGCCAGAACACAGGGACCCCTACTCTTTTTTAAAAAATGCCCAGGGATTTTTACTGGCCCCACTAACACCTTTTCCAGCAGCAACCTTAGCTTTCCCAGGAGGTCTCCCATCCAGGTACTGGCCAGGTTCACACTGCTGAGCTTCAGTAGAAAGTGTAAGTGAAACTGCTTCAGCTTCAGTGGGTTGTCTCCAGCTGAGGCACACAGTGCGACTCCATCGTCGTCCTCAGGACACCCCGTCCCAATACGTGCTCACAGACACACCCCCTCGAAAAGAGAATACTTCGCAACTTAAAGGAAAAGTAAACAGCTTCTTAGTCCATTTCCCTTGCAGTCAAAGCCAAATCCAAAATATTTTCGCATTGATCACAACAATGATGTTAACAGGCCAATGGCCTCCTCTGGCTTGTAACTGCTCTTATGCTCTTTATGCAACCAGGGAACCCTGAGGCTACTACCAAGGCCACGCAAACCAAACTAACAGGAAGATAACATATAAAAATATATCCAGCAAAAGTGAAACAGTTTTAAATCGTGATCTGACACAAAATACAGCCACTGGCTTGTCAATTCGATGTTATCTCTCATTAAAAATCACTCAATTGGTATGACTGCGTAACGTACAGTAAATGATCAAGAAGGCGACCATGGAAGTCTTCAGCTCTGCTCTTGTATTAGTATACCTCTTTTACCTTTGCAGCTGGGACTCTGTGCACCAAAGCCGACAGATATTGATCCTACTTGGACAGCAGGATTATGATGTAATTAATTAGCATGCCCTGCAGCCCGTGAATCATTCGGACTTTTTTTATTCGGTTTTCATCAACTGATGGTGAGAACTCAGTCAATAAACTTCCAACAGTTTAATTTAGAAGTGTGCTCCTTGCACACAGTATAATACACACCTTAATGGGCATGTTGATCTAACTGATTCCATGATGTAGCAGGAGGTTTGGGAAAGATTACTTCTGTTATGTTCTGCATCATCTTTGTCTTCTTGAACTAAAGGCCTTGAACAGCAGATCATGACAGCCACAATACAAAGAGTTAAATAAGTTCTTCTGCAACAGGGAGTGAGTGGAATAATACATACACAGTGTTATCGTTTGCCATAAAGCCACACAGATAAGCAGGTTGGGCAACCCCGCAGTGACCGTACAAACAAGGATGGCAGGTGAAATAAAAACTGACTTTCCTCAGAGACAGCTAATTGGCACCCTGCTGATCTTATAGCAATAGAAGTTAACAACCTTGTCTACAAACATATTCTACAAAAATTCTTTCTTATTAATTTTTAAAGATGGAAAAGTTCAAAGATAAATCACTTAAAGAGATTTCAGACTTTCATACCTGATTAATTTTGAAAAACTGACCTGGGACACTGCTCTTTGATATTTGCTCTTTAGCACACATAGCTACAATAGGCCAAACAAGGACATTTTCGTTCTCTTTGGTGATGTGGTTTTTAATTGTTTTTTGTTAAAAATGTTTTGAAATCTAACACAATGGATGTGGGAACTAGTAACATAATATTGTATTTTATGGTGGATTTGAACTGTTAGTTAAATTTTAAAACTACCCTAGCCAGAAACCAACTATTATTTTCTTTTTATTTTGGATAGGATGGAAAAAACTGAAACATCATCAAATACGGCATGTAAGTATAAAATATTATTTCATTTACGTTGTTCATACTGTATTTGCCACAAAGATTATCCATGTTGAACTTCTAGAGGTTGTAAACTAGGTCCTTAAGACTAAAAAAATACCAAATCTTTTCAGTTAACTTATCTTTACTAAAAAAGAGAAACATAAAGAAAAAAAGAAAGGTATCTTCAAATCATCATTATTTAAAGGACAAATGCTGCGAATACATTATTATACATGCTTAAACCACTTGTCTGAAGCATGGCTTCAGAAGACAGTCAAGAGAAGGAAAACTAAAGTGGGTTCTCTAATATGACTCAGAAAACAAAAGGCACCCAAAAACATCTGGCCATCTGCTCTGCAGCTATTCATTCAATAACTAAAAAAAGAGTACACCTGTTTAGGCTCAGCCATGCGAATGTTCATTGGGTTATTAAATGAATTTCCACACACTTCAGGCAATTTAATAAGGGATCACTCAGGAACAGATGAGGTCAAATGAAGAATGGAAAGATCTTCATACTTTTTTCATTCAGTTTCAAACATTTAATTTCACCTGAGGAATAACAGAAGTATAGGTTAAGGATATAGCAACAACTACATTAACTTTGAGGTTAGTGTATTAGGTTTCAGCTCATCTTTCACCATCTGTTGAGAACTGTCTCAGTGAGGGGCCACAATAATTACAAAGGGCTTTGAACATCAGCATAAAGTAAAAGGAACAGGTAAAGGTAAAGGTTTATTCCATGACACCTGAAGAAGGCTCCACAGCCAAAATGTTGCTTCTCTTTTCTTTTCCTTTCAGGATGGGATAAACATTTATTTATTATGTGCCTTTGCAGCTTACACATACTGTCACAGCTATCTATTTGAATAACTTACTATAAGTTACTGTACTTATATATACAGTATATATATATATCAATATAGAGTACAGTGGAAAAAGCTGTATTCTAGATTATACTGGACCCACAGTTTTCTGCAGGGAAGACAAACACTTTCAATTTATCAACTGTTAAAGAACTGTAAAAGAACTGATAGGGAAAACATTCTTAGTCCAAGAAAAACTAACAGGAAAACAATTAACCGTTCAGTCAGCCAGGGGCGAAGTCTACAAGGATATTGTGTATGTGGACATCTGTCTTAGCATCTTGTTAGTGTCTATTATTTATATTTGGCGGACATTTACTATATTTCAGAGTAAATGTCCACCAAACCAGTTCTTTAATAAATAAATCATAATTTAAGTAAACAAAGCCAGTCAGGTTAAAGAACAGGAGGGCAAAATGAGTGAACCATCTTTATTATTTGATGAAGAATAATGAAGAGGTAACAATGAGCATCTAGGATGAGAGAAGAACAATTTCCCTCCAAAGACACTGAAGGGATGACGGCTATATGTCTCCTCTCCCATCACTGTTGAAGAATCCTGCCAAACTGCCAAATTTGTCACAACCAGTGACCAATGACTATCAGCTTTGATCTTTATGACTGCAGAGGTTTGCACATCCTGGTTCTTTGCAAAACATAAAAGCATCGGGTCTTTAGCTATATACTTGTTTTGAGTGCTCCACAAGGCCTACAAGGAGAGCATGGGCAATGATTCAGTTTCTAATGGGCTTACCTACCTTGCTTAAACAATATGCTGTCAAAGTAGAGCCAAACAATTTTCATTAAGATTTCACCATTTGTTACAATCTCAGAATTTGACTGTTTTCACAAGAACCTTCGGGACCCATTAAGAACTTCCAAGGAATCCTCACATCAGGTTGTCCTGAATTAATTAGAAGTCAGATATAGAAGTTTTGTAACAACAGAATAACGTTTTTGCAGTGAAAATGGATTTAGTTTCCACAAACATTGTTGTTTATTGGAAATGTACATTACACAAACAGCGCTACCAAAGAAAACACCAATTCCTCATAAAGACAAGTAAAATTCTGGACTGCCGAAGCAAATACTCAGTTTTTGTCTTGCATGAACCGTACAATGCTGCCAAAAACTCTATAAAGCCTACAATGTGCAATGTTTGAAAGTGTATTTCAAAAGACTGATAGTGTGATAGCTATAATTTTAAACCTGTCATTTTTAAAAATCACAAAATATATTTTATTTATACAGCAGAAAGTGAAACATTAAAAAAGTTGTTTTTTTATTATTTGAAAAGGTCACTATGCCTTCAGCTAAATCTTTGACTATATGCAATGACATTAAAATGAAAGTTATGTCAGGGGCGAGCGAAGCTTCCAGCATGGTTTCAGGCATGCTAACATGGTGGCGAGTTTGTGATACTAGATGCTACATTACTGTTCACATAGAGAAAATTGTAAAGTAAGAACCAATGGCAACAATGCTGAAAATATTATGTTTCAAAGGCGTATTTGTACAGTACAGAGTATGTATTTGTATAAATGGGATACAGCCCCTGCCCAGTGTACTGTATTAGTTGAAACTCCAGTGTGTAATATGAAACATTATCTGCATTCCAATTTCTGTATTCAAAAAACATGTCGGATGTTTAATCTGGGGGAACCAATAAATCAGATTGTATGTGTCCATCAGCCATGAAAGCTTAAATGCCTTCTGAGATAAACCAAAACGTTCAGGGATCCTCGTTATTGTCACGGCTCCCATCAATAGCTTGTGAAAGTGCTTTCAGCTTGTTTTTATTAAGCATATTACTGACTATCTAGGGTTTTAGAACAACAATAACCAATTAGCAGCCTGTGAATGTTTTAATTTGCATTCTGGATCTGTAGTTGTTATGCTTTCTTAGGTATAATCAATGTTTTCCACATCTGTTCTCTCACTGGAATGTAATCCTTTTGAATTTGTATGTTTGTGGAGCAACTAATAAAGTCAATGGCATTCCTCAGACTTAATGGAGAATTTACAAAGGATTTGAGAAGATTACTAAGCAATAGGTGGCGATATACCTGTTAAACGAAAAGAAAGGGATTTAACCCGTTCCTTACATTTGTATACATTTAGTAGAAGAGAAACTTACACAGACAAATAATTGTTAGTTTCAAAGACCTGTACAATAATAAGATAGATATAGAGAGATGCAGTCCACCTATAAGAATCCAGCAGGTTGCTGTCAGGGGGAAATGTTTAGCTAAGAGGTGGCAGTGCCTCCTGTTATAGGAAAAACACGCAGCTCATTCTCAGTTTACTTGGAACTCAACTGCTCGCTGTAGTTCAAAATTTAATTAAACTAAACACTTGCAATGCAGAGGAGAATGGCAGTTGTATCCTCACATCTAGGCTGACACAAGGCTCCTCACATTGAATTTCTGTCAGCCAATGTGCCGAGCTGCCCTCCCGGCAGACAGTGAACAGGGGAGTTACCTGCCTCGCAGGAAGCAGCAGAGCTATAAGGCACACTCTGGGTCAAGAGGAAATAGGCTGGATGCTTCAATTAAGTGAACATCACCACAGTGTCTATTATACAGCATGACTGCAGGTATTCTATGCAGAATCTTAAATGACTCTTAAATTGGCACACGATCCAGTCTTTAAACCGTGTAAGATTTGTACAAGTGAAATAAATGGAATAATAACTAATTTACTGGAATCAGTTAGATGGTAATTACTGTACATACTGCATATGTGTATGGATGGCTAATGATCGAAAGATCAGACAACACAAACATTATTAACTTTTAAAATGTAACAAAAGTTTAAAATCAAATATAACACCAGGGAAAACAAGCACCAAAGAATCGAGCATAGGGAAGTGTCTTTTAAGGTGATGTTGTGAAACAATGACATTCTGGAAACAGCAATGAGATGTTTCACACCTTGCTGTTGACTTTCACAGAGGAGAACCTGCAGAAATTAATCAGCTTGTTAGGTAAAAACTGCTAATCCCGAAACCTGCAATAGACCTTGTTTAATACGCAAAGCAGGCAGGTAAGGTGTACTGTAAGCAAGTCTTATTTCCTGGGAAGATAATTGGCATCATTAATCAACACATAGTAAGTAGTTTTATCTGACGCATTAATCAGCCTGAGATGACAACAATCTTGGGAAACCAATCAAACACAGAAAGAAAAGGGATGAATTTCTCATGATTGCGTGAGATGTCACAATGACCTGATAGTCAGACCTTTTCATGGTGCGTCAACAAAGACTGTGTAGAATTTACCCTTTCCCCACCTGAGAGAAACAAACCTGGGATCTAAAGTGTCTGCAACATAGATCAGACAAATCAGCTCGGGAGTTCTGAATTTGTACCAACCAAGGCCTACGATATTGCATACGAAAGATTTTCTCTTTAAATGAAATACTTTGGTTGTTGCTTAGCAACAGAGACCTGAGTCATATACTGTATATGTGTGTAACTGTGTGTGTGGGTGTGATTCAGTGAGATTGAAGGTGGAAGGGAGAGATGGGGAGAGAATGAACTATCTGGTATTATGTGTAAAGCCGCTTTCTGAAAAAGGAAAAAAAAACAACTGAACAATGCTTTTCAGCACAAAAATCAATTTGGGAAATGTAGTCCCTACAGTCTTGCAGTCATTATATGTTATACTTGTTAGCTTTCCTGTGGCAGAATTTCTATTATTTGAGTATTACTGGTGCACTCAAATAGGTGGTAATAATATAGCTGCTCAGTCAAAAACTGTATTTTGTAGGTTAACAATGCTACTTTTTACAATAGGGCACACATGAACATAACTAATATAGGTATATCATATACCACTGTATAAAAGTTTTAAGATATCTTAGACACAAAATCAGGAGACACAATATACATGTATCATGAACATCAACAGTTTCCTAAATTTCAACAACTTTGACAATTAATATTTCATAATTTAATAATAATTTATGTGTTACTAATACATCTTAGTTTGAGAGAGAAGAATCCATTACACTGTAATCTTTAACTCACACAATCTTCAAAAATATAATCACAACAGTAGAAGGTAATCTGTACATGAGCAGCCCATACGAAGCAGTAGCTAATCCATCACATTTACCCAGCAAATCTGATCAACTCATTATCAGCTTTTCCTCATCATTAACATAATTTGCTCCTCTCTACACATCCAGAATGCTGACAGGCTCCTTTTTGTGCAAAATAATACATATTTCTCATGAATAACTGTTAAAACTAAATTAAATTATTGTTCATCATTGAACTGTGTTTCTAAATAAAACATTAGTGAAAAGATCAAAAATCCAAAATGCACTGCAAAATGCGCAAAGCAGTGTAAGTCATATTATCATTCTCTGTCATGCTGCCCATCCACACTAACTTGATGTTTCTTTTGCCTTATTAACGAATATTATATTGCAATGCCTTTTCCCAGAATAATAACTAGAACCAGAAATTTTCTGTGAAATAACACAGTTCAGAACAGGCTGAAGTTATGAAGTTATGAGGAGTGTTTTGACTGACTTAATTTGGCAAGAAAGCCACACAAGAAACCTTGCTTTCCTTTGACAAAGCGTGCACTGGCCTGTTACTAGAATGTAAAGGTCGAGTTTCAACAACAACATCTATTTTTATCAGCGAAGGTCAACACTGGTACAGACCCAGAAAAAAAATCTCACTTAGACAGTAAAAAGGAGCTCTGCACCCAAGCCACTGAGGCCCACACCACCTCCCCAAGGAAGGTGTATCTAGAAACGATGCTTATATTTCTCACTCGACTAGATATCCTATTGCATTTGGTATCTTAGAAAGCAATAAAAATATTTTATAGAAACTGAATCAATTGATTCAGTTTCTATAAATCAAGTGATTTCTAAGACAAAAGATGATTTCAGGTGGTTTTCAAGGACATAAGGGCCTGTTTTTAACATACACATGTAAAACTTTTGTCTATGCACCCATAAAAAGTTTAAAGTGGTAACTTTCAGACATGTGCATGCAGTCAGTTCTGAAGACAGAAATGTACAAGCCTTTTCCAGAAAGCAGTTTACTGTTTAATAGAAGATAGAAGATAAATGTCAAGAGGAATAATGCTCAACTTTTAACCTAGAAATTAGTGTCACTGCATATTCTCTCCTGATTTATATAAAAAGAGCTGTAGAAAATCTAGACTTATGGTATATATGTAATTTTCTTACAGACAGGTGCTGAAGTCAGGCAGTTGCTTAAGGACCTAACTCCTCTGGGCATGTGTCAAAATAGCTTTGAATTTTCAGGATTTGGGCATCTGCCTATGCAGTTGATCAACTGCTCACAGCCACCTGGGCAGATGGTGGAGAAGAAAGGCTATTAAGAGGTACAGAACTAATTGGGAGGGAAAAGAAAATGAACATTTATTGCAATTCAAATAAAAAACTCACTCAGTCACATGACAAAGTAAAGCAAGACATAAAATGATTAAAACAAATAATAATAACTGAGAACTGCATTAGATATGCAGATGTTAAACACTGTGATATGTCATTATACAACAAAAAGGGCTGCAAGTGTTTAGTCGAAGGTTTGGTGTGTAACTCAGATTGGCATTAAGACTACCTCTTGGTGTAGCTAACAGAAAACTAGTGAAAGGGAAAAGAGTTCAGGACTCAAAAGAGTCTTCCTTGTCTGGGGATCTACTAGATCTCCTATTAGTACTTTCATTATTGCCATGTGACCGATCCATAATCAAAATATTGTTTATGTTAAAAAATTCCAGCAGTCACTGACGCTGGGTTTCCGATAACAATATGAAATGATTTAACAGACCTGTGATTATTACTGTCTTCATTTTGAATAGTTTCATGAAAACATAAGAGACTTTAATTACAATAGGAGGCCATCTGGCCCGTTTTAAATATAGTAACTGATTGATCCAAGAATCTCATCTAGTCATTTCTTGAAGGCAGCCCAGGTATTGGTTTCACCAACATGGTTGGATAGCTTGTTCCATACTCCCACAACCCTTTGGGCAAAGTCCCTCCTGTTCTTGTTTTTAAAGGCACTTCAGCTAAAGCACTACCTTCATGTTGATAGGGAGCCACAACTGTAATAGACCTACATGCAAAGGCCAACCAAACAAGGTTATGTTTTGCTCAATTGCCAAAAGGGATCATTGCCTTTGGTACAGGCAAATCTGTATTTTGAAGAAGCTATTCTGTGCAACTTTAAATGAAATAATTTGCTTGATGTTCAGTCGGTTCAGTCAGAAGTTTTAAGGTCTCCTGAAAACTAAAGTTTAAAAGTCTGATCTTTGATAAATTGTCCTTCAGCTCAATTTGTTTCTGTTGACTACCCAGTGTATCAAAAGGGCTTCCAAGCTTTGAACTGCTCTTAAACTTTGTATTGTTTGACTACAACAAACACAACACCTTTTGCATTTTTTAGTTTTTCTTTTTTTAAATTAACACCCTTTCGGTACTATATTTCTTGAAAGCCTTACTTTGGCACTGCTCACTGTCCTTCTTCTTCGCCATCTGCCCCTCAGGCTGTGGGCAGTTGACCAACTGCCCGTGCAGATGCCTGAATTACCTCAGATTCGTAGCTGGCTTGGCACGTGCCCAGAGCAGCTGGGCACCAGGCATTTCGGCAACTGCTTGACTGTGGCAACTGTCTTTTATACTGTATATAGATAAAAAGATTTTGTTGAAGTGATTGGTTTTGCACATACGTCAAACAAGATTGTGTTAGGAAAGAGGATATTCAATTTATTTACTTTTTAATTGCTGTCACTCAAATACGTAGCACAGTTTTGCTGTTAATTATATTCATGATATAATATGCAAAAACTATCACTGCAAGCGAACTGAAGATTTCAAACTGCCTTCCATCACACTTTCACACCCCCAGTCAAAGAAGATGTTAAACATTACAGTAACACCGAGCTTAAAAATAAAGGTCGAAACATGTGTGTGCTACTTAACGTTCTTGATTATTGATTAAAGGAGGTAGTACATGTGGTTAAAAATACACACAGGTCAGTATTTAAGGATGGATTATAAATAGAATGAACAGCAAAACAGTCCAACGCATGAGAGACGCACCAGGCAAGAGGAAACTCAGCAGTCGTTAGTGGCAACATCTTTTTTAATTGCTGTCACTCAATTATATAGCACTTAAGCTCCAATTATGAGAATGCAGGATAGATCTGTGCATGACTGATCTACTGCACCTTCCAGCAGACAGCTTCCTCAGGGAGCAAAGAAGCTTAAGGACATGTCTTTAAGCCACTGAACAATCTCCCTGTTAAATATCAGCAACAGGTGTCACCAGCATCTTTCATTAGATGGACAGCAAACATTAACACCTAAATTACAGCATGTCTACACTTTTGGCTTTCTGGACCAAACGTACAATATATACTTGTCCTAAATGTACACTATATGGGGAGAGTTGAAATGTGCAAGAATGTTCCAGGGAGAAGACAATGATGTTTCTAAAAAAAGACAGTGCATGGCACCAGGAGGACAGTGGTAGTAATGATACACATTAAGAAATAAATGAAGAGAGCCCTTGCAATATAGTATAGGTAATTTATTTTCACTACCCTTGAGTCGGCTGATACAAAGAGATTACAAAGAATTGTAATGGTGATGGATGCTAAAGCTCCAGCAGTGTTGCAATTCATAGCCTTTCAGGTGAACTCCTATAAAATGGCCCCTCAAACATGATAATCTTGCGAAGTGTTTATAAAACTAGCCACGGGGCCCACAATTATCAAAGAGAGTCCGCACAATTAATGGCTCACAGTAAAACTGGTCTTACTCCTGGCACGATTTCATACTGTCAGGGAACATATTACATCCTTCTGTTTCACTGAATGTCTTCAGCAACGGGGCACTATTGTGGCGTGATGTTTGGTGTTGCTGTTTCACAGCTTCTGAGTTCAAAGCTGGACAGGGGCATCTTCTCTGTGGAACTGCATGTTCTCTCCCTGGTCCTCTTAATTGTACCCCATGTGTGTATGCGCCCCGTGATGGACTGGGTACATCCTGCTGCCATGTGCCTATTGTCCGCAGGTTAGACTCTCCACAACCTTGGACTGCATGATGCATGTACTAAGAATGGATTCATTATTATTCCTACCAATTGTAATTACAGCCTACTACAATTACCATGTGCTCCAACTCAAGGCATACCGCATGACAGTGGAAAACGCATGTCTTGGCCTGTCTTTCTGGCCTGTCTTTCTGCACTGCATTGTAGTTCCTAGAGCTGCGACAGCCAGGTGTGTGGAGAGCAGCAAACGCCCTTGGCACGCTACTGATCAGCTGTTTGAAGACAGCTGGCTCCTGGGAACTCCACTGCCCCTAGAGCCATGGCACTGTGCACACACACATTTTTTCATTAATTTACTTTACAATACAAGAAAAGTAATACAAAACACAATGTACTCACCCAAGAAACATATAAATTATGCAGGGGTAACTATCTGTATCCACACAACAAATCAAGGGCACTGCCCTGTGAATTATTAAAAAGCAATTCCTCTTGTAACACTCCTTACATTTCTGGGATTAGCGAAATGTGTGTGTTTCATTCATGTAAGTCGGGGGAGCGGATGTTTTCACAGTTACTGTATTTTCACGGCAGTGGAGTACAAGGGCCTTGAGATGCTCAGGAAAAACCGTGAAGGACCCTCCTTCATCTGCACACATCTCTTTCGCACAAAATTAAACTCCTTTTCTTTTGCTGTAGAAGAAATAAGTGTCAAAGTAAATTCCAACAGCTCGTATACTGGTCCACCTTTGCGAATGTGTCCATGGTATTCCCATAGGCTCGTCAGAGCCTTCATTTCTTCATTCCATTCCTCTGCTTTATTACTCTGGGCCATGGGAATATCATGATGCAGCACAAATGACGTTTTCAAATGAATGTCGACAAAACACACCATAATGTACTCGCTGTCCGGTCTAGTAAAGCATAGCACCTAATCCAAACGTTAAATTAACCAAACATGAACACAACAGAACTTGACTTTAGTACTCTGGAATATACGACATAAAAGTTTTGCAAACAGTTCAATATCTACAGTAAGTTACTGAAACAAAACATTTAAAGGGACAACAAATCTTTGCTTTTTCTGCTTAACAGGGTGCTTTTAATAAGGACTCGCTCATAGTGTCTGAGTAATACTCTGCGGAGAACTGAAGATGTTTGTTCGGGGCTACAGGACTTCAGTATTCACGTAATGCTAAGTCCCAGTTAGTTTCCACTGGCCATGTGCTTGTTGACCAGGGGAACATGGAAAAAACCCGTAACAGCGTGAGGCACGTGTCCCAGAGGCCTACGGCATTGCAGCCCACAACCTTGGGAGGATAACTGCCCCTCTGTGAAGAGCTAAATAAAAAATGCAGCCTGTACTCTGGTAATGTTATATACTATGGCACTAATTGTATATTGCTATATATTGCTATACTACAATCTCACTAAAAATACATCAAGCTTCCTTGTGTCAGGACAGGAAAACCACAGTCTGTCTCAAAGAAGAACATAGCATAAATAGAGCTTATTAACAATCACACTAAAATCTAGTTTGCCAAAAATAATGGGGTGAGGGAAAACTCCAACACAAATCCTTAATAAAATATAATTAAAAAGCAATTTATAACAGGAACAAGGAACACCATTTTAAAATCCCTTTGAGGAAAACACTGCAAAACACACTTCATCCCCCACACTTTTATTTTTACAAAAACTAATTTGCAGGAATGAGGTTAGAGAACACAAAATAACTGAGGAAATGAGACCAAATCAGCCTTCTTTTTATAACACCAAACACAACAATAACAGGGCTAAACACTACTGTATTTGTTTAAGTATTTTCCAGAGGGACATTTACAATTTAAACACCTTCTCAAGGGACAGAGCCATGTGGCAAGAAAATGCAGGGATGTACAGTATATAATCAACAAGGTGGAAGCTGCTCTCAAAGCACACAGTGTGGCTACAGAGAGCCCCATACGACTGGCTTCCAACAGGCCACTACGAAGCGCAGATCAGCAGCACCTAGGGGCGTTTCTACTGCAGCCAATAGGCATGTGGATGTGCCCCCCACACCTGTAGGAAATGTGCTTTAAGTAAAACAAACACTCCAAAAATAAAATGGAAAGAGAAAAGTAAAACAGCCTCTGAGACACAGAATAAAAAATAAATTAAAATAAACCTGTAATTAAATACAGTATTAAAATAGCACAAAATAAGTGAGCAAGATGCACCACACTTTAGGACTATAACAACCCCCAATTCTCTTGGCACTGGCAGTAAGTCTTAAGAACAGAAAACTCAATAAAGATTAAAAATAAGGTAGGGCCATTCAGCCCAATTTGCTATTTTAGCTGCTAGCAGCTTATTGATCCATGAATCTCATTATATAGATGTTTCTTCAAGGATCTTAAGGAATTTGCTTCAACAAGTCCTACTGGCAGATTGTTCATTACTCCCACAACCCTTTGTGTAAAGATCTCCACTGGTCTCCTTGGTTCCCATTTTCAGAATGGGTTTAGAAGCTACAGTATACTCTGGATAAACACTCTCATTGTCTTTCAGAAATATTTGTATCAAATCAAGCCACAGTCTCCTGTGTTCAGGACTGAACATATTATATTACTTTATCCTGTCGAACTAAGAAAATCATATTAAGGCCATAACTTATTCTTGTTGTCCTGTTCTCTATTATAGCAACTACAAAGACATCAGTTTGCATACAAGCAGTTGCAAGACAGCACATTTAAATATATTCTGCTCTATTCTAATTCTTAGCATTCAGACATTTTCTGAATAACAATTCTCTAGAATAGTTCCGGACAATACTATCTTTCTGTAAAAAATGCAATATGATGTTGTAAAAATGTAACAAAACTTTAAGCTAAAAATAAAATCAGATTCTCATGAAACTGTTTCCTACTGAAATAGCATTTTTTCTTACAGCAGAATCCATGTTCTTTTTTATTTCCTTATCATTATGAATGCATTCTTCCAAAAAGGATTCAACCCCATGCTTAAATCAAACATGGATTGTTTGTGTAACATAACACAAATCACAAAAAAATAGTTTATACATTATACAGTACAAACAGCAGTTTTGACAGTTTCTGATTTAAAAGCAGTGATTGTTAAATCTTTCATAGGGGTATGTCAGTTTTTGTCTTGATGACAAAGTCAAAAATGAATGAATACTAATTTAAGGTAACTGCCACAATAACTACTCAAATACAATGTATTCTGGAAAACAAACATTCTAACGTTTATCCTAAAAGAAATGGTTTTAACTACAGCACCAGTGCTTTTCTAAAGCAGTTGTCTGTTGCAAGCAGAAAATCCCCCTTAATGTCATGATGAAAGAGGCCAAACAATTACTATAATTGGCAGTGTAGGTATTACTGGAAAAGATGTTTTTGTTCTGCCAAGATTGTCTACTTAACGAGAAAATGAACTAAAGTTGACATTGTTGATCTGAGCTGTTAAAAGTTTCCAGATCCACAAAGGAAGTAAAATGTGCTTTAATAACAATATATAAAGTCCTAAAAAGAGGGGCCATTTGTCCAATTTAGTTCATTTATTGCTTCAGTAAACAGCCAGTTCAAGGATCTCATCCAGCCATTTCAGGAAAGACAATTTTCTGCGAAGAATTGCTTCCATGTTCAGCTTTAATGCACTTTTGCATAGTTTCTATTTAGTTCATATTTCACTGCTGATCATGAAGAAGCGCACAGGATAATACTTTTCAGAAGTTTAAAAACCTAAATCCCACCCGCTTATAGTCTTCTCTGTTCATGACTAAATACTGTCTGTTCCATTCTTCAAGCCTGTTAGGGTAGGTCATTCCTGTGACTCAAGGAAGGTATCTGGTTGCTTGTTTCTGGACTGATTCCAGAGCAGCAATGTCTTTTTTGCATCTTGAATCTTGAAGGAAGTTCAGAACCTTTCGATGCAAATACTGTCCTGGGACTTTGGATTTCTAAATCCCAATGAGCAAAAATGAACTTTTTGAGAGACTTAAAGAAAAATAACTGCCCCTTTCTTGTAATGATTTCATTTGCTTGTGAGTTTACAAACCTCACAGGAAATGTAAATAGAACAGGCTCTTTAATGTAATTAAAGAACAACTACGTGTGTAACAATTTCTGAGCCAGTTCCAAGGTAGATTTTGTAGCTTCTCTCTGCATGGCTAAGATTACAAGCAAAAAAATCCTGCTGTTTCTATACTGTAGTAATCTGAGTACAGTAATTTCTCCTGTGACCTGAACTTTAACCCTGTCCTTTAGAAGTCCAACTTGAGCCTGCTCTGATATTTTCCATTGCTGGAGTGTGTGACACGGCCATATCCTTAAATATGGAACTGATTTGTCAGGGTGTATTGGAATACATAAGGAGGTTTCAATGAAGTCAGTGTGAAGCAGGAAACAGGGTAAGACAAGAACCTGAAGGTCACCGTGCCCCACAGTGTCTCCCCACTTCACCTGGCTGTCATTTCATTTCAGTTTGAATTCATTGGTATTGGTTGAACAAAGCACAGCCCTCACTGATGTACCAAGCCCAGACACCACTTAACATGATTTAATGTTTGGTGCATTGCCAGCATACGCCTTCAAATCCAACTAGCTCGTGCACAGTAAGTGGAGAAGAAAGGCTCAAAAGTCAGAATGCATGACTTGCAGAGCATCTTCAGTCTCATCTTTCAGTTCAGTGATTGTAGAACCCAAGTTCTCCGGCAACAGGAAAGCATATCTGAAAAACGGCAAAGTTCAAGAGAATCGTCCCTTTTGCTTATGACAGTGTTTTAGACCTTTAATGTGACAGAGCAACAGATTGTATAGTTACCAATATATATGGCTGACATTCCTAACCAGAGCAACCAATTTGTATTTATACCCACATATACAGTTTTGTATTTTACTGCAGCAATCTGGGTGAAGTACCTCACTCAATGGTACAAGAGCAGTGTCAGAATCCACTACTTTCTGATTACAAGTTCAGAACCCTGCTTCACACCATTGAAACAAAAGCATGACATAGCACTCTGAACTTTAGTCATGTCCTTTTTTATTGGAAGAGGCTCCAGCAAAATTTGTAAAAGCTTCTTCCAGAAGCACAGGGCCCAAGACTGCGTTATACTCCGCACAAGAAGCCAGTTCATTACAGCACAGATACACAATTCACAGACAGCAATTAATCAAGCTTTTGGGGAGATGAGGAAACTGGAGCACCCTAATAAAATCCACATTGCCATGGGGAGTACACGTCAAACTCCATACTAAGGGCTTCCCAGACCAGAACGGAACATAGGACCCAAAAACTATGTTGCAGCAGAGCTTTCTGTCAAACCTCTGTCACCTGCATGTGAACCCATCCGCTAACTAATAATGTTAACACACATTAACACACCCTTCAAATAATAAAATACTCACATTTCTATTTCTCTCGTGTTCATCAGTATTTAAAACCAATGCTAACAATATGCTAATGAAACTACTGATAAAGAATGACATTGACTCTGACAATGAATATAAATGTATGACAATAGAAGTAATTACTTCAGCTTTTTACAAATTGATTATGCGATGTGTTTTTGTGTTTTTACTGTCTATTCCAGCAGGATTTGGGATATATCAACGTTGACAGATGTACCTCTGAACACATTTTCTGTGGCACCAAATTTTGAAATCTGAGAACATTGCTACTTAGTGTAAGACGTATTAGTTCCAATAAAGATGCATTTCAAATCTGGCCTGTTTTCCTTTGTAGGAACATAAAGTAATTTACTTTGACAAGAATACTTAAAAAAAACATTAACCTTGCTTGAATCAGCAACAAAAATCAATCCTATAATTTTTCAACCTAATGTACTGTTTTTCAAAAGTCCCATGTGTTATGAGTATTATATCAGAAATAAGATACTGCATCCATTTTTCCATAATTCAAAGCCAAATTTTATCTGAAGGCCACCCTCATGAAGATGCATTTGCACAGCATATATGGTATGAAAGCTCTAATGAGCAAGGTAGTTTCTGAAGCGTTTCTAAGTTTGCTTCAGGGCACACACACCTTGCGCAAAGCTGCTGAGATACAGACTAGTTTGAAATTACACACAGAGGTGGTATGCTAGTAGAAATAGACAGGTTAAAGAGCAAGTACAGCAACTCACACATATCTGGCATATTCTATCATAATTAATATATGCCACGGAACAGTAAGAGAGCAAAAATGGATTAGGACCAATGCCTACCCAGTCAATATCTCATAAACAAGATACACTTGATTTCCACTTGATTTCCATTTTCACATAAATTGTAAGCCCATAAATCACACATGGGTGCATCCTGCGCAAACTGTCACTGTTTATTATAGAAAAGACATAACATTTCAAGTAGGGCAAAAAGCTCTTATATATTTGTGTTTTTTTCAGTGGTAACAAGAATGCCTGACATCCATTTTACAACAAATTGTTTACTAATTTTGGTAGGACATCCCTCAAAAAGGGATGTATGAATTTCAAAAAGAAGAACAAGACGTTTGTTTTGCATTCATCAAACTATTGGGTTTAAGAGATTTACTCCTGAGCTGTCCAAGGTACTGAATAGCAGGCTCTGCATTGTTGGAAGTCGTTATCTTCGTGTATTTAATGCAAAATGTGAGATGCAAAAGATAGGCGAGATATCTTTGCAATGCAAAGCCAAGAGTTAAACCGGGTTTCAATTTTAAACAAAAAAACATTCTAAACATGCCAGCCCAGGAAGTCAGCTTCACAGCTTTGAAGAGCAGTTTACAACATCCAGAATAACACTGCACTCCATTATACAACTGATCCCCTCTCTCCCGTCATCACTTCTACTACGGGGCTGTGCAAAACACACCTGGAGGACCGGTGTGTCTTCTGGGTTTCATTCCAGCTCAGCTCTTAACAACCTAAATCAGCTGGTTATTGGCTTAAGCGAAACAAATGATCAGCTTCTCCCAGTTCTTCTGCTGCTGTGTTAAGAGAGGCCCACCAGGACAAGGAGTGGACATCCCTACTGACTCTACTGACTTGTAATATAATGATACTATTATTGCAGAATAAGGGAAATACGTGGACGTATACTGTACATCAATTTCAACTTTTCAGGAAAATCGGCCTTCGAAGAGATTCAACTAATCACAATTAGTAATCCACAAATGCCTAATATACTGTATACCTAGAAATTATTTCCTTCATCTTCAGATGCAAAATTCTACTCTTCAGCTCTGTTTGACCAATTTGTCAATTAGATATGCAAAAACAAAAATTCCCTGTTGAATAGTCTGAATTGCATACAAAAATAGATACATCAGGAAAGCAATTGACTTAATAATGCATGGTAAGTAAAAAACATTAATAGTGTTTTTAGGTTAAATCTCAGTTGCATATTTGGGATGAGTTTAATCACTTCTTCTTTACTGAAGGCAGTCTGTGATTTGACTGTACATTTTGTAACTTTTGTTAACAGCTAAAAGAAGGTTAGAAGGGCTAAACATTTTCCCATTACATTCAATATCAGCATTTTATCACTCTTATACACAGAGAGCTTTAGAGAATGACATTTTAAATGAGCCTGAATCTGTAAGCCTATGACTTTCCATGTGTTTCTTTCCAACATAATCAATTCATAAATGATCATCAAATGAATTTAAATTTCTTCTTCGGGCTTAAAGACATAGTCAGAGACATACGATTTAAATCTGAAAAATTCTCAATCATAAAATTAAAATCTGCTTATTGCCATGTTTCGTTGTGAAACATGTTATACACTTATTGCCATGCTTCATAAATTATTTAGTGATTTCTCAGCCCTTAAACCTAGTGACTATCATTATTATATTAATATGATAATTATTTTTAGTAAAACCCTTAAAATGGTTAATTTTTAAGGGGCATACTTTGAAAAACGAAATCACATCAACATCAATCTTGAGAAAAACTGAATCGTTTAAACCTAGCTGTCACGGACAAGAAGCTGTTTTTACCACTGACAGCAATAATATATAATCCATATCTTTATTGTACACTTGCTTTTTCATATCCATATTACCATTTATTGGAAACAGAGGAAACAGAATGTGGTTATTGGGTTAATAATTTGGAATTTATTAAATACTAAGATAAGCTGGTTTAATTGCAAACACAGAATGTAAAGCACAAGGTACTGTACATACATAATTAATACCACTAAAACAGAAACATTGTGGCAACTTATTTAGTGTTCCAATTAAACTGGTGATTCAAAAGATTTTAGTGGAAATAGTTATTTTTAATTGACATCCCATATGTCTCTATAGACTTGTCATCCTTCTAAACTTTGGTCTCCTACTCACCAGCTCCAGAAAGCACCTGCACATTTTAGCACCGAGCAAATTTAAACAAACATACACAACATATTAAAATAAACAAATGAAACAGTTGCGCCATTCAATTACAAAGACAATTTCAGTAAGTGAAAAATATCCACATTGCCACCGCGGAGCACAGCCTGTGTTGAAAAACTAAACATGTGTGTCACTGGAAAAACAAGCATTAAAAAAAAATTGAAAAGGCTAAAGACAATAAAGCTCAGAAGACGTTGCTGTGAGGAGAGCTCAACCAGGGCAAAATACATCTGCTAATACCCTGAAGGTCAGGGACAAGGTCTTCTTGGATACATGCAGTATCTGCCATTTTCCCACTGCCTCAAGACCTGCCTCTGAAGACAAGGCCATTACGCACATAAGTGCTCAGTGTTGTCTGTCTGTTCCCACTTGACTATTGCCTTTGCTAGGAACTCAAAGGTGGAACTTAATGCCCCATACATCAGGTTATTCTCTGTTGAGGATATGTCAAGGATCTGTGACGTCTACAAACCTGACAGGAGAAAACTGTGCTTGTTATACAAGCAGGAATTTACAGGTGAAGAAAATAAGACAAACGGAGGGGAGTGCCTTGGAAAATGTACGTATGCACACCCACAACCTTGAAAAGGCCTTCTCTCTTCATAGGCCACAAACTGATATATTCAGATTTTCTAAATATAAAATAGTGAAATAGCTTGGGTCATACATACACACATTGTATGAGACAAAGCTGCTACTCTTAAAAGACAGAGAGTTTTTAGTTAGAAATGCACAGAATTAAAAGATTGCTATCATTGCATAAGAACACAGTACAGCAAGCTGGCTCAAACTGGGTGCTGTAGTGGACTGAATCATCTGACCAAATATCGCTTGTTGTAAGCATGTGTCACTGCCCATGGTTTCATCTGTGACTTCCCTTCACATGAGCACTCTTGACATCTCATTTAAAGACAACAACAGCTGAAACCCTTTTAACTTTGAACGGCACACAGTCTGTCATGATCTCATTCCCAATGTACTGACTGAAAGTATGCTAAGCTTTCCACCCTTAAGATACAAAAGAGTATACAAGAGAGCAGAAAACTAGATATGGCGGTAATGGAAAAAAAATAAAACACAAATCCACTAGGGACAAAAATATGCTCACGCACTGGCAATGTTGCCAGCACATGTAGGCTATCACTAACTGGTAACTGGTAATGCAAAATTAAACTCATTCTGAAAAACAAAATTATTATAACTGTTAATTTAATAGTGCAAGTAACGCACAGTTGCTTAATATCAAATATACAGCACACTATTTCTCTAACCTATGTCTGCCTTACGTCTTCAGATATGTAAGCAACAAAAGTTATTTGATACAGTTTTCATATTGAACAAGTGCTTTGCGGGGAATTTAGAAGACTTAAGGATTGTAGCTGCAGAATTTATGAGGCAGAATCTCAGAAAAGAGTCTCCCATTAAAATAAAAAAAACCTTGCTTTACTCTATGTTATCATGAACAAATTGATTCAAGGAGCCATTTCTGTCCAAAGCCGGTCTCGATACGTCTGTAAGGACTCCGGTATTCTTGCAGAGAAAGTTAGATGCACCATATGCGCATGTGGTGTGAAAATTACAGAATCCGACAGAACTTTCTAATGAGTGTCAGCAGCTGCTCCAGGGCTCTGCTCTCACTGCTCTCAGTCCCCAGCACTTTTTCTGGCTGTTGCCAAGCATGCAGGCACAACAGTCTAACAACAACAGACCTCCGGTGGGCCAGTGCTGCCCTGTTCCTGAAACACTCTTCCGCTCGTCGTCCTAGATGCTTAAATATCACAATGCCCTTAATACACCTGATCTTCTGATCATTTACTGGGATTTACCAAAATGCTGTTAGTTAGGCACTGCTTCCATTTTTAAACCTAAACCATGAGTAGCGCTGTCATGTCACTCATTCCTGGAAGATCAGACAAAGCCAAGGCAAGATTCCGATCAACGTCGTCACATTTTTTGCATTGCTTCGTTTGTCTTAAAAAGAAAATGGAAATGCTAGTAAACACTTTGATTATCGGTTTAAATTAAATTGTTATAGGACTTTTCTGAGCGCTCGGTAAAATCACCAGGGAAGGGCAATAAGCACTGAAAACACTTTCAATGCTGCAAATCACAGAGATGCAAGCCCTTTACGACAAAGCCGTACTCTCCCTCTTCAAACCCAGGAACCAGCTGCTTGGATAAATTCTTGTTAGCAGTGTACACATTTTTTCAAATTTATTGCACAACTATTTCCTTTCAGCCGATGTTCTCGGTGAGTAAAACTAGAGGCACGTTTTACCTCGAAAAGCTAGTTTTTCACTTGAAATCTAGAATCAGAGCCAGCCCCAACAGAAAAGTTTAGTCTGCATATGTGCTGGAATTTACCACAACCGTCTCTCGCAGTAATCTGCAGTAATCACTTTTTAACAAACATTATGATGTCTAAAGAGGTCATGATTAAAACGAAACATTCTGTGACATACAGACACTTTGCTAATTAACAGTTTCTGCCACAAGGCTACCTACAATCACATTTTAAAAGCTATCTAATACTTTGTTATCCATTGGCCTCTGTAGAGTTGGAACTCCCTGTTCCTCAGTCCCTGAGGTACAACAGAAACAGTACCAATGTCAGCTCTCAACACCAAGGGCTGTGGACTCAACAAAGAAGGATTTTGCACTCTTTCGGGATCCATCTCATCAAATTGCTGACCACATCCACTGTAGGTACGATTCATGACTTGAACAGTAATACCAATGCTAGCACATCAAATTCATTATTTTGATTACCAGCATTGTACAGACGTCACACAACTGTGAGACAGCACAAAGAAAATGATAAACACACAGCAGGAAAGGGATCACTGCCCAGCCTTTAGAAACAGGCATCACAGCCTTTACAGTGAGATTATGAGACTGATATGGTCAAGTAACAAACTAAACTACTGTGAAATATTAATTAAAACAAACGTTTGTGATTATATGTGACTATCATCCTCATCAGACATTGCGCTGCTTGCCTCTGCACCTTTTCAACCTTAAAACGATACATTATAGAACATTTAAGTTGCTACAATCTCTGAAAGTTATCTGATTTCTATGCAAATTACGTCTTTGTACAGTACATGCAAGTGTAATAGGGCTCAGTGTACCAAGCCAGTTATAGAAGTGATGTCACCCCTCTCTGAAATCTAGACAGTGTAAAACTCGCAGTCGTTTTTTGGGCTAGTGGACTTATCCACTGTCCATGGAGTGGCACTGTGTGTGCTTGGAGCCTGAGAATGACAGGGATAGAATCTCAGCAGAGGCAGGGAGAGCTGCTTTCATCACACCAAGAGCCACTGCTGTATGAATCTTTCAAAAATCAATGGCACATGCCCTCAACAAATTGAGTGAATAACTAAACTAATGCAAGCTGTGGCCAGGAAAGATGACCAGTACTATTCAAAAAGTAAAACAGCTATTAAAAGGCCAAAGATGACATCGTCCTTACTGCATTCCAGTAGAGAGGTCAGACCTAGGATCACCACTGCTTATCTCCAACAGGGGTTACTCTTATTATGGTCCATCCCTGACAACGTTGTTAGAGCATTGACTGGCCACCCCTCAATCTGAAAGAATGCATGCTGCTTCAGTGAAAAAGAGGTCTTGCAATCAGTCATCCATGTATTAAAACATCCCTGCTTGGAAGGACAAGGAATCAGCACCCCAAGGTCACACACAGAGAAGACTCCTTGAGTGGAGAAGGAAGGTTAGGCCAACGACTAATTTTTTTGGACTGAAACCTTTATTTGAAGCCACATATATCTGCGTGCATTTACACAGATGGGAGCTTCACAGGAACAGTCAGGACGTAATACAACTGAAATACGTTGTAATGCAGCTGTGTCTCACCTGGGATTTGAACACATAACCTTTCAGTTTGAGGTGCAGATCCTTGACAACTGCTGCCCCACTAGGCGGGGTTTGGAGAAAGTTGGCCCCTGGTCCGTTTCTTCTATTTCAACAACGAGCCACACAAACCCTTCTGCTAGACACAAGCTACTCTAGACACACCTCCTCCCAGACAGACTTTACAGATGGGTAACAGTGGTAGCAAAATGCTGCCACGTATTTATAAACAGCCTACAAAACTGGAGGCTTGTTATCTTTTCCGATATTCTTAGCAAAAGATACCACATAAAAAGATCATAATCAGATCCCATGTCAGATCATTTGTACAGATGCTGCCGCTGTTGTGTTACTTTTAGCTCTTGTCTCTTCAAAATATGTTGTCCCTGTCTATTTTTCAAAAGGCGATTTTCTGTAAATCAAAGCGGCCTCGATTCTCGTTTAAAAAAACTAAAGCTAAATGTGCAGGCCTCTTTCTGTCTTCCCCGCTTAACCTCTTCTGTTACAACCTGTAGGTGTGAGTTTCAGTAGGATTCCGTCTTTTAATATGCAGCTTGCCCATCCAGGTCATTAAAAGGTAATGAGGAATGGAGACTAAACATTTGTACCTTAGCCTCCAAGGGCTTCGGTGAGAGACATATTAACACACCTCTCCCACCACCCTCATAAAACAGAGAAGCTTTTCCTCTTAGCGTTTATTTGCAGGAGAATTTTAAAATTTAGGTCTTAGAAGTGCTGTGTGCCTAAATGCACATCTTACATAAATTCCCTTATGTTGCTTCATATAAACTTTAATAGAAAATCCCTTAAATCTGCACTTCAATAAAAGGCATTGTGTGATAAAATGGAATTCAATTTTAAAAACAAGCATGGGTTTCTGTTCAATACACAGTCTATGAAATAAACACGCAAACTGCCATTCACTCAAATTGCTTTGGTTCCAAGAAATATTTTTTTTTGCAATATAAATATTATTTCTGTGATATTTGGTGAACTACATTCAAAAACAAAGCAATGCTTTTAGAAAACGAATTCTTTGGAATCTAAAGTGCCACGTTAATAATTTCAGGAATATGGGTTAAAAATTGACTATATACAGAAAATGCCTTATCTTACTTGTGTCATAATGCACTGCTAGCACCACACTGTACAAACAGAGAAGATTATTTGTGCAAGACTGAGCAAGTGTTAGCTTAACATATTATGATGGCTGGGCAAAGTTCTGGTGACATGAAATATCAGTTAACATACATAGTTTACATACTGTAGGTTTTCTTTTCTAATCCATACCTGTCATACTGTGATATAATTCTGACAAAGTGGTTTTGCCCACAGAATTCAATATATCATTCTGAAGGTTAAACTCAAAACATACACTATGAGGAAATTTCGCACAAGGCTACTTTAAAGCATATCCATGTGATTCCTTCAGGCGCTGAAACCATCTCAACAAAAAGAAATCGACCATTGATATACAAGTTATATATGGATAATTTCCAAATAAAGGGGGCAGGAAAAATATTAATTAAAAAAACAGACAGCTGCAGGGTCACTCTTTCCCATTAACTTACATATTCACAGGCTAATGCAATGCAGGATTCTTGTCATATTTTAAGACTAAAGTCTGGCGAAAGAGTAAAAGTATGAAAGGCGTTTTTAAGATTTTGCAACAAATAAAACATTTAATTGAACTGACAAAGGAGCTATCCCACATTTAGTGTAAAAAACAAATTTCCCAGTTGTGACAGCCCAAAAACACAATGGTAGGAAAAGAAATCTCTAGGTATGAAAAACATTAAGCTAATTTCAGATTTGTAATATTGTTATATGTTTATTATTGTTTTACTCCACAATAAAAGATCGTGAATCAACGTGTGTGGCTATTACTCTTAGAAATCACTGGTTTTTATCAATTTTCCAGTCAAAAGAGGAAGGCCTCCTTTATCATCCAGGATTCCAAACCTTTTATTTCCAGGAGCAAACACACACACCGCTTGTTTAAAGAGGGAATAAAGCTGCCTGTTTTTTGTAAGAGGGGTATACGAGGAAAAACAACATTTCCTGCGTTTCCAGAGTCGGGCTTCCGAACAACTATATTTAAAATAAAATGACACCAGAACGCAATATCAATGTCTCCATCATTTGTCCCCAGAGATGGAGGTGGCAGTATTTACGGAAGGTTGAAGAAGTTGAATAATTTGCGTTTGTTACATACTGTAGATTGACGACCCCCACCACCCCCCACTCCCCACCCCACCTCCTCCCAAAAAGGAACATGGGGAATACACCTTCAAAATGACCGCGCGAGTTACCTTGTGTTTGATGTTGCAGTGACAGCACACAGTCCACAGGTACTTGAGAGTCCTCCAGAGAAGGATGATGAAGAGACCCCCGAAGAAAGTCACCATGGAGGAGGCGAGAAAAGCCCACCACATGCGCTGCCCATTGCTATCACAGGGCACGTCTGCGGAGTAAGGGATGATCACTGCATCCATCTTGGACATGTACACCGAGGACGAGTCCGGATTGATATTATTATTGATATTGTTACTCATACTGCTGCTGATGCCTTCAGAGACGTTGCCATCTGCCATAGCTAGCATCCAGAGGCTTTGGCGAGCTCCTCTCGGCACCCCCAACCCCACTCACCAGCCATATTGCTTCAGATATCCTCTTCCCTTCTCAGGATTTCTTTTGCCCCTGTTTTGTTCTAGACCTATCGATTTCCCCTAAAACCTGTGACGCACAGGCGAGCCCCACTTCAAAGCCCGTATATCAAGTCTCTTTCCCTCTGCAAAACGCATTTAAACTCACCCTAATGACGCCTATATGTTTTCGTTTTAAGTCAAGTCGGGCATTTTCCAAACCTTCAGGAGCAATTCCATGTCAGAGAAATCTTCATTTCGCAGCCGTCGCTGCTGCCCAGCTTGTTTTTTTGTGGACTGCTGTGGCTTCTGTATAGTGCTGAAGACAAAGTATATATTTATAAACAGCACTTCAAGCGGCTTGCTTGAGACCTAGCTTTCTTCCATCGAGGCAACAGAGCGCTTGACTGTAAACGATTTCGGTTGCGTAAACACTGCCTTGTCGACAGCCTTCGGGGTTTTCAACGGGGTGAAGATCTCTCGCGTCTGTAGCTGCGCTCCTCGCTGTTGCAGAAACTGGGGCTGGAGAGCGTTTCCCCCCTCCGCAAAGACCGCTCTAGTGTTGATACTGGCGTTCCCATTCACCACCTTCCTCTCGGCCCGTACAGCGCCCAGCTGATCCAGGCTGTCAGATCTGCTGGAAAGATAGCCAGGGGGGATTTACAGGTATCAAGGCGGAGCCAAGCTCGAATAATAGAGATGGACAGACGGCCGGGGATGTTTATTCCAGCAAGCCACTGCTGCTATCTGGAGATCGCTGCGTCCTTGCAATGCGAAGGGCGCGTTCTGGTTTTTACTATTAAAATGGCTTTACGTGCTACGCCGTGTTCTCGTATTCCCTCTACATTCGAGACAACGGTTCGGTGTAATGAGATTTATTTTCAATATTAACGTTTTTCAATCTTACCTTACGGCAGATCTCAGTGACTGGAATACAAAATACAGCAGCTGTACCGCTTTCTAAAGGCGCTGCGGTATCTGTCACATAATCTACAGCTCTCAATAAATGTCTGCAGTCCTATCTGTATGCTGAAAGCGGTACAGGGTTATAAGCGCTTTCATTGGGGTGCTGTCCAGGGAGAAAGAAATTATAATAGTCATAATAACGCATTTTCCGTCGCCGAAAATTTCCAGTGAAAATGGAGACGGGCTGTGTTTTTACAGAAGTGTTTTTTTCAGTAACCTTTTCTTCCACGCTGGCTGAGCACTCAACACTCCACCCACGGAAGGGAAGCCGGTTTTGTGCACTTAAACTTGGAAACCTGTTGAGTGCCCGTAATAGTTTTCGTTTCGAAACTGGTGAAGTTTTTGTACACAAGATAATTGTAATATTCTTAGGCTTATTGTAATTTTGAAAATATATTTTTTGGTGTACCGGTCATTGATAAGGATGATGGTATAGTCAAATCGCCCATAAATATCCATAAAAGATCATTTTTCCCTAGTGTTGGTGACAAATGATAATCTGCTAGACAGTATACGCGTCCGTCCTTTCTATGCAATTGTTAGCCTCCTGAGATACAGGTATCAGTACCAAATGATGGTTAAGAGATAGGACACAGTAACCCACTTTTAAATTAAAATTAGAATAGGGGAACTGCGTTTAGGCGATGCAAGAATCTAGCGCTACAGTACCTGGAAGGTCTGCTGCCATTTTGTACCACCAAGGGCCCGCTGCGTTTGTGTGAACCGTAATAGCTACACCATAACAGATCTGACAGTCCGGCAAACGCCGGTCTGTCGCAGAGATGTGAAGAAAAATGTCGTATCTATCTGAGCAAGGTCCGGTTTCACAGTCTGTGCCGAAATTGGTGTTGATACTATAAACGTATTTCTGGATGACGGGAGAAGGCAGGGAGTAATTAATAACCTACGGATGACCTACAGTATCGTTATCTATAGATCAGTCTGTAGAGGTCTATAGAACATATTAAGGTAACATATACACTACCTATAAAATTCAATAGAACCTGTTAAAACAACTTATAGATTATCTATAGATTTATGTAGAAAAGACCCAGCTCTCTATAGAAACCTTTAGGCCACTTGCACAAGAGTAAAAAAGCCATCTTTAAGGATGCAAACTCCTGGCAGTGTGAATTAAAGGTTTTCTCCACTTTTTTATAATTCTTATCAATCTCTCAAGCCAAATAAAGTGGTTTTCAAATTAGGTGAACAGATGGTTTTAATATCTCTACCCTTTGACTTAATGATGGGCTCAGTTTAAATTCTGGTTTAACAGCTACGGGCAGATATATAGCTGTATGAATAGATAATTGCTTACACTTCCATAGCACTTTTCTGGACACTCCACTCAAAGTTCTTTATAGGTAATGGGAACTCGCCTTCTCCACCACTAATGTGCAGCCCCACCTGGATGATGCGATGGCAGCCATAGTGCACCAGAACGCTCACCACACATCAGCTATCAGTGAGGAAGAGAGCAGAGTAATGAAGCCAATTCATAGATGGGGATTATTAGAAGGCCATGATTGGCAAGGGCCAATGGGAAATTAGGACAGGACGCCAGGATTTTTAATGACCACAGAGAGTTAGGACCTTGGTTTACGTTTCAACCGAAGGATGGCGCCTTTTTACAGTATAGTGTTCCCGTCGCTGTATTGGGGCATTAGGACCCACAGAGACCGAAGAGTGAGAACCCTCTACCGGATTTACTAATACCTCTTCCAGCAGCAACCTTAGTGTTTCCCAGATCTCCCATCCAAGTACTGGCCAGGCTCACACCTGCGGCGCTTCAGTGCGTTGCCAGTTGTGAGTTGCAAGGAGATATGGCTTCCGGATGAAATATATAGATATTATGTACATCACCGATGTCCACTACATTAATATACTATACTATTTAAATACTCATTTAAAACGCTAACAGTTTATTCTTAAAGTTACGACAGTTAATTAGGCTTTACTTTGAATGAAATGCGTAGTTAAATCAGCGGTGTTTACAAAAATTGATTTTTGCCTATTCGTTGCTTTAACGAGCAAAGTTTTAAATACAAAGAAGTTACACAAATAAAAGTACCGCATGCGGTAAATATTTTATTGCGGCATTTTAAAAGCAACATTTGAGTGCAGCAGCGTTGTCGCTGTCGTCGTTAAAAACGAGGCAAATTAAGGTCTGATCACAAAAAGCTTTTTAAAAGGGAGGCGATGGTGCTTTTTTCTCCTTAATTATTCATAGTGGTGAGCTAATTCGACGACAGATGCAGCTGCGAAAACTCGACTTGGTGCAGTAGTTGTTTGAGCACATGGAAACTTTTTTTTCGCCACCTGGTGGATGTTATCGGTGTAGCAAACTGACAGGAAAAACAAGGCCGTCAGGGGCGAGGCAGAACGTCCTACATTTGTTTCGCAGAAAAGAAGAACAAGGGGAAGAATTGACTAGGAAAGACATACTGATAAGTTAATATCCGTCTTTATTCATTCCTATTTTTCCTACGTAAGGTACTTTTTAATTTGAGGAAAATCAGAACCATGTATTTGTAACGATAAACATGGCTTGTATTACACGTTTCATGTTAGTAGTTGCCGTTATTCAATAAAAAAAAAAGATTTGAATAATTTTGGTTTTAACACATTAACGTTCTGGGTGGAATGTAAGGACAAACACCTTGAAACAAAGCCACTATCCAAAACATTACATATTATATTGAGCAGAACAGTGGTAACAGGATTAACAGGAGCACAGCCGTAGAGGTATCCAGCAGTATTGGCTCTGCAGGTGACGTTCCCAGCCTTTGCTTGAAAGGGTTCCCGATTCGCAACTTCCTGGGGGGCTGTGACGAGGAGGGGCAGGTGGGCTTTCACAGCAGCAGGAAGAATCACGGGAACAGGGCTGACAAGAGGCGGCCATTCATAGGCGAATGTTGTCGGGGAGCTGGTAGCTCGGTGATCTGCTGCTTGGACGAAGCCAGCGCGGCAGCTTGGGCATGATGGACAGGGAGTTTGTCTCAGACCTGCCACTGGAACATTGAGGGTAAGACTGTAAGGGCATACCACTGCTCAGCATTTAGTCCTTGAAAGGAATGCTACGGGGTCTTCACTTCAGCTAGTTGCATGAAATGGGATGCATTACTCTTTCTGGGAGGCTGTCAGCTGGCCTACGGTTCTGGCTACAGACTGGGTCAGAATATCTGGCTTCTAGACACCGAGGGGCAGAATGACACAAGGACATGCCAGTGTCCCATTGGCATGACGTCACTGAAGGGGTGTTTCCCAAGTGTAGATGACCGCATTCCTTTCCAGAGAGCCAGGGTTACGAAGACAAACCAACACTAAATTATTTTATGTCCCGGTTGTAAACTGGGTATAGTGACATCAAGCACACTCAGATTAGACTTCCACAATGTTACTGGTAGCAACAGGATCATGCATGATGATTTTCTAGGAAAACAAAACTACAGCAGCTGTCAGTGAAACCTGAGGAACTATTTTACAACCACAGTGTTAAGTGCAGGGCATTGCTAAGGATGAAAAGCTTAATTTCTGGACCATAACTCATAGTCATTTGCAGCAAGTCATGGGACTTTAAGCAAGTGTGTAAAGATAAAAAGAATGTAGGCTATAGCAACTATTGCTACAGAAACAGCATTTTGCCAAGCTGCGAAAGGCTTCCAATGCTAACCTTACAGCAAAGACCGCCCTCACAGCAGACTCCCATCTGTTCAGAAGTTAAGACGGCCTGTCAGCAGCTGTCCTGAAACGAACACCTCAGCAAAGACATGATCCTCTTTAAGCACATTTAAGAGGAATTGTGGTGCTATACTGAAACAAGTTCGCCAATCTAGTGAGTGGAACACAAGGTGAAAACTCATTTGATGATTCATCTTCGCAAACCTTCCCATACAAGAACTGTTGAGACCTGATCAGATAATGAACTCTGAAATAGCTGGAAAGCATCTAATTACCAGAGCATGACAGATGTGTGTGACCACAGTTCAGTGCATGTATGTTGTTTGTAGTTGCGTGTAATGGGGTCTGGTGGCACTGAACATGTTACTGAAGTGATGTCACCCCTTAAAAAAATAAACGGCAATTTCTCCCTCAGTAGAAGACGCAGTTATTTGGCATGTCAAAACCCTTGACAGACCATCCTCTGAACCCTGACAATCAACACTTAATAATATATGCACCTATACAATATAAAAGTGCATACTTTTGATGACTCTGGCCCTGCTACAAACCCTTTTGGATGAGGAAATTTCCAGTTACTCGTTCAAAGCGGGAGGGTTTTTTTCTTTAGTTCCTGTAGTATATCCAATTGCAATAAAAGATTTAAAAACACCCATCTGTGAGTATTAGAACAATACTGGCATTGTGTTGGAGAAGAATAGAGGTCATCTGAAAGCCTGACAGCACACAGAGCCCTGAGCACTGGTGAACACACACCTCCAGAAATGATATTACTTCCTTGTGCACGGAGAAGGAACTGTATCTTCTGTCAAGACTTTGTTCTATTTCAGCATTTTTGGAAAATCATTAATATTTTGAAGTTGTAACATTTGCTGGTATCAGATATTTCCTGGGAGAAATTTCTCTAAAACTCATGAATTAAATTTGTAGCCGACAGCCTCAAGAAAGAGGGTTCAAGTAAGGTTAATTATCTGAACCTAAGAAGGCAGTGTCCCCATCGGAACGCTTCTAGAGGAATTTGCTTTTCATCAGTGCACATTCAACCTGTGACAGGTTTCTCAAACACTATATTGATGTTCTCATCTAATTAACCTAGATTGTAAATCTTAGATTTGATTAAGTGAATTCTCTTGTCACATTTGCCACACACTTAACCAACAGGCACATTGTATACCCTATCTTATTTCATGTAGGTAGCATGTGGACAGCATTTAAGACTGAACCATTAATGTATTCATGGAGGCATTGCATTACAGTGAAATGACACAATGTGGATATGCCGAATATCCATATAGAGGAATTCAACCAGATGGGCTGTCATAAACTTAACACTTTACTCACTGATCACGAGTATACTGGTTTTAATTTGTGACAGTATCCATTTTAAAATCTTCAGCTCTAGCCTGCTTACCTCTCCTAAAAGCATATTTCTGTGCTGACCCACACTTAAGACAGAATGCATTGTTCACACTTGTCGACTCACTGTGACAGAAGACCAAACAGCAAAGGCACAACAAGGATTGTGAGCATTGTGTATATTGTAGATGCTGTATAATTTTGAGGTGAACCTGAAGCACCCTCATCTAAAAAGATTTTATAAATTTTAGTAACACAGAAGCAAAACACAGACCTTTTCAGTCTGGAAATATTACTGTTGAAATTACTCAAATGAATAGATTTAGCCGTTTTAAAGCAAATAGGTTTCCCTTTATCTGGAAGCAGGATCACCCATTTTCACACACCTATCCTTTCAGTGTCAGCAGGAAGAAGTGTGAATCTGCAGCTTCAGGCTACATTGGCCAGTACTTTAGATCGGACCTGCACCATAACAGAAGGCACATTCTATTGAAGCTCAGCCTGGCTATTCTATGGCCCATGGTTACAGTAACTTCACTGATAGGAGCTGTAATGAAGGTTTTAGAGATTCATCTCCAGCTGAAACTTTTACAGGATGAGAAGACTTGGATCTAGACTGACTGTTCACCTTGACAAGATCGAGAGATTAATGAGGTCGTACATCTGTATTTGTTAGGAACAGGCAATCATCTGTCACGGATCCCATTCATCTTGGAAGCACTCAGAACAATTTTGGAGTGAAGTGTTAACTTTAAGTCTGGTTCCTTTTTCATAAGATTCCAATCACATCCACATTTAAAAAATCAGATTATAACATGTATTTGATGGTTTAATTAATGAAAAGGTACTGAACAATTCCTAAGCCTCAAAACACCATTTGCATTTAGTCAAACATCACTGTATAACACCACAGATCTCATCCTTCTTAACTGATCTCATGTGTCACACTCTTTTTGGGGCACTGCACAGCACAACAAGGCTAGAAGTCTTATGTCTGCTGTCTCACACATGATACTTCACATTGACTGTATGTAGCAAGAATCATTGGGAAACGTTTTTCACCTGGTGGGAAAGGTGAAACTCGGGAACAAAAATCCCTTCCAGGTCTTTGGCAACACTTTCTGCCGAAAACACCATTCGCATGACATTACACCAAGAAAGCGGGGGGTTTCGGTTTCCAAGCCTAGCCCAGTCAAAGCCACACACTTAACCTTATCTTGTACACGCATTAAGGACGCAAAAAAGTAACAAAATCAGGAATCAAAACTAAACACTTCCTGTCTGCAGCCCTGAACGAAACTTGTGTCCTCTCCAAAAGGAAACCTGCAAAAAAGCGGAAGTTTCCAAGAGGTCTGGTGTGAGCGGACATGGAGCAGGGAGCACTGCTCTTCCTCCAGCGCTCTGTACTCTGTGTAAAAGCAGCACCAGCCTGTCCCTTCTGTCCGCTTCAGACTGCCATCGACATGCAAGTCTCACAGCCACCCCACGCCCATGAAACCCCAGTTTGAAGACGTACCTTCTACTTGGCACATCTGCCTCCTCCAGTCAGTCTTTGTTGGCTTGCGGAGCTGTATTCAGACATCAGGACCCCCCTGCTGAATCAGCTTCTTCAGTGCATTACCTCCCATACGCGCTTGATGCCCCCATCTCAGTGATTAAAAAACTGCCTTTACACTATTATTTGGCACTAAAAGTCAGTTGTTGCTCAGCCTAAAAAATCTGGAACATCATGAGATGGCTTCATCCCCAGGTATTCGGCATCTGCACCGGTAATGCGCTTTGCTCCTTTCATTGCCAAGCTCTTAATAAACGACAACTTTAATTGCTTCAAGAAATTAAAAATGAAAACATTTGTATTCAGATTACAAATTAATTCAAATTAAAAGAGCTCCTGAGAACCTTAGCTTCAAGAACAATTGTCCCCACTATAATTATTCTGCAAATCCATTGTTGCAAGCTTAATTTATTTGCACCTTCACAAAATTAAACTGTGTACATATGTGGAACAAAAGCACAGTCATATAACACAACTCATTTATCCAGAATGCAGTGTTACACAAGACCTTGATGAGGTATCCTAAATCTGTATTTCTTCAAAATCCAAGTGTTCTCCTGTTTTCTCCCCTGTGACAAGGATGCCCGATGTAGAGAAATGTTTTCGTCTATGGCTCATAGCCTCAGAAACCACAATACCAAGACCCAAACATCAGCATTAGATTTTAAGGTACAGAAAAAATTACTTTTATTTTCATATTAATCAATTTCTTAACATTTGATACAAATCATATACTTTAATAAAGAAAATCCCAATCAGAACAGTACCTGTCTGTTTCAGCCGCTTGACCTTTAGTCTAAATCCGACCGTGCCTATAAAAACGTTCTCTCTCACATGAAAAGTCTTATGCTAACAATCCAGCAAAATACCTCTGACATTAAATTTAATTACAAAATTTCTAATTTGTAACCCAACAGTCAAAGTTCAGGACCAATTTGTCTTTGAAAATCTGTGCAAGAAAACATCCCTTTTTGGAGAACACACACTGTGTTCTTCTTTCTGAAGTTACTCTAAGATTAAAGACAACTGCGTGCCGGCCAGTGAATGAAATGTTAGGAACAGTCATTGTGATATACTTGAATGGAGACTTGTTTGCACAGGATAACTATAGTACCTAAAATATGATACAAAAATTACAGAAATTCTAAATGCAACTGTTAAGGTTACACAGATTTACAAGTGCAAAACAAAAGCAAAACAAAGCTGACATACTGGAGTTTGGCACAACTTACATAAAAGATAAAAAACAAAAGCATTGCATTGAAGACTGAATGAATGACCATTTATCTGTGCCTCGTATTTGAATTAAAAAAACCCTTTTAAATAAATCTAAAGACACTAATACAGATTAAACAAAAACAAGCTTAAGAATTACCCTGCAAAATTGCACCAGGATGACATTTTTAAATAGATACATTTAAAAGTGACAAAAAACATGCTATACGTTTCTAAGAGCTCACTACCAAATGCTACACACTACTAGGCCCAATGCCTAGTTTTTAGTTTATTACACATTAAGATCAGATATATTATGGAGTTTAAATATTAGATCTGTAAGGAAAAAACATTTGACAGACAAAGGATTTATAAAACACACAGTGGTCTGTCCTGTACAGGAGTGCACTGAAAAGTTCTAATTTACGCCAGAGGTGAGCCCAGCCACATGGTCACCCTGCTACTAAATGTTCAGTCAATGTCCAAGGCACTTCCACATAGCCAGTACACTGTTCATTCACATGCAACAACTTCACCCCTGTCAAGAGAGGTTGCTTCATCAGAAAAAAAGGGAAAAAACATTCAAGTAAACATTAAATAACAATACTCAGAAAACAATTGTAAACGAGTGTTTTTTTTTTTAAATCGAAGCATCACTAATGTTAAACTTTTCTTACAGAAAAAAAAATAGCAATCAGTGCTGTACCAATCCTATTCCCACAGTGAAGTGTAACTGTTAAGCTTCCGTGTTACAGGTTCTACCAGTTTTAGACACAAGATGCAGACAGAAGTGAATTACTTGCTATTTAAACAGAGTTCAGTGTATTGTACCCCCTTCACTGATTTATCTTTAAAGTTTTCATGCAGCCGCACAGACCAAGAACACAAGCATTGGCGTCTGGTTGGAATATCTAGAGAGGTCCAGCTGGAATCCACAGGACTTTATTCTGTTCTTGATCAACAATGGTCATGATCTGAGTGCAAATGTAAGCCAAGCTGCCTCCCTGGACAATACCTACAAAATGTAAGATCAACGTTAAAAACTACAATAAGAATAAGGTTAATAAGTAATAAGAGTAATTCGTTGTTGTAGTCCCTTGTACATATTTATAACTGTACAATTTGGGGGAAAAAAAACCCACCTGTAAAGAATTTGCTGTACTCCTGCTCTGTTTTCTGTGCAACCTCAAACTGTTCCTTGGAATGTTTTTGAGAAACTTTATCCCGCAGAAATACTGGATCCTTCTGTTCCCTAAAACAGAAGAAAGTATATAGTTTAAAAAACATTTTCCACAGACGGGAACGTTTGCTAAATAAGTTCCTGTAAGTGATCACCTTCTGACAAACAGAGCAGTAAAACTCTGTTCTGTCATTATTAAGCGCAGGGGAAGGGTGGCTGCAATACTAGGGTATACTCCCGTCTGTTTAAAATAAAAACACACCAATTTTCAGCACTCCAAAGCGGGCAACTGTAAAGAACGGATGCGTGGAGGACACGGAGAGCTACAGCTGTGGGCCGTCAGTATCCACTGGAAAAATCACCAAACCCTAGAGAGCACAGGGGCTCCACATGCCAGCGGTTGACTCTGCCTGCACTTTCTCACCATAGAGGTTAAAGTATCATAATATGGGAATGTTACGAAATGTTGAAAGGGAACAGGAAAATGTTTTTTGAAAATACAGGGGACGGGCGCTTCACAGCTCATCCTCGCACTTAAAAGGGAGCAGTGATATTCAAGTCGCCAGGACAGCTGGCGCTCCGCTGACGAGGATGAGCCCGGCTTAGTCCTGGAAAAATTCCCTGGGCAAAACACGGACACATCAACACGTACAGCCGCAGCAAAGCAGTGGGTCCCAATTAATGGCAGTAATCCAGCCCCCCCCAATGAAACCTCAGACATAAGAGATCTTTTCTAGCATCTACCCTCAGTTAATCGCAATTATCCTGCAACAGCCCAAAGAGGTCACGGAATTTTAATTACAATTTCATTTTTATGGATATTGTTCTCGAGAGGAGAAAAGATGGAGCAAAGCGTCCTGAATATTCTTCCCATACAGACTGGCTTTTTAAATAGAAGCTATCACTATGAGGTCTGGGAAGAACAAGGCAATGGGGTAGGAGTGGGTGAAGAGCTTAAGAAGTGCCTGGAAAATGATCATTAATTCATCACAATGTTTTAAGAACACAGTATTCACTACAGTCAAGGAACACTCTTTATAGTCGGATATCGCCACAAATGATAGCGACTTTACAAAGAACTTATTCCCATGGATGCTGGTTTTATGCTTAAATTGCATATTTAATATTTTTATATTAATACATAAAGAAGTCGAACCAGAACTAAATCATGTCCTCCCAAAATATTAAGTTTCTTGACAGAGAGAGTAGTGGATTGTGCTGTAAACCGTACATTATGCAGTTAGACTGCTGCAATGAGGAATTTTTCTCCATCTGATAGGTGAAATAACATATCGATCGATATAAACACTTTAGTGGTTGAAATATTCACATTGCCTAGTTATTCACCATGGACTGGACGTCACCTGCATTTTCCCTTCTGTGAGACAAGATCAACACTTGCTGTTACACAAGCAATTACATGCATTACATACATCACTTAAATGAAGCTCTGAAGTCATTCCTACTGCTATACATTACTCCACAACATCTAGACCCTCAAACTCTAAGTCTAAGTCTAAAATAAAAAAAAAAAAAACTTATGAAAGGTCAAAGAACAACACAGTCTGGCACTGATGGATATGAGTGCATTAGAAATCTTGATGATTACCCCCTTAATAAAAGACTCCTTTCATAGAAATTACTTTAAGGGGAACCACGGTACCAAGGTTATTCTAATCAAGAGAACTCCTATTAATAAGCTACAAAATTCCCACTAACAAATGTTTTTTGTAAAAATATACGGCTACTTACTTTATCTGCTTTGCGTTTTTGTAGCGAATGAAAATGACGATTGGGTAAATGTGAACGCTGTGAAGCCTTTCAATGGCGTGAGGAGCAATGTCAAGCAAACAGTGACAATCCTATGAAAGAACAAAATGGTAACATTTCCAGCTGTTTTCCCCCATGAGAAATGAATGAAAGAACACAGGAAAACGTCATTTCAACACACCTCATGATCTTACTAACAGCAACACAGAATGCCACCCTCCAAAACAGAACCTTAAAATGGATGTACTGCAGAGTATTTCAAGTCTTTAATTTTCAAAGATTTACTGAAGTTGAACTATAAAAGAACAACAGCACGTTCCTTTAAATTAATTTGAAAGCTAGATGAATTCTGCTTTCAGAAACTGTCCTTTTATACTTTGCACCAAACATACTTTCAAAATATTACCAGAATGGTTATCTACCTTATCTGTTATTTCCTTTATAGAGGCAACAGTCGTCACATCAAAATGTCCACTGCGTCTCTTATAGTCGATGAACAGGCAATCTTTCACACCACGTTCTATTGCTTGTTGAGAAGCTTTCATCACTTCTAAAATGATAAGAACAAAAAAAGTTAATGTAAAAAGGAGATCAATAAATATTTATTGAGTGAGATCTTTACCAGCAGCAATTTCACTTGTCAGTAAATAATTTTATTTCACAGTAGACTACCATGTCCATCAGATGAAGAAGTTTGTGAAACATTCCATGCCATTCACATGTTATATGATTCAGGATTTTAGCTTTTTGCAACATGTCTGGACAATAATGAAGGAGAACTGGAAAAAAAGGTCTTATTTTCTCATGAATGTAAGATGAGATCAAAAAGAAACAAAAACAGGTATACAAGAGGTGTAAGTATACAGGTATACAATTTTCACTAGAAAGAAGCTTTTAGCATCTTCAGAAATGACTCGTAGAGAAAGAGTAGATACACAATAACCAAAACAGCAACAAGGGAAGGTTTATATTTAACCACTCACCAAGCAGGCATCGGCAAAACTTCCCTGGAGACTCTTTCACCAGCATGTCCTTCACCGCATCTACCAGCGGCCCCAGGATAAGCACTGGTCTGGGAGATGTGCACTCAACCTTCTGCACCCTCTGATAGGCCAGACTTACACAATCTGATAACATACAAAAGCCCTTATACAAATGTATGCGCTTTATGGGTTGCATTAATATGACATCTCGTCAACAAAGGAAACAAGCCAGAAGAGTAATCATAATCTTCAACAGGATGTGAACTAACATTGTCTGCTTAACATGAAAGTACAAGCTACCAAGGGACCAAAGCCCTTTAGCTCATTACCATCCACCACCATGTTATTTTTCACAGAATGCCTATGATTTTCTGCAACACCTCCGTGCATGTCGAGTAATAGTCCTTTACTCCTGGGTCTTGTTTGTGAAAGAAACGCACGCGTGCCTTGTTAACTGAAGTGCAACATTACCAATTCAATTAAGAACACTCACCCTCCAAGAAAGGAATCGAGTCTGTGCTAATGGCATCGAGGGCTAACAGGTCCTTCCCGTCTTTGGAACCGCTGCGCTTGTGTTTGTGCTTGCGGCGAAAGAAGGATCTCCGAGCTGCTGCCGACAGCGTCCTGCTGGAGCCGCTGTCGTCTTTCATTTCCGACATGCTGTGCCGCCGGTAGAACTCCTGGTCCATCCTGCGCAGGGAGAAGTACAGGCCTCGATCACAACGTGGTCAAAGCTCATCAAGAGAATTTCAAGAGAAAAGCTCCACGGGTTGCACAGACACTTCAACAAGAAGTCTACAACGTGTTACTTCATGGCTTTGAAAGAAAAGCATCTGAGGAAGAGAGCAATGAGTGAGATGCCCACACATGAGAGGAAAGAGGCTAAACAAGGAATCGACACAAAGTCACAAATTCAGACAGAATTCAAAAGCCACAAATTCTAACAATGGCTTGACTCCTCTTCTGCCTTATAAGGCTAAAGGAACAATTAATACAAAATTAATTAATATGACAATTACTTTAATAAATTAGACTCACATGTATTTACTTGGAATTTGCCCTCTTTCAAGCTTTTGAGCATTTTCGTCAAGTTGCCAGGCCATCCAGTAGCCAAAATTGCCCTTTGGTAGAGTGTCGTCCACATAAAGAATGTCATCCTTTTTAAAACTTAAATCTTGTTCCATCTCAGCCACTCGATCGTAAAGTGCCCTGCAAGCAAAACCACCAGGTTTATTCTCTTCACCCTGCCTTCACGCAGAACTGTCCAGCTGCAAAAGCAGAATACTTCTGAGAAGGAAATATATTAATTTCTAACAGATGTGGATTATGGCACCAGAAGAATGACAAGCTGATTTGAGCAAAAGTGACTGCTTCAGCTGGAGTGCAAATAGCACAATATTTCAAATGGCTTATTACAGCTTTTAATGTTTTGGTCCAATCAATGAAACTCTCACTGATTCTCTACTGGGAATGTGACCAAATGAGAAATACGGCTTTTACACTCAATAGTAATAATAATATTATTCTTAATAGTAGTACCCCACCACCTGAATGCGCGCCACTGTTTTAACTTGAATTGACAGAAAAAAATCATTCCTGCTGCTCTTATAGGAGTTTTCTGTAAATGTAGGTGTCTACCTGATGTAGAATCCATCTCCAGCCATCTCTCTGATCCTATTGAACTCATCGATTCGGTACTGCACTTTCAGCGTGACCGAGTCTGCAGGCTTCAACAGTTCAAGGTAGGCCTCTTCCGCAGTTTTATTCTTCATCTGGAATGAATTGTACTGTTGGGGAATTAAAACAAGAACAAACTGCACCATTCTGAAGTGAATGGAAAACAATCGACTCTTTCCATGATAATTTGGAATTTATCTGAATCTAAACAGATCACAGTTATAAACGTTTTCAAACTGTATCAATTGAATTATGTCCAAAAATGATAAGACTCCATGCACCGGACGTTTTCCACTTCCAACATGTATAACCCTTCACAATAGCGATGATAAATAACAACGGTTAAGTATGAGATCCCAGGAATATTATCAGTGACAGCTCCAATCTCCAGGGCGTACTCAGCTTCAGATCTCCATTAAAACCCTTGTAAAATATTACGAGTTATACTCATTTGTTTTGCGATATTTAAAAAGCATTTAATCTGAAACCATGAAGTTAGCATAAAGGCTGTAAATAAAACCACAAAAAAAGAGAGGAGATAATTCAGCCTGCATTCAAAGCATAAATATTTACAATTAAAAGGTTTTGTTTCCTAGATACAAATTAAATGCAGATATTAAAAACAAATGCTTATCCACAGCACTTCTGTAGGAGGTTTCATATTGATTTTCTTTCTAGCCAAATGGACTCTTTCACTTTACAAAAACCATGGTTTATGATAGCTGTCCCGGGGATATTAACACAATGCAAAATCGAACAGTACGCTGGCAGGCAGCGAGTCAAGGGAGACACTTAAAATAATAATAGGAGCAAAAAAAAAGGTATTTAGATGGGAGAAGGGGAAAGCAAACGTCCGCCAAAAATGGCCATGATCTTGGAAAAACATCCTCCCCCTCTATTACCTCCAGAATCATGTCTCCCAGCATCAGCCCACCAGTACTCTTTGCAGGACTATCATCCTCCAGGCTCTCCACAAAGATGCCATACAAGTTCCCCCCGCAGATCTGGATCCCCAGCTCCACCTGGGATTTCTTGATGGTGACAGTGCGCGGTTCCGGAATTTGCTTCGAAGCGTCAACTGGCATCCTGCAGCAGACAGCCCAAAGAGTCCAGGTCTCGAAATAAATAACTTCACAGGTGTTCAAAAGATGAAACATACTTCTAGAACTTGCTGTAAATCTGGAAGCCATTTCCGAACCACAAATAAGATCATATGGGGAAAAAAAATGTCAGAAGTATTAACCTTGTTAAAAGAATGTGATGGGTTGTCCAATTTTAAAAATCAAAGTCACTTAGTGGGTAAACTTTAACTGTGTAGAATTGTATAGAATACTGTTTTGAACACCTCCAGACACAAAGTAAGCAAGTTGAAAGCGCAGCGGCTGACCTGAAGGAGTTTCGAGGGCTGGTGGTGGGGGTGGTTTGCTTCGATGGAGGGGTCATGGTGCCTTCATCCTGTTCACTCAGTGTGTCAATGGTGGAATGATTGTCGGGGGTTGTCGTGCCACTGCCTTGGGGATTGGACTGATTACCTATTGGCTCTAGCCGAGAACTGTCAAGGAATTGGAGAAAGGACCAGTCAGCATTGAAAATAACCCAGCTTACCTCAGTTACAACACTGCGACGCATCTCAGGCTTTTAAACATACCACACAGTCTCAGAGAGTGATTTTAACCAATGCCAACATCATGCACTAACGGCCGAGCTGTAGAAAATCACTGAAGTAATTTTTCTTCTTATCTTTAACTGTCTCTAGAGTTCAATGGCACCTCAGCCAGTTCATCATAGCTGCTGCTTTACAGAATTCTAGCTATCTTCTCACACTACCTAGCACACCGCCCTTCACGGGGGAGTGAGATATAAAGACCCCCAAAGCCTATGATTTCATAAAGCACTGTACACAGGCAATAAATAAGCGAAAGACTGCAATAAAACACTTTCAAGCCCTGAAAGCTTTGACAGCAGATAATCAACAATTGTTTTTGAATGCGGTCTTCGAAAAATCCCAACATGCGCGGTGTATTAAAAAGCTGTAGAAGTATACGATATATCAGTAACCTTGATCGTGAATGGTTGCCCAGCTGGTACATGTGAGGGTTGTACTGTGCCAAGATGGTGATGGTATCGCACTGCTGCCCGATGATCAATCGCGCCTGCTGCTCTGTGGCGTTTCTGAGGTTAATCCCATTGTACTGTGGGGCAACAAAAACAAGGTTACAGGAAATAGTACGGCCGTAAATCCTGCAGCACGGCTCTGAAAACACAAATGGGAAAAAAAAATACCTCCAGCAGCTGATCCCCGTACTCCAGCCCTGCCTGGTGGGCGATGCTTCCTCCCGTCACCTTAGACACGAAAATGCCCCCGTTCTCCCCGCTCACGATGGAGATCCCAAGAGGCTCCGCGCCTTTGTGGACAACCACATTCCGCGGCTCCTCCAGGTAAGGCCTTGGGGGAGCAAGACCACAAAATGGGCTTTTGCTCCAGGGTACAGCCGCACTTCAGACTCCGTGTACACAGTCCAACATACACACATCAATGCACATTTCCATGCAACTATAGAAAGAGTGGCGCAGTTATTATGAAAGACTCTTTTTAATGTTTTTGAACAAATCCAAACCTGATCAAATAAAATAAGCAGACAAAACAAATTCCGAAAACAGAGGATTAAGACAGTCCAAATGTTTAGACGAAGTTTTCATATGAGCATCAACCTTCTGTCTATACAGATGGGATCTTTAAAGGGGGAACATTCATTTCAGCTACAGTAATTGATGCAACATGCAGTCATTCAAGAGATCCATGCCACCCACCCCAACAGCACCAAAACAAGTAACACCCCCCGCAGACCACTGTAAACAAGGCCTGTTCACAGGAGGCAAATTCAGGAAAAAGACAAAAACCTACAGGCCACTTAAACAAAGGAAATTAAAAGGTGTTAAACGTTTTTGGAATTGAATAAAAAGGGGGACATCTGAAACAAAAGGGCATGTCCCAAATTTCCCCTAAAACACCTTTAAAACTTGTATAAAGTTCTCTGAAGCAGAATTGAATGGATTTAAACTTTAATCATAAAAAACAAGAACACAAAGCTATTTTTTCCTAACTGCTGCTGGGCCTAGTAAATATTTCAAGATAGTCTTGTGAGTAAGATCTCATCTAATCTGCATCAGTCTGGATCTTCAGGGACACTCATGCAACAAGGAATTCGCATGCACATTTTCATCTGGTTGATCAAATTCATTGTTACCCACTGAGAAACATACATAAGAGTACATAAGCCTACCAGTTACCGCACTGGCTATTTTACTTCACAAACTGCCCCCTTCCTAAACAACCTGTAGTCTTTTCTGGGACATGCCCTTCATGCGACTTGCAAAGAACAAACCTCAAGCTTCTTAAGGATGAGAACCTTGGCCTAGGAGCCACAGGGATTCTCAGAAAGGATCTGTTACGGAACAGATATCTGAAAGATTCGGAAGAGTGAAGAAAAGGGAATGAAACCGAGAGTCTAAGCAAAGAACGAGCAGAACTAGAGAGAAAAAGGGTGCAAGAAAAACAAAAGACAACCTTTTATTGAAATCAAACTGCCCCGTCAGGGCACTGTTCCACAGTGGTGTACAAGGAGAAAACTCTAGAAACGGGAATAAACTGAGTCGAGCAGCACCTTGTTGAATACAAGCTCTACATTTTTGGTATTTAAACACATACCCCAAAATAAGCTGCACACTTGCTCAATGTAGGGCAATTATTTAAAACTAATACAGTAGTGTGTAATGTGAAGAAAATAGTGTGGTTTATGATGGTAAATATCTCAGTTTAAAACATCTAGATTTGATGTGAGCTTAAACAATGCTGAATATTAAAATAAATTCCCCAGCTTTCTTCACTGACGTTGAGAAAACAGGCAAAACATGGCAACATCTTAAATGAGGTCATCATCAACCCTGCAGGCAAATGCATTCCTACCTGTCCTTCCTGCGCTCCCCCATCGGAACAGGGCTCACGGATATTCTGGGCAGGGTGGCAATGGAGCTCTGAGACTGGCTGCTGGCGAAGGAGGAAGTCTCCAGATTGAGTGGAGACTGAGGAGGAGTGATCAGACTGGGACTGCTGCATTCGGAGTGGGAGAGCGACCCTGCAAAAACCGCATGGGACGCGTTTACTACGAAAACTTTAAATGATTAAGCTCTGCCTATTCGCATACTTCCTCCGGAGGCAGGACACAAGTGGGCCCATTTAAAATAACCTGCACTATTAAAAGGTAGCAAAACACTTGTAGAGAGTACCTTATACTCCCTATTCAATTAAAAAAGGTATTTTTCACTATTTAAATTGCAAACTGTGACTTCCATTGTATTTGAGCTTTTTTTAGTAGCAAAGAAATGCTCTAACTAGATGCTTGGCTTAGTCATTTCCCCAGCTGAGTAAAGAAATATTCAAAGTCCATAAGAAAAATTGTAAATACCATGAATGACAAAGATGTACCATTCCCCTCATAATGCACACTGTGATACTCATTCTTCTTTCATACCACGGAACAGGTGCACAATCACTAAATGAGTCTGCCAATTTCAACTAGCCGCTTCAGACACGTACCTCTGTCAGAACCGAGCATGGAGCGAGGATATCGTGGTGTGGAAGGTATTTTAATCCGCTCAGTCCTGTACTGTAAAGTGCTGGATGAACCTACTTATGTCAAAAGTTGGGATGGGGGGGGGGAGAAAAAATGTTTTAATTTTTGCTTCTGACAGGCTGTTAAAAATGAAATTCATAATCCACACTACCTTCAGGTTACAGTATAGCCCTCTCACAAGGGACAGCAGAAAACATTCAGTACAACAGACACACAAGCAACAACTTTGACTGAAGAAACAAAACAGCAGCAACAAGAAGTGGTTGTGTTTAAGTCTTAAGTTTTATAAAGTCCCTTTCAGAATAAAAACAAAAGGCAAAATGTGAGCGAATTTCAGCAACTTCAGCGAGACACTAAAATTGCTCCACTGACCTAATCGAGCACTTGACGGCAGGGAGTTAGTTCCATGTGGCGTTCGACTACGAGAGGACTCGGGTACATCGCTGGTGCGTTTGTGGCTAAGGTCCAAGCTCAGACGACCCTGATGTTGTGGACTAGATTTCACACAAAATACAGACAGAATCCTTTACTCATACATTTCACGAATAGTTTAAACTACCAGACAATGGATTTTACTTTACTTACAGCAGCTGTTTAAGCCCTGTGCTTCTCGGCTATTAACAGAAATAAAAAGATTCACCCGAGAAATGTTGCAAGCTCACATGAGCTGGAAATAGCTTTCATACCACCTTCACTATTTAACTTGGTCTTCATGGGGGAGTGTTCAAAGCACTGAAACTTTTGGCATGCAAGTCTTGAAATAATGACGCGCATTACTGAAGGCCAAAATAAAATGAGAAATACAGTAAGAGATGCAATATAATAGTTATTGTTGAAATTTAGCTGGAGAAGAAAACTGATGTTTAAAAAACTGACTGTTCAACCTTTCAGAAAAAAAATAATGAGCAGGAATAAAGCCAACCCCCCAAAAAAAACAGTCTGAGTCTGCCAGCCTTAAAGAATGACACATGAGCAACAGGACTGTCTTGGGGGGGTTTGAGAACCTTGAGTACCTGGGATGTGAATGCTGATGGCAGATTTGGCTGGCGACAGAAGGGCAGTTATTAGTATGAACACGGTGACTCCAGGCTGTGTAAATTGGATTTCTCATGACAGCAGTCACTGCTGGGCAGGGTGCCAAACCTCTGTGTGTGGAGTCTGCATAAAGATGAAACGATAAGACCTTACAAGCCATGTGCTCATAACACGTTCAAATACAAATCCAGAATGAAATCTTACATATAACTTCACATCACCTCCCACCAACCAGAGCGCTACTTCTACCCTCAGCTGCAGATGGTGATACTGAAACAAACACTGTGCACAATGATTCTGCGTCATTAAAAGCACCTGGAATTGCTATCTTCGCATTGAAAAAAAACGAATCCAATAAATCACAATGCAAGTTCCACGTGGATAACGAATATGAAGATTTACGGTATGCAGAGATCTAATTCAAGAGGTCTGCTGCATGGGACAAGGACTGCTCCACACTGATGACTCAACAGTGCCTTTAGAAATCAAGGTATTGGCCATGATAATCTAATGTTTTTCACCTCAAGATTTCCTGCTAAGTGGAACATTCACCTTTCCTTCATGCCCATCATCTGTTTAAGCTTAATTTGCTGCGCTATTTCAGTAGACGGGTAAATCTACATACAATCAGGTGGCAAGGTGGTGAGATGTGATGGCAGGCGACATGCAGAGAAACAATGTCATGTTGTCAAGCCCTGAAACGTGTGCCATGATGGCTGAAGCCAGTTTCAGCAATAGATGAAAACAGTCTGGGAGCATCTAAAAGATTACATCATATCGCCAGTGCAGTGATGGCGCATCAGGCAATAAATTCCAGGTATGGAATCCTTTCATATTCCCTTTCCAACAACAAAAAGGTAAAACCATAGCCCAGAGGCTGATTCACAATATGACAATCCAAGTTGTCACCATGAGATAAGTCATTTCTCTCTTTCCAGAAATACCAGGTTCTAGCTGTAGCATGAAATATTTAGCAGCAGGTAACTCTCTAGTGCAGCACAAGTAGGTCAGGCTCATACAGTTGAGACTTATGCCTGTCTTTCTATTAGATGAGAGGGGAAGCCTTTAGAAAACAGGTTTTGATGAGTTCTTCAATGAGACAATACTTGTGATGTTAACTATACATTTAAGCAAAACATTCAGTTTAAGAAACAATTAGAATTGAGCGTTGCTTAAGTGTTCATATTGCTTAATTTTGCAGGAAGACTGAAAAAAAAAACAAACAGGAGCCAGCAGATATGTCGGTATAGTATAAGTAAACAGAAGTCTTGTCATGAAGGTGCTGCTGTAAACAGACACCCATGGCACTGCAAAGCTTGCACTTAATGTGGACAGAAATCTGCATTACACATGAAATAGGACAGGTCCCTTTGCATTTAATGATCTTCTTTAGTAACTCCATGTGGATTTAAACACATGTATATTAGTAATTTTGTGCAAGATACAAGTGCAAGTCTTACATATATGCTGTATAAATACACATGACAGGGAGACATCTTTTGCAGTACTCTGATTGGGAAACAAGTGGGATGTGAATAAAATCAAAAGCAAATCTTGGTAGAACACAGTATTTGAGAGTTTTAACTTTTTTGTGGTGAAAGTTCCAATGTCTTCCATCAGAAATACATGAAAGAATGCTTTGTACCCAGAATTAAGTTTGATTACATTTTTAACATGTAACTCACTTGCTGCCATTGCCCCATTGTAGACAACTGGCACAAATCCCACACTGTGCCTATGTGAGCGTTTTGGGGAGTATCGCACCAGTTCATGGGGATCAGGAGACTGCGGTTCTTCACTGGAATAACTCTGCACCTTTCCAAACACACAAGAGCTCATTTTAGAACTCCCTTAAATGGTTACATGTAACACGAAACGCATAATAGAGGAAAACACAATCATGCATTTCCAAAATCTACAAATACAAACAGTACCAAACCAACACTTCTCCTTGATGAACACGTAGTTAATCATCATAGTTTAAAAACTGTTCCTGGACTGGCATTGCTTTTGGAGGCAACTGATGCTCCCCAGGTGAGCAAACATTTATATTATATATCGTTGCCCCCTCCATAAAGGATGTGCAGATTGACACGGTTGTTGCAGGAAATGAAAAGATAGTATTATACAAATTCTCAGAATATGACAGTATAACTATCGCATCCAGCTCAGTTGTGGATTACCTGGAGTGTTGGGACAGGAACAGGCAAAGGGGTCATTTTATGCCTTAGTGCAGGGGCTGATTTTGGCCTGGGTCTCTTCACCTCAGGCTCCTCAGCCCTCTGCCGGCCAACATCGTCGTCACAGGACTTCCTGGAAGTCAGGGCCTTGCCTTCCGCTGTGCTCTCCACGAAGTAATGATTGCCATTCCGGTCACGGCCCTCCAGGACAGCTTCTGCTTTCGTCCCCAGGGTAACGGGGGACTGTGCAGGGCTTGCGGCTGGCGACCCGGTGGTGATGGTGGAGTCAGAAGCGGAGCTCGTCTGCTGCTTGTGTTTGAACTTGAAGGAGTCGCTCCGGGTGGGGGGAGTTGGTGGTGTCTGCATCACCTCCACCTTCGAAGCCTGTGGGGAATGTGCTGGCAGCTGGGCGGGAGACAAGTAGTTCATGGCTGACGGGGCCTCTGGCCTTTTAAAAGTGTCAGTGTCAAATATAGATTTCCTCGATTTTGGCGTCTTAAATATGGAGAGTTGGGCGTTTTCCGAAGCCGAGACATCAACCATCATTTTTGGCCAGGTGCCGCCGCTGTGCTTTAGGCGAAGCCCCTTCTCCAACGTGGTTTCCATCATAATGCAGTCGGCAGCCGCAGGGTCAAAGGTGAATCCACGTTTCTCCAAGTTGACCATCCCAAAGCAGCGGTCTGGGAAGATGTCAGCACTGAAGGGCCCCGGGCTGTGCTCCACGGTCCGCTGAGAGCCCGTGTGCAGAGAGCCAGTGGAAAACGGTTTCTGACTGCAAAAAGAGCCGTCCTCCGAGTCGCTCCGGTCCTTCTTCCCTTCCACACCCTCTGGGTTGAAAATGTCCGTTTGGGTTGAGCTGTTATGTTTCAAGTTTCTGCTATTCCGCACATGCAGCTCAGATGAGTGAACCCTGCAATTGGAGGTTTTCTCCAAGTCTCTTAGGTTTTCAAATATGTTCTGTCCAGAGGAACTCTGTGGGAAGAACTAGATAAAAAACTGAAGTGGTCAAGCTTACAAAAAGCATTTCTTAAAAGACAAAACATCTTTCCTGACTAATAAAGTAGGATAAAAAGGATGGCAGACATTATGCAGACATGAAATTTACTCTTCCTTTATTCTATGAGCAATCATTACCAAGACGTGTTGGCCGATATACAGTACATATATTTTTCTCATGGATCATCACTTCCATCTTATTTTCCAAGTTTGTTGAAACATTTAAATATTTAAAATGTTATCTATATAGTAAATATAGATACTTCACGTTTCCCTGAAGTGGACTAACCATGTTCCCACTGCTTCACTACATGTGTGAAATGAAGTCATGTTCTATTTTTCAATTCAAACTTGATCGTCTCCTGGGGGAAAGTCCAATACAACAAAAACCACCATCACCAACAAAGAGGTCAGGAGAAACAATATTTCAGGAAATTATGTTACGTTAATGAATGAAACTGTATAGATGGTGAACAATCTCCCAAGTCTATTACCATTACTCCTTGACGTACAGAGGTGTCTTCCACATGGACGTAATGTAAATTCCAAATATAAACAGCTCACACACAGGCAAGCACAACAACAAAGCTTGACTCACCTGATTCCAGAATCCCAGGTGAAGGTTATCAGCCGACCAAACATGAGGAAGAAGGAAAACGGACATCAGCTCACTGCCATAAAATTGTATTCAATACAGTGTATTCTGTCTTAATGTGTTCATTCTGTCTTACTGGCCTGTGCAACATTCTCCAATATTATCCATTACTGATTTGTGCTCTCCACCCTTGTCTGATTTGCCTCTGCAATTCATGGTCTAGGCATGGGCTTGTGTGATATCACTGATCGGTGTTTCAATGACCTGAGGAACTTGGGATTCAGATGGGTGGGTACTGAGTTATTTTTGGACTTGAGGAAGATGCCAACTGCATGTTGCTTTTGTCCACTTGTTTTCCCCTAATAACAGAAGTAAGGTTTCAAACAAGAGGAGGCCATTCAGCCCATCTTGCTCTCTTAGCAGTTAGTACATAACTGATCCCAGAATCTCATCCAGCTGTGTCTTGAAACAAACCAGGGTTCTTCAACATGCCTGCATAGCTTGTTTTACACTCCAATAACCTTTTTTCGAACCATTCCTCCTTTCACCTCAATTCTTATGCGCATATCCAGTTTGTTTTTATTCATTTTGCACTGTTGTTAAAGCCTCACAATATTTTAATGCCATACCCCCAGACATCTGCCTGTTTCTTCCCTTTTGCAACACGTTCTGAGGATCTTCTAGGGAGATGCCTTGTTTGTATATTTCTACGACATCCAAAATTAATATTCAACCATGAGGGAAAATAAATAAGGCAAATGACAAAGCAAACCAAAGTCAGGCTGTATAATATTTTTCCAGTAACTGGATCAGCTACTGATGCTGTACAGCTCTCCTTTCCACTCTGCTCCCTCCCAGTCTTGCCAAAGGCTTAATTCTCAGACCCTTGCATTTGTCCCTGACCACATTATCTTGGGATCCAATTCTAAGTGATTATGAAACAACAGGTTGAACATCATTCACCTTGATGAGCGAAAGACTCAGAGAATCCCTGCAGTTCCGTAGCAAAGCTTCACACTCAGTCAGTGATTTGTTATCTAGTGCAATTCCATTAATCTGGGGGAAAAAAATAGGTCAGCACTGTTGGCAGAACCAAAGCATGATGGGTTTTCATTTCTTCTGCATTAACCACAAAACGTATGCAAGCTAGAGGGAAGAGCCCACAACTATAAAAAATGTTTTGAAAAATACTAAAACTGACATTAGATTAACCATTTTCTCTTAGTGCAAGAAATGTGATTAAATTATACTTCCATGTACAACGCACACTAGATCTCTTTTTAACTGGACCAAATGCCTAATGTAGTTAGTGGAAGTTGAGGTTTCTTGTCTGAACACCTTGTCCTACCCCGGAAATGGGCTGCAACTAAACCGACTAGGACATACACACAATGTATGAGCACATCGCTGCCTGAAAAGGCTAAACCCTCTTGTTTAACCTCTGCCATGCACAGCTCCAAAGCACAAAGGTGGTTAAGTCGTAAGTGAAATGTCAGACTTCAAAGAGTGTATATTCAACACAAACTGTAAGGTAAGGTTAGGCGATTGGCTCAGGACTCACAGCAATGAGTCTGTCTCCAATAGTAAGAGATCCTTCTTTAGCAGCTGCACTTCCAGGTACAACAGCAGCCACAAAAACACCAGCTTCCAAGCCAATTCCACAATCTGCAAATACAGACATTTCTGTATAAACACAAGTATAGACTGAGATTAGGAACGTGATCATATTCATATCATACTCATGAATAAAGAACATTTTTTAAAAGCCTTTGCAAAATAGCTTCTAGCAACAGGAAATGCATCTAAAACATTAACAGAATCACATAGTATTTTGCAAAAAAAAAAGTTTATTAAACTGATAATACAATTTCCTAAGTACAGAATCAAGGAAACAATTTACCTTTGTGTCCAACAAGGTTAATATGTACAGGAGTGACAAGTCTTCCACCCAAAGACTTCCTTCTGCGGACAACCATGTTGATCACTCCTCCTCCAGTCAGCACGGCTTTGATGACCTGCTTCCTGTCCTTGTTAGTAAGGTCTACATCATTAATCTTCAGTAGCCAATCATTCACTCTGAGGACAGAAAGCATATCAAAATCAAAGCCTGATTCTTAAAGGCTCAACTCACTCGCCCGCATATCTACTGTATCTTTTAAACTTGAAAATCTGTTAATTTACCTCAACCTTCCATCTGCAATACTTCCTTTATCCACTCTGGTCACAAATATTCCACAATCTCCAGGCAAGTATGGGTCATTAACCCCTTCTGCTACGTCAAACCCAAGAGCTTTTAAATCCATGTCTTCCTGTTGAACAAACATAGTAGTATAACACAACACACACCAAAGCCACGTGGTGCTGTTACTGAAGTACAAAATGGCACTCAGACGAGAGTGAAAATCGAAGAAAAGTTAAGGGAAAAAAAATTACCCTGTCTTTCTCAAATTCAACCACTTCTGTTTCCCACTCCAAAGAGTCTGTGTCGATTGCTGAATCATGCGAGTTGTGAGCCATTAACTGCCGGAACCGGGCCTCCTTTTCCAACTGGTTCTCCATCTTTTCTCTGAGAAATGCAAATGAAAATGGATTTGCCTAGAAAACCAGACATCTTTGTGTTGTTTGGTGTGGTTACTAAAGGCAGCATCGCAAAATATCAAGAACAGAGTTGAGAACGCTCAAGATTTGGACTGGAATTTTAAAGGACTAACAAATTCTAAATCCACTAGGCACTTTAATTTTTCACTTAAGTCTATTTGTCAGTGTGCTGAATGCATGAACCGAAGACAAATCAACCAGGCATTATAGCATGAGCATATTTAGACGACACATTCTAACTGTTTATAAGCAGTAATCTATTTATTCTTTCTTCAAGAACTGATGAACACCATGTAAGGCAAAATAGAGAAAATCTGCAGAAACGTGACGAGATGCTGATGGCACTGATTAAAATGTTCTACACGATTACACCAGTAGATGGAGCTCAAGGCCACCGCTGATGCTTATCCAGCTATATCATCAACAGTGCCAAGGTCAAAATCTGCTTCTGAGACAAAGGGAAAGAGGGAAGGAACGGCACCAGAGGAAAGCAAAAAAAACATAAGCTGCCATCTTCAGGCTCCGTGGTGTGGTGGGGAGGGGGTATGGCCAATAAAAAAGCACTGCAGAAATCAGTGACCCACTTCAGCTCCTTGAGCTCCCGTAAGGCATCATTCCTCTGCTTCCTCATGTCGTCAAGATTGCGCAGAGCCTCTGCCAGATCGCTCACTGCCCTGTCTCGCTCCCTTCGCAGGTTATCGCACAGCGTCCTGGGCAAGGGAAAGGAAACACAACTTGTCGCTAAGGAGATCCGTCCCGCTCTGTCACATCCCCTTTAGGAAGATTCAGTTTACATCATCACTCAGGAAGATTCAGGTCTTAAGCACTGAAGTCACAAACAAAAATCTGTTGAAGAGCTAGATTTTTAAAAGCCATTAGCAATGGTGTCAGGTGGCATATTGATTTTTGGTAAATTGCCACTGGTGTGCTTTTTATACATGCAGGCCGCCTGATGGCTTATCCTTTATTCCCGAGAACGGACGGGACACTTTGCACCCCCCGTCAGCATTACCGTATGCTCTCTCTTTCCGCTACTATCTTGTCCCTCTCCTGAAAGGCCCAGTCCCTCCGGCACTTGGCCACTTCTGCCTCCTGCACCGCTTCCTTCAGCTCCTGGGTCATGGCCTCGTACTGCTTCCTCAGCATCTCAATCTCTTTGTTAGCTCTCTCCATGTCCAGTGTCGCCGAGTCTTGCTTCTAAGAAGTGGAAACGAAAAGGCAAACACATGGGTGCTTCTGACTGCCTGTGGCGAAATAACGTTTCTTAAAGCTTTTCTATCATAAACATGGCTGTCATTACAGCTGGAAGAGAAACTTCAAACCTTTCAGCCTAGTTGAGCGGCAGCACTAGGACAGAAGAAATTACTGAGAAGTTTTCACTGAGAGCCAGTCTTAAGAGATTAATCAGGTTCAACATTTTAACAAACTATTACATGCTCTAACCTCAAACTATAATAATGAAACATTTGCATAAACAACTCATGTAGCCCCGTATATTCAGAAGTAAAAAGATTTCACTGTAAAATCAACAAGCACACATTCTCCTGGAGACCCCCTGTGGAATGATGGAGTCAGTGCTGCTTAAAATGAGGAAGCAAATCTTTTAAAGATTCTTTATAGATCAAGAAGCATTTTACAGCTCAGGAATTCATTCAAAACCTTTACAGTTTGCAACCCAAAACCTGGGGCATGTGATTGACAGTGTCTGTAAGCTGATGCAGATGCAGCAGTGAGGGAAATGTTTGAAAGTTAGACAGCTTGTCCGCTCCAGCTACTGATAGACAGGAACGTCAACAGATAAAAAGGGGGTACTCATAGATAAACCGATTGGAAAGAGTCTTCTGAGGAGGCTGCTGCCAACTCTACTTTTTTACACCAGCAAAACAGATGAATGAGCCAAGGGGAGTGTCCTTCATATTGACAATGTTCAGCAGAACACAGCTGGGTTATGTATGTTATTGGTAGCGGCCTATTCTGGTATTTTCAATGAAAAACTTAATAAACAGAACGTGGTGTTCAATAATAAAGTTTTGTCCACCGCTATGATCTGCCTTTTATGTCAACCAACATCAGAACAAGATTTCGTTTCTGAAGATGGCAATACCCCAGCACGTTTCAGGCTGACTCGCCGAGACGGCAGAGGACGGCTTTTTAAATTAATCCCACCACAGCGTTTTTGGGTGCCAACAGTGGAGAAAGATCTCAGAAAAAAAATTAACCAATAAGAGGCTGCCCTCAAGATGAACAGCACCATCCCTAAAAGTGAACCAGGTTCAGAAGTGACAAGTAAATAAACATTTTATTTTTAACAAATTCTTTTAAATACATTTCTCATTGAAAATACCATGACATTTGTTTATAGAGCACAAGATGACAAGATGAATGGAAAACAATCTCTCTTTGCTGCACTAGGGCAGCCTAGTATGTATGAGGCCTATTCAAATGAGGGGGCACGGAACAAATTTTTGATATTAGATTAGTTTTGCTCTTATTCGGGGGGCTCTTAAGTGGCTCTAGACTGCAAGAGAGCCACCCTGAGTGCAGGAAGAGCCACACTGGATTCTGAACTGTCTTACTGCTGGGATTCCCCAAGTAGCACAGTAAAACTGGGCACGTTGGGAGGACGATGCTTGTAGTGCGGTGGAGAGGCCAGCTGACTGGACAGCACACAGCTTGGGAGGAGGCCGTGCATGTAAGAAGGGCTGAACGAATTCAACAAAAGCACATTCTCCACCTGTGCGGGATCAGAAAATACCACGGAACTGTTTTCCCCATGAAAAACTAACGAGGATGGACATGATGGATGTGGGGGGGGGGAGATGTTTAATGAGATGTCAGAGTGATCATTTAAGTCACCATAAACATGCCTTTCAAAAGCATTTGAAGGAATGCCCAACCTGTCTAGCCTGATAATACTCTCGCAGGAGCTGGTCTCTCTGGATAATGGCTTCTGTCCTCTCTTTCCTGGCCACGTCTCTCTCTTCCTTCACAGTTTCAATGTCCTTACAGGCTTGATTCAGCTCCTTCTGGGCCTCTGCCTTGTCCTTAACTTCATGGCAGTATTTCTCCAGTAACTCATTTCTCTCACAGATTGCTCGATCGCGATCTACTAATGCGGAATTTAGTTCCTTAAACACAAACAGAACACAATTTTAGCCATGACTGAAGGCCAGAAAACACCTTACAGCGTTAAGGTCTTTGGCAGCTTGTATAGAACACATGGGAAAAGCATCAGTATCAAGAATACAATTTACAAATACAGTGCAAGATTAAGAAACTATGGTACCAGTTCAAGTACAATCACTGTGGATGCCCATTACAGAAGGCCATATTTTAAAGAAAATGTAAACATGCCAATGCAAAATGAAATCAAATCTGGGCTTTCTATTGAGTTCACTAAGTGTAAAGGTGTCCATGTGCAATGGCCCTCTTACTTGTCGAAGTGCTTCCATCTCTTCGCTGGCCACTTTCCTCTCCGAGGACGTGTTCTTGAGCTTGGCTTCTGCGACCTCCAGCTCTGTCTGGAGCTTGTCCACCTCCTTGATGACCTGGTCCCTCTCGCTCATGATCAGGCGGTACTCGCTGAACACCGAGTCCCGCTCCTCCTTGTACTTCTCACAGTCCTTCGCCGCCTTCAGCTGCAGCGTCTTGAAGCGCGTCGCCTCCGACTGCAGCCGCTCCACTTCCCTTTGCAGCTCTTTATTCTGGGCGGCCGCCTTGCTCAGCTCCTGCTGGATCGCCTCAAACCTGGAGGGGGGGAGAAGGGTTTAGAGCAGGGAGCTGTGCCCTGCGGCCAGGCCAGGGCGTACCTGAGCAGGGCTCTGCTGCCAAACTGGCAGGGAGGTGGGGTTACTGCAGACTAATCTGGTCCGCCAAAGCATTCCACCACTCACTCCCAGATACGCATTGACGTCTATGCCGTCCAGCAGCCATATCATCCTGCAACTCACAACTGGCAACCCACTGAAGCTCAGCAGGTGTGAGCCCGGTCAGTTCCTGGACGGGAGACCTCCTGGGAAAAACTAAGGCTGCTGCTGGAAGAGGTGTTAGTGGGGCCAACAGGGGGCGCTCACCCTGTGGTCCATGTGGGTCCTAATGCCCCAGTATAGTGACGCGGACACTTTACTGTAAACAGGTGCCGTCCTTCGGATAAGACGTAAAACCGAGGTCCTGACTCTCTGTGGTCATTAAAAATCCCAGGGCATTTCTCGAAAAGAGTAGGGGTGTAACCCCGGTGTCCTGGCCAAATTTCCCATTGGCCCTTACCAATCATGGCCTCCTAATAATCCCCCTCTATGACTTGGCTAGATTACTCTGCTCTCCTCCCCACTGATAGCTGGTGTGTGGTGAGCGTTCTGGCGCACTATGGCTGCCGTCACATCATCCAGGTGGGGCTGCACATTGGTGGTGGTGGAGGAGAGCCCCCATTACCTGTAAAGCTCTTTGAGTGGAGTGTCCAGAAAAGCGCTATATAAGTGTAAGCAATTAAATAATAATAATAATAATAATAATAATCATAATTATTATTATTATTATCCTGCATAATATTTTAAAACTGCAAGCAGATGCTATCATATCAATGCATTTTGATTTGCACATCAGTCTTCCTAAATAAAAGGTAAAAAAAATGAAAAGGCATCAGTTGAAGCTATTGTGCACGAGGCCGATCTGTAATCACCCCTCCACATCTTTCACAGCTCTTACTGAGGCGCTGAGCAAGGAGTACATCCGTACCCAGGCACCCTGGCAGGCGAGCCAGCCCTAGCAGAGGACGGGCGGACGTGCAGAAAGAAGGTTTAAGCGTGCCAAGAGTGACCAGCTACTCCACCTTCGCAGCGAAGACGAATACTGCTGCTGGTAGTGTATCGCCGCGTCCCTTTGCTTCATCAGCGCGTCGACCTGTTTCTGCAGCCGCTGGTTCTCCTCCTCCACCTGCTCCAGCCGGCTCAGGTCAGTGTTGTGGTTGGCCACCTTCTCGTTGTACCGTTTCCTCAGAGCCTCGTAGTCTTTCTTCACGCCGTCCAGCTTGTCCACCGCGGTGTCGTAGAGCTGATTGAGAATCTCCGATGACCCGTTCTCTCTCATCACCTGGAGGTGGAGAAATCGCGTTCGTCTGTGTAGCCTGGTCTCTGTTCCGCAGGCATGACGTTGGAACAAAGAGATGCACGTCTGCATCTTCATTTATTTTGGAGTCCTTTCATTTTAGCCTTTGTGTAGTTTTAACTATAAAACAATTTGCTTTATGCAGCTTGAGCAGTAGGTGGCAATATTGCACTACAATTCTTTTTCTCAAAGTCAAGATTTTGAAGGGTCAAAAATTGACTTATAAAGTATACATAACCCCAATGTAAATTAAGCATAGTCTCCAATTAGGAAAATTGTTCTACCGTGTTTCCGCCACTAAAATCCCTGTCAGACCTGTGAGTTAGGCTATTCTAAAATGAAACCCATAAAAGCCTTTCAAGTTGTCAATATGCAGGAATCATAGCTATAAGAGTAAACCTATAAAGGTGTCAGGAGTTTTATTTAAAATAATCATACTGATGAGCGGATCTCATCATGCAAAAGCACAAACAACACACAACGGAAACAAAAGAAAATGGGAAAATGAAAACCACTGCCAACTAATTTTGTGAAACCAAGAGTAGGACTAAATTATTCATTAAAGTCCTTAGTGAACAAACAAGTCTTTAACCAAAATTTGAACATTTCTGGAGTCAGAGAGCCTGTGGTGGATATGTGCAGTGTACTGCACACAAGGCGCTCTGTCACCCATTGTGTAGAGCCTGGTGATCAGTAGAAGGCAACGCCTTATATCAGCAGATTTCAGATTAAAAGCTGTACTATAGTGTAGGTAAATCCTCAAGATAACTAGGCAACTAAGTGGCTTATATGTGAAGAACAGAAAATTAAAGTCTAATCTAAACTTCACAGGGAGCATGTGCAATTTACACAGCATGGAAGTTTCATCATGACGCAGAGTACTTAAGGTTAGCATATGAGCAGAGTACTATAACACTGGGAAAAGCCTGCTGTGTTAAACCACATAAAATACTGTCAATTTTAAACTTGCTATCAAATTAATATTTAGTATCTCCACACATTCTTGAAAGGAAAAAATTACAACGAAGCTGTAATCTCCATCTAAATGATATTATTGTTTGTGCACTCCAAACTTCAAAACTCCAGGCATTTAAACACAGTCTGACACTAAAAGTAGTCGCAGTATAACACAAACCTCTTTCTGTCCCAAGGTTTACAGAGATTCAATCTGTAGCTAATTTAAGTAACTGATCCTTTGTTCTGTGACTATGGATGCTACCCCCTCCACCTCCCATGAACTCTTCTTTTACAAAGTCCCCCCTGGAAATGTGACAACCTAACAGCTACATACAGTTCAAATCAACTCTTTCTTTCGCCCCTGCAAAGCTTTCTTGTTCTCTTCTGAACTTTAAAGGCATTAATCAAACACACAGCTTTGTTCTCTCTGAATAGAGGCTATGAACCCTGAATGAAGGGGTGAAAGAAGGGTGACTGAATCATTCTCTTAACCTTTTAGTGTCATTAAGACTACAGCAAATTAGTCATTATCTCCACAGAATCCACTGGAGGGAACAGAAAAATAGCAGGAGATTTTCTGAAACACAAGGAAAAGGTTAAGGCAAATGGCAAACTTTAAACGTCAGAAAGGTGACATTGCACTTCATCAGTGTTACACAATTAACGTCTCTTTGTGCATACTTAAAGCAAGTGTGCATCTTCCGAAAGAAGAGGACCAGACGAGAACAGCTTTTAGCACTTCTTCAGTAGTGTAATAAATGTGAGCCCCTATTTTCACAGACACTCTCCAAGTAAATGTCTATTTTTACTGCAGGTCTAGCACACTTGAGAACCAAGACAGCTGCTCTTACACACTGAAGTCTTGTATTTAGCAAACTTTTCAAAAATACTGAAAGGTTCCGTGTTGAAAATTTCAGTTTGTATTTAATAATTCTTTTTTTCAGTGCAGGAAATATTGTGATCTCACTATACTGCTAAATGGCCTTGTATGTACAGTAACAAATGGTATCTGAGAATGTCCAAAAAGCATCTTTTTTTAAGATACGTCTTGGTTAATATAAACATAAATATCCGCTTTAATAAAGCAGATATCACTCATGTAAGGTCCTAATTTCAAAGTAGTACTTTTTCCCTTCATTGCTTGAGTAATATAAAATCAGAAATAAATTAAGATGGTGCATGTTAGGGATACAGCTATTGTTAAATTAACCCTTATTGCAGTGATTATTTCCCTACTATCCTGAAAAGTATTTCACTTGTAGTTCTTCATGGGAAAATAATATAATCTCACTGCACAAACTTTCATTACTTTAAGATTGAGCGCATACTGGACCCGGTTCTGCTGAGCTATAAGCGTTGTCAAGAGCCCACTTGTTATGCCTTTAACATAAGACTTAGTGTTATTTTGTTAGCTCCCTACACACCTACATGTTATTTGTGTTCTTTGGACTCTGGCCTTCTGTCAATACCCAAAACGAGGCTCTGAGCCCTGGGAGACAGTGCTCTCTGGTGCTCTCTGTTATAATTCACCGCCTTGGAGCAACATGTTTCAGCCATACTACATCTTGTAAGTCACTCAGCATGTTCACTTCCTGTCTTACGTCTTACTTTTATGCACTGGCTTTATAATCTGTTTAATACAGTAATTTGCATACAAATTATCGCTATTGATTTTTACTTTGTCCCATTTTCTTGCAAAGTGCCATGAGATTGTGCTCTTTGAAAGGCACCATATAATAACATAATTCCTACTTCTGCACTACTTCCCTTTTTGTTTTAGGTATAGGAGGATTTTAACTGCCATGTGGAATGAAGGCCTTTGAGGCTTGTAAACAACATAGGGTCTTAGTTTAAAAAAATTAAGTGAAAACTACCATTTCACAGCCCTTTCTTCACAAGCAATTGACATTAACAGAAAATACAAGCACATGATAATTTCAACAATACCTTACATGTGATATTAAGTGGACTGTACAATAAATGACCAATATGTATTACAGTCCATAATAAGAGAGCAATATATTAATTAAATGCCCTCATAGAGAGCTTTTGTCTTTTTACTGTCTGATAAGTAGGGAAAAAATGAAATGTAGTATCTCTGTGAATGAGAAAACTCTTGTTCCAAGATGCCAACTCGCATCCTTCCCTTATACTTCACTGTATTTGAAGGGGGAACTGCAATCCCAATTTCTTAGAGCAGTTATTAAATCTCGGTAACAAAATAAAGTCATTGATGGTATTGCAACATTCTACAAATTCTAAATTAAGCACAAAATCGTGAACTTTGTGAAAGTACTGTAAGTCTCCATGAAGTATTACATGATCTGGCCCTTCCTGCTCACTAGTCACTGTAATGACTACTGTAACGCAATGTACAAGCAAATAAGTACAGGTTGTACAGCAGACATTTCAGCTCAGACATGTCCCAACGTTTTCTAAATGCTGAGTTAACAAAACCATCCCGAAATTGAGAGCAATATTTCTATTGAATTAAAAGAGGTACATTCACAAGCCTACCGGTTTACAACGTAATAGGGCCGGTTCACTTCATCAGGAGCTTTGCAGCCTCATTCTGAATTGCAGAATATGGCACATACAGTACCTGGAAATTGTCTATTTTGTGGTGTAAATGTGAGGTTTTATAAATGTGAGGAGCAGTGCTCTGTGGCTAAGGATCTGCACCTGTGGCTGGAATGTTGCTGGTTCAAATCCCGCGGCCGGCAGAGGAATCCTACTGCATTGGGCCCCTGAGCAAGGCCCTTGACCCCAGCTGCTCCAGGGGCGCTGTACAATGGCAGACCCTGTGCTCTGGCCCCAAGCTTCTCTCCCCGTCTGTGTGTCTCATGGAGAGCAAGTTGGGGTATGCGAAAAGACGAATTCCTAACGCAAGAAATTGTACATGGCTAATAAAGTGATCTTATCCTATCTTTACAAGTTAACGTGTACATTCTACTTTTCTTGCGGTTGAAATGCCCCCATCAATGCTGATTCATTCCAATCCCAAAATATAAAAACAGCGCTGCGGTTTCCCCTTTTCCTAAGGCGCTCTCTTTCGTGTTGGAGCGCCCACTCCCCCGCCGGGCCGGCCCTGGGGAGATCTACCTGCTGCTGCTGGAGCCGCATTTCTGCCACCTCCTTCTGGTCCTCATCGTGCCGCCTCTTCAGCTCCTCGCAGGTCTGCTTCAGGTGGTTGTGCTCGCGCACCAGCTGGGAGCTGTCCCTCTTCATGGCCTCCACCTCCTCCTTCAGCTGCGACTGGTCGCTCAGGAGGCGGCTGTGCAGGGTGCTGCAAACAGGGATCCCGGATAAGGGCAGGAAACAGGGAAACGTGTTCCGGAACAGCCGGCTACGGGCATTCCAGCAGTAACCCAGGTTTAGGGAAAAGTCTTTTTTTTTTTAAATCACGAACACAGTCAAGACAAGTGGTCTTCATGGCAACATCTTCACATAGCCAAGACCAACCTATTTAGCACAAACTGCGCATTTATCTATTCCTAAAACGCACAACATCAAGTCTTGTTTCATATGCATACTGTAACAAATTAAAAACATGACTTATGATTATTTGAACCAATTAACATGTTGCTTTCTTAATGCCTCTCGGTACTTAAAGTTTTAAATTCTCAGTCACTTGACTTGACTACACTGGACAATTGCGAAAAAGACCATTCTGTAATGACCCTTACAGAAAGCTGAGCATATTGTAATGTGTTATCACAGTGAGATACACAAGCAAAAGAATACAAAATCAGAGCAAGCATAAGTAGCAACTTAGTCTGTGTGACATTAGAACAGGCTGAATTTAGTGGGTAGTTTAACATGAATTACCTCTGTAAGGATGCCTGCTTTGATTTTTTTTCTCCAGTATTTTGAAAGAGCAGAAAAACTCCATCCCTCCTTTACAAAGTAAAGGAGAAAAGAGAGATCTCTTTCCACCGTAAAAGAACCCTTGAGGAAATTCTTTTTATATTATTATTGAAATTGCTTGATTGGTTTCTTTGATTATCCTTTTACAAAAAAGCAAAAGATGGATGACATCCAGTCACACTGAATAAGATCTTAAGGATTACTATCAGGCTCATCTATTCTATTTTCTACTTAATACCTCAGTATAAACAACAGCTGTAAAACAGTTGCAGAAGTAGTTACTGTTTACACTGAAATAAGAGTCTATAGACAACCCCTAATGGGGAAGCTTAAATATTTTCATGATCTCTCATCTCTCTCCAGCCTCCTTTTGTGTGCTTAACAACCAGCTGCCAGTTTCTCTCAAATGAAAGTACAGTGCGCTATCATTAAATGAATCACACTGATTATTCTGTGTCTGACATACCCTCAACACCAAGGAAAATCTAAATACAAACAAAAACAGTTCAGAACAAAATAGGCAATAGAAAATGCATGTGTGGTGACTATAACTCTGTGAAGACATAAAATAATATTGATCCAGTCTGTTAAGTACAACAGTAGACTGTGCAGCAAATGGAACATCAGCACAGATTAGGACAGTAATCCCAAATCATGGCAAGGAACAAAGCTTTTGAGAGCCCACTAGTTTACTATGGCACAGTCTTCATTCTTCTAGGAGGAAAAACAACTTACAAGGATATGTAAGGGATCACAATCACAGCTTCAAAACTGTTTACATTTTCTTTCGCGTCTCAAAATATTAAATTTGATTAATTTAATTCTCAAACTAGGGTAATTATTACACTGCACCACAGTACTTAAGGCCCTGCAGTAATAATGTGATAGAACATTGCTTCTAAGACTCAGCCAAAACCTCCTCCTCTGATCTAAAGCACTGATGCACAACTCTAGTCTCTCAGGGGCAGATCTTCTTATGAAGTTTGATCATTTTAAATCCTTACTGGGGATGCAGCACTGTTTTACAGAAAACCGCAGACCCAAGAGGCATTTGGCTCTTCAGAAGCAGAGTTGACATGCTTTATTCAGTTACAAACTACTGCTGGGTATTATGCACTGGTCTGGCAATTTCATTGTGCACTCTGAAAAGTCTTCTTATTTTTTTTTCCCAAGTGTAGCTAATAAATTAAAAGCAACAGCCTCCAAGTTGCTGAGCTAGGCAATATGTAGTGTTTCAGTCCCTGTTAGGTGAAGGAACAGCAAAGGATAAAACTATATATATAAAAATATTAAATAGCAGTTGAAATAAAAGGCAATTTGCTACAGAAGAGCTTTTGGCATCAGAGTGACAAAATAGGCTCATGTGATATTATGAACCACACAATTTTATGCAAGCAAGTCTGTTTTTAGTTTAAGAAAAACCATTATGATGCTAAAACTAATCTTAACTTATAAATTCAAAATAAGGAGATCTCACACTGAACAGATCATGTTTCCATTAGCATACTTTTAAAAAGGGACATGCCAACAAGCATAAAATCTTTTCTTTATAACTTATTTTCACATTTAACCAATCTTTTTTTTCCCCAGCAGGAAACCACTGTCACTTTAGAATATCCATTTTATTGTATTGTGTAAAAATGACCTGGAGTACAACATTTCAAATTTGTCTGGGGTGATTCTAGCAGAAAAGCAGGCATTTTGTTTGCAAAAATAAAGCAGCTGCCATTTGCTGCACACATTTAGACGCAGAACAACACAGAGAAGTCAGACTTCCTGCTGTGAGAGCTCAGCACAATTTACCCAGAAATGTATGTTTAACATCCGAAAGAAAGATAAAATAGGGATTGTACTTACTGGTAGAAATCTGCCTCTTTCACTGCCTCTTCACATCTCTTCAGTGTCTTAGTGTGCTGATTCTGTAGTGACTGCAGGTCTGCCATGACCTTCACACACTGGATCTTCAGATGCTCGTAATCATGGCTTGGTTTGGAATTTGGCCTGACAAGAAACAGTATCAGAACAGGAACCCTTATATAAAAATGTTCTCAGACTACAGGGAGAAGCATTCATTTGTGTAGTAATGCAGAAGATAACACATCAACAGCAAAAGAAACTTGGCGAAGACCGAATCACTACCCATAACAATTCAGGAAGTTAGAGGTCATTGACTTTATTTATGTCTTCAGGCCAGATGCATACATCATTGGAAATATGAGGCAAAATTCTTTCAATGGGTATTACAAATACATACCCATGTATAATAATGTCTATAATACATACCCATGTATTATAATACATGGGTATGTATTATAGACATACATTATATGTATGTCTATAATACGGATTGACAGTCCTTTGAATAAACAAGCAAAGATTCCCAGCATATGCAGTAAATCTTCTTATAAACTGCTCACCAATAAAATAAAAAACAAACATATTTGCATCTGTTTGGAAATGAAAAGTGTCCTGGCTTGACTGTTAGACTGATACTAACAATCAGAGCAGGACCAAAAGGAGAAATATCTGTAAAATTAAATTACGCAAGCTTGAAGACGGAGCTAGATGTCCCAGAACACTGGGGCACTGGACACGTCCACTGCACTCTCACTGCGATTAGACAAGACACCTGGAGAACTAGCCGCTCATTTTCACCGAGGCAGGCCGAGGGACCCTTTAGTCTTAAAGGCGCAGAACGGCCCTCCCGACGAGAGGCCTACCGACAGTCGTCGAAGGTGGTGCCAGGAGACGAGAGGGCCAAGCGCTTGCGCAGCTCGTCGCGCTCCCGGGTCACCTGGCGCAGCTGGAACAGGATGGTGTCCAGCTTTTCGCTCATCTGCCGGTTGTCGATCAGTGCTGGCGGAGGGGACGAGGCCTTACCGGTCGTCCCTGCAGGAGCAAACACGCGTCACACGCTCAGCCCACGAGGCGCACGAGGTGAAGCGCCGTCTTCCACCCCTTCCGACAGCATCTCTCTCTGCTGCGATTCAGACCAGACTTGGGGACAAAACGGGCACCTGAAACCCGTTCATTCACTGCCACTCTGAATTTCCACTGGCGTTGCAACTTATTCTTACATGCCATGGGAGTCCTGACTCCCAACCTTGGATCTTGAAGGTGAATTGTCAAGACCTGGAGGCAGTGAAGAAGGGATGAGCTGGTGCAGTTAAACTGAGCTTACCTCAAAGTTTCCAATTGACTAGCAGAAGAAATGAAAGGAAAGCCCCCTGGTCTCTACATGAGACCTGGAGATGGGAGCTACAGTTCTAAGCCATCTCACAAAAGGAAATCTTGAATTGTCATTGCACAGACCACCTTTTCATCTAAAACCATTTAATGTGTTAAGTGCAGGGCACAGGAACCAGCTGGACCAGGCCGAGTTGAAGAATCATGGCAGCAGCTGAGGCAGAGCTTTTAGGAATACAAGAACAAACACTGCAATCGAGGGGAGGCCCTTCACTTGTCGGGGAGCAGAAAATGACACCAGGATCTTTCACCTGCCTATTTCTTAAAAGAAGCCAGGGTGGCAATTTCAACAAAAGATGCGTGTTCCATACTCCCACAACACTAAGTTAAGAAGTGCGTCTTGTCCTCAGTTCTACAAGCACTGACCTGCGGTTTCTATTTAATCGAATGGGTTGTTTGTCACTTGAATACTAGAATCAGATCTGCTTGTGTCCTTCTCTGTTGAAGACTAAATTCAATTATTTTGAATTAAGACATTTAATTAATTCAATTAAGTCTGTCAAATTAAGACATTTAAGACATTTCCCTGAGACCAGGAATTCATTGGGGTTTGTATCTTTTTAGTAATGTGGTAATCAAAATTGTACGTAATATAAGGCATTACTAGTGGATCGCTCTAGTATCTTTGTCTAATTTTAACATAACATGCTCCAATTTAAATTATATGCTTTTAACTGTATATCCTAACATTGTTTACCTTTTTATTGCTTCACCACTGTCTAAAAGGCTTTAGAAAAAGTCAGAATTAACACAATTTTTTTCATGCTCTTGTGTTTCCCATTGCCTATGTTTTTTCTACCAGCATGTAAGACTCTGCACTTGTGCACATTAAATGCTATCTGCCAAGTGTGTGACCAGGCTTTTCTCTAATCTTGGATTTCATCGACAGTGATGCAGATTAAAAAATTAGCTTTACCTTAAGAAACATCTGCCCAACAGCACAACCCTTTAGCTGAAATCAAACTGAAGAAGAGGCAGAAGCCGCTAGCGGCAGCAAGGAAAACTGCTCCAGACAAATAATTAAGCAGCAAATATTTTTGGCATTGAGAACAGTGAAGTAATAATGTTGGATTCATAGGCCTTTTACATATTTTCCAATTACTTCCATTATCAGATGTAATCCCTCTGACTATTCAATTTACTTGTTGACTTGCCTAAACCTTTTTTTATACCATTTGATGCAATTTTTTTGCACCACAGGCTACTGACCATGCATGTATTTTGTTGTCTTTTAACCATCTATAGCCCTGTCTCACAGACTCCCACATGTCCAACACTGGGTCTCTTGCTGCGGCAGAGTTTTACCCTCTCTGGGGTTTGGAGGGGGCTGACGCCACGTCAAGGCTCAGCACATGGGCCGCAGCCCGCTTCAAAGGATCACTATAAAGATGATCACTGAACATACAGCACAAGCATGTGTTCTTGCTTCTCAAAAAATAGGTATTATTCAAATTTTCTGTAATAGGGAACTTTGACATTGAAGTCAAATGTTTTACTTTCTTTGTTTGCATCGCCTTTAATGTAAACTATTTCTTTCCTTGTAGCTGAGCATTTGCTGCACTGAAAGATATAACACAAAGCAGCTTCCCTTTTCTGAACCCCAGGTTCTGTCAAAGCCATCTCTTTATGTGCGTCCTTAAAGGTCAAGTGCTGTACATTGAGTGCCTGGTTTCTTTTCTACTGTCCTCACACCTTCAACTTCTTCACCTGCAGAGCACAGGCAGACAAACTCAATCTGTCGGAATCACCCACATTTCTGGCAAACTGGAGTCTTCAACGGCTTTATATAATAATGGCTTTTCATCCCACCCCCATCAAACTCCAGAAAGCAATCAGTATGCAGGTCACCTCTCCTGGCATGCCTCCAGGTGAGCACTGCTCTTTTCAAAAATGTACAGTGAGTGCCTCACTGTTTCATTAACTTGTGGCGTATTTACTTTAAAACAGACAGATGGACTGATACTAGTAATCTTTCACAGTTAAAAAAACACATTTACAAACCAAATGCTTGGAATCTGCATCTATGGTTATTTGACATGCAAAAATAATTCATAACATACTATCGTGAAATATATTAAATACGGCCTGTACATCATGCAATTTAGGAACAGGTAAAGGTTTAGTCCATTCTGAAAGGAAAAGAAAAGAGACACAAAGATTCGACTCTGAAGCCTTCTTCGGTGTGCATTTTATTTACAATACTATGATGTTGTAACATCTAATTTTGATCTGAAAGCACTGTCATTTTTTAAATTAAGGATGTCAGAATCAAATTATATTAGCCACAGTTATGTACACTAATTTATTTAATGGTGATGTATATAAATGGAGCAAAACAATAAAATGACTTTTTAAGCACTTCAGCAGTGGAGACTGTCTTTATCCCTTTTAACAAATCTACAAATACAGATTTAAGCAACTGAACTGGATACCCAAATACAGTTTTTTCAAATTCTAAACTTCTTTGTTGTGCTTCTTGCATAATATTTACCATTTGTTTATCTCTGTTGTGCATTTTACATAACATTTTACTATCAGCCTCTAATTTTATCATCTTCCTGCTTACACTGAAACTGCTGACATAAACATCGAGTCTGGAAAATGCTTTGTACTGCCACTTCTCAAACAGCTAACTGCTCTCCGTTAACAACACTGAGAGCACAAGAAGGGTTACAAAGTGGAGGAGGCCATTCTGCCCAACTAGCCCATTTGGCAATGAATAGCTAATTGATTCCAGGATCTCATCCTGCCCTTTCTTGAAATAAAAAACAGGGTATCAGCTTCAACAACATGGCAAGCTACTTCCATAACCCTTTGAATAAAGTAGTGGCTCCTGTTCCGTTTTAAATGCTGGTTTCAGCTTGTGTCCTCGGGTTCATGTAAAAATACAAGAATGGAATGTAACAGAAATGAAAAGAATACTTTAACAAAGTCCTCATGTCTACAACACCCCATGCAAGAGAGAACGTCAAGGATACTGGTTCAGACACTTCTATATGAGTTTGATATGAAACACAAAATATATTCTTAATAGCGGGAACATGATAAAGCAGGAGAAACTACATTATACCTACATTACAAACACAAAAGCCCAAGTCAATACAAAGCTACAATACTGGCACATAAATCTCAGCAGATTGTAGTTAATGGACTCTTACAAGGAGCACGTTTCTGTGGTCAGAACTCACCTATGCTGCTGAGAGAGCTGCTACTCTCCGAGTCTGATGGCATTGTAGACAACACACTGTAGGTGGACCCTGTAAACGGAAGATAAAAGAGCAGAAAAATATTCAACAATACTGTATTGAGCTGTATTTAAAACATAACATTTGTACAAAGCAACTGTCTATAGTCCCATATAATATGAAGAAATAAAACCGGTTGTCATAAACCACAAGCTGGAGTCAGCACTGTCACACATTTATATTAATTTGCTAACTTTTACATGAATCAGTTTAAAGTACTGTAGCAACTGTTTTAATTATATACATTTGACATGCACCATATTTATGCAAATTATGCTACATTGGACTCATTCTGCATATAAAGACAGGGAATGTTTGAGCAATGAATCCCATTTTTATTTAAGTTCCCTTGAAGCGCATGAAGCCGCCTCAAACATTTGCCTTTCAGAATTATTCTATTCAGCCCATTGCACAATAGGAAAAAAAACATTTCCATTTCTTTAACTTGAAAGGTTCCTCCCAAAACACAAATTATAGCCTTTGGGATTGACTGGGAAAAGATTAATTAACATGGAGACATTAAAGATGAGAAGAGGATTAATGGGCCCACACAGAAGTAGCGAGAGGTTTTTAAAAAGGAAGATGCTTCTGTCTTCTCCGACACATGGAGTTATTTAATTTTTTTTACTTATTTTTTCTTGGTAAAGCTGCTCCAGAATCATGGTTAAAAAGTAGCAATGTCTGATCAAATTAAAGAGCAGGAAAACCGAAGGCAAATAATGTGATTGCTCATACTGAATCATTTTAATACAATGCATTAGATCTTGCCGTTAAAAAATCTTTTAATGCATTTTTTTTTCCCCACAGATAAATTGAAACAGATGTTTTAATATTTTTCTCTGTAATATAAAATGTCAGCAACAATGCAATCCAACGCACAACCTAAAATTCACCAAGGACTATCAGCAAAAAAAAAGTTCAATGTTTATATGTATTCTGTTCAGTTGTCTATTATAATGAAACATATTTTAATGCTGACTGCCAAAAGATAACACTTCATCTGACGGTCTACAGTTATGAAAAAAGCAGTAAAGTATGTAGTACTGCAGTCAGATTTAAGGAACATCAAGGATGATGTGTTGGGATTAACATACCCAGCTTCAGACAGGTACTTCAGTTGACCCTAAATTAAGAGACCCTCTAAGTCTCAGGGAGCAAACAAGGAATCACAATTTCTCAAGTGAAATTAGCAAACTACAGTGAATAGTTCTAAGAACAGGTATTTTAAAATTGGCGACAGTTGCACAGGAGTTACAATAATACCATAGTGGAGGAATTCTATTTTTCTTTAGGATAAATGTCGTCAGGACCTTTTTTGAAGTATAGAACTATTTTATAACCAAGATGACACCTCATCAACTGAAGTTCGATTCTGAAAAGAGTATCTTTAATAGCTTACCGATCACAGCAAACCTGCTGTAGGAAACTTGATTTCTGGAGAGCAAAGCCTTCTGAAACCCAGACTATAGTATGAACTACACTGATTCAACTTACAACAATAGTTTGCACTTTTTGAAACCTGTTGCCCACGGGGGGTGTCTGGGTTACCCCAACATTTATTACTTTACCCATTATGAACCATCAAAAGGTGAATTGTCTTTGTTAGAGACATTTTTTGTAGCCGACACATCTGTCTGGCCTCCTCCTCACAAAGTTCATGTACCTCTACCGATGTACCAGTGATGGGTACTGATGATGACCATTAGTGGCCTTTTCTAGAGACGTTCATTCTGCCTTTAGGTTGTCGATTTGAAGGCAGAAATGGATGATAGCAGCTCTTCCAGAAGTGAAGTGATCTCCTCTGGAAAAGTGGTGGTGAGTAAGTACAAAGGTGAGTGAAGTGCAATTTCTAATGACTTTGCCACCACTGGGCTGCACCGCCTGGGTTATCTGCTGAGGGCCAGCCTCTGTCTGATGTTTGCGAGGGCGATGGTGCACAGCCTCTACTTGTGCTTCTTTTTTATGAGCGAGAGGCAGGCATGATGAGAAGCCACACAAAGACAAAACGCTGGAAAACGCGCACCAGATAAATGCCAGAAGTTACGTAGAAAAAAATAAAATGTAACTTATTTGAAATGAAGAAAATAAAAATGTCCTCTATTATTGCATATTTGTCACACTGGATGTTTTCAGATCTTTAGACAAAATCTAATATTAGATAAAGGGAGCCTGAGTGAACAAATAACACTTTATTATGATTATTTAATTTATTTAATAAACAAAGTTATCTAACACCCATATCCCCTGTGTGAAAAATTGCCCCCTTATACTTAATAACTGGCTGTGCCACCTTGCTGCAATGCCTGCAACCAAGCGCTCCCTATAATTCAATATGAGCCTTTAACATCGCTGTGGAGGAATTTTAGCCCATTCTTCCGTACAGAACTGCTTTCATTCAGAAACTTGCTCGTTTCAGGTCCCGCCATAGCATCTCCATTGCTGTTTAGGTCTGGACTTTGACTAGGCCACTCCAAAACGTCTTTTCAGGCATTCTGATGTGGATTTGCTTTTTATGTTTTGGATCATAGCCTTGCTGCATGACCCAACTACACTTCAGCTTCAGCACCCAGACGGATGACCAGCCACCCTCCTGAAGAATTTTCTGATATAGAGCAGAATTCATGGTTCCTTCAATTATGGCAAGTCGTCCAGGTCCCGAGGCAGCAAAGCATCCCCACACCATCACACTACCACCACCATGTTTCACTGCTGGAATGCGTTGTTTTTGCTTTACGCCATAACTGGACCCATGTTGTCCACAAAGTTCCACTTTTGACTCATCTGTCCATAGACCATTCTCCCAAAAGGCTTGGGGATCATCCAGGTGCTTCGTGGCAAATGAGAGTTGAGCATTTATGTTCCTTTTTGGTTAGCAGTGGTTTCTGCCTTGCCACTCTCCCACGAAGCCCGTTTTTGCCCAGTCTCTTCTGATCGTGGAGTCATGAACACTGAGTTTAGCCGAGGCAAGAGAAGCCTGCAGTTCTTTGGATGTTTTTTTAGGATCCTTTGTGACTTCCTGGATGATTTTACGCTGCACCCTTGGAGAAATGTTGGCAGGCCGGCCACTCCTGGGAAGATTCACTACTGTTCCAAGTGTTCTCCATCTGGAGATTATGGCTCTCACTGTGGTTCAGTGGAGTCCCACAGCCTTAGAAATGGCTTTGCAACCCTTTCCAGACTGATAAACAAGTTTTTTTCTGATCTTTCTCAGGAAGTTTCTTTGATCGTGGCACAATGTGCTGGTTGAATCTTTGTGCTGGCAACTTGACTCTGATGGTAAGGGTCATAATAATTGAGGTTTATATTGAGCAGGGCTGGCTGTAATCAAGCCTGGCTGTGTTCAATCAGCTGACTTTAAATTATCCCTTTAATTGGGTTCATTTAACTTTACCTTTTCACACAATGCCAGTTGGTGTTGGATAACTTTGTTCATTAAATAAATGAAATAAGTTTTAAAAAAATGTGTTATTTGTTTACTAATATTAGATTTTGGATGAAGACCTGATAACATGCAGTGTCAAAAATCTGCAATAGAGAAAATCATGTTTTCATGGGACTATAATATACGCTTCTTCACATCATGCTCAAGAGCTCAAAAATATCAGAAAAGATATATCTAAGCATTCCTTAATACTTTTTTTTAAAAAGTATTGAAACTGGAAAACCTCTATTAAAAAGAGAGACAGCCACCAAGTAATCGCTGCATTTGAATTTCATATTTCATATTACGTATTTACTGCAGTGACAACGTAATAAGCAATGAAAACAGAAACAGACTACTCACAGATAAACTTCAAGTTTATAAAGGCCATTTGAGCCAGATGCTTAAATGTGGCACACCAGAAAATTATGAAACTCTTGTTAAGTTATCACTAACACACTCTACTTACATTGACAAAAAACAATTGTTAGATGTCTAACAGATTCAAAAACAATGCAGGTTTAGATGAACATACAGTATCTTAGCATGCAAGATGAAGGACTTTCGTTCCATACTTTTGGAACACCTATGCAAAACAAGAACGGTGAATATTAAATCCGAAATCAACAACACAGAAAGGCAATCGAGGTTAATTCTCGTTTTCCATGGAGGCCAATTCGATTCATTTTAAAAAATATTTAAAAGACACTCGGCAGGATTCCACATAGGTAATGTTTCAATATACAGGATTGAATATAACAATTCACAGCAAGTGCAGACATCTTAAACTGAGCTTCGGGTACAGATACACATGAAGAGAAAGCTTACACATAGCAGTTTATAAAATAAAAACACTGCACAGAAACACTACTCTGGAAGAGACTGGAGAGGCTGCAGTAAGGCCTGTACCACATGGGTCATGGCAATCAAAGGTCACAGCAAGGCCATGAGCTCTGCTTTTACTAAGAATAGATTAAGACTGTAAAAAGAGCCCTTGCAGTGTGACTGTTGTTATGCACTAAATAAGGTTTACCTACTGTACGATGACAAGTGATTTGCTGCAGATGAAATTACAGTCTCTGTTTCAAATTCAGCATGAATGCTGATTACTTTTAAGATTTACTGGATGGCAGGGTTATGAATCAGTAGTTTGAGTAAATCAGACAGAAACAGATCCAAATATGTTGGTTGATATGCTACCAGTATTACATGTAAAGTATAATGTCAAAAGGCACTACTGCTGTGCTTGCACTCCTTTGAAGTGTACTAACAATCTGTAGTGTTGTTCAGGGTTAATCTACAACAGAACACCAAGTACATCACATCTAATTTAAAATTCCACAGCCCTTTTTACTATGAGCTTAAGAAACTTGGGAAACCTTTAGGTTCTAATTTTATCTCTCCTTCCCAAGTTAAAGGCGATGGGAGAATTCAAAGCTCTTTCAAATGTCATTCACATTCTAAAAATCACACACATCCCAAAACCCTGCTGTTTTTCTGTATTAATTAGTGTCCGCTTTGCTGTGGGCAGCACAGCTGATTCAACTTTTTGTCAGCAACCTCTGTCCCTGATGTAGGACCTAGCGCTCGGGCTAAATGGAGAGCCTGACAAATGATTCTGTTTACACACATCTCTGTACACTAAATCAAACCAACTCTGGCAGTGCTCCCACTTGCTGCGGGGGACTGGGCTGTTTGATTAAAACTGGAACTGGCCCAGCTTACAAAGTCCCCTTCCCATCAGACCACTGAAAGAAAGAGCAGTGCGCCTCAGGAACAGAGGCATCCCATGCATCAGGCATTCTTTGTTCTGTCTGCCTGCAGTTTCCCATGAGTCTGTTTGACCAGACACTGTCACAATGAGCAAGGTTCAGCCACTCACTGCTTCTTGTAAGTCACATGACCAAGCAGTGTATACAGTTCTCCAGAAGTCTGATCATTGTCTAAATAGCACACAGAGTCCAGCTCTTCATTTATCACCAGCTTCGACTATAACAAGTCTGTTTTGGTGATGTTGCTTTTTCTGCAGTCAACCTAGAAAAATGATGAAATAGGAGCGACAAGGCTAACAGCTACTGTAGTTGGCTTTTACACCGAGAGAAAACTGGTATACCCCAGCTGGATGTCTTTTTAAAAACTACTGATTATCTTCTTTCTAAATGACAAGCATGCATGATACGATATGATTTTTGGATAAATGATACTTCTTTTGCAAACTTGCCAATATCATTCAGCACGGAGAACAAAATGACACAGGCACAAATTAAATACCTGACAAGAGAACCCACGGAAGGGAAATGTCAGGCTTTAAAAGGTTTTAAAACACACGTGCAACAGATCACTACACAATCCAATACCTTTCAAGACACTAGTCAATTCTGTGATTTTCACTCTCGCAATAGTTACCCACTAACACAGGAAGCTGTTGCATGAGTAAGCTTATCCTTTTGATGTCAAATAAATCCTCTTACCACATCCTGTAGACTCACCATACCAGCGACCACATCAAACACATCACTATCACTTCAAGAAAACTTGAAGGTATTTCTGATCTTACAAATGCACTACTTAAATAAGAGATTTTTTACTCGTGTCCCCTTTTAAGGATGAAGCTGGGCAGGAGCTGGAGAATTAAAACAGAAGGCACTCTCCTGAGCCCCATGGCAGTCTGGCTCTAACCAACAACTACAAATATAACCAGAAAGGAAAAAATTGGTGAAACCTGAGGAATTAAGTTTGATAATACTTCTGTCACCACGCTACTGCTGTTACTGGATTTTAAGGTCTTCATAGTGTTAAATGTAAGTTGTACGAGGCCTTACTAATGTATTCAAACCCTGACTTGTGTGATGAGCTCAAAATTACAGTTCCCTGCAGTGCATGAACAGTTACACCTGTACATTTTAAGGGCCCTTAGCAAAGTAATAAAAACAAAAACACAAGACAGTCGTGTCAGATGCAAACCTTATTCCAAGTGCTGAATTTGTAAGCAAGCACATTTTTATTCCAATCCATTACACAGCAAAAGCAAAAGAGGACTGCACTGCCTAATAACTCTGTTTTCTGTACTTACAGCTAAAGTGACCTGTAAAGTGTCATGGGAGCCAATGAATTGGACTTCTGTTCAACCATCCTGAACTATTAGCTCTCCAACTTTAGACAACACGTGCCTCTAGAACCCTGTGCTTCAGCTGCCCAATAAAAAATTCCAAAGGCAGAAAATGAGTGTTAAAAATGAGTGGTTTCTGCCGCAGAAAGTACCAAAAATATCCAGGCTGATTGTATATGTAGTCGAAATTAGTCATTCGTTTGCCTTGTGCCCCCCCGATTGTGCCTTAAGCACAATACAACAAGATATTACTTTCCAACATGAACATTAAAAGTCAAACAGGAAAGAGTGCAATCTTCATTAGATAATCACTCTCAGAATTTTGCATGCGAATTTATACATTCTTGCTTCTGGCAATTTGGGATGCAGGATACAGTTGCCAAAGAGTGCTAACTAGAAACAGACCACTGAACTCATGTGGAACTAAAATTTGCCTATTTATAGTCATGATTCAGGACACTGCAAAATGTACTTTGCTTGGCTTTGTTTGCCTCAAAGTTCAATAATCAATAATCGCTTCAGCAATGTTTACTTTGTTAAATGCAAACAGACAAAAGCGCCGTGGCTTTCTCAGCCACAGAACTGCAAGAGCCGTGGTGCAGACTAGCACCGATACAGTACCACGCACTGCAGTGATCACACAGCCCACAGGGCCTCTCTCACTGGCCAGCTCAACCATTTGATCTGTTTGGCCGCCTTTAATTAGCTTATGGAGCTTAATTAATTCTCAGGCAGACAGCAACCGAACAGACTTCCATTAGAATGGATTGCAAAAAATGAATTTCGATGTGGGTTTGGACTGGACGTAAAAAAAAAAGATCTGGGATAGAAAGTAGATTTTTAAATCTGTAAATCAAGACATATCTGCTTCAATGCCTTTAAGTTGGGGGAAAATTCACAATTATCTATAACAAAAAAACATCATTCCTCTACGTTTTTGGACACGTGTCTGCAAACAAAACAGAACCATACTGGGCAAGAGATTTTTAAATATTGTCACAGCCTGGTCTTCACAGTTTCAAATGCTATTCAATTGGCAAGAAAAGGAACTGTAGTGCAAGGTCTCAATCCATACAATTTATAAAAAACATATGACTTGCGGCATTTCTTTCTTACAGAATTTCACTTAACTGTGAACGACTTCCCAGGGTTACAAAACCCCAGCTCCTCAACAGCATTGGAGCAGGTCACTGCGTACACGGTGCCCTACAGTACACCAGTAAAGACCCAATCACATTGCAACTACACCTACAGCAAGAAGAATTACCCCCACACATGTAAACTGGCAAACAAAAGACTCCCAGGATAGGGAGCACACAAGGGGCAGAACATGTAGCCCTGTCAACAGTCAGCAAACAGGACTTTCCTACTGGGTGTGGTTTGTTCAAGTGTCAACACATTTTAAAAGATCACGGTGACAAAGCACCCTTGTGTAATGCAGAACTGCAGGGGTTCAAACGTTTAACAAAAGACAGCAGCATAGAATTAATAAAGATGCAAAGAAGTGGTTGACTTTTATGGCATCTTCATGCAATATTAGAAATCTCCCTTTAACTCAAGCAGCATGTTCTTTTCTTCTCTTTCTCCGAGACTATACATCCCTTCTGTAACACCAACTACAGTAGATGGTTCTTTCAATAAATGTACCTGAGTGATATCTAGCTCAAATCATATGCTGAAATTGTTAGCACACCCTAATTAAGTTATTCACTTGCAGGACACTAAGTAAAAACTACTATGATAACATATTACAGTATTTTCACATGTCTACCTTCTTCTAAAGCAGCAATCATTAACTTCTACACATTCCTGATCACAGATTAGTTTCATGATTTGAGGAGCTGAAATATTTTTTCTTAAACAAGCTTATTCTTTTTGTACTTCGTGTCTGATAATCTGATTTTGCAAACTTTTCACACAAAAGTATAAAACAAAAGGCTAAAAACAGGCACTGCTGCCCTTTACCACATTGTTAACCAGATGCATCTTTGTTATTCAGTCTTTGAGTTTGAAGCAAAAACAACTGAACCTAACTAAAAGATATATGCTAACTTTCACTTAGGTGTTACTGCAAAAGCCACATTAGCTCAAACCTGTTAGAATGCAGGTCATTAGAAGAGAAAACAGAGCTGTATTCTGTATGTTAAGGTTGAAAAACCATGATAACCCGATCACCTAGAAACCATGTCCTCTTTGAATTCAATCTTGCCGGAGAAGGAGGCATGTTCAGATGAACAAAAACTGCTCACAATTCTGTCAGACTCTAAGTGACTTATTTGGACTTCAGACCAGATGAAGTATGTTCTGATCTGTGGCACCCTGCATGAAATACCTATGGACTAAATCACAATCTTTAACCTGCCTTTCATGTACAACAAGACTCACTGCCTGGAGAGGAGGCAGCCACTGGGCTCTGGACCTCCAGAGATTTATTCTCTCTCCCCCGTGCCCAAAGGTCTGCTACACCTGTAAAGAAAACATCTGCTGCCCATATTTCTGCAGCAATCTGTTGTGTGCAGTGCTGTAACAAAGACCGATCAAACAGAAATGCAAGCACCTCACTGAGGAAAACGATACCGCCTCTCTAACAGCAACAAGTCGAGAAAAAGTAGTAAAATTCAACCTTCAAATGCAAGGTGAAACAGAACACATCCTGACTGCTCTGGTTTGGCCTTAACTTGAAGTCCTTAAAAAAAAAGTAACATATATCCAGCTCCTTTGTCATTTAAAAAATAAAAGTAAATGTTTCAAGTTGACATTTGAAAAAGAGATGTGAACTTTAGAAAATTTCTGCATAATGACATATCAACTCTTTGTGAAAAAGCAGGAAACATGTTAGAATATCCATGTCATAGATGTTTCTTGCATTCTACTATAAAACAAGCTTCGTTAAATACACAGGACTGGTTAAATATGAATTTCATCCCCAGCAGCAAGCTTCACAACTCCCAACAGGTACTAATTAATAATCTACAGCAGAGAGTCTGGTGAGACAATTTATTAATACGTCTCTGACAAGAGTCCCGATGTATGATTAATTAATGTCTACTTGGGGGATGTTCTGGCTGTTTTTTTCCCCTCCATATATCCGTATGGTACCAATGAAGGCAGAAAAAATGGAGTCTAAATTCAACCTCCAGGATACCTCCAAGTGCAAGAATCATAAGTGCAATCGTGTCGTTCAAGCAGGTAGCTGCGTCAGCATGCGTAGGCTGCAAAGGAACAAGTAAAAGGTTTATTCCATACTGAAAAGAAGAAAGGAAATGCAACGTTTGGGCTGTGGAGCCTTCTTCCACAGCTGAAACATTGTGCTTTCTCTCTTCTCCTTTCAGCATGGAATAAACCTTTTACATCTAATAATGTCTTGTCACCTTGTTCAAATGTAACCACAAAGTAAGGGATTAGCCAGTGCAGCAAGGGTAAATCTGAACTGTGTCCGGCGTGATACGCAGGCACTGAAGCAGCCCCTGAAATTTTGGTAGTTAATGTTCTTATTAAAAGAAAACTAAATTGTGAGAGAGGACATGAAGAATACTATAAAAAAACCCCATCACTTCTTATAGAATGAAAGCTTTATTTCTTCTCTACTCCTGGTACTTACAGATCTTTTGAACAATTTGCAAACTCCATTCATGCTTAATACAAACGCCGCCTTCTTACCCGAAACAAGCATTTTATTTAATATGAAATTGTACCGCGCAAACAAATTTCAAATGATACATTTATGCCTAATAATGAAAGAGATGTATTTTCAGACTTCAAGTGGGAAAACATGCCTGCTTTGTTCCCAAAATTAAACACAGAAAATGCATCGGTACGGCACAGACATTAGAAAATAAATGTTCTTTTTAGAACTCAGAAAATAAATTCTTTAGAATTCAGATAAAACAGATGTGCATTTTTAAAATGAAATCTGTCAGTTGCAGTCTGTCTTGCATTGTCAGTCTGTCAGTTTTTGCATGGCTGAATTACTTATTTAACCATTATTGCCACTAAGGGAATTGGTCTTGTACATCAAAAGCTCATAAACATAACATACGTGACCATAAAACCATAACAATAGTACAATACAGTACAAAAGTAGCAGTCAGCTACTTGCTTCTAGAAAATAAGATTAAAAACAAGAAATCAGATCATAAAGAGTCTAAAAACAACAATAACAAGACCCCTACCTGCACACATTTTTTCCTTATTCAACAATTAAATGTTTTTCAGTATAAAGGAAGGAAATGCTCTCTAAGACTTTATACAGGGGATCTGGTACATCCTCCCAGGGGGTAGGAGAGTATACTCTATTAAGAGTGAATAAGAGAGGTCATGTAAGATTTGATGTGCAAAATGAACGTTGCTCTGTTAGACACGTTATTGAGCTCAAGGACATGCCGGTAATCTTGCCAACAGTCTCATAAAACTCATAAAAAAGTGTCAACTTTGATGCATTAAAACTCTTCCTTACAAATACAACCTCTGTTACATCTTATTAGCGGCAGAAGTCAATTTAAAATCGATACTAGTGCCTAGGTATGTATAGTAGTTTTTCCCATATCGGTCCCATTAACAGTTACATGGATCATAGGAATAGAACATTTCTTTCTAAAAGCAATTATTTTACACAAACCTTCACAAACTTATTTACAAGTCTTACCCATATGGAGTGTTCCAGGCTACGTTCCTGAAATGAAACTCTTTATGATATATAGTGCTACTCCTCCCCCTCTTCTATTTTTCCTGCCTCTCCAGGACAGTGTGTATCCTCTAGTGCTACATTCATCCCATTCCAACTGCCTCCAAATTAGCAGGCAATTATGATGTTTCCATCACATGCATTTTGCTTCTCATAATTCCAGAAGTAAAGTAAAAGCACTTCCTCCTTTGTTTTTACCTTCCACCCTCTTTTTGACTTTTTCTCAGGCATCTACATTTTGGATTTTCTTTCAGCTTTTCCACATATTCTTTCTAGTTGGAAAAACTCTGAAATTCTCTCTGGATCCTTGCACCAAGATAACTTATACCCTTCCGTTTTTCCAGTTAATTAACTGCAGTGTCCAAGAATGCAGAAGTGTTCTTACACACAACAGGTCCTCATCCATGTGTTCTGTGTCAATGGATTAACATTTGAAGTTGTTCACCTTTGCCCAGTGATGGTAGGATTCCTGAGGAAACCACCAATTTGGTCCCGTTTTTCAGTTTGTTGTCAAGGTGTTGGATGTAGTTAAGGATGGAAAATGTACCTACGTGGTTCACACTACTAGAGCCATTGCCTTCCTTATTTAGGAGCACATTGACTACAGTACATGCATGATATTGGCCAGCATACCATAGAGAGAGACAGCACAGAAAAGACGGACTATTTGCTCATGAGGAAGCAATGTACCGGAGGTACCTATTCATGTTATGCCCAACTTATATTTTTAGATCCTCTGCAAACGTACACTTAATAGCCACAGAACATAGACAAATTCCAGTTGTTGGTTAATCTCTGCTTGCTCATCTACAAGGATTTATCACGAGAGATTTCTCTGAAACAGAATGTGTCTGATACTTTAGCAAATCTGGAGCATGTAGTTGCGTAAGACCAGAAACAGATGTAATAGCTCTCTACTCTGATATTCTCCACTGACAGAAATGCTTCGCTGCACAGGATTATAAAGAATTCAGATAAAATGAATTGCGTGTAACGAATTTTATAAATGCAACGTTCAGTTGTGTAAGGTAAATATTATATTCTGGAGAAAAATGTTTTCCAACTGCAAAAATATACATTAAAAAAAGGATCAAGCAAAGCTATAAAAAGACTTATGTTGAGCCTTTTCATATGACAAGGACCACATAGATGTACATAAATGTTATTAGAAATAATAGAACAATACCACATTAGAATAAATTATGGGTATACATCATGTACGGAGTCCTTTGGAAATGCAACAATACCAACCATAAAAAAATCGAGGGCACAACAACTCATCAGTACCTGGCGGGCATGCCACAGACATCCTGTTCATTCTTAAGGCTGATATTCCCAAGAGCCTTTTCAACTGGAGAAACCTCAACACTGGACAACTGATAAGAGCAAAGACAAGGGCAACAGCAGAGCTATGTTTAGGAGTAAGGGTCAGACTTGGGAAGAAATCAAGATGGGAAAAAAGGAACAAAGTAGCCTGGAAACATCAGCTTTGCGTGCCTGAAAACACGCTCTCAAGTGTCCATACTTTATGTAGGTGGCTCAAGGTTTTACCCTTTAATTACTGTATTCTAGTAACATGAATCAGAAGCAATAATTCTTGCCTGACTGACAGCCCTCAGTATGGACAAGCTCCTCTTCATACACAACGTTCTCCCCCAGCATGTTTCTCGCAAGGCAGGTCGAGTTGCAGGGCTCCAGACATGTGCTCCAGCCAACATGCGAGAGTGCTTCTGTTTCTAACCCAACAGTGTCCACTGCTGCCAAATACCGATCTCTGCTGCTCTGAAGCGGCCACGTTCATTAAGTCATTCCAGTTGCAAAACCCATGAGCCCAATTTTTACTCACAACCACCCAGCAACAGCAAGAACCTAAGACAAAATAACTCTTTCTACAGTTTATCTCAAAAACCACGGCAGCTGGCAATACAGCAAGACTGTATTCAGCTTATTCATCACAGCTGTGGGAAAATAAACAATGGAGTAAATGGCAGACATTTATCTATGCAAGTGCAGGTCCATTCTTCTTAGATTTAAACTAGTTCTGGGTTGACTAAAAGGTGCTGCAAAAAACAAGGGATAATTGATGAAGAAATTCAAATCAAGATGCATTGCTAATCTTTTCTAACGATGTACAGCCCTATTCAAATTTCACTATTTTGAAATTCAAGTGTAAATGGTCGCAAAGCACACAGAAACTGTTTACTTGTGCAAAACGTTGTCGCTTTTTTGCTTCAATAGAAACATTCATCAATAAGCACCTGACATCTCTTCAAAGTCAGCTGGAACATTTTTGAAGAATTCAAAAATTTGTAGCCCAAGAAACCGATACACATTCAGCGGTGAGCAAGGCAGACCAAGGGAAATGAAAAACAATTCAGAGAGCTTCTTGTTACACACTGTCAATCTGTACATAACTCATTATTCTCACCAGTGGGTTTATCTGGTTCACATCCACTGGGACACTAGTTGACAGCCTCCACAGTCCATAAACAGAGCAAGCTGCTGACAGCGCAGTTTGAACAGCCAAGCCTAAAACAAAGGCCTTCTGTTTCTGCCCAGGCCTTCTTTTTCGCTGTGCCGTAAAGGAACCAGTTGGCCCAGTAGTAAAGAGCAGATCAGCTCATTGTGACCTTAAGAGCAAATAACAAACTAGTGTAGAGTTACCCTAGTTGAATGGCTTGATGGCAACTGAAAAGAGTTACAGCTCAGGTGAGGTACCAGTAGCCGGATCCTCATTAACATGAGAGAAGTGCACAGCCTTTAGAAGGCACTAGACTTGCTTCTTAAAGCAGTCAGCTCAGATTTGTCTGAAGCCTTTGATGTTCAAAATGTGCGGGAACCACAGTTATACAAGCAATTACCTAATATGGAATGCAGTGAAGCCTAAAAGCTCATCCAAATCAGAGAGATTAAAAATCATGAATGATTTTGCATCACATTAGCATCACCATCCAGAAAGTGTTTAATAGATACAGCAGAAGTATTTTCTTCAGAGAATTAAGACATTAAGTGGCTGAAATAAAACTTCAGGATCTATGAACTTTAAAAAAAAACCTTATTAGCAAGTAGAAAAATCAACAAATAAAGTGTGTACTACATTTTAACACATCGCCAGAAACACTGCAAGGTTATCATCATTGATAGCTACTCTATTGGCAAATTATAATGTATCAAAATGAAATTTAAGGAAGGATATCCTTTGTAACCAAACCCCTTGTTTGGGTTTACTTACACTTCATAGTATCTTCCAACAAACTGTTTTTCTTTAAAGTTAAAGGAAAGATATTTTCATCTTGAAATAGCCAAGTTTTTGATCTCTAAAACAATTAAGAATTTTCTGTTTCCCTTGAACTTTCAGTGCAATCAAACAGCAGACAGAATCAACCATTTTCCCCTCCTTCACTGCTGTGCTGCTAGAGCACAATATCTGGATCCTTGTTCCAGATTTTTCCAGATTATTTCCAGCATCCAGCATGACTGGCCAGATGTTCAGTGCTGTATCTTTAACAGACGAGCAAAACAATTGCATCTAGTATGATACTTACGGAAACCCACGCTCATTTCATAGCTCCAAGCAGCAGAAATCAATATTGATTTTCCACCTTCCATAGTTCCAAGACAAAAGCAGTAAAGACGACAGAGCTAAGAAATCGCAGATATGTAGACTGTGGGCCTACAGCTGGGCTGATTTTGACTGGAGAACATCCTTCAGGCAAGGCTACTAGACAAGTACCTCTTCTTGTCTGTGAAATATGAATACACAACGAATGTGCCTTATGAAAACTTGGAAATATGAATGACACCAAAACTAATGCCCAAGTCAAGTGATACAATGTGTGCCAAATAAAGCAAAACACTGATTTTAATCATTAAGGTAAGGATGGATTTTTTACTAAAGCTAACGGTTCTTAAATGGTGGCTTAACTGTTCATAGCGCTGCCTGTGGTGAGCGTGCTACATTAAGTTAGAAAAACAAAATAAAATCCACTGGTATCCTTAATTAGAAACTTTTTTGTCTTTTGTTTGTTCGCTCGGTCTAGTCAATTTTATCGGTGTCATTGACAAACACAAAAAGAATCCAGGAAAGGTTTCCCGATGACTGGGAGACACCTCTCCAACCCACCCTGGTCCCGCTAGCCTGCTGGGTGTGCACATGGCGCAGGAACGGAGAGAGGCATGGGAGCGCTGCTGCAGACCCAGCTGTCTGCCCGATGCCCACTCTCTATCCGGGATGCTCGTGCCACACGCTGCCCAAGGCATGGAGCAGACATTCGCTCTCCGTTCGCCGACAGAGCAATTCTGTCAGCCGAGCTGTTTCACCCAGGAAAGAGAAAAAGTGAGGAATACTTTCCCCACACTCCAAAAAATAAAGAGAAACACTTGATGGAGCGGAAACCTCAACGATTAAACAATTGAATATTTGAACTCTTCTGCAACTTTATTACCAGTGAACTACTTAGCCCGGCACTTCGTGCAAGACCTGTTTCTACGCTGCATTTAAAACCAAAGCAGAGTGCTTTTAGCGTGGTAGCTCTACCTAAGAGGAAGGCAAAGAAACCACCATACATTCTGAAAGTGCATCTACAATAATATACTACAAAACTACCAAATAAAGGGACTGACTTTTGCCACCTCTAGCCAAGAACTTGAAAGCATCATACTGTATATGGTTTCGAGGTCTACTGTTTTTAACATGCACTGCATAAAGAAACTGTAGTCAATTCAGGTTTCCTACTATTACTACAGTATTTCCATCTGAAAATATCAGCTTTCTGAAGAATCAGCTAAGTGTGACATATTCACAAACAATGTGCGACACCAGTGACGGAATGGTGTAATTTTAAACCTCTGCCCAATTCCGAGTCATGTTTCCAGTGCTGCAGCTGCGTCAGCTGTCTTAAGGCCGCAGTTACTTTCACAGGAAAGCAATCACAGGTGAAACAGCACTTCAGAACACAAATTACACAGTTATTGAATTTATCTGAAAACATTTTCCTGCAAAAACAGATTTTAGAGGGCTTCCGATTAAGCCCGATACAGCACCATACTACTATCAGAGATTCAAAACACTGTCTTATTTTCTCTGCCACACCTCAAAACTGTGCACTCAGACAAATAGAACCAGTATTTTTATCTGGTACAGAAAGCAAAGACAAAAGAAAAAAAATGTTCAGACAATTCCTTAAGAAAACTTGTATCGCCAGTTAATTCAAGAACGCAAATTTAAAGGGAAAATCAGTGTTTTTAAATATTAGTTTATGATTTGCCTAAGTAAATATTTAGTAGTATAATGTCTTCATATTAATACTGTCCGAAATGTGCAGTGAATTATTCACCAATAGGATGCAACCTCCTTCACAAATAAAAACTAGTGAAGGCTGTTTTTAATCGTAGAAGAAAATCTATAATTCAGCTAATGAAATTTCAATTAAGCCTCATTAACTTAAGAATTTGGAATTACCTGACATGAATCAGAATTAAATAAACTGCTTCTGGATTTCACCTCCCCCCCCCCCCCTTAGCTGTGGTCTGTCTTGAAAAGTATCAGTACTCAGCACTCAGAAGCCATCACGTCTGCTCCAGCCAGTACTGTCTTTAAACGAGTGCTGAGACACAATTCCACTCCTGAGGAGTGAGAAACATTGAACATTTTCAAGCATATTTGATAATTGTGCTTTAAAAAGTAATCATGATGCCAGACAAGCACTGTTCATGAACCATGACGTTCAGACTACAGACATTTTAAAAAATATCGGCAGCAAAGACCCAGAAGAGAAAATGAAGGCACACTTCCCAAACAAAATAAAGGAAAATTAAAATAGAGTACCTGGGTATATTCATAAATCGTCCTCCTTCCTGTTCATCTTTGAATACAATTTTTTTTTCATTGCCAAATTGCATGTTCTCCTGAGGAAACGGCTGTGTTCTGATGTAAGCTTCATGGAAATGTGAAGCGCCTGCAAACCTATTCAACATAATAGCGGAATAAATGCTTCTCATGGCAGATAAGTCACCCAAGACTTCCAAATGAGCTTTATTAATTACACAACACCTAAGCCCATAGACTCTGGGATGTCTCCAATTAGGATTTGACAACAGCACTCAGTATCAGTGTGAAGCTTAAGCAGGTCAGTGATGAGTGCTTCTGCAGTGCCTGTTGCTGCAGTTAATTCCTCCATGTTCACAAAAAGGTAGAAATCCATCTGATGTAACCAATTAATTTTCAGATTTGATCTAGGAGTGCTAAATTTATTTCCAAAGAAAAGACACTGTGGATTTGCCCAGCACAATCACTGATTTACCTTGAATGGAGAAAAACATCAGTCGGTCAATGTGTTTAACTATTTCTGAACAGACTCTCCCTTGCTAACTTCTGCCTCCGGCCTAAAATGTCTGTCTTCCTCAGTTCTCTTGTCATTGTTTTATAAGAAGTAGAAAACACTTCTGTACCTTTTGGAAACCAAACTGTAAAATGTGCTAATGATCAAATAAAAACAATAAAAGATTTGCCAAGAACAAGAACAGGAAACACAAACTGAGAGTCTTTGAAAATCACCTGAAAAGGGACAATACAGGGGGAAGTCTTAAGGACATTTAAGGTAAACCAAGATGTCTCAACATGCCCTGCCTCCTGGCAAGCTCATCAGATCATTTGCATACAGTATAACGCAGAAACTGGGAACACCTGGACTTTGGAAGGAGAGGCAGTGTTCATGCTAGGTAAGGAAAAAAGCACAGAAAAACATAATTGCTTTCATTACCAGGGTGAATGATGCAAATGACATTTACCTCTAATGCTTATTAGCCAGTAGAGTGCATCACAGCCTCTTACAGAACATATAGAAAGATCTGCTATACTGAAGATGTCCTAGAAATGTTTGCAAGCTCACCATCATATACAAGTTAGTAGTATTTGAACATTAATAAATGTAAAAAACTGTCAGAATGGATGTTCTGAAAATTGGTAGGATAACAAAAAGATTCATCAAGAAAAATCAGAACAGATGCACCACAATAGCAAACCCTTAGGATTTAATCTCATCAAGGATCTCAGACTACATTAAAGCAGAATGAGGAAACCTTAACTCAACAACCTGCTGAAAAAAGCATTTTTCATAATATATTACATTTAATCTATTATGTATTTAACCTGTTAATTATACCTAGTCAGCCTAGGTAATTTGGGCTAAAACTGCTTAAGCAAATAGCCTATTTTTACAATAATTCTGACCCCTTGTGTATATAGCTATTCTTCTTTGAACAATACGTACCATGTGGTTTCCACTATGCTTGTATTCTCATATCTATTCTGCACTATATTCAACAGGCCAGATACTTTTACCACTATGTTTAAAGGCTCTCAGTATAACTACAGACCTGTATATTTTTGACTCTGTGTCAATATAAGACTACACAGCACGTTTTGCAGTTACTGAGGGGATAATCGTAATGCTTACTGAGAGGCAAAAATGAGAAAGCTAGGAAGTAACAAGAATACCTCCTAATCATGACAGGATTCTCTCCCAGGAGAAAGGAGATTTATATGCCCTGTGGGGCCAGAGAGAATATTGCCAGAATTGAAAAAAAAAAACATAGGTGGCACTCATTGGGGAACAAACAAGTACTTCCAAACTGTAGTTTAATTTCTCTTATCCTGCCTAACAAAACTGTACTATAGTTTAGGTCTTGTGGCTCCTCAACTGTCTTGAAAAATTAGAATGGTTTTGCGTTACTTACAATTAAATGGTCAAAATGTCCTCTCCACCATTCTGAGTTACATCATACATGAATTTTAATTTATATATATTGTAGCTTGCAAAACTCAATATGCCTTTACAAGATATTACATTTATTAGCAAAGTCATGAGCAAAGCGTGTCTGGAGACGGTGGGGGCTGACAGGACTGCGGCGCCGAGGAGGACACTGCTGTCATTTTGGCTCATGAACTGCTCTTCTCATCCGGCTTAATCGAACAGGACAGCGCTCGTCACCCATCACATGCTTAACCCTCGCGGCTCTTCAGTGCACTCACACTCCCCTGTGAAGTGTGGGGCTCCATTTAATCTTGGATTTTATTGAACTTGCAACAAAAATAATTAAACCAATGAAAAAATCATTGAAATGACACTAACAGACCTGTCATAAAAATGGGACAGAGACACTTTATGGCTAAAAGTTTATTGACTTTTCTCCTGAATTAATGGAGGACCATGACCGAAAGCTATAGCACTTAGACCACCACTCATTGACTGTTTCCCTTTTAATTTAGCATACCACTTTCAGTCTTTTTACAAAGAGAAAATCATCGATCCTTCAGTGCAGAAGTGAAAGCCCAGCTTTGCTGGTTACCCTTTTCTGAAGAAATACAGTGGCCGTGCTCTGAGGAAAAAGGGGGTTTAGGGTTTTTTTAAATGCCATTTTCAGATGCTCAGGGCCAGCTACCACTCCAATGCCAAGGCCTCACATTCCTGCAGGTCTAAAAACCTCAAAAGCGAAAATGTTTTGGCATCGAATTTACCTCCATTTGTCTTTTTGCAGCTTCTTGCTCCAATCTCATGCATGTATAAACACAGGCAGACAATACTAAATATGTTGTCTACATTAATGGAGGGTGAAGTTCTCCTCCCTCAGCAAATCCATAAGACAACCCCCCCTCTAAGGACTGGGTCCATGACAGAAACCCCTGACAAACAACTCTGCCACCAAACACGGAGTTGGACACCATAATCGGACAGGAGATTCCTCATTTTTTATATAATTGGTATCCTAAGAAATGTGGAACATTCCCATATGGCAAAAAAGGTAAAGACCCAATATCACCTTTGATTAATGTCGCTCTGGGCTCATTGAATTATCCCAGTCCACAGTGTAATGGGATTCAAGAGGTTTAAACTGCTGATAATTCAGTTACTGTGTTACTCATTTTATTACCAATGACATTAACCAGCTTTTCTGTTAATTTCCACCCCACTTAATCATGGCTAAATGACTAGATTGACACATGCTGACTGCACACCTAACATGACACTATTTGCCTGCACAAAATTAAAGCAAAATGTTTTAACCCACCATGAAGCTTATATAACATCTCAAAGTAATGTTGGAAAAAAAAGCATTTCCATTTAAAGAGCAAGAGCAGAATTAAGTTTTTATATAAATTCTCAGGTTAACTTCCCTCATTGCATAGCACATTTCCCTTACAAGATCTTAGCAGCCTGGAGAACAGGTTTTCATGGGAGCACGATGAAAGAGCTGCAGATGAATTTGAATTCTGGATTGCACTAGAAGAGAATATGAGTATCTCAGGAAACACCTCTGTTCAGCAGAGCTCTTTACAACATACTATGCACTAGACCGTGCTCTCCTGATGACAGTTCTGCTCAGTCCCAGTTCAGCTACATTAAAAGAGAACACCATCACTCGGGCCTAAAACTTCAAGCATTGACTTCGGAGCAAACGGATGTCTAATTTTTAGTATGTCAATTCCAGACAAATGTCAATATTATTCAGAATTCCACCAGCATCATCAAAAGGCTTTAAACCGCAATCAACTCCTGATATTATTTGCTTGCTCAACAAATAACAGTACCATTCTGCCTGATCACATCTGATAAAGAGTCTTGTGGCGAACAAATTCATATACACCAGGAGGATAAGAAGTGATTGATAGTAGTGCACAAAATATGGCACAAAACTATTCCATTTTAATGTTTCAAAACAAAAAATCTGTCACATTGTAAACTAAGTATCATACTACAAAATGTTAGCCTTTATGTAAAAAACACACAGCTCTTAAATAAACAAGGCTAAAACGACCATGCCTAACATACAGAAAACGGACATATCTATTTAAAATGTAAACCCTGCAATCTAAAACCAATAACGGAGAGTGCCACAGACCTGCAGTACTATCACACCGTAATATGAATTACGCTCAGAAGGCACGAAAAACATTGTTAACACTGCACCCTGGAAAGCTGCCACTCATCTGGTCTGTGCAAAGTCTCAGAAGTGTACCTTAATTTTGGGGTATAAGATTTAAAAATACAAAAGACAGGCTCCTGTTTGGAAAACACACACCACAAAAAAAATCAACATTATATTGTTGAGGACAGACTCCAATCCAAGAACCAAAACCTTGAGGTACCGTGGTGGTCTCTGGTTGCCGTAGTGACCAGTATGCTGCGGTCACTCTGTGGTTGCAGTACACAGCCATATCAGCAACTTGGCTAAAGAACATCCTGGTAAATGTTAATCTGTAATTAGAGACATTCAAAGCACAATACCGTGTGTGCAAATAGGTGCAAACCATCAGTATTGCAAAAAGGCAATGGATGTCAAAAGATTGATTGTATTAAAATTTTGCTTCTTATATACCACATTGTAGATTATGTTGCACTAAAAAGTTTAGATTCTGTAATATTACAAAGTTGTTAATATTACTGCTCTCAAAAACCTTAAGGAAATTTCTACAAAGTATCTGGCATTTATTTCTAATGACAGGTATTTAGAACACCAGAGAACCTGAAGTAAAACAGTGAAGTATTGCCTAAGGTATGAAAATCTGCTTTTACTTAATCTTACACGCACAAGCTTATGATTTATACTGAAAAAACATTTTAAATTTGCACTGCTATGAGAAATAGTCTTTATTCAGTTTGCACTGACTTAATGTTTGAAAGGTTAACATTTCTCTGACACTTACAGCTCTTAAATAAGAATAAGATATGTGTGCTGTACTATGAAAAAAGAACATCTTAGTGGAACTTAACTTGAAGCATGAAAAAAACTATCATGTTTACACTTTGAAACCCAAAGGAATTGGCTGGTGAACTGCAGTTTCGTAACTCATAGACCACCCTCAAACAAAACATTGCAATTAAGTCCACGGCATAGATTTTAATTATTGCTATAAGTACAAAACAAATGTACTGCCAGGGTAAAAACTGGCAAGGCTCAGTACAGTATATCTTAACATCATTTATTCTAAAGATCAAATCTGTTTTATAATTTACTCCATAATTACATAACTAAACAAAAAGGATAAGACACTATTGTATTCATTTATACCGAATTCCAAAACCTCCATATCACTGTATACTAATGTCTGATTAAATGTAAAAGACGCTACATCACACCATGCCATAAAAACCATGATGACATGGAAAAGGATGACAAATTTTAAAGCGAAGATTACTTTTCCTCACTTTAACTTGTACCGACTGCACATTCATAAGGAATATGAACGTCTTCTGAACAAGGTGACCGAAGAAATCGTAAGGATCTTTTCAGGGCTACAGGGCTTTGGATGTGAATATTTATATGAACAATCCAATAGGAGGAAGGAGGAAAGCTTGTGAAATAGTGTCACTCCAAACCAGCTGACGTTGTTTTCGTTCTGGAAATTTATTAGCTCCCAGGAAAACGTACATGGATTCTTACTTCATGTTAGTAACAGTATTACAAACCTTTGGGAATCAAGGACAGAGAAAATACGACGCTATCTTTTCTGTATTATCCTGAAGCTGAACCTCGAAAATGCTGTTTATTATCGTTGTTCACAAATAGAAAATGTCAGTCACAATTTTATCGAAATGAATCGGACAATGAGATTTTTTTTATGCAGCTGTTCCATAAACTGCAGAGAACTTCTGTTAAAGCAAACCCAGTCATATGGTCTAAGCACCGAGAAAACGCAGGTTTGTTTCCAGAGAAAGCGGTGTCCTTGGTCACGTGTGCACGATTCTCCTTCCATAATATACGATTAATTTGAAGGCAGCACTTCTCTTGAATTGAATGTTTACTATTCCTCCACCGCTTTCTAATTTGTATATTGTTTAATATCATACAGCACGTCACCGCAGCGGAAAGATCCCAAAAATCTCTGCACAAAAGTATTTTTAACAACCACGTCTTACATCAAACTTCTATAGCATGCTTGGCACAGAGCTGGTGAACATTATACGTTTGCCATTACGACTCATTCAGAAAAATGATGGGAGAAAACACATCCCAGCAATCTATAGTTTGGGCAAAGAAATCATCCAGCAAAACAATTATAAAAACGAGAAGATAATTCAAACCACACCACCCACCGTGTTTAAAATGTTCACGTATGGCAATTTAATGTTTTGGCCCCCAAAAAATAATTGCAACGAAACATTTTTAGCTGACCCCTTAAGCTAACGACTGCGTGACTAGCAGTTTTGTGCGCATTTGTAGCTTTGAGAAACGGACCTTTTGCACGGTGAGGAGGGCAGCCCACTTCTCTCTCTTCTGATAGAAAAAGACGACCCTTACCCGAAGAATGGTCCAGAGGTCCTCCGCCGTTTATGAAGAGTGCGGAACACAGGTGAGGGTGTGTCTTTTCCAGAGCTACACACAGGTCTGGGAAATGGTCCCTTTCCTTATTCATCAGCATCTTCAGCAGAAGGTCCACCTTCTCCGAGCTCGAAGAACAGTTATTGTCCAGTTCGTACTTCTCCAGCTGGCTGAGGGTACCAGCCTTGCCCAGCAACTCCACGAGACTGTCTGCATCTGTAATGGACTCCAATAAGTTCTGGTGGCATTGATCTAACAACTCTTTGTGCTTAGGTTCCATTTCTGTTTGCTTCGTCCGGTAAGGTTTACCTCGGCTAAATTCCTCAAAACCGCCAAAACGATACCGCAGGAACTTCTTCTTGGTGGTCAGTTTTAGGAAATCGGCACCGCAGCCATGCTAATGAATGGCTGAGTTGAGCAGCTTTTCATCACAAATTGAAAGAGACACAAGTAGCCATATTTGTTGCCTAAGGCTGTTGACTGCACTAAGAAACAGCAGTACATGTTTTTACCCTGCTCCTAAAACTCCTACATTTTTCCCGTTTTCCTAACGTCGTTCATCGTAAACAGCTGCAGCCGCCTTCGCCCTTTTCGGTCGGTCTTTTTGCCTTAATTCGCCGACGGAACCGATACAAAGTCACGCAACTCTCTAAGAGCTCCCCAGCAAAACTGCAAGCTCCGCCATGTCTCGGCAGCCCAGCAGCTGCTGCCCGCTGTCAATCACGTCTCCCTACACTAGCCATGTAAGGTAAAGTAAGGCGGAGCTTCCGACTGACACACCTGGCCATCACGGGGCGTGGAACTCCAGCACTGAGACCACAATCCCAAATTTAAATCCCGGGGGAGCTGTAGGGAGACGCAGAAAACTGGAGACATTTTTTCTTGGCTAAATTACAGTGCTGTTGTACTTGAATACCTAGAGGAAGTTGTATAAAAGGGAAAATGAAGTGGGGGAAAACTGTGACTGATATTATGTTACTGGGTTTTGATTTTAAATAAATTAGGGTGCTTGATACAGTAGTTGTTATGTTGTTCTTCATACACTGAAGGTACATATCTGCACATGCATATGTACAGTATATAAAAGCCACATAAATCTATGTGTGGGTTACATATACACATGTAAACAAAAGGTTTAAGACACTAATGCATTCATTTGGACTGCAGGGTATGAATAGTGTATCTGAAGTCCACAAATTCCACAAAATCACTGTGACATGTACAAATGTCTGATTACATGTAAAAGACTGTGCATGATGTGCCCTCTCTGACATGACAAGGGATGTTAAAATTTCCTCGCTTTCACTTGTTCCGACAGCACATTTATGATGAATATGAACACATTCACATGTACCAAAGCCATATGTGAAATGTTTCGGCACATCTGGTGTTGCTGTGTTATACCAATAAAGGTTTTTTGGACATTTTGACACTGTGGTACAAATGTACTGGAGTAAACTAAAGCAGATTTTAAGGCGTTAACGATGGCTTTCTTTTTTATTATGTTATTAATAACAACCTCAGCGTCCACCCTGTCCCCTGTCTGCCGTGATACACGTACGTTATCCGACTTCAGCTTTTAACAGGTGATTGTATATTTGCATTGTGGGCCCACAAAGGGGAAAACACGGCCATATACATGCTCCAAAAGTATTCCAATTTGTTCACAGTAGACTTTCCAGTTCAGTGAATTTCTTTTAAAAAACAACATTGACAGAACAGATAATATTTCCTTGCCTTATTTAGAACTTTTCATCCCACAAAAAATCCCATGTGGACACAGGTTATCCCCCCACTGCAGTGCAGCTTCACCTGGGTGACAGAGCAGCCATTCTGCAGCAGCAGCCTCACTGCACAGCAGGTCAGGGGGAGTGAGAAGACCTTTAGTGAGGCCAGACTGGACAGAGACCAGAGTGGGATTTAACTAGGAGACCAGGGTAACACCCCTTCGCTTTCAAACAGTGCCTGGCATCTTTAATGACCATGTAGTCAGGTGCTCACTTTAACATCTTCAGGATGGCAAAATGTACAAAGTCACCATATTAGAACACTGGTTTGGAAATTGTTTTGCTCGTGAAGACCAGTCCACCAAGACTATTATAATAACTTGTGGCGACCACTTGTCATGAACGTTTGTGGGTAGGGTGATGCATACCAGGTGCTTTTGCTTGTTTTAAGAGTGTTTATAAAAGTTTTTATGTGACTTTAAATTCTGCAAATGTTGAACAGCAATTAGTGGTCTGCTGTACCTTCCAGGTAGTTGATGCCAAAATTGCAATCAAGACAGACAATCATGAATTATTTAACTCTAGTTAGTTAGTTGTGTAAACTGTTTGTTATTTGTAAGAAACCTGTATCATAAAGCTTTTTAGCACAATATTCTTTTTTTTTTCTAATTGTAAATGCTGACTGCATCAAACAGAGCAATTCAAAACAGAAATTCCTCAACATAATGCATTTAAATGTTGGCTGATTCTAGTGTAGAAACATTTGCATTACTTTTCATTGCTTAATTGAATTGATGAAGTAAATTCTCTCTCCTTCCCCTGATGTGCTGTGCAGTGCGTCTGTTTGTGCAAAAAGGAGTCACACAGGTGGGGCAACACATCAGGGCCGTGCCAGAAAGATGTTTCAGGGTGTAAATTGTGAGAATATCTGACAAAATGTTATTTGGATATTTCAATTTGTACAGCAGAGTTGAACTGAACATATATTACTGTGATACTAATTTATCTTTCATATAATATATTACACTGAAGATTTTCAATCAATTCACTGGCTGGTAAGCTATGATAATCTAAAGCATTTATTTTGGGATATACTTGCTTTAGCTATAATATCTGTGAATGAAATGAGCTATCAAAATGTTTATTTATACACATTGCTAACCAGTTTGTGACCATAATTAAGAACCACTGAGAATCCCTGGCACCTCTTTATAACTAGAATTGTCCCGAGGCAAATCTTCACAATAAGCTCTCTTCTGCTCTATATAATTCTCTCATCAAAGCACGGAGCCTTCCTTTTCTGGTGGTTAGAGGGTACATCTGTCAAAGTGGTGCCTTTCTTCAGAAACTAAAATGAATTATAAATGTAGACACAGTGGAGATGAGGCATTTATCTCACTGTGCCAACAAAGCTATAATCCTCTCCAGTTTTTTAAAGGGGTTTCAGCTTTTCATTTGTTCTCTGAAAATGGGACAGATTCATTTTGGTTTATAAGCCGTACAATTTAGGAACAATCATGAAAGTGCCCAGGAACTGTTACATAAACCATGACAGGGCAGGTATTTTTAGTGCTGCAAATTCTGAAAATACTGTTTGTCCCATACTGCCAATACTAATACTTGTATTCAACATATGATAATATGTTTTTATTTATGTACATTTTGCTCACGCAAACCCAACTGTATAACTAGATATCAATCTGGGCACAGTACATTGTCCTAAAAAGAGTTTTTAAATCCAAAACTATCTTATCATTCCACAATCTAACCAATACACTATGTGTGGTACTGTACAGCATATAAAATATGATGATTATATCTTTTGGTCTATTTGTAAATTGTGCATATTATGTAATTTGAAAGTAACGCGTTATAATAGAAACCACAGAAGTACAATAACTACATTAATCGACCTGTTCTAATGATATATCTCATACAAAAACAGTCTTCATCCCTTTTCACTCAACATAGAAAAGATATAAATAGGACAGATAAATAATGCAGAAAAAGAAATGTATTATAGGCTGTAGGCTGGAAACGGAAATATGCAGCAATACTGGAGCTGTAGTGCTATTGTCTATGTACTGTATGTAAAAACATTACCTCAGTGGCACAATTTTGAACACCCTCAAGTAAATACACAAATATTTGCATACACCCTTAAAGATGTATGCAGATGTATGAACCTAAGAAAAAACTATGTTTACTTGTGTTTTTCAACCAAATTAGTGAGACGAATGTATAGAAAGAATAGACTGAAAAAGCCTGATTTACCTTTCAATTATTGGGAACATATTCTTTGTGATGAATGACTTCTTTGGACATCTTAAGTAATTAAGAGTTGCACACTACACTATTTGCAATATTATTTAAATATGTACTCAACACACCCATAATACTGTTAGTCCTTTATAAACACCTAACCCACTGGATTTGTATGACATTAAAAGAGCCCTGCAGCATCATTGATTAATAATGTGCAAAAAGAAGCAGAAGGGAAGGAACTGACATTTTTGCAACCAGAAACTAATTACAATGTTTGTTAAATTAGGAACTAGCGTAATCTTTTGCACCCAAGAGGCAAGATGAAATAAATTTCCATTGAACATGATAGGGTTAATGTCAGTTACTAATTTAGATACAGATAATGCAGAAGAAGTGCTGTGGAGTGGATTCAATTAGATCTTTCAGTTTATTTCAATATTCTAAGAGTTTTCAAATAATTGGCAAACAGAGTATAGTATCAGTGTGTATGGGAAACATGAATTGGTACTTCAAAGTGTCAAAACTATGCTGTAAAGAAACAAAATGGAAAAAATGCTAAGGTCTGAATAATTTTGCAAGGCACTGTATGCACAAAAGGCATGCTAGAAATGTATGTAGTTAACATATTTATTGTCTGTAAGGCAAATTGCTTCTTAATATTGATAATATAAAAGGTTAGTTTTTTTTATCTTGATGATGGTGATTCAACACACCATGGCATTGTTTTCGAATGAGCAATTCCAGTGGACTCTAGTATCCGGGAGAACACTCGCAATTTGGACAGTGATCCCCGAGTTCCATTCTGCGACTTTCCCAGAATATCAGCCTGGATTTCCTTTTCACAAAGCGCGTGTGTTTCCTACAACTAGCAAACAATGATTCCAGGCAAAAAGGCCCAATTTTAAAACAAAACGATATGTTCCCTGCAAGTTTGTGAACTTGTAGAATGAATGCGACATTGTTGACAAGAGAAGTACTGTAATCTGTTGATTTAAATGAATATCTATAGTAGTATAATTTGCTCTCTCCTCTTACTCCTGTTATTACCAAATTCCAGCTTTCCCACTCCAGCACTCAGTGTTATAAAAAACACCAATATTCTGGCCTGTGTTCAATCTAGAGTGAGAATTACAGAGAATTTCAAATAAACTCAGAATAGTTTCTGCCTTGCCACAGGACATCTTCAGCACAGATCAGATGAGAAAGCTCAAGCAATTACAGGAGTCCTGTCAGATTGTAGTATTTCATAATACCATGATCATATAATCCTTTGTCATTAAATTGTACTCGTGCTTTCAGGAAGGTTACAGGAGCTTATGGCTTTATCTTTTATATACAGATAGTAGCAGAGTTGGGTGGGATGCTCTACATGAGCAAACACTATCAAAGACAAAAGGGTCATCACAAATGTAAAGAAGCACAAGAGTTCAACCCAAGACTGCAATCTCAAATCCAAGACTACAGGACATAAGTAAGCCACCAGAACAGTGTCCCTAAAATAAAAAAAACATCTTCATCTAAACACAAGAGAGCACAGCTATTGGTAAACAATCCTCCATTCCATATGTCAGACAAAGCCATAGTACTAGCTCAAGGCTAAATCCAGAAGGGCTTAATTAATAACAATTGTATAAGGGATAATTATAATTGTAATTGTATAAGGCATAATTAATTTCAATGATAGTACTGTACATGCCTGCACATGAAAGAGATTAGTATATCCCTGTGGGTGCATTTGTGAAAACAATCAAAAAGCAAACAGAAAGCATAACAAAACAAAAATTTAAATCATTTGCTCAAGCTTTACAAGCATTTAGTAAGATCTCTCTTAGAATATTGTGTTTGGTTTTGGTCACCACACCACATCACAAAACCCTCTTTAGAGGCAGTTAAAAGAAGAACAACAATTCCTAGTCTCAGTGGATTGTCATATACAGATAGGTTAGAGGAACTAAATCTCTTTAGTCTAGAAATGAGTATGAAATGAGATTTGATCCAAATGTATAAAATCCTATGAGATACAGTACAATTGGGGTCAGCTTGATGTATACCTTCACCTTTTGCTACTTTGAGAAGTGAAACATGTATACAAAGTCATAATTGTAAACTGTAAGGGAATTAATTTAGCACGGACAATAGGAAATGCATATTTACACAAAGTCTTCTGGAACAGGAATCACTGATTGAGACCTAAACTCAAAGCTCTTTCAACAAGTGCCAGCACAGACTTTAATATCTGTGTCCAAACTACCAAATGAGCAAATCTGGCCTAATATTCTTTCATTAAGTAGTTGATATTCCTCAAAGGCAGATCCTATGCTGACAGGCTAAAATATTGTATTCTTTTTAATTTTGAATTGAGGTGAATCTACCCAGCACTGGGCTGTGGGAGTGTGGAACAACTTGCCCAGCCATGTTGTTAAAGCTGACCACCAGCTTTTAAGAAGCATTTACCATGCTTCTTGGAAAAAAAAAACATGGATGAGATTCTTGTTTCAATTAGCTGCTGGAGAAACTAAATGAGCCTGCTAACCCAAATGCCCGCCTCATCTGTCAGTATCTGTAACTGTTCTTATGGTCACTGAAATTACTACTGCATACTAAATTTACTGTTTAAATCTTTTCAGCATCAGTTTACCATTAGCAATAAAATTTATCACCATTGATAGCCATTCCAAAACATATTTTTTGCATTAAGGCAGTTTTCATCTCATTTTTTGGTTTTATTTTTTCACTCATGCTTCCCTCAGAACTGTTTTGATTCCTAGGTTAAACATGCAATCTTCTTTAGATTCTTTCCAAAATCTAAACACAGCAGCACGCATATCAGTCTGCTTGCTGCAGTGTTCTCTGGGGTATTAGGAGACCGCAGACCTGGTTGCTCTTTATTAGTACACTCTAAAGCTATTTTTAGTACCCTGGTCTTGCAGCCTGCTGTTGTGTTGCTGCTCCACTGTGTGGCAATTAGACATTTAACTGAAAGCAAAACCGTTGCTTAACTCTGTAATAATGTCAAACCTGACAGGTACAGGTTGAAAAAATGAATATCTTCAATAACAGAAGTAAAAGGAAAGAGAAAATGTTCCTGCTATAGACTGTCGAAGAAGACAGATTAAAGTTGTTGGTTTTTTTTGTCAGTGAAGTCAAATTCTTTCTATGTGTATACACAATGCAGGGAACATGTGGTTTTGTTTTAAAAAATGTTTTAAAAAATCCACTTTTCACATATTGATTTTATTTAGCACACACCACTCTCAGGGTCAGGTTAAAGTATTTATTTTATTTACAAATGTATTAGTTGTATGTTTGGAAACTTTAAATTCTTGGTGTTAGCATGAGTAGCCTAGTAAACTGTGAGAGCTTTTAGCATTAAAATGGGACATTTTCCGCAGAACTGTGCACACATTGACAGTGAGTCTTTAGCCGTGATGCAGCAAAGGACTTCCAGTTTGTACAGACACTTAGTGCACCCATCATTTCCAATGCTCACAGTGGATTATGAATATATCTTACCAACAATTGTAAACATTTCTGCCTCATTTTTTGTATTTTCATCCAATTCATCTGTTCATTGCTCTCAGTTCTCTTTCAGGTGATAAAAATAGTACCTTGAATCTATACCGCACTGTTCATCCTAGAGGATCCCATAGCACTTAACACAAAGGAGGGGACCCAATTTACCCACCTTTAAAGCACTGCCCTTACTGGATGCCACACAGCAGCCATTCTGTACCAGCAGCTTCACTGCATAGCAGGACCAAGTGGAGAAGTGGAGAAGTATTCCTTCAGAATATATCATGGGATCTTTAATGATCGAGACTTCAGGACCTTGGTATAACGCTGTTTCTGAGGAATAGCGCTTCCTACAGCACAGTGTCTCCAGTCAATATAATAGTTAAATAAATACTGCTAGAGGGAAAAGAGCAACACCTACTGGTCCACAAACACCACTTGCAGCCATAACCCTTGGATTTTCCATTGAGGTATCCCATCGCAGTACTGACCAGTTCTGACCTTGCTTAGCTACTCTGATTTGATGAGGCCAGTCAGGAAGGTGGTTACACTGCTGACCAAAGGCCGCATTTCATATTCTCCACCTGTGGGGAAGCCCGTAAGAGTGTGAGACTATAAAAACATAACGACTGACTTTTACACGGATATGGGCACTACAGAAAAGACAAAGTAAGTATAGGTGTCCTTTTCCAGGCTTCCACAGCCCAGTGCAGTGCCCAGATTGCCACAGCTACAGTAGTTCTAAACCCAGCAGTACAAGAAGGAGGACTGATGTCCCACGGACATGTCTTGTTGTGTGGTGAGAGATGATGGGAGAGTCAAATTGGAATAAGAGGAGCCAGACAGTAGAGTCGAAGAAAAAGGTAAATGTTTCTACAAGAAAAAAGACAATAAAAAGACATAAAACTTCAAATTCGAATTTCAGCAATGTCACCCAATCTGACGCATTTAGATTTCCAATTACAAGCACACTGTCATTCAAGGTGTTTTTTCATGTTGCCACAAGTCAGGTGCACAAAAAAAAAGTGTCAAAGAGTTTCCATGGATTAATGTTCAACAATGATTTAGTTCTCATCTGAACACAGAAAAACACAAAATGTTGCATAATGACTTTGAAATAGAGAGAAAATGAAAACCATTTTGAGCTCCCTGTATGGCACTTTAGCAAATCCGGGTGCTTTCAGCAGGATTATCAATTCATGCTGTAATATTTTGGAAAGAGATTTTTGCAGTCTATAAAAAATAGGGCTTTAAACCTCAGATGAACAGACTGCAGTATCAGGATTATAATCTGCAGTTGACAGGTGGGTCAAAGTATTGGTTTAATCTAGACGTTTGACTCACAGTGTATTCTGCAGTAGGGATTATCAGATTATAATCTGTGACTGACCTGGAGAGTCCCAAGAATTAAAGGGAAACCTGTGTCCCAAACCACTGCTCACAACCAGTGATCTGCCCAGATAGCATCAGTTGGGAAGTTAATTTCTGATCCCCCGTCATATTGCTTTTCAAATCTGTAATTTCAATTTTGTAAATCAGGCTCTCCCATGACCCCGTATTGAATAAAGTGGTTAGGAAATGGATGGTTGGACATCAAGTACTACAGAGTCAGGGTATTGCGCTCACAGCACTGGTGCTGTAGGCAAGCCTGTTATTGGAGACCACCTGGACAATCGGTAGCCTTTTACGAATTCATTGAACTCTCCCAGGGATCCCCTGGCTAGAAATGGAAGAGACACACTCAGCTACAGTATATAATACACTACAGAATAATATATTTTCATATCACAGCCTTTGTGTTGAGGCAGCCCATATTGTTGGACAGTATCAAACACTGGGCAAGAGAACGCACGTGGATGACCCACTCGAATTGCTAAATGTTTGTAAAAGCACATTCAATGTGTCAGCAAGTGGAACAGTAGAAGGCTCTTGTATAACCAACAAAACAGATACAATTAGAACAGTCTGCATAATCTTCTACAATTCAAGATGTGATGGTATGAATGCTTCAGTAAAAAGGACATTTTTTTATAAAACTAAATGAATAAGAAGTGGAAAATGAACAAGATTATGCTTTCCTCAGCACCTAGCTTTTCATCCAGAGTGACTTATCTCATTTTACTGGGAAACGTATACTGTAAGTATCTGAAAACTAAAGGTATCCGAATACCTTCCTGGTTACAATAGAAATGGACATACAATACGTTCTGGATTTTCTCTGTTTAGTCTCAGTCCGCTCAAATTAGGTTAATGTATTTTCCAAGAGAATACCACCATTTTTTTTCCATCATATTTAAAAGCAAACAATAACTATAAAGGGTCAGGTGCTTCCCTGTATATTGTAAATTTCACTAAGCAATTATACTGTTTTTATAAACATAAAGATTACCACATGATTAAAATTAAAGAGAGCTCATAACTCATCATTAGAAACCAGCAATGGGATTTCTAAAATCTGGTTCCTGTTGAAATAGGAGAATGCATTCCAGAGTAGGCCTACATACAGTATAATAATTGCTTTAAAATTTTGAAATAGAAATATATTTCGACTCTAGGAAGTAAGGAGGGAATGATGAATCCAAATAGTGTGAAAGGGATGGAGATTTAATATCTTCTCACTTCCAGCTGTTGAAATGATACTTAGATGATTTTGAAATGATTGAAACGAAACAGGCAGTTTCGAAGAGCCTTTCAGTAACCTCAATCCTCGCAGTAAAAGGCTTTTACTATTTTTTACTATTAATATTTAATATTATTATATGGGATTAGGTAGCCAAACATGAGGCAAGACTTTAACGCTGAATATTGTCAGTGCCTTTTGAATGAATATACAGTAATTCATAGTTTAACCCACCCTGTAGTAGATGAAACGGTTAGAAAATGGATGGATGTATCTTAATCCAAACTGCCCTCTGCTGGCAATTAATCAGAAATGCACACTTAAGCAGCCATATCATTCAAAATATGAATAAAATACTGTGATGTACTTAAACAGAGAGTCTCCTTTTCTTAATGTATCAAGTAGCTCAATGGCCCCCTCTTGTTTGAAATGGCTCTTGTATTCTTATGCTGTCATAATATTGTTTCCCTGAAATGTCTTCCCCTAAAAAAGAAAATGCCGCATCACTGTCCTAACGCTAAGAAAGGGTACAAAAAGCACCCAGCTAAACCCTACTCCTCAAGCCTTCCCCACCGTTTTCCCTTCTATGCTGGGAGACGCCATTAGACCATTGCTGTTATCTTGCCAAATCAGCTGTGAGTGACAGGCAGAGTCCTGAAATGGGCTGATAACTGTGTTTCTTATCAGCGCCATGCTACGTGGACGAGCAAATACAAGGAATAGCATTGTCTGCTGTGTCTCTTGGGTCTATGAGGTAGACTGGCCAGCAGAGCAACAACTCCGTATAACTTCAGCAGCTTGGTAGAGTTTAGGCTGTCTCTGCACTGGGCCCACTTGATACCCTAGGAAGAAATGGTGTGCCATGATACGGTAGGTGGTACTGAAGGGTACTCATGGCCAGGGATCTGTTCAAAAGCACTGTAGATCCATTATGGGAAAATAGTTGCAGATTTAACTCTACACCTACCTCCGTTTGTGGCAGTGAAGAGAAGGGTGTCGAATGGTATGGGCCTTGGAGATTGTGGGCTGTAAGGCAGGGCAGTAGGTCAGAGAGGGGGTGTGGAGAAAGACTGATAAGCAATCGAATGGGACCAGGTGGTGTTTTCCATCCCAGGAGGATCGGTGTGCTGAGAGCCCATTCTGCCACCGGAGCCAGGCCACAAGATCTTTTTGACTGTGTGGGATCACAGAGGAAGGTCTCCAAAGGGAGGGTGTAAGGTGTATTTAGGAGATACAGGAGAACCCAAGAGCAATACCTGTCACGGGTGTCGGAAAGGATGAACCATGGAATGGCAGGAGAGTGAAAATAGACCCTGTGCGTAGCGGCGAGACGGGGGTTAGCCCGGGCTCAGCTGTTCAGGAAATGCCGTATAGAAACCTATGCCCTCAGGGCAAGGACAGGAGTGACCTGGTGCTAGGCGGGTCTCAGGACATCCGAACCTCAATGCTGAGCGAGTTGCAGAGCAGAAGCAGGAAGTAAATAGGCTACACAACAAGACACACCAGAAAGACATGAATAATCACAGGGAACTAGGAACAGGAGAGAAGTAGAGCGCCCTCTAGGTGTACTGGGTGTGACAATACCTGGTTCCCCATCTGGACGCCTCAGTCGTGTCAGCCAAAGCTGCAGTTGTCAGTGCACCACATTCTAAGAGATCACTTTATTAGCCATATATAATTTCTTGTATTAGGAATTTGTCTTTGCACATACCCCAGCTTGCTCTCCATGAGACACACAGACAGAGAGAGAATCTTGGGGTCAGGGCGCAGGGTCAGCCATTTTATATGGTGCCTCTGGAGCAGCTGGGGTTAAGGGCCTTGCTCAGGGGCCCAACAGAGTAGGATTCCTCTGCCGGCCACAGGATACAAACCAGCAACCTTTCAGCCACAGGCGCAGATCCTTAGCCACAGAGCCACCACACCGGCTAAGGCCACCCATACCAGGTGAGCTGGAGTCGAATGACCCAAAGCTCAATCTACTGAAGCAAAGTACTGTAGCTCTGGGGTGCATTATGTACTATAGCTCTAAAAACCTTCTGTAAGAGGGACTTTGAGGTTCTGCAATGGTCATGTGGGCACACTGGAACTTTGCTTAGTACAGAAGTAACACACCCAGGGTCACAGCGGGGTCACAACAGAATCACCCAGCAGGGAAGCATTTCTCCTGATAAACCCAAGACATTAACAGTACAACTTACAGTACAATTGTTGTTTGATTTTTGTTAATGTTATGCTTTGACGCACACTATTATTTTTTTATGATTGTCCGTACAACAGGTTCTAATGACAGGGAGTCTTGTGCTGATTAGTGACAGATGGTGGCGCCACAGATAAATAAAGCACAACATGTGAGGCGAGTGGCAGCCAAGTTCCTCTTCATAGTTCCTTCCTATCACCATACACCAAGCTTCAGGATTTACTGCATTGGGTAAGGTCATTTGTGTTTCTATTTACAAAATATAAATAATATAATATTGCACCGAAGAGTTACAATATTATGAAATAATGAATTTTTGTTTTTTGTTAGTATTATTCTCATCACCGTTTTTATTATTTATATTAGGAATGGTATCTAACTAGCAGTTTTAAAAATGTGGAAGTCTAGATTACTTTTTGTGTAATATCTATCTTAATAATCACAGTTGCATATGGATATAGATACAATAAATGTTAGGAGGAGTTAAGGCATGTAACTTTCACTTTCGTTTCAGTACTCGGAATAAATTGGCTCTGAATTGATTTTGAAAATGCCGCCAACCGAAAAGCTGTTTTCCTGCTTCTCAGGAGTACTTTAGAAACTAAATTTGGATTAAAGTATGAGAAGATAAAAATAGCTTTCTCGATATTCATTTTAAGGTTAGATTTGAATGAACTTGAAGAATGGTCGCGTTTTCAGAATTAACAAATTGTGTAGGAACTGGGAAAGCAGCTTGACGGGTGATCTTGCGCAGCTCTGAGACGAGAAACGAAACTATTGAAGTTCAACGTCAGATTAATAGCGGCAGGATACGGATTCTCCATAACATACTCTTTACGTATGAGTTTATTAAAATATTTTATTTTCTCTTAAATGTGTTCGCGTAAGCGATGGGCATACCTGGAGACAGGGGGGAAATTGACCAAAATTCTTAGCCGGGAAGCAGTCTGGTGTTGGTTTTAATGGCATGCAGTTAAAAATGTTACATTTATCATAAGTAAAACGGATTTTTTTATAGCAACAATTTGCATGCGTTAAAAAAAATCCTCCTGGTTTATCAAGAGATTTCCAGATTTCAAAGTTTTCTGAAGATGGAGACTTGGGTGACAGAAATAACATTTTATATGTGATATATGCAGGTTTCTAATGCTTTGCGGGGGCTGGGGAGGGGGGGGTCTTCTTTTCTCTATCAGTCACATCTAATTGTTTTCGCTTTTAAATCTGGCGGTTCTTGTCAATATGTTTAATCATTGTATCTGTGTGCTATTAATATATCAATATTCATATGTTAATGTGTACCTTGTATCTGTCCCTTTTATTGAAACTTCAGGTGAAGTGCGATGGACGCTGCATCCCCCAAAGAGCATCATCTTAGCCCAAGGCCAGACTTGAATGGCGAGCATGAAAAGGGGCAAATACGAGATCTGAGTGTCCTTCCCATTAAGAGGAAAAGAACCGAGAGCAGTGACCAAGAGACTGATGTCCTTGCTTTTAAAAGTCCGTTTACAATTCCAAATGTGGAAAAAGATAAGAAAAAACAGGCAGTTCAGTTTGGAGTGAAAAGGAAACTTGATGTTAACGAGAGAAAAATAGGGACGAGGAGCCCAGAGAGTGGAGATACGACAGGTGATGGAGAGAGGGTTGAGAGAGAGGTTCCGAATTGTGACGTTGAAGGAGGAGATCCTGTCAGTCAGGGAGATCCTACTGCAGGTGCTGTCCGTAATTCAAGCGCAATTGGAGTTTCCAATAATTGTGGGGGAAACAACAGATCTCAGAATAAGGGCTATATAAGCATATTACAGGACAGCGGTGGTGGAGACGGTGTTTCTGAAAACAGAGATCATTACTTTGGAATTAGCACTAATAAAGATAGCTGCAGGCAAACCTTACGGGAAGATGAAATGTATCATGCAAAAGGCAAGTGCACGCAAACCTTTTTTACAGCAGTCAGCCCGTCGAGCGGTTTAGATGCTGAGTGCACAGGTAGCTTCGGTGAAAACAGTAATGGCAGACTTGATGAAACTGAGGGAAGTTCTCAGGAAGATGACATTGGCCGTGTAAAAGTTCAGCGTAAAAAAACTTTTGTTATAACCGACAGCCAGTCGAGCAATGAGGGCACAGGTAGCTTCGGTGAAAACAGCAATGGCAGAACTGATGAAACTGAGGGAAGTTCTCAGGAAGATGACATTGGCCGTGTAAAAGTTCAGCGTAAAAACACTTCTATTATAACGGACAGCCAGTCGAGCAATGAGGGCACAGGTAGCTTCGGTGAACACAGTAATGACAGAATTGATGAAACTGAGGGAAGTTCTCAGGAAGATGACATTGGCCGTGTAAAAGTTCAGCGTAAAAACACTTCTATTATAACGGACAGCCAGTCGAGCAATGAGGGCACAGGTAGCTCCGGTGAAAACGGTAATAGCAGAATTGATGAAACTGAGGGAAGGAAGGATTCTTATAACAGCAGCAGTGAAGATGATTTTGGAAACTTTGGAGCTTATACGGCTGAAGAACAGGTAAAATGAATATAAAATGGTGTGACTCTAATGAGCTGTTATTCAGGAGTTCTGACTACTCCCATCCTTACAGATTGCAGAATTCCTCTTATTATTACATAATAAAGCACATTTTATGCTTCAAGTCATCTTAGTATTTGTTAACACAAAATAAGATCAATGCACATTAATCTTTGATTTTACAGAGGGAAAAAATAAGAAGATTGTTTCAAAGGGAAGGGCTCATAACTGGTAAGAAATGTTCTTTATAAAACAGTTAATTGTTATACATAAGGCAAAGGATATAATCATGTATTCTTACAATATAGCAGCAAGAGAAGCAACATACAGTAATGGAAGTTTCAGGAATGACAGCAATTATTGAAGTATAAAATATAAAGGTTTATCTGTAATACATAACATTATAATTCAGTTATTTCATATTAATAATAGTATTGTCCTTTATTTTTCTCTTTCAGTATCTGACACTGGCTTTGATGTTCATTTTGACAGAGTAATTAAAGCATTGATCACTAATGCTGTAAATGAAAACTTTCTTGAATCCTTATATGGTATGTATGCAGATTTCAGCAATATGATTAATCAAACAAATCCATTCCAGTTATTGAATCAATTTAGTCAAATGCAAACTATTTGGGGGGGATTATGCACTTAAACTTTTGTGATCAAGAAACAAATGTGAGGAGGAAAACAGGGGTGACGGGGAGAATACTGCTGCTTTCTCACAGTTCCATATTCCTGGGTTTCAATCCAGCCTCAGATGACAATCTGTATAGAGTCTAAATACTCTCTCTGTGTCCGTGTTGAGTTTGTACAGGCGCTCCAGTTTCCTTCTACCTCTCAAAGACCTGCTGCTTAGGTTTGACTGGCTGTTGTACATAGCTCCTTTCTCTGTGGCCCTGCTGTAGACTAGCACCCCCTCCTGGGTGAGAGCAGTCACATGTTGTCAGTCTCAATTTGCACCCTGTGGGGGATAAGGTGCTTAACCTGGTGGCCATCGCCAGCATTAGTGGCTTGCTGACATTAGATAGATAAATAGAGCTAAGAACTCTTTTGCATCTAGTACAGAACTACATTTGTGTGCAAAAGGTTGGGCACCCCTGCTCAAAGTGCATGTTTCACTGAATCTCTAAGTAAAAAACCTTTGCAGGGTACAAACTTAAATATGACATATTTCTGCACATTTAATTTAAAAAAAATCTATTTATTTGCTGAATTTAATAGATTGAAAATAATAAAGCAGTGAATGTGGCATGTGTAAAAGTTTGGGCACCAGTCGGTACTTGGTAACCCCTCCTTGGGCAGAAATCACAACTTCCAAACGTTGAGCTAAGAGTCTTTCTGTTTTGGGTTTAGAATTTTTTTCCAACTGCTCCTAGCAGAACACTTCTAGCTCAGAAATACTCTTAGGTCTTCTTGCACACACTGCATGTTTGAGATACTAGCTGAGAGGTAAATATCTCTATAAAAAAGGCTTGCAACAATTTTTACCTTTAAATAATCTGTAGAATCGTTTGTTCTTCAGTATCTCACCAGCAGGTGTCAGTTCAGAGGCTATCTTTGAAAACTTTTTTTCTCCTGATGAAAATAAGTCATAAATTCGGGATTTGTTACAGGAAAGAGCATGAGGAAAAGAACTGAAGAAGACATGAAACAATCATTGGATCAATTTGATCAAAAAACCATTGAGCCACGCCTTCAGGCTCTGACGTCTACACGAAGCTGGCAAAGGAATTACCTGGTAAAGAGAAAATTGACAACAACACAATACATCTATGTACATAATGAGCATCATAATACAAAGTTCTAACCTGTTTCTTTTCAGAATCGTCTTGAGAACTACCCCTGTATTGATATTGGCACATGTTCTGCTGTTAAACGAAAGTGCCAGGCTTGTTGTATGGATCGCATGTGCAAGTATTCCATTACTTTATCTGGTCCACCTTATGATAAGAAGATACTGAAGATGGAACAGTTCCTAAAAGATAACAAAAGGGTACTGTTTATATTCTATACATTGTGTTTGTGTTGAGACATTTCCAAAAAGAGGAAGATATTTCCAAATTTCTTTTTTAAAATGGAAAATTTGATAGGGTGTCTTATTATTGGCATCAATGGATAAATATATTTTTGTTGTATCTTAGGTTAAATGATTAGGTGAAATAATTGGAGTGATTCTCCCAAATATCTTCCTCTACAGTATCTATGAAACCACAGTGTGGCCAGAACTCCAACCTCTGTCCATTTTTCTGTTTGAAAGGTTGTTTTGGTTGGTAGCTTGTGTGCAGAAAAAACAAGATTATATCACCAGCTGCGACACTTCAAATATAATTTATACCAAGAGTGCGTTTCTAAGGTGAAGAAGGAAGATTTTGATAAGAACAAACCTGATGAAGCAGTAAAACAGATTTTTTCGAAACTCCATGACTGTGACTGGATTGAACAGGTAAGATTACACAGTCTTGAAAATATCAGAGAGAGCAGGCTGAGCTGTACGATCACGGGTTCGAGACTGTGGTGTTAATAGCTGACAGTGACCAAGATCCCCAAAGCAGCTGCGCTCAGCTGGCTGAGTGATGCGGAGGGTGGGGTTGAATGAGTTGGCCTGGATTCTCTCCTCTTGGCACAGCACCCTCTGGTGTTATCGGTGAGGGACACATATCTCCTCCAATCGGATCTGCTCCATTGGTATGGAGCCCATTACATGTTAATAGTTGGGTAGGTCAAAAGTGGGCAGGTACAGCTCTGCTCAATCCTCCCTGCCTGGACTTAGTCAGAGTCACTCACAATCTGAGAGCACAGTGGCAAACTTTACCCATCTATTAGAACAACTAGCAATTCCAATGGAGGGGGGGCATAACAAACATATTGGAGATTCTACATAAATATATAGAATTAGAATGAACTAATAGATGACAGTACTAAATTATGAAACGGTTGGGATATTTGCTTTTCCAAGAAAACATTAGTGATGGTGATAGTTTTGTACAATTACTCGTGCATAATGTAAATAAAAACATAAAGATCTTAGTAAATGACCCAAAACAACCAAGAATAAAGCTAAACATTAAAAACTATACCAAAACGTCCGGTCTAAGTGAATTTTAAAAATGACTATCAACGGCTGCGTGTTTACTGAAGAGAAACTCACTGTCAGAAAACCCATCAGAAAATAATTAACTGCCTTAACTAGCAATTACTGTTTCCATGCTATCTAAATTATTGTGAAAAAATGATTAAAGAGCTCATTATACAGTTGCAAGAAAAAGTTTGTGAACCCCTTTGAATTACCTGGATTTCTGCATTACTCATAAAAATGTGGTCTGATCTTCAACTAAGTCACAATAATAGACAAATACAATCTGCTTAAACTAATAACAAACCATTGTACTTCTTGTCAATATTGAACACATTTTAAACATTCACAGTCCAGACTGGAAAAAGTATGTGAACCCTTGTATTTTGTAACTGGTTGAACCTCCTTTAGCAGCAATAACCTCCACCAAACATTTCCTGTAGCTGCTGATGAGACTTGCACAACGGTTAGGAGGAATTTGAGACCGTTCCTGCTTACAAGACGGTTTCAGTTCATTGATATTTCTGGGATTCCTTGTGTGAACAGCTCTCTTCGGGTCATGCCACAGCATCTCAAATGGGTTGAGGTCTGGACTCTGGCTTGGACATTCCAGAACAAGTTTTCTTCTATTTAAGCAATTCTGTTGTCGATTTACTCCTGTGTTTCGGGTCATTGTCTTGTTGCATTACCCAACTTCTATTAAGCTTCAGGTGACAGACCACGATCCGACATTCTCCTGTACAATTCTGTGATACAATTTTGAATTCATTGTTCCCTCTATGATGGCAAGCTGTCCAGGCCCTGAGGCAGCAAAGCAGCCCCAAACCATGATGCTCCCTCCACCATGCTTCACTGTTGGGATGAGGTTTTGGTGTGCAGTGCTCTTTTTTTTAAAAAAAAAAAGTATTTAGACTCAATACAGCTAGTCATCTGAGGCTGGTTTGAAACCTGGAAATATGAAGCTGTGCGTAAGCAGCACTATTCTTCATGTCACCCCTGTTTTATTACTCACATTTGTTTCTTGACCACAAATGTTTGTGCATAATCCCCCCCTCAAATAGTTTGCATTTTGCTAAATTGATTCAATAATTGGAATGGATTTGTTTGATTAATTATATTGCTGAAATCTGCATTCTGCGAAAGAGTTCAAATTCTGTCTCATCCATCCACAGAACATTGTCCCAGAAGCGTTGTGGAACATCCAGGGGTCTTTTGCCAACCTGAGACAGGCAGCAATGTTTTTTTGGGAGAGTGACGGCTTCCTCTGTGGTGTCCTTCCATCAACACCATTCTTGTTCAGTGTGTTTCTTATAGTGGACACATGAACAGAGACTTTGGCAAGTCCAAGAGATTCCTGTCCAAGGGTTCTTTTTCACCTCCTTCAGCATTGCAGGCTGCGCTCTTGCTGTGACCTTTGCAGGATGCCCACTCCTAGGGAGAGTAGCAACTGTACTGCATTTCCTCCATTTGTAGAAGATTTGTCTCTGTGGATTGATGAACACTCAGGCCTATAGAAATACTTTTGTAGCCTTTTCCACCTTTATGCATCTCTACAATTCTTTTTGATCAGGGCGTGGTTCACATGAACAGCTCTTTCTTGAGAAGAGCAGATTGTCAGTAAACAACCTTTGTGTGCCTTTTTTATAGGGCAGGGCACCTCCAACCCACACCTCCAATCTCATCTCAGTGATTGGAACACCTGACTCCAATTAGCTTTTGGAGAAGTCATTAGCCTAGAGGTTCACATATAGTACTTTTTCCAGCCTGGACTGTGAATGTTTAAACGATGTGTTCAGTACTGACAAGAAGTAGTACCATTGTTTGTGTGCTATTAGTTTATGCAGATTGTGTTTGTCTATTATTGTGACTTACTTGAAGATCAAACCACATTTTTATGAGTAATTAATGCAGAAATCCAGGTAATTCCAAAGACTTCACAAATATTTTGTTGCAAATGTGTGAAAGGTGAGATTATAATCAAGCACCTTCACTAGAGGTTTTAGGAGGTATACTGGCTTTGAACAGTCGATGTTAAGTACTTGGGGTACTTGGGGAACTGGTCCAGTTTTGTAATAAAAAGGCAAAGAGCAGAGAACAAGCTTGCAGTAGCGGCATCTCAAGCACAAGTTGCAGGTCTGTACTACGTTGAGAGGCATTATGTTTTAAAGTAAGCAAATGCATTGCTGGAGAAAAACACTGCTGTGGAAAATGTAAAAAATGTTGCATATGGGGGATTGAACCTTTTATATACTGAACTTTTATCTTGCTTTTCATAATTTTCATAATATGCAAATACATAATTGTTTTTTTATATCACGATGTTAGCATTTCAAAAATGTCCCAATCAATGTGGCTTCATGCATCTACACTAATATACAGTGAAATACCACTCAACTCTTCATACAGGTGAAATATGCGGTAGTAAATCCACCAGGTGAACATGCATCTCTAGACTGGGGTGTGTTAATATATGGTACATCTTTTTCTAATGCATTTTCATTTTAAAATGTGGTTAACGGTTTTCACGCACTAGGTATTATGCTTAAGGTTTTAAAGTTTGCATGCATTTCTCTGAAAATTTGTTTTCAGATTATGACTCCGAAGAATAAGGTTTCAGTTTAAATGGGCTTTTATTTTAAACAAAAAATACATTTTTTCTGTTACAACTTGTATTAGCAAAAAAAAAAGCCTTCAGTAAAATAAATGTTTCTGTCTTTCAGCAAAAATGCATCATAAACAACCTGATAGAAGAAGCTGATGGTTTTCATCAAAAGGCAAAGGACATGATAGCCGGAATGAAATCGGAATGGGGAGGCTTCTATGGTTAATCTTAGGTTCTGCTGTCTGGGAAATATCATGCATTTAAGAATTGTATTGAAACAGTGATTTTAAAGTGCTTTTGTGTGTGCCATGATTTTAAAAAGCTATTTTACATTCAGCTTTTAAAAATGTTAATTTCTTAATCATTTTCATATAACTTTAAGGTTTTAATTACAACTCCTTGCTTATCTATAGCATATACAGTATATCCCACAGGGTCCACAAATGTACATACACTTCGTCACTCCTGAAGTGCAGCCTCACATGGGTGATGCACAGCATCTAAACTGCACAACAAATCAGGTAGAGCAGTGAGGAACTGCTTCACAAGTTAAATTAAGAGGGAACTAGAAGGAGGCCAGTCTCTTCAAGCCCAGAGTGGAATTTAGCTAAGACTCCTGGGTACATACCCCTACACTTTCTGGAATGACCAAGTGTTCTAACATTTAGTATAACATTCTGGATTTCCTTTAAACTCTCCTCTCCCATTACTATGCTGCAGCTTTTAAATTGTACTTTTTCAAATTATTTGTATACTCTTTTCTCTTCTACATTTGCTCATAGTGTATATCTGAAATCTGATGTTTTTGTATTTTTACTATTTACAATAAGTGATTGTCAAAAATCAGAAGGATTTGGATTAAAGATTAAAAAAATTGTATGGCCAAAAAATAAAATTAATGAATGTTGTCTCACAGTTTTGTTTTTAAATATCCTTTATTTCCAGTGCAAAGTCCTAGATACACAAACACTTATACAATGTTGTTGGAAAAATAGGATTTTACCTTCTGGCTGATTTAGTGTTGATGTGTAAGGTCACTATCAAGGCTTATAGATAAAGGTGAGGAGACAGAGCAATTCTTTTAGTTTTAGGTTTAAGGCATTACTGTTATGTGAGGGTATAATTCAAGCAGTCAAAAGTCTGAGAGATACAGATTCAGAAAGAAGCCCCATTGGGCTTCTTGACAATCAGGACCAGTAAACCATGAATCAAAAGACAAATAGGAACTAAGGAGTAGTACTTTTAGAATTGAGATCTGGAGGCATGTCTTTCATGAAGGATGTTTCCCAGCAGTGTTTTCCCAGGGGATACACTGTCTTGCTTTAGAAAATGGCGGGATGAAAAAAAGATCAATTATTTTCTAACAACCAAATAGTCATGTCACTGTATGGCCTTTTTTATTAATACAATGATAATGTTCTGCAGATCATTTTGAAAAGTGAAGACTTTGGTGTAGAACTATACCAAACCTCTATACTAGCAGTAGTAAAGCATCCTTCTGCAAACTCACCATTCCTGTACCAATTATTTATTAAGTCTCAAGTTCTTAATAAATGTCATTGCCCAGGTCTTAAAAGTAAAAATACGTTTTTTACATTTCAATGATATATTCAAGGTACCCATCTGCACAATCCAATACAAAATCGGAATTTTGAAAACATCTTAGAAAAATACGATCCTCAATTCTCATCATTAAACATGAGAATTCTTTGCATTAACAGAATAACAGGAATGAAAAAAGATTAAGCTGCTTAATATATTTTTACTTTAATATGGAAGCTATTGCATAGTTAAATCAAATGCAATGCACACATATTCATACAAAAGACTTAACTTGATATGCATTCAGTCTGGTACTCAGTTGTATTTTTTTCTTGGCCTAGTTACAAAACTAAGTATAAAAAGGACATTTGCAAGCAATATGTATTTGTTACTTATGTACATTTTAAAATATATATATATATTTTTCAAACAGATGTTTATAATCCATAATCAAACATTTTCAAACACTGAAACAGTATTTTAATATCCAGTACTGACGAAGCTGATTTCCAAGATTCAACACCCTTAGAGGACGATCGCTCCAAAACAAGAGACTGCTAATCAATCATGTAACTGCAGCAAGGAGATTTATAGAAAATAAAGAAGTGCACAAACATACTGAGTACACATTTGTGAAAGCAGTGAAATAAGGAGAAAACATGCAATATCACTAAATGCAAAAATGAGAAGTGACACATTTAAGTATGGCTTTGAAAGCAAATCCAACAGGTATGGCAGATCTTCAAGAGACTGATGAGACCTTCCACTCCTCTTAATCATTTCCACCACAGAGCTTCAACAGCAATTTCTTATAATCCCCAGAGGTATCACCCTATCAGGTCAAAGAAAATGAGAAGTTTACCAAGTGTGTTACACAATGTTTTTAAAATGCACAACAGAACTCAGATTAAAAGTGAATGTTACAAAAATTTAATGGATTATACAAAAATAAGCAGTGACGCAACTTCTTGACATTGCAGACGAGCAGTAAGAGTCTGACTCACAGGTGGCTAATGTGAACCTCTAGTGGGGAAGAAAAAGACAGTTTCACAAAAACCTGTATTGTGGACAACTGAGAACTAGGGGAATGTGAACAGATAAAAGGTCAATGCTCAAATTGCAGATGGTAGGATATATGTGTGTGTTAGTATTGAGAATTGATGAACAGATGAATGTTGAACTGGGATGATGTAATTAGTGGAATAGAATAACCAACTATGATAGGAACTCTCCTCTTCCAAATGTATATCAATGATCTAGCTTTTGGTATCGTTAGTAAACTAAAACACTACAGACACAACCAGGAAACACTGAAAAGAAGCTACTTATGAAGAAGACTTAGTTGTTAACGTTGACACATCATTAACATTTTCTAGACAACATGGGGAAGCAATACATAAGACAAAATATTAGAATAATTAAAGGCTTGGAATTTAAATCAAGGAGTGCTAAAAAGGTACAGCACACCAGTAAGACTTCATGTAGAATATTTATTACAAATTTGGTTACAATGTTCCAAAAAAGATAATGCTTTAAGAGCATCCAGATACATTCCCAGGCTTAAAGGAATGTCCTGCACTGAAAGAACAGGACCTCTTGAGCTTGAAGAGAGAAGACTATAAGAGACCTGATCTAAATATTAAAAATTCTCAAAGCTATTGACTTCTTTAGAAAAAAATGGTTAAATTCAAAGGAGAAAAACAGCAGTGGAAGCTACATGAAAGTGTATTTAGGAATTAGTTATTGAAGCCAATAACCTATTTTTTAAGAAATGGCTGGATGAGATCATGAAATCAATTAGCTTCTAAATGTTCGACAATTAATACAACTACAGCTGTAACACTCACAGTAATATCAGTGTACAAGGACTTTCCATAGCTCTTCCGGTATTCCTCTCGGATATCCAGCATATCGACTTCTGAACGGGAAACCATGATTCGGATCAGGGTCCTGTCGTCTGTTCCCAATCCCTAAACGCAAGCAACAGGTTAGGAGAGATGAGCCTGCTGTGGGCAGACCAGCACCAAATTCCAAATAATTAGAATAATTAGAATAATAATATAAGAAGAATAATTGATTTCATATCCTTCAGGGTCAGCTGTGAAACACTGAAACCTGCCATTCTAGCATGTGTTTCAGGGGAGAAAAAAAACAAACATACCTTCATGGATTTGTAGAGCCTTTCAGCAAAATAGCCTGGTGTGTTTTTGATGCACTTCACTGGTGGAAAAACGAAATTCAGAACATGAGATTATCCAACACCATGAACCAAGCACGGGGTATTGTTTTCAGACTTTAGTTTCTATTGAACATTAAATCTCCTGCAATGAGCTTTGCACACCATTTGTACAGTGTAAGACAAAACAAACAAACGGGGAGTCTTATTTCAACAATTCCACCTCCCTGACAAAGTCCTTCTTCCATCCCATTAACTCTAGATTTGCCATTTCAAAAACAGTGCAACAACAATAGGGCTCCTTAACTTATCATTTAACAATTATAAATGGAAAATGTGTAGGTGCCCCTCCGTTATAGAAGAGACTTACAACATGGGGGGTTACCAGTAATGTAAATGCCTCATGATGCCCAATATGAAGTATGGCTAAAATGCATTGTGGCTGTGATTATCAGAAATGGGTGAAGCACTTGTATGATACACAGCAGACATCCTCACTCCTGATCCTGGAGAGCCTTGGTGTCTGGAGGTTTTCAGTCTAGCACTGGCTGCTATTCTATTAACGTCTCTCAACACTGTTTCCTAGTGTTCAATCAAGTGTTGAGGTCTACATGATCAGGAGGGTGGAGGCTCTCCAGCACCAGTGACGTGTCTCACAGGTCACAAACCATCATGAAGCGAGTGTGTGTTGAGTGGAGGAAACGGTCACACAAAAGCAAACTTGAGATCTTATACATTCACAACTGGATAAACACACACATCAATAATTCCAAACTTCATTACCAACACCCTCAACACTGAAAGCGTATGTGTGGGGAATAATAAGAAAACCACATTATAAAATCATACATATATTTCATTTTTCAAAACCATACATGCAACATTTTTTTATGAAAACCTGGAACACTTGGCTTATGCTCAAATACTGTATAAACTCTAAAACAATTTATATAAGCCATTTGTTTAGGGAATAATCGGGAGTTTGACATACCCCCTAACCTTAACTCCTAAAAATATTAAGTAAATATATTCATTCAGATGTCTGCATTCTGAGATTTAAAAATGCACACAGAATAAAAAAATATAATTAAAAAGTAGTTAGCTGTGTCAGCATCGTAAGCAGCAAAGGAACAAGTAAAAGTTTATTTCATGCTGGAAAGAGAAGAAAAGAAACACAACGTGTCAGCTGTGGAGCCTTCTCTGGGTGTGAAGAAGGCGGTTCCACAGCCGAAACGTTGCGTTTCTTTTCAGCGTGGAATTGAGGTTTACTTGTTCCTAAATAAAAAATATCCAGATAAAGGACCTAAAAAAGTACATTCACAAAGGCCATGGCAAAAAAAACGGCAACAAAATGTAACAGAAAAAGATGAAGTCCTTACCCACAGCAACCATCCCTTTCTCAAGGTCACCAGACATCTCCCGGCAAATGCTTTTCTCAATATCTCGGCCACACATTTGCTGATATTCATGAAAAACTGAAAAACAAGGGAAATTGCTATCTAAAAGTCTCTTGACAGCCATAGAAATCTATGACTAGGCATTTTACTTTTCGGGCAGGTTGGGGAGAGAGAGAATCCTACAAACATTAATTTACAGTATAAGAAATGCTTTAATTTGATCTTTAATTCTTTGCTAGTGCAGATAGATCCTTCCCAAGGATATGTTCCCGTGCATTATTATATAATTATATTATTATAATGATTTTATTCATTTTTATCCATGCAATAGAACAAGCTATTCACTCTTATTAAGAATCATACAGACCAAAATGTTTAAAAGTAATGCATCTCTGTTATCTCTGGTATTCAAAAAATATTTTCACAATTTGCAACTATCTGTACCAGAATGAAAAAAATAATTTCTGTACTGTTTATGGATTACGTGTCAGATACCTTAAGTAGCATTGCTGGTACAACAATTTCGAGCAGGAAAATTGGTTGTACAATACTTCTGATGTACAGGATCAGTTAAACAACCAGCCTTTTAAACAGTTCCTTTCCTTACCTGCTCTCAGGTGTGCTTTGCTTCTTGCACAGAGGATGGCATTAAATTTGGACTCGTCTGTTCCAAGCTTGTTCTCTCCTGCAGCATAGAGGTTCTATAAGGGAAACAGCACAATTCAAGTCAGTCAGGGATTTTCAACAGGCCGTGTCAGAACAGGCTTCACTTTTGCGATTTCAACCTAACCTGCGGAACTCATGACGTATCTGGTAATTAGCCCAGAACACACCTCAAAGGAATCAGAAATCAAGGAAGCTTGGCTGCTATTTAGTCTGGAAAACCTGCCAAGTTCAGACATGCAGAAGTAAAAGATTTCTGTGTCAAAGTGCCCGACAGCTGTTACCCACCATGAAATCGACACACCTGTCCAACTGAACAAGAAGGATCACATTTCAGAGGGTGAGAGGCCACCTCTCTTCTTCCTTGAGAGAAATGTGGTGCCTGGATCCATCACACACTGTATAGGACTCATCTTTTTTATGCTTGGAAGATGTGCGCAAAGCAAGGAGTGGTTTTAATGTGCTGATAGAATAGAGATGCTGCAATGCGTAAACATTACTCTGGTTCTCTACCTTTGTTTCAGATTAAATGATAAACATTATATTAAACGTAATGCATTAGCCAACACACTTTCACCCTGCACACCAGTGAGATTTTAACTGGTTTCCTTCACTTGGTTCTCCATAGTTTCTAATGGTCATCAAATTTATTTTTTTCTTGAACATGAACATCACTGTCATTTTGCAATAGGTTAAAAAAAATCGCTATACATCACTGAACTGAGAATTTAAAGGAGACGAAGCTCCTAGGCATATAGTTTCCTACTATAATGTTTCAGAGCATGTTTAAATCTGGACACTTTTCTTTCAGATTATCTCTGCAGTTTTAAAACTGGGTAATACTCCCTTTCCAATTTTAATATTTTGATAGCTGCTATTTTTTAGAATATTTATGATGCCATGCAAAATTATTCCACTATTATAAATGGTTATTTGATTAATAGAACAGATCTCCATTTTCTTGTTTAATTGGTTAATATTTCAATGAACCTGACTAGTTTAATGCTGGCAAATTAAATTAAATAGTGAAAGTAACAGCCTTCAGAGAGGATTCAAACTGTCAATACCTTGCAGTGTTTTCAGTTTCACAGTTCATGTTAAATTTCACACACTTTATGATCCTACCTGAGCATCTTGCTTGGCCAAGGTGATATCCACATTCATGCTTTCATCGCGATTACCCTGGAAACAGATAGGGAAAGGTGAGCGACTACAGCCCTAAACCCAACCCACATCACCAGGCCTCAGGAACACCAGGAATCCATCAACCATTATCATCACAGAATTAAAATTTAGGAGCTTATAAAACAAAAATTAACTGTCTCTTTGAAAGCTAAAAGGTGTCAAGATATGCATGCTACTTCTGGACTTAAGGGAATGTCCTATGTTGAACTGGGAAACAAGAAATGGAGGGTGAACCACAGGACGCAAGAGGAAATTGTGTTTAAAACAGAGAACAGGAGCCATTTCATTATGGGACAAACTAGCAGGCCCTGTTGACGAAGGCTTAGTTCCCTGAAGAAATGGCTAGTCGAAACTGTTATTAACTATCAAATGAGCTAGACAAGCCAAGCGGCCTTCTTCCTGTAAGTGTTGTTGTTTTTCTAGTCTAAAAACGCCCGCCCCACTTGAATGGAGAATTTACTGACTGCAGCCACAATACACAGACCAGAGTAATTGTGCTGTGATGAAAATGCATACAAGGAGTAAGTCAGTTTACAGAGGTTTCTGGATACAGAATTTCATTTGACAAAAAGTTAAAACTCATGTACAACACTGTCAAACACACCTGAGCCAATGAGATGAGAAGCCTGCGGAAATGTCCTGATGTGTCACTGCTAATGGCATCTTCCAAAGTCTTCTTAAACTCTACAATAAAAATATATCTGCAGTGCTCACTGATCATTAAAAACACTAGGGAAAATAGTGCTTGTTAGCATGAAGCATCAGCATCTGGAGAGCAATTTTCATAACCCAAAAGGATGATAAACTGAAAACATAATATTTAACTAAGCAAAACAATATATTCTGAAGAAGGCTCCACGGCCGAAACGTTGTGTTCTCTTTCTTCTTTTTTTCAGCATGAAATAAACCTATTACTTGTTCCATTGCAGCCTACGCATGCTGACGCAGCTACCCACCTGAATATATTCTTTGCCTTGAAAACATACTCAGAACCTTGCTTGGCTTTCACATTCTGTTGCAAGTTTGAAGTCACGATACATTGAAGTGACAAGACGCTGTCCTTAAGATGAGACGTAAAACCAAGGTCCTGACTCTATGTGGTCATTAAAAATCCCAGGGTGTTTCTTGAAAAGAGTAGGGGTATTATACCCTGGCATCCTGGCCAAATTTCCCCCTGGCCTTTACCAATCATGACCTCCTAATGATTCCCATTTATGAATTGGCTTAATCACTCTTTTCTCTTTCACACTAATTGCTGGTGTGTGGTGAGTGTACTGGCGCACTATGGCTGCCGTTGCATCATCCAGGGTCTGAACATTGGTGGTGGTGGAGGGGATCCCCATTACCTGTAAAGCGCTTTGAGTGGAGTGTCCAGAAAAGCGCTATATAAAAAAGTGTAAGGAATTATTATTATTAATCTGAATGTTCAAAGAAAAATATGAAAAAAGAATATAAGAAGATAACAATATAAGAATATAATATGACTGAAAAGTAGGAAAGTCATGATTGCATAAGTAGTGTTGAGGCAAACCTAATTTATGTGCACAAAATTAACTTTATGTGCCATATGATTAGTTTAATGACCCCAATTAGTTTAGTGTGCAATAATAGTTTTTTGCGTGATATCAGAATACACCTATCTCTTTGAGATTCCTTGGTCATAAATTGGATTTCAAGCACAGACTCAACCATGAAGACTAAGGAGCTTTAAAATTAGGTCAGAGATAAAAATCTTTGAAAAGCACAGATCAGGAAAAGAGTTAAAAAAAGGAGGTCCCTGAATATCCCTGTGAGCATATTGTATATTCAATCATCAAGAAACAGAAGGTGCTTCAGGCGAAGCGGTGGCTCTGTGGCTAAGGATCTGCGCCTGTGGCTGGAAGCTTGCCGGAATCCTACTCCGTTGGGCTCCTGAGCAAGGCCCTTAACCCCAACTGCTCCAGGGGCACCATATAAAATGGCGGACCCTGCACTCTGACCCCAAGCTTCTCTCTCTGTCTGTGTGTCTCATGGAGAGCAAGTTGGGGTATGTGCAAAGACAAATTCCTAATACAAGAAATTACATATGGCTAATAAAGTGATCTCTTATAATGTGGTGCACTGACAACTGCAGCTTTGGCTGACACAAGTGAGAAGTCGTACAATGGCAGACCCTGCGCTCTGATGCCAGGCTATGGGTGCTTCCCAGTAAGGACAAAAGCTTGTTAGGATTGAAGGAAAAACATAATGGAGCAAAGGAAAGGCAAATACTAGAGGAAAACCTGTTTCAGTCTGTTTAAACCTTTGGCCCATTCAAGTCCTGACTTGTATCCTACTGGGAATCTGTGGAAAGAATTGAACACTGCTGTCTACAGGCAATCCCCAAGCAAAATGAGAGAGCTTGATCAAATCTACCAAGAAGAACGGGCAACAGCTGTACAAAGCTAGTGTGCAAAGTTGGTAGAGGCTTATCACAAAAAACCTACAGCTGTAAATGCTATTAAAGATGCATCCAACAAGTACTGAGTTCACTGAGTTAATACTTACACAGTTAAAAATATTTCAGTTTCTTCTCTGTTTTTGTTGACACTTAAAAATAAATGTACGCCTCATTTTGTTCGTTCTCATAATGGGACACCACAGCAAGAGTCTGAATATGTTTGCATTTTACATTTTGTATGGAATATTTTTTAAGTTTTTTATCTGTTAGCATCAAAAATACTCCACTAGATAATATTTTTTTTTTACAATTTGTAACAGCACTGTTAAACACTACTTTGTTAAGGATACACTATTATAAACAAAAACTTACTATACCAATTTTCATTATCCCCTCTAGGTGTTTCACACACTTAATCCTGTTTTTTTTTAAACCAGATCTTATCTTCAGTAACATCTGCATCTTGAGATCGCTTTTATCAGTCTTGCCAGCCAGCTACTCACCTTGTTTGTAAACTTTATTGATCTCACGGATTTCTTCATTTGAACGGGACGCCAGAATCTCAATTAAGCACTGCTCGTCTGTACCGGCTCCCTGTTACATCAAAAACAAACTGCACTGTTTCATCACATATTTCATGCATCCACAACATTGGATACAAAGAGATGAATGTTTTCCTTCTCATTTAAAAAAAAAACATTTTCACTGAGGGATACACTGTAAATGACTCTTTGTCAGTCTCTTTTGCCTTTAACAGTGATGAACAGAAATGATAAATAATATATGAAGACAACAAAAAGCCTTTTCTAGCCACAGTAGCCTCAAGTTAAAAAGCTGCGTCACACTTCCACTGCTCAGGTAAAAGCTGGCAAACATGATCTGGGATCTGGGCATTTCCAGATCTCCCCTCGCTGGAGTCGTGGTTTTTATTTCGCGTTTGCCCATGACAGACACAAGGCTCCACCAACCTTTATGGCATCTTTGATTTCATAGACATCGAACATCACTGGGGTTTTCAGCATGGCCAGCACAGCTTTCTCAAAGTTTCCAGAAAGTTCTGATTTCAAATCTTTAATTAAATCCTAAGGGGGAAAATGCGCAAAAGAAAAAAAAACAAGATTGAAATAAAAAATAATACATTAAAAGACACCGTGTGATACCTTCGAATGAACACTGACAAACAGAACACAGAAGGTGGTTTTCAGGAGGAGAGTCACTATGTGGTGGTGATGTAATAAATTTTCTTACTCATTCAACTGACTTTTCCTGGGATTATGCTGGCCTGGGAAAATCCACAGCAGGCACCTGCTGTTTTGGTCTTACCTTCCCATAAGCAGTTTTATAGGTAATCACAAGGGGCACTCGCTGCTTGTTGGAGCGGCTTCCAAGAAGATCAATAATAGCTTGCTCATCCGTGCCTGGAAAAAAACAACAAGCACACTGACTGATAAAATAGATCGGTTATTTACAGATTAATTTAAACACAGTTAACAGTTCCAGGGAGATTACTAAATAGCTCGATTTTGACTTTGAGTAAGAGGAGATTTGTGCCATTATTGTGGTACTCTAATGTAAGCGTATTACACAGAGCAACTCACCAAAGCCCTTCATTGCCTTTCTAAGGACTTCTACATCCTTCAGCGGGTCTGCGCCTGGGAAGTCTTTGATTGTGCCTCGGTAGCCTCTCTAATAAAATAAGTGATGATCAAAGTGTTACAGGAAATCTCACTTCACCCCTGTGAACAGCCTAGTCATTATGTTACTGTAAATGAAAATCAGAAAATTGCAAACAAGTTTATCGACACTCTCAGTTGGAGAGCTCAAGATAAAGCTCTTATGCTACTAGTACTTGAAACCATATGATTCTCTAAAACAAAATCGATCTTCTGCTCCTTAAGACTGCAGTCTTTCATCTCAATTGGGTTTCCCCATTTTCTTACATTTATGGGTGGGACCACTGGGGCACCAGGGGTGCTTGATGGGTAAGCAGGCATTGATGGATTGGCTGCAGGAGCTCCTGGAAAGCTTGGCATGGGCTGGCCAGGGGCAGGACCACTGGGATATCCCATTCCCTGGGGCATGTTTCCTCCTGGTTGCGGGTACATGCCGTAGGGCTGCTGGCTGGGGGTAGGCCCCCCGTATCCCCCTGGCTGGGCAGGAAAGCCACTGGGTGCTTGGGAGAACATCGCTGGATTAGGATTCACTCCGCCCATGGATGCCGAAATCTGGTCAGCCTGGTGACAAGGATTACATCCATAAGAAAAGCCAGATCCTGCCCACTCCTTCCTAACAGTACAACAAAAATCCAAGCTGATCATCAAAACCAAACATTATTACAGTAGAAATTTATTTTTAAAAACCCTCTCGAACCCAAAGCGCACAAGCGACAAGGAGCAACATTAACTCAAACTATAACAGACATGGTGTTAATATAAGAACAAGAAGCACTTCATTCTCCACTGAAATGTAAGAACACAACTATCATCTTCAGAAGTGTGGTCATTCTTTCTTCTGTTTGTTTCTCTTGCAGTTTGCACAAAGAGATTCAAGCAAAAACAGCGAGGACACTAGTTTTGTCAGTTGCAATGAAATAATAAAGAGTGGACAGCTAGGTTCACAGGCTGCTTATCATGAACACCTGCAAGTGAACCTAATCAAGAGCACATTGTCACAGTCAAGATAGAAGAAGAGTCTTTCAAAGCTATTGCAAAGTACCAGACTGAAAAATACTTTCTTTAAACATTATTCAGCACTCAGGTGTACACTGTAGACTGTACTGGAGGCATGACAGCAGCTCCAGGACATGCTATGTTAAGATAATAACCTGGATGCGTGACTTCAATAGCTGGTGAAATTTGACTCCATATTCTTGTAAAATAGTTCTGCTTTTTGCTTTCCTGTTTCCCTAAGTATGGTGTCATATTAGGTACTGCTGGTTTTGAGTAGTCACTGTTAAATGCAATGCATGGAAAACAAAACTTGGATCCCAGAAAACAAACACCTCCATGGGAACTGATGCAATTCCCCTTATGTTGGATGTGAAATCTGGAAATGTGTTCCTGCTGCCACCAGGATATCTTGGGAAGGTAACATCGGACACACTGGCATAGGTCAAACAGAACCATGCCCAAATTAATAGTTATACCAGTAGTAATCATCCAGGTGGATGCTGCACATTGGTGGTGGTGGAGGGGAGCCCCCATTACCTGTAAAGCGCTTTGAGTGGAGTGTCCAGAAAAGCCCTATATAAGTGTAAGCGATTATTATTATTAATACAGCTTTTTAAAAAGAGAATCTTTTCTCTCACCACCAGCCATGTCGGATCTCTGTTGAACTCACCATTGCTCCGATAGAGCCAGAGGTGAATCCAGGATTGGATAGATTATCGAGTCCGATGGAAGAAAAGCCAGGTGCACTGCCCCAGCCGGACCCGCCGCCTTCAACAGCAAAAAAAAAAACAGACATCTTGTACAAATCCTGATTATTGGTCATATACTGCTGATCTTATACCCAACTAAAAACTGTTTTCTTTAGAAACCCAATGGACCATTTTTCAAGGCAAAAATAAAATCAGAGAAGAACCCTGATGCCGCCAGTGGAAATCAGGAGGGACTGCGCATATCCACAGTCTGTCTCCATACACAAAGATTAGCGAAAATTGAGAAAGACCCATGGAGCAAATCTATACTGACCAGCAAGAGGGCAACATAGGTCATTTGTAACTCTTACATTCTTATAATGAAAATACACTATTTCCACAAAGAACATTTCTACACTACAAACGTTCGCTTAAAATTGAGTAGAATTTTAGCAGCCCTAGCAGCAGAAGAATTTAGCTCTTTGACATCTATATACAAAATATAATAGTACATTTTATAAGTATTTTTATGGAGATCTGTAAAATTGTGTAATGCACTGCGGTGTAATTTCAAAGGAAGACAGTAGTATGAAAACAGTGTGGCTGTCTAAAATATACAGTGCTGTAATAATGAACAACACAGCTCTTCTGTCCAGTAAAACAGGTTATAAAATTCATTCAATGGGAACTTTTTCTTTTTGGGGTCCTTTTCAGATCAGCTGCTGCCAAAGCAACATGCACAGACGTTAACTGTCCTGTCTCGATGTGCCCGTCTCGAAGTTTGCCAGAGACCTGTGGTTTAAACATGATATAATTTCACACTAGTGTTTTTTGGCCATTATGAAAACAGGCTCATGATATTTTCTAAGTAGTGTAACAAATCTGTTGTAGATAAAAAGCCAGGCACAGGTTAGCGCTGGCGCATCTGGAGGAAGAGACACTTTAACCACCATGATGGTGGTTGAGCTTGTATAACTTGCAGAATACGAATAAACTCCTGTGGGACTAACCGGCAGGAGGCACAGATGGGTAGCCACCAGAAGCCGGGGGGTATCCACCAGGTTGTGGAGGGTAGCCTCCAGGCTGAGGAGGGTAGCCGCCGGGCTGAGGGGGGTATCCACCGGGCTGGGGTGGATAGCCGCCGGGTTGAGGGGGGTATCCACCAGGCTGGGGTGGGTATCCGCCGGGCTGAGGGGGGTATCCACCAGGCTGGGGGGGGTATCCGCCGGGCTGGGGGGGGTAGCCGCCACCTTGGGAAGGATATCCTGGATAACTCATCGTTTAGCTCTGGAATGGAAAATATTATTCCACATGTTAGGAGAGATTCCTCTCGAAACTTTCCAAACGCATAAACCTTTCCTTGTTTTGATCTGGGGAAAAAGACCAGTGATTTCTTAATGAATAATTTCATCACAGCAGAGCTTGAGCTTTTTTTTATCTTAGTGTTCCGGCAGAAGACGAAGAAAAAAGGCTCCCAAGGGTGAGAGGACTACAAGCAACGGCAGAATGTGAGCATCCAAAGTTCTGGACAATGTTAGCTCAGCTTTTACTGGAATTAATTCCAACTAGAAAAACAGAAAATAGAAACAGTAACTAGGCTGGAAAGCGACGAGGCCAACAGCTTGTGGATGTTAACATAAATCCAAACAAAATAGTTTTAGTTACTGTATAAAGCAAATATACTGTTGAGCACAAAAACTGTTTTTTTTAATGTAGTGGAAAAGGTAAAATAATAGATGCACAGTGACAGTGGATGCTTAATAGTCTCATGTTGCTTTAAACCAGCTTTCAGGCCCAAGTGAGAGATGGTGAAGAATAGATCAACAAACACAGGACCTTGACATAAAATAAAACTAAATTCTGACCCTGTGCGCAATTCAGCATCGCTGACCAGTGTTTTGGGTAAACATGCTGTCATTGTTATCAACTTGCATGAACAACACGCCTAAAAATAACACTGCATTATTCACTGTACGCTTTGTACCAGATATGGAAGACCTTTAAAGAGGTATGAACACAAATAAACAAATGATGAAGGAATCCTAAACCAAGGCATGAAAAATAAATTTTGGTCATAATCATAATTTTTGTCAGGTTTGATAATATGCTCTTCCTTTTTTTTAAATTTAGTTCAAGTTTATTGTCATTATACTCATACACAGGTATAAAGTCTAACAAAATGCTATTTAACTAGCACTCAGACGGTAAGTAGTACAAAAAAAACAACCATACAATTGTATAAGAATAAGACAGAGACAACAGGCAATGTGCAAAACAACAACAGGTAACAGGTAGTATACAAAACAACATCAGTTGTGCAAAATCATACATCACCAGAATGAAATAAAGGATACAAAATTATGGGGAGTGAACTTCTTGACATGTGAGGTAGAGGTAGATTTCAATGTGTGTTATAGTTCTCATAAAGAGAGAAGGCACTGTAAGGGTTCAGATCGTAGGTGAGAGAGGCTGGGTGTTTAATAGTGCGGAGGTAAAAACTGTCTCTGAGTCTGGTCCGGGCCTGAATGCTCCAGTATCGTTTTCCAGATTGTAGAGGGTCAAACAGTCTGTAGCTGGGGTGTGTGGGGTCTTTGATGATACTAAAAGCTTTCCTCAACCACCGTCTGTCATAAAAGTCCTGGATGGATGGGAGAGCAACCCCAGTGATGGACTGGGTAGTTTTCACCACCCGCTGTAGGGCTTTGCGGTCAGCAATACTGCAGTTACCATATCACACTGTGATGCACCCTGTCAGTGTGCTTTCTGTAGTGCATCTAGTAATCTAGTGAGGATCTGGGGAGATATCTTAGCCTTCTTCAACAGTCTTAGGAAGTACAGGCTCTTTTAATTAGTTGTCCTTAGTTTTACATATCTGCAGAACATTTAAATATATAATGCAAACTAGATTTGAGAAATCCACTTCAATACAACATCACACACAGAAAACGATGCCAAAGAGGAAATTCAACACTAGCTAATTTGCGCATGGTACTATGCAAATTAGCCTACATTGCCACTATATATTCAATGACACAGAAACCTTAGCTTCTGTAACAGACAGCTTATTTAAATTATTTTTTATTTCAAACTCAGTTCTATAAAATTAGGTTATCTTCAGAAATAAACTGTGCAACTGAAAACACTAATAGGAAGGGCAGAATTCTCGCCAAGGTCAATTTTAGTATTAGCCGGCTAACCAGGCCCAGATAGCCCTGTCAGTCTCATGCCTAAACTTAGCCCTGCTGAGTAGACAAGGCCACTATCTTTCCAATTCACTTAACGGGGCATGGCTTATTTCCCTGCTTGTGTCACAGACACATCCCAGAGAGCCTCAAAAATCACAAGCCTCTCTTTCACTCTGGCATGAAGCACACAAATTCAATAAGATTATAATGTCCATTGTATTTGATCAATGCCAGAGAAGTGGACCCGATTCCCAATGTGGGCAAATTGCCTGTCAAATTCAAACACTATAAAGTGGGAGTTTACCAATAATAAAGGATTTCTAAATCAGTGGGGAAATATTTACATTTGTATTTCTATTTAAATTTTTAAGTAAATAGCCCACATTGTAAAGACAAAATATACATGACGGCAATTTTATTTTTGCAAATTGAGCTACAATGAACAAAGAGTTATTATCTGAAAAGACTGACAATTCACTACAAGCATTAGACTTGACAAGAGTAATGTCTAGACAGCCTAGTTTTCAATGTAAATCCAATCAATTTCATTGGTTACAGTGAACCTGCTAAGACTGGGATCCACACTTTGAACCCCCTGTCACATCAAATGCATTAGCAGCAGTCATGGAGGAATGGATGCTCAGACACACCCTGAACTTAAAAACTTTTCTTCATTGAAAAGTAGATCTAATACAAGACCACCTATTTCGGGAAGGCAGCTGTGTAAGAGTTAAGCAACCTTGAAATGCATGCACTTCCTTCCTCATCAATGTTACTCTTAAATCTCTAAGAAGCGAACACTGGTTACAAACGGAAGAGGAAGGTGTTTGGTATAATGTACTCTTTCAAGTGTACATTTTAGGAACTCCCGAGGAGTAGTTGATGTTTAACGTCCCTCACAGGAAAAAGTACACTAATTTAAATATTCAAGCGTGCCGTCAGCGACACCTGACCATGAATCAATGAACTCCGTTTGCGTGGGTGGGTGTGTTGTGTGGCCCTAGGGCTTTCTTCACCTTTAAACTCGACGGAAGACTAGATTTCTTAAATTGGGTACATTACAGGTAGCCAACATTTACAAAATAGCTTTTTAAAAGATTTATAACGTAGCATAGTAATACTAAATAACTCCTTCTGGACAGCAATGCAGTTAAAGTTTTTAATGACAATTCCTTTATAAATGAAAGCAGTTTATTTACGGCCGTACTAAAAGTAAACATCCTCTAAACTACAGTAAACCAAAATTGTCGCAAGCACAACTACTGCAACAGCGCAGAGAAATCGATGTCCCAGATAGCTGCAAACAGCCTCAGTGGTCATTTTCTGTTAAAATCCTTACAAAATGGCAGCCTGGAGGAGCGTAAAATTCAGTACGATCGTGTCGTGCCTATTCTGCAGCCGTAAACTACACCTATATTTAAAAACTAAAGACGTAAATACAAACTGTAAACAAGCTCAAACGGCTTCTTGTGGTTACAAAACCTTACAAAGCAATCCATCTCTTATTTGTTTTTTTCGTTACGGATTACCGCTCTATTTTTAACCATGCATTAAAGTTGCATTTAGCAAGTAAAACATTACATGAGAAAATGGGAGTCTTTTTCTTGTTGAATTGTTGTAAAGTAACAGTGGGACCCTATCGCTCCGTACTCCTCTAAGAAACCCACAGTTCACCTTAATTAAATTTTAAATCTCTGCATGTTGCAAACCCTAACAGAACACTACTGTCAGGTCATAAAAATAAAGAAATAAAACTTTTATCAACGATAACACTAACCTGCTTGCCCGTGCTTCAGGTCTTTTCGTCCTTAAATGAGAACAGATCAAGGAAGTACTTTCGGTATGTGTTTAGCTCAAGGTGGGTGGGTCTCTCTCTCAGAGTTTCCACTGCGCCGAAGACGCCCACGGCGCTACACAAACACAATCGGGTAAGAGTTGAGCCACGGCACTCACTAGCAAACTGCCATCGTGACGTGTCCAGGTGTGGGTTAGGAATATGGTGGTGCAATAATAATGATACAGTGTGATATGTGAATGTAGAAAATGAGAAGTGCTTATTTGTCAACGATGAACATGTCGAACTCGAACTTTTTTTTTGGAAAACACAACTGTGCCCTCCCTCTCCCCATGGGTCATAGTACAGCATTAGTCCAATTTAAAATCACGTGTCCGGCCTCCTGGTGCATTGCGATGGAGATTGAAGGTAGAAATCTGTCGCGTCCTTTGACTTTAAGACAACAAGAAACAGGTTTTCAGCTGTGCATTTTGTTTCTTAAATTAGATTTTGTTGCGTTATTGCTAACACTTTCCTTGTAATTGACAAAATAGTTATTTCTAGGTACAATATAAATATGACTTTAAATTCCTAATTTAATGATTATACGTGTATCTTACAATCCACACACACCTTCTCGGTTACTGCTTTTATCTGCAGCGTCGCGGTGAGCCGTGGCCTAATCAGACAGGGTGCAAGGCGGAGCTACACTCTGGGTGGGAGGCCAGTGTACTCACACGTCAAGAGAGGGGTAACATAGAGACGAGGTTTAACCCGGAAAGCGTGTCTTTGGCCTGTTGGAGGAAACTGAAATCTGGGGAGAGTGTGCAAACGTCACACGGAATAAAATGAGGGCTCAGGAAAATGTGAAGGGACATTAATGTGATAGTGTTTTGTGTGGATTTTGGGAGGGAGCAAGCCCTTCTCCCCAGTTACTAAAGAAAATACCTTCAAAATACACCAGAAAGCATCCCCTTGTCCACTCTAATTTATACACGCATATCATAATAACCCACTACGATATACAAGTCATACAAGTCTTCAATAATGTGACATAAATTAAGAGATAGGATATAATCTTCATTCATTGTTATATGCATTGTGTTTTTTTGGACTGCTGTTTACAAAAAAAAAACTGTGATTTTCAGAAAATAATGTTGTGAGAATTCTACTTTATACAAGGGTCAGAAAAAATCTGAGTATAGTTGGATTAAAAAATATATAGCCCAATCTTCTAATACTTTGAAAAAACAGGTTGACGTACTGTAGATATCACGTCCTGCTAGTCTCTGAATTTGCTCTCGAGCCAATATTTTCCAAAGCCGATCTTTTACGTGCCCCACCTTTTAAAGCAAAACTAGGTTTGCTTTAAATAGAGCTCTCCAATCCTGTTTTTTGAAAGCCATGTCAGAGACGCACCCCGACGACCAGCCCCTAATTGCGTAACGTTATGGAAAATACTGACAAAGAGAGGTGGGCCATATCGGGGCTAATAAAAAGAGCTGTATTTGCACGGTATGTTAATGATAAACGTGCTTCAGATGTCTTCTTTTTCATGTTCAATATGGAGTCTCAATAGTGTTTTAATATTAAAATGTCAGGCAGGTACTTGAAATATAATACGTTTTAAAGCCGCAGACATCTTTCAGAACATGATCTAAAATCACAACCCTGTACGATTAAAACTTTTGCGTGTGGTGAAGGTTCATAACCACTTTTTAAGCGTTGAGTTGTTTGGCATTCATTTTATATTCTGTTAAACTAAAGTATTTTGTATAAGAAAACAACATCGTGTAGAGGTATTTGGTGAGGACTACAGACCGATTAACCGACTGGAGGGTCATGGGTTCAAACTATGGGCGGGGCATTGTTATTTACTTGAGCAGGGAACTTCACTCGGATCACTCCATTGCGACATAAATGGGTCTGGGGTCATTATCAGGAATTGCAATTGACATTTGTGGTACAATAATAATATTTATTTATGTATTATTTTAAATCTTTAAATTATCTATCACAATTGTCCTGATTTGATGATGTGTACTGAATCGAGTCCCAAAAGCTTTCGAGGTGAAGCGTGTCATACTCGAAACGCAGGGACTTGTCATGCGCAGAATTGGCACCTTGTAAAAATGGCCCTCCGTCTGCTGTACAGACACAGACAGGAACCCCACCGCACTGGAGACAGGGTTTATTAGGGTCAGTGTTTCCTTCAAACTCCCAAAGTGGTGGTGAGACAAATTTCCTAACTGAGATAATTCAAGTCACCAATGAGATAAGACCAGTAGTCTATATACAAAATATTGAAAGTTTAGCACAAAAGCTTTTTCATGCATATATTGTACATTTCTTAAAATATTAATTAACTTAGAACGTAGAAAATAGCCTTCCTTTAACCAAAGAACGTTTAAGAACAAATTCTCATTTACAGTAAAATCCTCAAAAAGATGATTTTGGAATAATTCAGAAGAATCACACATCTGTTGTTTAATATGAAGGTAATCCCAGCATTTTCTAAACACAATTACAGACAGGTTTTAGTCAGCTTTGTCTGAATATATGTAAAATAATTACTAATGGAGTCAGGCATCCCATTTACCAATACATTTAGTGCTGTATTACTTTTACCACAGACTTTGAACAGCGTAAATGTATTTTGCTTCCGGTGGTGATGGCACAGGGCAAGTTCTGTGCAGGAAGGATTAAAAGCATCTGATAAGAATTATGAATTTCTAAAAGCAAAGCACTGTTTCTGCACTGAGGGCTTTTGACTGTAGTCTGAGATAACTGGTTATGAATGCTCTACATTTCTTTATACTTTTTTCAAAGGATTTCCTCTAAAAACAAATGGTAGAGAAAAAAGAATGAAACTGAAGTTTTAAGTCAGAGACAGATGTAGTTCTGTAGTTCCAAGTAATTTTACCTCTTACAACAACAGTAGATATGATTATTTTAGTCTGTCTCAGCGGAGCTCTGCTCCCAGCGTGGAATTACACCTTGTGAGCAGGCTAGGATTAATGAATAATAAATACTAATAAAACGAAGCTACAAACTGTACACAAATAGCACTGTGGGTCTGGAATTGAATAATATTGAATAACATAATATTAATTATTAAATTAAATAATATTTTTCTTACAATAAAAATAAATAACGAAAGTATTGTATTCATTGATCAATGAAGGCCTGACCAGGGTATATGAACTTCAGTCAACCTTGTTTTCAGCAGTCACAGAAAAAGTGTGGTCGGAGGGAATCTTAAAAAATAAATTCCAGCATTACTTCACTCTTCAAAAGGTTTTATTCTTGCCAAAGAGAATTAACTGGAAATTGAACTGGGAAATATCAAAAGAAACATATATTTCCCACACTGCAAATGTTTTTGTTATGGATACAAACTCTTAAATGTGCATCAGTAATGAAAGCCAGATTGTACGTACGTTGCTTTTGCAACATTTCAATCATGAATCTTAAGCCTTTTTTTGAGTAAGAAGGCTGAATTCCAACCATTATTAAATATGGTAAGAGTGAGAACAACTCAAAGTGCCCTTAAACACAGGACGCAAGCCGCGGCCACGCCATGGATGGGACTCTAGTCTAGTCTAGTCTAGTCTAGTCTAGTCTAGTCTAGACTCTAGACTCTAGATGGGACTCTAGTCTGTCAGAGGATGGAAGACTTGACCACAATAAAAGATGAAAGAAACACACACAATTCAGAAACATCAGTAAGCATGTTTTGGAACTGAGGGAGAAAACCAGAGCACCTGGCAAAGTTCATACTTACAGGTAGAACATGCAAAGTCCATATAGTAGGAGTTAAGACCATAGTAGGTGAACCCAGAGTCCATGACTGTGAGGAAGCAGCCCTTACCGCCATGCATCCAAAGACAGTATTGCAAAAAAGTGATAGTTACATGGATTTCTCATCTTTAAATACCAATAAAACAACAATTTTATTCTTCCCCTTGTCATGGTTCTGGAACCAACATATTAAACTTTTATCAGGTTTAGTAACAATAAAATATTCAGTTAATGTAATGATATTTTAAATTGTGAATGTTAATTCTGGGTTATTTCATCCTTTATCATTCTACGTTAATCACAAATAATGCATAAGTAACGTTAGTGGATTGTTCTAAGAAGTGACACTGCAAAATGTTGAATTTTTTTGTAGGCACTCTTTTAAAAATCAAGCTCTTCTTCTGCATTGTTTCCACCTGTTTTTTTTCCTTAATCAAGATGTTAGTCACCTTTGTTGTGTGTCGAAACACACAAGGTGGAATTCTTAAAATCAGAGAGGAAGTCTCCAGTTCTTGAAAATCTGTGAGTCTTCTAATTATTTTTAGTCATCAAAAACTATCAGCATGCCACTTTTCCATCAGAAAATTCTGACCAATAATTTAACAAACCAAATATGGGAAACATTAAATTAATCATTCACACGTTTAAATGGGCGGGTATTTTCTTCATATTAAAACTGTACCCATCTGTATGGTAAGTCAACAATATACAATGGTAAGGGAAGTACTGGCCCAAAATATTCTGACTGGGTTTGATTTAAAAAAACGGGCTAATAGTTTAAGAAACAACCCCAGATTTGCAGAAGGCAGGTATTTAGATGGGGAAAATGCTTAAAGTACCATAATAAAATTCAAAGTGGTTAGTACTGTATTTATTTAAAAGAGAAAAATCCTTCCAAGGAATCGGTCTCTGGATGTGTGCTGGAGCATCATAGGAAAGCAGGTCTGATTGCGTTCTAGGGATCCTGGCCCTCACTGGAGCCAATGTGCACCAGGGGTACGCTTGCTATGGGAGTTCAGAGAGATGTGCTCTGTGCTCTGTGAAGGCCCACTTTAGGCAAGCAATGTGTGTACAATATGTATGGCTCACTGAGCATGTAGGTTACCAAGACTTGTGAGGAAAAACTTTTTTTAGGGGGGAAAAGGGCTTTTGGTCTAAATGTTCACAGTACATGTATTGAAAGAAGAGCTGGAACAATTCAGTGCATTTGAAAGAATGTAGGAACCCTCACGACATGTTTAACTAACATCAACAGTTTTGCTTCCCAGACAATAAAGTTGTTGTTACAATCTCTCCAATCCTGCAGTTTTGTGTTTCAGGCTTTTGGTGACAAGAATTAGATAGCTCGAATGATCCCTTGCTGCAATGAGATCTACTGGTTTTCAAGACCTCTGTTGATTTATTCTCATAACATTTTATTTAACCACCTTGGAACAGAATTTGGAATTCAATTAGTGTCAGGTAGTTTACAAATCTGAAACAACATTAAAAATCTGTACAACGTTTGCTCTTTAAGGGAGGTACTGGCTCTTTGCTCTTTAAGGGAGGAATTTAATGTAATTGCTCTTTAAATTCCTACTGTGTTCATCCATTCTGGCTGATATTCACAGAAAAGTGTCTGCATACAAGGCTGAAAAATTGAACTCTAAAGATTAGACAGGAGAGTAAGCACATGACTACAATGGGAACCTTCTCCCAGATTTCCCAATGTTGTTACAGCTGTCTTATTAATGTCCATAACAATAACACCTTCTCTGCTTCATTGAATGTCATTGCACATGCAAAAGTAAGGAACACTGTAACCATAAAACTGTATTAAATTATGTTCTCTGACAGGAATTTCATGTTTGTACTACGAAAACGGAAATCGGTCAGTATCCTCCTGTGCTACCGTATACAAAGTAATTGCAGTACTTCAAGTTTCCACTAGATGGAACTCTCTTTGTCCGTTTGTTTTTGTAGGTCTGAAGCTGTAGCCTGAATATTACATCAATAATTCCTCGATGAGATTGATTTCCAACGATTAAGAACAAATCTCGGTAAAGTAAAGCTGACGTTGGAGATTTTGATAGCTACATAAGCACAACTAAGAAATATATAATAAAAAACATTGTCAGCCTTCAAAGACAACATAACAAAGCTATTTGTAAAATACGTTTTTCTTATTAGAAGGCTATGCTAAGAGAAAATAAAGCACTGCCTCCTGCCTAAAAACACATTTTGAAGGGTACCTTCAAAATATTACAATGATAGAAAGAAGTCAGCCTGCACAGATTGATCAAAATGCTCCATATGCACCTTCTTAGACTATGGCATGCTGTACATGTAAAAGACTCACATTTGTTAAACATAAACTTCTCTTTATACTGCTAGTGAAAGCATGTGTTTTGCTCACTCTTGAGGAGTGCGCTGCCTGACAATGACAATGACGTCACTCTGATGGTGTCTGGTTTCAGGCCACAGTCCTGCGGGTGACAAGAACAGTGTGATTGGATGGCACTGAGCCTTAACAGACAGGTTAACCTATAAAACTTCAAACCCTGAAACCCTCACACACCATCCTAACTACACAGTCAAGGAAAGCAAGCTGTGCACATTTACACCTCCTCACCTTCCCTTTACAATTTAATTGCAGAACCTGGACTAAGGAGGCTTTACTTCATTTAGCTGCAAAATCAGCTTTTCTCCCTGCATGCATCTAACTTACTACTTTTGATAATGTGGGGGTTAGAAAGCAGAGATCATTTAGTATCTTGTTTTTTAATAAACATCTTTTTAATCAGGTAAGCACACCCCCTTTATATTTATGCAACAGTGTGTTCTTAAAGTGTCTTCCTGGGAAAAGTTAAGGTTGCTGCTGGAAGAGGTGTTAGTGGGGCCAGCAGGGGTTGCTCACCCTGCGGTCTGTGTGGGTCCTACTGCCCTACTGCCTGTGACGGGGACACTATACTGTAAAAAGGCACCGTCCTTTGGATGAGACGTAAAACTGAGGTCCTGAATCTCTGTGGTCATTAAAAATCCCAGGGTATTCCTCGAAAAAAGTGTAGGGGTGTTACCCCAGCATCCTGGCCAAATTTCCCCCTAGCTTTTCCCAATCATGGCCTCCTAATAATCCCCATCTCTAAACTGGCTTCATCACTCTGCTCTCCTCCCCAATGAGAGCTGGTGTGTGATGAGCAGACTGGCGCATCATCCAGGTGGGGCTGCACACTGGTGGAGGAGGAGAGTCCCCATTACCTGTAAAGCACTTTGAGTGGAGTGTCAAGAAAAGCCCTATATAATTGTGAGCAATTTTTAATATTATTAATAGCATTTGATTCACATGCAGAAACATGATGAAATTTGATTTTTTTTTTAAGGGGGAGATTGTTAGGGTGCTGCACAAGTCCTTTGTTCAATCACTTTGTCTTTGTGGATGAATACTTAGCTGTGCATGCATACAGTATGTAGTGCAGAGGCTGTGGGTAGCGCAGAGGGCTTGTTTGAACAGGAATGTGCAGAAAGACCACAGCTCCCACAGGCATGCAGCTGACAGCTTTTCTGCAACAGGATTTTGCAACTTCAGTGTTTCAGTCATGAGTGACGATGGGAGACATGGTAAAACCCAGACCCCTGCAGAAATGGACCTTTTCAAACTCACATACGGACTGCATGAAAGAGTGGTTATTTCCTGGAAAATGCATAGTTTTGAGAGGCCAGCAGTAGTGCAGAGGGTCAGACTTAACCGCTGAAATGCACTAGATGAATGAAGGATGTGGTGGAATTACTGAGCTCGACATTCTGCAATGGGAGCAACACCCAGTCCTGCACCAGTGTGTCCTCTCCTTCTTGAATAAAAAGACCAGACATCTAGAATAAAAGCGCTGTTGCCAAGGTAAACCTTGTATGTGGATTGTCTGCCCTTTTCAATTTTGGATTGCTCCTATTATTCCAAAGGGTTTCACCGATCACCCCATGGCACAATCCAACTGTTCTTTTCTACCTGCGCTTGTTGTAAAGTCTTCCCCTTTGCTACTTATGTTGTGCTTTAACACACAATAAAATCCAAACAAAGTTAATGTTTGCAACGTCAAAATGACAAATCTACTGTTTGCCAGTGCGATTTAATCTATTGATGCAACCGTTCAATCCATGATTCAAAAGGATGAAATTGCCTAACACATCTTCCTTAAGTTCTGAGCATTGAGAGAATGCATTGCACCCTACCTTAAATTTCTGATGCCAGCTGCAACAAGACCGTTTTAAGTGACACCACTGGGTGAAGTATCACATGCAAACAGTCCACAGGGTCAGCAGTTTGCTTGGAACTCCGTTCAGAGAAGCAGTGAACTCACTCATCCCATTGGGCAGAACCAGGAAACAATATGATCAAGCACAATCTTAATATTATAGCAAGGAAAAGAGCCTTGTGGGACATTAACCACTATGATTCAGCTGTGTGCTCAGGTTTGCCTCCTGCTTCGCAATTCTCAGCCTTTGTTTGTCTTTTTGTGCTACAGTAGTGGTAGCTGTGCTGGTTCTTTGTCCACGGCATGCTATTGGACAATCATAACATCATAATCAGCATGCATAATAAATAAGCAGAAGTGCCTGAAATGGCCAGGTTAAATATCAAATATTAATATCAAATATAATTCCCACCACTTTATTTCAGTCCTGTTTCTCTTCTCTCTGTCCCATTGTCCTCAATGTTATAAATGAATCCTTGAGCACTGGCATTGTACCAGCAGTCCTCAAAACTGGTGCCATTACTCTCGTGCCAAAAAAGCCCAACATGGCTCTCGACGATCTTAACAATTTTCGCTCCATCTCCAACTTACACTTTCTTGCTAAAATTCTAGAACGTGCTGTCACACTTCAGTTACATAACCACCTCATGATAAACAACCTTTTCGAACCCCTCCAATCTGGCTTTTGTCAACTTCACAGCACAGAAACTGCCATGGTCAGAGTCACTAACAATCTTCTAATAGCTTCTGATTCTGGTTCTCTTTCTATGCTCATCCTTCTTGATCTCAGTGCTGCTTTTGACACTGTTGATCTTAACATCTTACTTTCTCGTCTTGAGACTGTGTTTGGAGTTTCTGACACTGCTCTCAAATGGTTCAAGTCTTACCTCACTGATCACTGTCACTTTGTCTCTCTTAATGGGTACAGGTCTTAAATTGGTCTTGTTAAGTCTGGGGTTCATCAGGGCTCAATACTGGGCCCCTTGCTCTTCAGCATTTACATGTTTCCAATTGGTCAGCTTTTAAGATCACATGGCCTCAGCTTTCATTTCTATGCTGATGATACTCAAATATACATCCATACCAAACCTGACACTGATGTGGCTGTCTCTATTCTATCTAATTGCATCTCTGACATAAAAACTTGGATGACTCAAAATTTCCTTAATCTTAACTGTGACAAGACTGAAGTCATGCTTATTGGCACCCCCCATCAACTTCGTAAAGCCAATCCTGTAACCCTATCTGTAGATGGTTCTGTACTTGAGCTTCAGTCTAAATTGAAAAACCTTGGGGTGATATTCAATTCTGGCTTAACATTTGACCCACATGTGCAGCATATTGTCAAAACATCTTTTTTTCACCTCAGAAATATCTCTAGACTACGCCCTATGCTATCACTAGCTGTGGCTGAAAAGCTGATCAACACATTTGTGTTCTCTTTAATTGACTCCTGTAATGCTCTACTCGCTGGGGTATCTAAATCTACTTTGAACAAACTGCAGTATGTCCAAAATTCAGCAGCCAGGATCCTGACCAGGTCTAGTGCAAGTGATCACATTACTCCTATCCTGGAGTCCTTGCACTGGCTTCCTGTCAAATTCTGTGTGGACTTTAAAATCCTCATGCAGACCTATAAGGCTCTGCATGGCTTGGCACCTCAGTACCTGTCTGAGCTACTATCACCCTACTTCCCACCTCGCAACCTTTGCTCTTCTAATTCTGGTCTCCTTACTGTCCCCCAAGCCCGTCTACATTGTATGGGTGACAGGGCCTTCTCCTGTTATGCCCCTAAGTTCTGGAACTCTCTGCCCAAAGATAACAGAGAGTCACCTTCTCTAAACTCCTTCAAATCCAGACTCAAAACCTTTTTCTAACTGGTTCCATTCTTCACCCTTCTGCGTTTCGTAGTACCACCATCCACGGTCTCCTCTGTATATTGTAATTGTGTTTTATCTTGTGTATTCTTTTTATTTATTGTTGTTCTCATTCTGTTAAGCACTTTGAGAAGCCACCTTTAAAGCCACTATATAAAATAAAGTTTATTATTATTATTATTATTATTATTATTATTATTATTATTATTATTATTATCAAGGGGTGTTGGACCAAACAAGTGCACTATTTACAACATTTTCAAGAACTATCAAGCAATCCACTCATTTCACACATCTTCAATGGATTGCAGAGACAGAATTCTGTCACTGGCTGTGACAGTGGATTATCCTTGTATGTGGTACAAGATGTTTATTATGTTTTGTTAGGATTTGTGCAGGAAACATTATAGTAAATGGTGGCAGGCTAGAAGGAACATTGCCAAAGCTCTTAAGACACCCAAACACATCTGAAACACGTATTTCAACATTTTAAGATCGGACATGTGAAACTGCAGAGCATTGATTTTTGGGGGGGGAAATACAGTTAATGATAGTATGAAAAAAAGTGCTTTAGTTCAGAGAAGTGTTCTCATGGCTACATTTCCCTGTAGCCTCAATGCAGTGACAAGTTATATTTTAAAACTCCTCAAAAAGCCCTTAATGCATTCTAACAGAACTCGGAATTGGCAAAGACCAGACTCGTTAGTGATCCCCATTAAGGCTCATGGCTGTAATTAGAAGCATAAAGAATCCGTAAGGACCGCATTCTCCCTGGGAAATGAGAGAATGCGAAGCCGGCATTGATGACTGAACTGAGTTAAAAGCCTGGGAACCTCACCTCTGTCGCTGAATAAACAAAGCCGTTTGTTTACACCTCTCCGTGGGGCTGATCAATGGAATTCACGAGACACGGCACCTCATGTCACAGGCGACACCTGGCAGATCTCCACGCTTTCTCGGGTTTCTTAAGACCACAAGCTGCCCCCCCGCTTAATTCTCAATAGAATCCTTAATATTCCTCCATCCTCCACGATTCCTCACAGAGATGCTAAGCGGTATGTTACCTGGGGTCACACGAGCCCCCGAGCGAGTGCGATCAGGTAAATAATCTGTAGCTTGATGTTGCAAGGTTTCACAGAACGGTACAAGACAACATGAGCAGACAGTTCCCTTTTCAGCAACAGTTTATCCCAGGATCGGTCCATTATAAAATCCAACGCATCCGGATCACTTCACAATTTCAATTCCACAATTTTATTGAAACCACAATTTCAATTTTAAAAAAATCACACACGTCTGGGCATGTATGTGAATATATGTCTGTGAATCGAATGCATATTTTTTAAATTTGATATTAGTTACGTGAAAGGTGGAATTGTCAATAAAGCGAATTCCTGAGACCGCTATGTTAAGCTTTTTAATTTTGTGGTGTAACTTCCTAATACCTGGGGTATCGCTTACTCACCACTCAAAGATATTTATATTTGTGGTTAGGATGTGCACTTCTTAAAAGAAACTCATTACATCCACATCGATAAGACATATTGAAAAATCTATTGCAGGCATTGTATCTTGAAGTGTAAGTGCTGTTAAAATGAGTTTCAATTACGTCTTTCAAACCACATAAAGAGGGGATTCATAAAATAGCTATTGCACAGATACGAAATGCCCGAGAGAGGATCGCGCTTCAACCCGAATATGCGCTTTTCCTGCGAACTCTCAAAACAGCTTCCTTTACTCTGCTGTTGCGGCAGTCATTGCTACAGCCTCGCTCAGCTGTTTCGACAAATATTCACCAGTTGAACCAATCGGTTTCCCGGTCCACATCGGACAGAAGTGATATTAATATTCAACAGGCCATCCAATTATCTTGGCTGGGCATGAAGAGATATGCAAATACATAGAAAGCGGGTATCGCTATTGGCTTACTTGGCTGATGACACAGCCGAGTTTCTCCCAAATATTCATCAAGCCGCTTGCGGCTCCTGCGCAAATAAAGGGAGATAGCGGAGTCCAGGCTGAAGCAAACTTTTTTTTTTTAAGTAACAACTTTTTTCCGCGATGGCTTTTGCGCAACCGTGACTTTCGGGACTAAGATCCCAGCTGAAGGGAAAGATCGCTGGGCAACAACCCGGAGGGAGCAGCGCTGGCCTGGGAAGGCAAAGAGAACAGACGGGGGTGGGAAAAAAGAAATCAGTGAAATTACAAAGCAGATAAAGGAGGTGTGATTTGTTTGAACAAAACGGTGGAGGACCGAGTAAACCCTTCTTTTTTTTCAAAGATGAGCTTGCTGTCTGCCATAGACACCAGTGCCTCTGTGTACCAGCCTGCCCAGCTTCTGAACTGGGTCTACCTGTCTTTGCAAGACACTCACCAGACCAGTGCCTTTGACGCTTTCAGACCAGAACCCAATTCTTCCCACCCGGATCTGAACTACACCAAGCCTGCTGCAGACCTGAGCTCTTCTCTCAATTCCAACTATCTCAACAACTTCTTTCAGCTTCAAAGGAGTGAGGTTAGAGAGTTTGGGTGATTCTTTTTCACTGCTTTTGCCCGTGTACGCATTTGTAGTGCCGCCTGGTCCGCTACACCCGGAATATAGGTTAAATGCCACGTTGTGTTTACTCTCATACCTCTGTACAAATAAATCTGTTTGGGGGAGAAAGGACAGGCGCACGGCTCTGTAGCCTTTTCTAAGATAGAAACCCGCCATGATGTGAAACGGAAAGTTATAGCATCCCAGATTTCTCAACGAATCGTGACCCTGTCGTGTTTGCTGGAGGAGTTTAAGTTTTGACAAGAATAACAAAAGTCAACAAAAGATGCTCTTAGTTCAAAAGCAGCGGTAGAATTCCCAGAATATTACAAAAGGCCGTCTTATTTGTTGTTTAAAAGAAAACTGGTCTCAGTTTACATTTTGTTTAATGTGGAAGTTATAGTGAGCCTTATGGTGACGATTTTATTTTCTTAAGAATTCAACTGACCTCAGTGAATCGTTCGTGAAAATGTTGGATTCGTGGATGAACTCAGCTGACAGCAGCGAGATTGCCGAACTTTTCACTTAAGCGTTTCAGACAATGTAACTACTGTGCTAGAAGTGTGCGCTCATTATAGATGTATTTTAATCGAAGCTCCCCCTTTGTACGCTAATGCATGTCCTGTAGGTGTGACAGGAAAACGGTCCGTGCTCGTGGATAAACACCCCACAGCTGTTGGAATAAATGGTCGTAATGACACGGTGAGGAGGTCGCTGTGCTGTGGTCAGCGAGCAGCTCGGGCAGACGCCGGCTGCGCGACAGCTCGGCTGCCCATTCTCCGATAGAAGCCCCCGGTTTAGGCCGAGACGCTTCGGCACGCTGGAGAGGTTTCGTCTGCGGTGGGGCAACCTTCGGTAGCTGCAAACAAAGCGGGTTTAAATATACTATGCAGGGTGTAACGGGGAAGAAAAAAAAGGGTGTCGTTTCCACCGTGCACTTGGCACGGACGTGTCTGCAGCTCTGGTCTGCATGCAGATTAGATGCCTACCGCTCGGCTGTATTTGGTCTAGTCTTCCTCAAGTAAGACACGACACAAGTCAGGACGGATAATTTTATATGCATTATGTGTGACTTTCATTAACGTTTTGATACTTTTAATATTCATTTTGAACTGTTTTGCTACACCAAATCCTAGTGTTGTATTGTGAAAAAGAATGGTTACAGTAATTCAACGACCGCCTTGAAGTTATTTTATACCTTGAGGTTATGTACTACGATTTTTCTGACAACGTAATGAAATGTTGACAATTACTATAATCCAAATGCAGAACTAAATAATTAAAGGAATCTGCAACTGATTTTTTAAAAAGGTTTCGACTGTATCGTAATATGCCTTGTGTAGCTGTTGTAAATCAAATCATGGTGAAGTTGAAAATAACGAGAGGGATTGCCAGAAATAATCTCCTGTATTATTACTTGACACCTTACTTAATTCCTAATATTTTCCATTGCATTTATTTGATTTTGTTCGTTCCCGATAGCTTTCGATTTTTATTACTTGGTTCCTTCCACACATGACAACTCCTGGATTTCACATAACGTGAGCAGCAAAAAAAAAAAGACTAAATTCATTAAAACACTGGTTTCTGTTTCTGTGTGTAAAAAAACATGTAAGCTTATATTTCCCAGCATAGGTTTGGGTACACTTCTCACTTCTCACATAAGCCTACAGTCGCTATCACTTCAATGGCGATACAATACATTGAAACGGTAACCCTGTGAGTTCCCTTTCAAAAGCAGGCTGAGTGACACACCTGGCTCAAAGTTACAATGACAACATCCCAGCTGGGATTTGAACCCACATCCTCCGGACTCCAGAGCCCTGATCTGTCCTCCTGCCTTGAATGATGTCTCCTTAGGTTTCACCTTTCAGTGGTTAAGTCTTTGTTTGGCTCCGGCACCTTACACTTCCTGAAATCAATCATTTTAATATGTAATAAAGTTCTCCTTACAGCGTGTCAGAATTTACATTTTATTTAAGCATTTATTTTGAAGCAAGCCAGTCAGAAGTAATGTTGATATGGCTTAGTGTCTGTTGTAAACACATACTGTATATGCATTTTCCATTTTTTTAATTAAAAGTGCAGCTACGACACTACACAAAAGTTTGCTCTGTAAATACACATTTTGAAAAATGCTTGCTTGATAACTGAACTGCCATAAATGGTTTTAGTGACGTTCTTCTTTAGTTCTTACAATAAGGCACACATAGAATTATCAATATATGTACTGTCCTGTAGGAGTTCATGTAATGATATACAATAATAAAGCACTAGAAGGGTAATATGGACTATTGACTATAAAAAAGTAGACTTTAATGTAATGGAATACGTTTTGGCAGCTAGATATGTGAATAATGAAAGGATACATATGCAGTCTGTAGTTGTAAAAAAGGACATAACTAGTCTTTTACAATGGTCATGCCAAGTACAGTACCTGTGCCAGAATCAGAGGAGTAAAATGCATTTGGTGTGAGATGAAGGCTAAAGAATTGCATGATCTAATTCTCCCCTAAATGTAACACTGTTAGAGAATCTCCATGTGGGATTATAAAAAATACTGCCTGGGCCAACTGTTGATCTCTTTGGATATGACATTCTTATTTTAATTTTTAGTGTGTTGTTGGTCTTTGGCTCAAGAAACTGTCAAAGCTGTTCCGAGAAATTAGTTACCCTGCTAGTTAGAGTTTAGCCTTAAACTGATAGCTGGCACGTCCCTGACATGATTTCCGAAATAAACAAGGTTTCAAGAAATAGCCTGAGAGGCAAGTCCTGTCAGCAGTCAGGCCAAGATTGAAAAAAAGTCCAGCGTGAGAACCAGGTTTCCATAGAGATGTGTTGATGGAAAATGTGAAACTGCAGGTGAAGGACCCAGTTAAAAGTGAAAACTAAAATCCAGATTGAAAAACCGTAATACATCTTGGGTTCTTCTGATTTGAAAGGTGGTGGACGATGAACAGATGTTCTGTAAGCTCCTATCCAGTTAAAACATTTTTTCAAGAAATGATCCCAAGACAAATTCACTTGGGCTGCTTACAGGAATGTTATTTATTATTTATTTAAAGTTTTTAGTCTGCTTATGTGGACATCGCCACTATCAGATGTTATGCTTTTCCAAAACTGCGCCATGTTAGCCTGCACAATGTGATGAACATAGAGACAGCAGAAACGTTTAGTTTAGAAGTGTTTAGTTACACTTGTATCAGTTTCCTACAAAACTGCTCTTCCAGCATTAATGTATTTCATTTCCTCTATGTTTCCGTTTTCATGCTATATTAAGTATAGTTTATATCAAGTAAGTAAAATAATTTTTCAAGGTGTTAGGGTGAATCAGACAATTGTTGCCCTAAATATATTTTTTGAAATGCAAGATAGACCTATGGAGAGCAAGAGAGATTGAAGTTGAAGAACTACTAGTATAATAAAGTATAATGCTTAGTAGCGGAAAGCGTTCCTTTGTAGAGGGACATGTCTTTATCCAAGCATGTTTCCAATTAAAATACTGTTGCAAAACAAATGGCACATTCTACTAAGTTCAGATTTCCTAGCTAGAAATTGGCAGTACGTTTTTTCTTAGCAATGCAAAATGTTATATACGGGGCTCATGTGAATATGAAATATTAGGCCTACATTTATTTATAGGGGAAAAAACACTTTCAGTAGAAATGTAATGGATACAAGTAGACATTTAGACACAACGAATCAAAGACAATATTTTCTTCTAATATCGTCAACCGTCTTTGTTTTGTATAAGCAGCTATCTGGACACTCCAGTTATAGTTTGGTTTGTTTCGATTCTCTGTTGGCCTTCTGTGCGAGTATCAGCTTTCCTGCTTGCTCTTCTTGGTTGTTTAGTCTTGATCTGCAGAGAAAGAAAAATTATTCAGAGTTTTGTTTCCAGTAAAAGCTTGAAACAAGTATACACATCCCTGGGTAAACTCAAAGCAGACAGAAACATCTGACCTCCCAGTTTTATTGACCACAGCCTATCCTGAGGTGGAGAGTTTAACCCTTCGTTTGCACCTTCTTCGTATCCTGAGCTCTGATGTATGTGTCTATGGACCAGGAAAGAGAGGGCAGTGGCAGTTTAAAAAAATGCTAAGCCGAACAGTGGCTTGGGACAGTAGGAAAGAGAGCTCCTATTGGGATACACAGAAGTAATTTGTGCAGTGAATAGCCCTCCTTGTGTCCTCTTATAGTGCCTATGTGTTAGAACAGCGTTCTGGTGTCAGTGAGCATCTGTTTGGGAAAGCAAGGCCACGGAACCCCCTGCTGATTTTTATACTCTGAATGGAAGAGTTCACTAAGGTCCATCTGATTCTTTCAGTAGAGTATATGATGTCTATTTACTGAAATATGGTGCCCAGTTATACCCTCCTCTATCTAAGGAATTGTCAGCTTTAGTTGTTTTTTCTTTTTTTGTACTTCTGTTAGTCCATTGTTTACCTAGGATAAAACACACATAAAAGCTTCCATTTGAAATGTGCATATATTTCACATTCAATCTCTGATGTCCTTTGCTTGCATAATCTTTTAGTTAATTTTTAACACTGACATTGTAAAGATTTTAATATGTAGTCAGTATTAGTTGGTATTTTTTTGTTTTCTCATTGGCTGCATTAAGATGAAGGCTTACTAGCCACTGAGTGTTGCACTGATTCACAATTTGCAGGAAAATATAATTAAGTACTTTTTATCAACTGGCAGCATTTCATTGTATGGTTTTGGAATAAATAGACTAACATGTAAGTTCAGGATATCTGTGCTTGTATTGAATTCCTCTAAAACTGTTTTATGGTTATGAATTTGTGCATTGCATAAAGAATATTGCAGTACGTGGTGGACGTTCTGAATTACTCAGTTCTTCCAGGTTTGATCACTGCACAACAGATTACTATTTAGATTACAGCAGATTATTTTTTCATCTCTCTTTCATAAGATGCTGTGTTTCTAGGAAATCTAAAGGAAGTATGCATTGGAAGGATATTCTGAATGGTCCCAAGAGTATAGGAAATGAGAAGGATTTTCCTGCTCTCTGGAGAAAGTGCATCGCAGATGAAAATTGATGAGGAAGGAGCTGAAATTCAGGAGGAAAAGAAGAATGTTACATTTTTGTTTTAAGTTTTTAACTTATCATAGATTCGGTTGGGGGTTATCCTATCCTGTTAGAGGAGGGCTGGTGTCTCTCTGGGTCTCTTAAAAGTGGTGCACGATTAAGATTACATGCTGAGTTGGACAGAGAAACTATAGCGCCTTATTCCAGTCTGGTCCTGGAAGAGTGGGCCTCCAAAAGTTGTAGTTTTTTTTTAATGCTGCTTTAGTTGTCCTAGCAATGAGTTTAAGGATGGCAGCATCAGGTTGCATGACATCTGGCTATATCTGTACAGAAGTTAAGCTTTTCAGATTTATTGCAATATTTGATTTTCCTTAAATGAAGTGGCGTCATGCCATATAGGCTACCCTGGACATGTGACAGATAATCCTACACACTGTGACCACAGAGAGAGGAGGATCCCAAGATGGACTCCGTGTGTTCGAACAGGCAGGAACTGTCTTGAGCGAGTGGCAAACCGGAACATGTTTCGGGAAACAGAACGTGTGTGAGGTGCTCTCTTCTAATCCACGCTAATGACTGTGCACAGTGCTCCAGAGGACATAATAGCCCAAACACAGCAACACCGAACAACACACGAGGGTGACGTGCATGGAAGAGATGTTGCAATTAACGTGTTATTTGGAAATGCAATCCAGCTGAAGTCTAGAAAATATAAGCAAGTGTCTGTTTTGCAGACTCGGGCTGTATGATGCTCCTTCCATGTTTACATTCAATGGTTTTTACTCATGTTGGCTTTTCCCTTCTGGCCACAGGCCACCATGGCCCTCATGCCAAAAACAGACACCAGCTCAACACAAGCCCCTTATTTTGGTGTAGGAGTTCACTAAGGGCAAGACGCTCCATATTTCGTCTCTAACAGAGGCAAGATGTTCAGGGTAGTAATGGCACTTGTACACCACACCTCAAGGGAGATACGATTAAGAGAAAACACTCTCCCGTCAGCTTCTAGAATGCTTTCTCCTAGATTTCAGCAAAAATTGTGACATATCTAATCCTACTGCGAAGGAAAAGTAATGTTAGCTTTCTTAAGGGAGTGCAGGATTCCACCTCAGTAACTCTGCTTGCGTTATTATGTTTACTGTGAGACATGTCCAGGAAACCTCATGTTTTGATGTCTACCTCATCAAGGATCTGATTTCTGGTGAGAACCAATGGAAACACTCCCATATACCCAGGAGATAAGCCTTTGTTTACACAACTAGCACCTTGAGATACTGCTTGGCCTGGATTACTGGCACAATAAAACAGTGGGTCTGTTTAATAGATATATAATATTAATGGACCTAAACTGCAGGTTTATTATTCTGTGATTTTTAATATCCTTTTCTTATTTTAAATTGTAGGCTTTAAATAACAGTCTCTACAAAAGTGCCTCTCCATATGGCTCCCTCAACAACATTGTGGATGGACTGAGCTCGCTGACAGACCATTTCTCCGACCTGTCTCTCTCCTCTGAGCCGCGCAAGCCCAGCAAAAGGCCTCCTCCTAACTACCTGTGCCACCTGTGTTTCAACAAGGGACACTACATCAAGGACTGCCCGCAGGTAAGAAACACAGCTCCCACAGAGAGGGCTCATTTCTTAGACTAGCATTTGGCTTTATAATAGGCATTGCATCTTTGTCAAACAGCACCCTCAACAGTATTCCATCCAATTACAGGGTATATGTCTGTCAATACAGAGGATATACTGTAGGCACAGTTTTTGTAACATTGACTTATGGGCAGTTCGATAATGAAGAATGATGTACTAATTGTAATTGAAGACCCAATATACTATTGCACCCTTTAAAGTCAAAATGTGGCCTTTTTTGGGCTGACGTACATGCACTTTTGCTTTCTAATGGAAAGCAAAGCCTGTTGTTGCGGTCGTCTTGCTGTTGTTTGTCCACGTCAGGGTGATTGTGAAAGCAGTGGAGCTTCCCGGAATGACAAATCACCAAACTGCCTTCATAAATGGACAATGTCTTGTCCACTGCGTACGAAATGAATTTACGGGATCTGGCATAAAGAAAACATGCCCTGGGCTGCCATGTGTGGCTCATGGATCAGGACGAAAATTTTAACAAATCCCAAAAGCAGTACTGAAAACATTTTGAAGCTTCTTTTCCAATCACAAGGAATGAAGCTATTTACTTTTCAAGCGTGTCATGTAAAATGAATAATGTGCAACAGGTGGCAACAGTTATATGACAGATGTGAATACCAAATTATGTCAGGATCAGGGATAGAAAGCCTTGCACCACTGTAGTGTTGTGGAACATATTTGCTTCTCGGAATGGAATTTGCTTCAGCATTCAGTAGAGCTCTTCATGCTAGTGATATTGTACAGTAGTAAGACCGTTATTTTATGACATTTGCAAGAGTAGTCAGTTACCACTGGGTTATTAATTTTAAGTTGAGAAAAACAGAAAATAAAGGTAACAGGTCTGAGGACAGTGAAGGAGACAGCATTTAAAGCAGTGGGCCCACTTAAAAAAAAACCTGGCAAACATCTTATTTAATTTGGTGGATGTCTTTGTTTGCCTAATCAGTTAAAGGAAAACCAAACACTGTGGAATTTTGGTTTTCTGGTAATGTTACGGGCTAGTGAAAAAAATATTTTGTAATAGTAATGCCAAATGGAAACATGCTGAGGTCACGGAGAACTAAAAACTACTACAGGGAGATAAGAAAAGTTCTCAACGCAAGGAGCCCGTTCAGTAGGTAATCTCCAATTGGTCTGGGGATCTCATCCTGCTGTGTCTTGAATGAAGCCAGGGTATGTCTCTGTAGCTTGTTCCCGGCTCCCACAGCTCTTTGAATACAGAAGTTCTCCTGTTCTCAATTTTTAAATGCACTTCCATGTAGTTTCAATTTATTTCTTTGTTTTGTTCTGAAGAAGTCCCGTGGACTGACTTGGTCACTGCCTTTCAGGATGTTTCTTGTCCCATGTCCCCTCATTGGCTTCTGTTCAATTCCTTCATTTTCAGTGTAGGACTCTCCCTTAAGCTCTGGAATGCATGTTGCTGATTGAAGACAACCATGATTGGCTTTGTGATTTATCAGCTGGTGCAGCGACACTGTTTGTCCGTTATCGGTGTCTCGTACGTGCTGCTCGTATTGCCATGTGTGACTAAGTCCTATCCAGTTCCACGACTGTGCCACGTTGCAAATGTGGAAGGGGGTGGGCACAGTGCTTGATGTAGCACGGTTTGTTTGATAAATGCAAATTATCTTTGTATAAGCCAATGTCAACAGGGAAACTAACACAGAGTTAAAACATTGTTTTGTGAGAATACTGATTTGTGGACATTGTGTGGGCTGCCGGCGACATTGGATTTGTTTTTACTAAAAAAAAAAGGAGTTGGGTGAATATGCCCTGCCCCAGGGAGGGGCAATAAAGTCCAGATGTGGGATTAATACTGTAAACCTCTCTCTGGGAAAGATGTGGGGTTGTTCTAGTATAGTACATCAGAGGGTGACATACTTCTGAAACTCATGGCTATGTTTGATTTGTCATTGATCACTGGTGTTATTGGGTCTCCAGCCATTAACGTTTCAGAAAACATAAGGTTGTCCTTTCAAGTAACACGAAGTAGAAAACGTTTTGCCACTAGAAACAAATTGAATAACCTTAGTAAACTGGGAAAGCGCTCTAAAGTCTTAATTTTAAATTCTTGAGCTCTGAATTCTTGATGGTTTATAAGAGCAAGTGATTTCGGTTTATGGACTTGATGTTGTTTGCAGGAGCTTGATGGGAAAAATGGAAAAGATGCATTAACAAATGACAGCCCTATTGAAAGTTTACTTTTCTAATCCTTTGGGTGAATGTTTGTGCACAAAGACATGCTGACCTGTGGAAAATGTTTGTGTAACAAGCTACTATTTCTAAACTTGTAGGTTCCGGTAAACCCCTGGATACCAAGCTATAATGACATTTTGTTTTTTTGTATATTGGCATGTAATCATTAATTTGTACAGTGACAATGGGAACTTAACAGAACTAAATTACAAATGAGAAAAAAGGCTCTTTTGGCCCATGTGGCCAGTTTGGTGGCTGGGTGATAGTTGATCCAAATATCTTATCCAGCCGTTTCTCGAAAGGAGCAGAGGGTATCGGCCTCAACAGCATGGCTGGCTAGCTTTTTCCAGACTCCACCACCCTTTGTTTGTAGATGCTATCGTCTGCAAACATGATTAGATTACTAACTATACCAGTGTAAATCAGTCTTGATAAAGTATTACAAAACAGGCTACAGTACCTTCTGCAATAAAGGACTGTGGTTCTGATTGTGGTTAGAAGTTGTATTTTGTTGAATCATTCATAAACATTTTATTAATAGCATATTTTTTGGCATTTGCAGCCCTAATGTCTTGCCATTACACTTTTGTGGAAGTTTATCAAGTCATCCGAAAATGTAAATGTACTGTATTGTATGTTTTGTCCGAATTCTTTCATATTCGTTTACATCGATAGATCTTTGAACAAGACCTACATTTTCTTGACTATATCCTAGACACCTACTGGCATACAGATTTTCAACTTCAAATTGTTTAACATAACTTTACATGTCATAGAAGTCTTAATTCCTGGGTCCAGTCCTGGCCCTTTCCTCCGTGACTATTGGAAGAGTTTTATTAAGGAGCTGTGGCCTGCATCTTGTTTCCTTATGTGCAGTTGGTAAGATCTGGTGATTTGTTGACCTTAAGTCCTTCTTGTACCCAAAACACTCCGGCCTCTTTTATGATAAAACTGTTTAATTCAGAATATTGTCCATCTGCCTGAGGCATGTCGATTTCTTCCTTCATGCCTCAGGACTGACTCTGAACACCTGAGTGGCCTACTCATTTTGTACATCAGCCGTTTCCCTTTCATCTAGAGGTTTCCCTTTATTGTCCGTAATACACTGTTTTACCCTTCATTACAGTTTATTTATTTCTCTTGGCCTTTTCCACTACCCTTTTACTCACGCTTGTAAATGTGTACTCTTTTAACTGGATGCTGTTCTGTTTAAAGGTCTTTCTTTTTATATTTTTTCCTGATTGGCTTACTAAACCATTTTGCTTTAACGTCGCCTGAACAAGCAGGGAAATAGTAGATGGATTGCATGGCCGAACCATTTGTATTATTGCTTTCTAGGCCGTTTGTTCCACGGATGAATCTGCCTTGCGCTCGCTGGAAGTCAAATCTGCTGATGCCGTTTCCAGATCTGTCCAGTCCCATTCTGTTTCTCCTGCAATCGTTTCATTTCTTCTTCTAGTCAGTTCCCTAGTGGTTTGACCTCCGTTTTCCTGTCTCTATCTTGATAGTTTGGAAAGGCTGGATTAGGACGGGCATCCCGTCTTGTAGGTGCTCTGACATGAGGAAGAAAGGATGTCATTTGTCACAAGAACAACAGCTGCCTTTGCTGGAAGCCTTGTCCGGACGCTGTCTATCACCTCCTCTCTAGCGAGTGTTGACTCTGGGCCCTAGAAGTGTACCTCAGCAGTGTCCATGAATGTCTTTCACACCCCACCTCCCTTATTCCTCATTTTAATTCCCAGCTTTTTTTTTAACCAAAACAGATTGATGGTAGTGACACTGGGCACACTGTTTACCCTAAATCTGTTTAGATTGTCTCCCTTTAGGAGGTTTATTTGGAATAACGTACCCTCCGTCACGCAGAAGTCAGGGCTTTGGAGATTTAGTTTTTTCCTATCTAGTTGACAAAGTAAATAACTTTCAAGTAAGTCCGCTCTATAATTTGGGGGCAGGGCTGTCCCCCATTGTGAAACTTAGAAGGTTCAATGGCCTCTCAACATTTCACTTTCTCTAAAGTTCTCTAAAAGTAATAAATCCTGAGGCAGGCTGGTCCCGCTCAGAAGTCCGGGTCCTGTCTAGGAACAGAGACGGCCTTGCCAGGGTAAATATGGAGCTCTAGCTTCACAAAGGACTGCAGGATTTGTGATCTGCTGCCAGCATTAAGGATCACATTCGCACGCATTCTCCAGGTGCATTTTGCCTCTTTCTTTTTTGGGGAGAAAGTGAAATGATCCCCAAACGGTCGTGGGGCAGTTTCTGAAGGATTCAACTACTGGAACCCATATCCAGAGAGATCCTGGGTGAATTGGCTGCAAAGTGAAGATGGTTCGAACAGAAGCTAAATCCAAGTTAAAAACCGTTTTTTTGCACAGTGTGCAGCTAATTAAGGCCTGCTTTTCAAAAAAACAGGAGGTGTAGGGGTTTAGAAGATTGTGTGTGAGGGGGGGGGATCCCCTTGACTTTCAGCTCCTGAGGGCTGAAATTCAGCTTCACTCATGAGAAAGCAGCAATGAATGGCTGTTGGTGTCAGACGAGTCCCAGGGAGTCTTTGTTAGACAACAAAATCCGTGCACAGTTTGGCATGGTTAGGTACAATTTGTCAGTATCTGTTAAGGGAAGACCACACTGAGTTACAAAGGGTTTTTATTCATAGGGATCCCTTGGAAAAAGCTCCACCCTTTGCTGAGCTAGAAAACTTTTGATCTGTGTTTTTAAGCCTGGGTTTGTGAGTACCTTATGTGAGTGGGTGAATGATTCCTGGCAAGTACTGTACATACTATCCTCTAAAAGGATGAAACGGGATAAATATTCTGTATTGTAATGATTCTTGCTTTTGCCAATAAGATCTAGTAGAATGATTGTTTTTCGAATTTACAGATGTTATGCATGTAGTTGTTCTAAAAATTCAGAAACAAAATGGTCAATAATTATTATTATTATAAAATGAATATTTCTGTATTATTTCTTATTGCCTGACTGACGTTTTCAACTTTAAACATTCCCTGAATGGATTTTGTGGAAAAAGCTCTTGTTTCTTGGCTTCTTTGACATTGCCACAGTACTCTGCACTAATGGATATCTCCTGACCTTTGACCTGGCTCAGCTGGAAGTTTCCTGGTGTCCCTATGGGAGGGACCATGCTGCACCAACACTTTCCCTGAGGGTCCCGAAGCTCATTTTTACTGATTTACCTTTCATTAGCAATACTCTTCCATTTTATCTTAAAACAATGGTAAAAGCCACGGTGTAGACAACTGCTGTTTTTTTTTATGACCAAAGAAAGTTGTAGCAAGTCTGATGTTTTTGTGCAGTCATCCTAACAGGCTCTGTCTGGGGCCAAATGTTGCTGACTAGCAGTACCTCACCACTGGCCATCTGTTTTGTGCCCTTAATGTTTCTCAGCTGCAGTGTCAACACCTAAGCTGGCGAAAGGTGGTAAATTCATCTGAAACTGCCATTTTGTTATTGCAGACCCCACTAGGGTCATGGCAAATGGGAACCATGTTACTCCCAGGAACAAGACAGGGCATCTTGGCTGCCTCCAGGAGACCCAGCATATCCACATTGGAATACGGTAGTTCATCAGTGCCCCAGCCACAAGGGGCAATTGTGCAACTGTGATTGCATTCCTGTGCCTCTGATTCCTTTTGAATGATGGAATAATAACCCCATATGACAGAATGCATAGCAATAGAAACTCAAATCCAGCTTTACATCCAAGCTGCACTTAATGTGTTTAAGCGCCACGGTTTTGCCGCAGCTATACCCCTTGATCAGTTTTTCCCATGGTGAGGAAATATAGTTACAATATATGTGATAGTCTTATCAGCTCCATTTCTGCAGAATGAGTTGCTCACACAGAAGGCTGTGCTAGTGACAAACTTAAAGAGAATGGCTGGGCATTTTGTCTGCTCTGATTCAACACGACTTTGCCATTCATCTCTGAAATACTGTCCTTTGCACAGCACTTGGTCTTTGCTTTTGCTTTTACTGGCCAGCAAGTAACTTTTGTCATTTATTACTGCAGTTTGCAGTATTGATTGTCTCCTTTGACCAGTTCAATGGGTAACATATCTGTGGAACGAACATGTCTGTCGCCAGTTGAGAAGAGCTTTGACCTAAACAGTAGTTACTTCATACGTCCACAGACGGTTATAGTACATGAATCATGGAGAGCTGAGGTGGATTAATGCTGGAGCTGATCTAGATATTACAGAACTGATACTCTGCAGTCACTTTAAACTGCTGATGTTTAGAACACAGTGAAATAGCACAACGCAATTTAGAGTTGTTATCATAGAGGCGAACAGGACCCCAGCACAATGTTCCAGCAGACTTCATAGCCAATATAATAATATTGCCCTCTTCTGAACCTTCCTGACAGGGTTGTGACAAAGCAGCAGGGCTTAATAGAGAATGAAGCAGAGAATGAAGCAGGGCAGGCACATTGACGAAACTTCCTTAAAAAGGAAATCAAAGGGTTTCCTGCCAGCTGTTTTGTGTTTTGTGCAGGAATATCAGCCTTCCTTTGAGTTTGCTGATACAACAATCATTGCACTTCCCTTAGCTGCAAGATAGCTTCAGCTCAGCTTCTGCTTTCTCTGGCAAGACTGCGCGTGTGTGGATGCAGCAGGTAAATCCTGCATAGCTTGCAGCCATCATGGAATCTTGTTCTTGATTTGATAACAAGCCCAAACTCTGGACCAGCAATTGCGTTTGAAAAGGTTACAAGAAATCCTGATAATGTGAACATTCGACTGATTAAGAGGTATGCTTTTGAGATGGCCATCAAGATCCCCTGGTTAATCAGAGGAACAAAACAAAACGCCTTCTATGCTCTTTAGGGGTTTGCGGCTCAGAAACCTTTTTCTTTCATATTTTGCTGAGACGCGTCTAACTGGGTTTTTTCATCTATTGTTGGGTGGTGATGTCAGATTTGATCAGAATGCAGAATGCGTTTCAGAATGTCAAATTCACGGCACTGAATGGGAGGGAATTTTAGTGACAAAGACTGCTACAGTTTTCAAGAAAAAGCCTAATAGGTTGTCCGAAAGCTGCAGAAATGGATGAACAAAGTCCTTTTTGTTTTGCGTAATAGACATATATTGCTGAGGGTATTTAGCTTTGACTTTGTCAAGAAGAATATAAATCATTTCTCCTTGGGGCAGCATTAGTCTTTAGTGTCCCTAGAGCTTTGCAATACTTGTGCTTTATTAACTTATGGCAATTATTTTCCCATTAACTTTAGCAGAACGTTCCATGGAGATTACAGTCCTCTCTTTTTACTAAAGAGATGTGGTCAGGAGCAATAGCCAGAGCAAAAGTTTCATCCATCATCAATCTGGAAGCCTCTTGCTCCCGCTGAGTGTCACTGTGACCTACAGCCCATTCTGAAATTGCAGGACACATGGTGGGAGCGCACCCTGGATGGGACTCCAGTATAGAGTAAAAATTAATTAAAGAAAATAAGCAGTTGCAGAAGATCCCACGTCATCCGATACCATTGCATAATCAGCACACAAAAGAGTGTTTGTCTTCTGCCTAGTTGTCTTTTTTTTGTGCTTGCTTCACTGAGAATTCTGTAGCTCATAGCTTCTTTCCAAAGATAGGTACTAAGTAAATTGAATTACCCATTGGTTATTATTCAGGGTTTCTTGATGGGGAAACATTTGAGCAGTACTTTTCAATAGGCTTTTTAAAAAAACCCGTGATCTTATTCCTTCAAAAAATGAATTAACAAATATTAGTGTATCTAGTTTACCAAGGAAAATTGTGGTGGTCTCAGGTGACGTTCCAGTGTTGAACTCCGTATGGAAACAGTGAAGAGTGCTGCCAATAAGCTGATTTTTTTTCATCAATAGTGGCTTCATATTAAAAGGCAGACCAAATTAATTAGCTGACTTTACTAAGCCATTATTGGAGATCTATCACTGGGAAAATTCGCAAGATGAAACCCACCCTTCAGAAATGTTTTGACAGATGTTCGTTTGTGGTGGAAGCACAAAATGAGCAGCTCTGCAGTGTTGTGATTATCCTGGGGGCTTCCTTGGGCTCTGCTGTTTCCAAAGTCCATGGAATCACACCTTCCCTGAGTTTCATATTGTGTCTGTTTGCCCACTTGCACATTGTGCAAGGTGCCCAAGGCTGACCATCATCTAACAATGTTCTTAAAGTAACCAAAACTACAAGCAGCCTCAAAAGAACAAAGGTTACAAATCGCAGGAACCATCTGGCCCATCCACCCCATTTAGTGGATAATTGATCCAAGAGTCTAATCCAGTTACTTCTTGAAAGAATACAGGGTTCAACAATATGCCTGGGTAGCCTGTCTTCATACTCCCAACGTCATCTGGGTAAAGCAGGACCATTTGTGTCCTCAGGTTTGTGTTTCACTGTTCAGTGCCACCCCTTATCAGCACCGCTCCTGAACTGTGCTTCAGTTTTCATGTTTTTGATGAAATACATTAAAAAGGTAATTCATCTGAGACAAGGTGAAAGGTACCCCTGAGACGGTAATGCGAAATACGCTACATTCCCAGTTCAGCAGTTTAATAAAGCTGCTGTAGTCGCCTCTGTGTAAGCCTTTATCATTTTGAATTGGGCCCTCAACTCTGAAACTACAATTCTTAAGCATCCAACAGTGTTGACAGTAAATCATAGAGTCGGGACCCTGTGGTGGTATTTCTGGGGAATGGGTAACACTAAATAAGGGTCCTATTGTTTGCCTTCAGAAACCCTGCGCTAGAGGTCAGGAAGTCAACTCTTATTGTTTGCCCGGTAGGGTGCTGGCTACAACTCTGTTAGACTTAAGTCCTGAAGTGTCATTTGTCATTTTTTCACATTGCAGTATTTTTTACCTTTTTAAGACTCTTAAAGCAGAATTCTCTAATAAACATTTTGTGAGTGCTTAGATTTAATACCTTTGTGCTTTGGAGTTTGGAAATACTAGATTCGACTCTACCTCTCATAATTTTGTGAGCCAGATGTCCCCGTTTAGACTGACAGTCCTTTATTTAAGGAATGTATGATATTGCATGTGGGTCTTTAAAACAGGGGTGAAGAACACTGATTTTAGGAACTGTTAGTAACCCATATTAAGCCCAGGGTTCAAAGATTACAGCTGGATTTGTTTTACCAATGTGTCTGCAGCACATAAAAACAATGGAAAAAATAATTACCTACATACAATAAAAAACAAATGTGAAAGATCAATGTGCTACCACATTTCCACAGTGTATAAAACTGCTCCGCAGGCATTTTAGTATGTTAGTGCTGTTTTAATAAACAAACGATATGATGACTTTGGGAAGAGTAATTATGCACAATCATTTTCAATACCAAAATGTAAAGTTGCACATTGAAATTATTTGAAAAGCGTTTGTGATGATGAGCTCTGCAGCAGTGGGTTTGATTTGCAGTGGCTTTTAGAGATGAGTGAATTCTTAAGGGCATCACAATGTCAAGCTGTTTGGATTGAAACTGGGGGATTTCAGATGTCATAGACAAAGGTATGGTTGTCTGAGAAATGTGTAGGCTAGCTTGTTTGACTTTGCTTTGTGAATCCGTGTGGAGACATCTGCAGTGAAATACTGAAAGCTCAGAAGGCAGAGATCGTCTAATTGTACTTAAACAGTGTGTTGGGTGTTTTAAACTCTCTTGTAAAACTAAGAAGTTACATTTGTATCCGTGTTACAGTCTAGAGTTAAGTAACATTGCATTTACGCCTAGTTTCTGATGTGTATTCCTTCAAATTTCACTCCCAAGAAAGGATGTTTCTCCTTCTAGCTGTTTTGTTCTAATCAAATAAAGAATATGATTTTGTGTGTCTTCCAAAATGTAGAATTTCTTCTTTTTCCATTCTTGCAAAACAAAAAACCTTGACAAAGCACAACTACAGTACATTATATACGGTATTTGGAAAGTACAAGTTTATTCTTAGTTTTGTACCCCTTTACAAATGCTGCAGCAGTAGTAACTGATTATGTTAAAGACTGTGGTCTGACTGTTTTTGTTACTGATAACTGTGTTATCTGGAGGATGTATTTCAATTTGTTTTGGCAAGAGCTCCCTTGAGTTACTGTTCCGAGAGAAAGAATGGAGAGGTTCTGTCAGGGTTTTCAGAATTCTCTGCTGAAGTCCTGCGTTTTACCTCTAAAGTAAGTAACGTGGAATGTATGTGTTAAACATGTTTCCCACATTTTGGTTTTGACCCAAAGATCATTTCATGTTTAAATTTCACTCCTTTTGAAGAGGGTGTGTTATTTCTAGGAGATGCCTTAAGCAGCACTGGAAAGTAAACAGTGATTTTTTTTAATATAGGAGCATATTGTTAAAGAATTCTCCTTTGTGCTTTTATGATTTATTTTTGGCACCAGTCATTGAAATGTACATCTTTAAAGGTGACCTTAATTTGTCATTGAAACTAGAATCTGAAATTGTTCCAAACCACTACTTAAATACTAATGTAGCAAGAATAAATGTTTATTTAACTTTTAAATAATAAAAATCACTGTTAACAAATATTTGATCTGGAAATGTAAGCATATATGGTGTATACATATATAATATAGTAGTTTAACAGAAAATGCACTTAATTGAAATGAATAATTCACCCATTCATCCATTTTCTATCCACTTTATCCAGTACAGGGTTATGGGGGAGCTGGAGTCTTATCGCAGCAAGCAATGGGAGCAAGGCAGGATACACCCTGGACAGGACGCCAGTCCATCACGGGGCACACACACTGACACAGACACGCACACTCGCCGGTTTTCCCGATAGCCCATTAACTTCTAGTATGTTTTTGGACAATGGTAGGAGACTGGAGCACCTGGAGTAAACCCACATGAACACTGGAGGAACATTCCTTGCTATTTGCAAGGAGTTTGTAACCCAGGGCTCCGGTGCTGTGAGGCAGCAATGTCACTATGCTGCCCAAAATATGATTTCCAGAGCACAATTTGTAATTACTCGGAGGAAGAAGTGTAACATAAAGTGGATTTGAATTCCATTGCATCAGCATTTTAGATATTGGTGTGTTTTAGCAGGTTGACGCAAGACTTCTTCCTTAAAGCAGAAATCCTGAAGCCGTGAAACAAGGCGAGGTGATCTGTTATCCATTAGAATGAACAGTGGTTGACGTTTGCCTTTCATGTAAATAGCAGTGTCCCGTTGCTGATATTAACTTATTAACATTATATATGAATGGCTGATTTTTGTCCCCATTGTTAATAAAGTAAGTAGAGATGAAAGTTAAAGCTTACCCAGAACTGTACAGTAGACCTTCATGCTCTTTAAACACGGCATGTATAATTTCAGACTGTAAACAACACTTGCTGTTTTATCCTCTAGGGTTGGGTACTTTCCTTTTCTGGTGATTAGTGGGCTAATTGCCTTAGGACAGTATGTGGGCTACAAATGACATGTGGGTTTGAGTGAATAGATGCCAGTTCTAAAAAGTGTTCTCCATCACCTCTGAAAAGAGGCATGCACATGGAGCAAGTCAAGTTTTACATTGCAGCTCAGTCGGTTTAAGGGCAACACTTTCACGAGGATTGATGATTTTAAACAGTCTTAGCTTAGGTGGAAAACGAACTGGCTTAGATTGTGAGGTCTTCGGTGGTCTAAGTTATTAAGCCCGCAAACTGAAGGCTGGCTTGAATAGCTCCTCACCGACACTGCCAGGGCAAAGCTTCAGGGGTGTCCTGAGCTCGATGCGAGACGTGGAGGTGTGGGAATGTTTTTGTAGTCTGACCCGCTATCTTCCTTCCAGGCGGACGGGAGCCTCAGCTGACATTCGCCAGGTCAGGTTACGGAGCCCTGGTGACGAAAGACAAGCGGCTCCCTGCCGGAAGAGAGGGGCGGAGGGGAGGAGTGTGGGAGAGGACAGCCCAGTCAGGCAGGAGGAGAAGACTCTTGCATTCAAAATAGACTAGGCTTATACGTGACGTCCAAGGCCTACTGCATGGCCTGCACATCCTCTCCCTTTCAAATAGAGTGAGCTTGAACTCGCAGATACAGTAAAGACCACTTTTAGCTTGTAAGCAGTACTTAAACTCATAGCAATTGTTTTCATTTAGAACTTAGTCTGTGACTTGCTGCTCTAAGCATTGTCTTAAGTGAAATGTTACCTCTTTTACTTTCTTTTAGCAGTAAAGCGTTCAGGATGTGTTATTCTGGCAGTCTATGCGGTAAAGAACACTGAGTAATAATGTCTGGCTTTCCCTGTAGCGCAACCCTTGCTAGCTGTGGGATTAAAGATACTGGATAAATTCTCTCCTGCAGCATCGGAGTCCTGCTTCTGAAATAAGCAGAGTGTCTTCAATCCCCCCCCCCCATTCATATGAGACAACCCACCTGCTCCTGCTACTCACTGCCTGAAACCTAATCCCCGTGCACAGCTGTACAACTCTTCAGAGACGCGCTAGCCAGCACTGCTGCCTGATGGGATTGCGGTCTTGGTTAGAGCAAACGCAGAGGTCACTCCGTCACCAGGGTAAACAATCCCGGGGCCCGGGGCATGGCTCAGTGTCGGGATTACAAAATCTCGGAGCCCAGGAACACCGGAAACTCGCATATAGGAATCTGAAACCCTGCAGCAGATGTTTAGTGTTCACAGACCGAAACGCTTTTCCATTTATACAGAAAAAGACAAGACCGCCTCAGAATGAGTTTTGATTGGTCACATTATTTGTTGTTTATTCTTGACAGTTGCAAAACTGGATAATATTTCCTGTTCTTTCATAAAATATGCACTTGGCAGGCTTGTGGCAAGCTTGTAGCAAAATTAGGGTTTCCTGCTTGTCCTTGGAAAAAGACCTGGGAGTCAAATCAATCTGAGTGCCTTCAACTTTGAGGATTATTTGTATATAATGTATTTTGTGAGGTCTTTAAATACTAATGTAGTTGACAAAGGGATACTATTTTTTTCATCCTGATGTGTGATATTTTTCTGTAATTGCTCATTTTCTGAAAATTAAAAGGGTTTAAGAAGAACCAATTTTTGGTCATTCATACCCAAGATCTCAAATGTATTTATTAAGAAAGTTTGGTTAAACAAGTTCTCTTGTGCTTGTGGCATATAACTTTAATATTAAAAAGATCTATAAAACTTAAATGCCCCTTATTTTATTCTGTTAGGTTGGCTGAGCGGTCTGTCTATTAGGCGACTGGTCTTCAGCGTTATAAGCATTACTGGAAATCATGTCATGGAGGGATTTTTTTTTTAATCTGGAGCTCAATTTCCTGACTGACAACAATGAGAAAAATGTTTGCCCGAGTCCCGAGCGCAGACCTCGGGCCTCTTGCAGAATGTTTAGGGACTGGCCTCTTCCTGCACCGCGTCCCACAGAGGAAGCCTTAGCCTTGGCTGGGCCAACTTGTCTGCGCATGAGACCTCTGGCCGTCTGTCGCGCTGCTGAAGTCGCATCTCCCCGCAGGACTCGAGCATCGCAGAGCCTTTCAAATAGAACCGCAAGACCGCCTGTGAAACTGCTCATCACCCCCATTTAAATGGTGTAGTTCTAGACTGTCGGCGATCTTGTCTTTAAGACTTCCAATAAAAAAATAACACACTTTCACCAATCGGCAGCATGGCTTACAGCTAAACCTGCTGAAATTTAAATTGAGGTGGTCGTTGTTCAAACTTGTGTCCTGATCATTACGGCAGATCCTCACCTGGTAAGGCCCCACAGGTAACAGGTGCTGGGATGGAGCTGCCTGTTTGCTGTGTGTGTGCGCATCACTGATTAAAGCTGCAGCTTGCAGAATAGCCCGTCCTCTCCTCTCCTCTCCTCTCCTGCCTGACACCCCGTTGGTTACAGGCAGATAAATATTATTGCTTCCACATTTAAATAGCCGCAGAGAGACCAGATGAAGAGGAAACTGGCACAAGATGAAGGCTGAGAAAGAAATTTGGTATTGGATAAGAGGTTATCTTAACGAACAATCAAAGCATTTCGAAAACAAAGGAACTATACTGCTGGGGCTGGTAGAGTAGCATCTATAGAAGTAAAAAGGATTTTCTGGCATCCAGGTCCTGGAGTGACAAGGACACCTGTTAACACTTTAAAACCTGTGAATGAACAACCCTGTTTATAGACCTGAAGTTGCTCTTAAATATTAATTAATGGGTTCCATATGTCAGTAAAACTAAACCGAATTAGATTTAAAGTTCTCTGTTTTTCTGTAGGCAGTGTTGGTAGAATCATAAATTCATTCCAAATAGAAAAAGAGAAATATAGGCTGCATTTGAATACATGCAGACACACATAACATGCTTTTATCTGTTTTACAGTCCTATGCTTTAAATATGATTTTGCACCAAGGAAACAGCGTACCCACCTGGGGCTGAGAAACAGCAAATGGGGGCTTTGTGTTACTGTCACATCTGCTCTGTATTGCATGACCTCAGACTCAAGTTCTAACCAGAATAAGCTGCCTTGCTGAATTGAATTTTAATGCTTCTCTTTGTCCACTTCTACAGATCTCACTTGAAAGTCTTACTGGAGTTACTTCAAAACAAACTGAATAGTAGTAGGAGAGGTCTTTAAAGGGTTACTGAAAATTCAACATTACATTTACCCTGAATCGCATTTGTTTTGTATTCTGTCAACTGCTGTGTATATATAATCAATGTACTGAAACCACCAACAGGAGAGTTTCCGTACTCTCTGCGTTGATTGGAAAGGCTTGCTGCATGGTCTGTGCTTAAAGATTGTCTTGCTTGACAGATTGGAACATTCTTCCTTTCTGATACCTCAGTTGTAGTTAATGCAATGAAACCTTTAAGGAAGAAGTTAAAATATTCATTTTATTGAATTCTGATCATTTTTAATACAAGATGAATCCCGGAGAAGGGTAACTTACAGAGTTCCACAATTCAGCAGTTGTAATGTCTTAAAGTATTTTGGGAAATGAGGGGAAAAATACATTTGAGTTCAAAAGTACATTTGTATGCAAGCACTCCTTAGCTGTTGAATCTGAATGTACTGTTGTGTGTTGTCCCTTGTCTGCAGGAGGGTTTGAGCCTGTTCAAAGCCTTCATGCTGTGTCTGAGCTGAGAGAATAGCTCCCTATCCAGAAAAGGTCTGGGTTCATGTGTTTAGAGTTTAGAATAGCCAGAGTTAGCCTGTCTGTCTCTGGGAGGTGGGGGGAGGTGAACAGCCTGCAGGCTCAGAACACAAGGTGCCCCAATCCAGAACTGAACCCAGGCTCCACAGGCTGTGAGGCAGCAGAACTAACTGCCACACGCCATGCTACCCAGTCACAATATTTAGAAAAGGACGTCATTTTTTCCATCAAACCAAAACCTTTTGTTGTATTGGGTCTTTGAAATCAAGTTAAGCTTCCTTTTGATTATAGAAATAAAAAAAGCATGTGGTGAAAGGATTTTGGATGAGAAACAGTCTGTGTAACTCATTCATTTAACTGTCAACACAGACAGTTTGGATATTCATTGTTGTCAGAGGCGGGAAATGAGAGGAGGCCATCTTGCTCATCTGATACTAGTTCAGTAGTTTAAGTGAAGCTACGATTTTTTAGTTTTTTCCTGAATGAGTCCATAGTCTGGGGCCTCAGTCACCTGGCTGGGAAGTGTTCCAGATACCTACCAGTCTCTGCTGCAAGAACCCTGTCTTAGTCTTTGTCCTAAATGGACTACCTGTAAGTTTCCATCTGTGACACTGTATCCCTGCTTTGCCTGCCAGGAGTGAAGGTCCTGTGGATTAGACCAGACTAAACCTCTTCAGATTTTATCTTCTTGGACCAAGTCTCCCCTCAGTCTCCTTTGTACTAGATTGAAGTGCTTTCTCTCCTTGGCCTTGTCTATATATGACAATTCCCTCATTCTTGTTACTTTTCAACACTTTCTAAGGCTGTAATGTACTATTTCTGGTATGGTGACCAAAACTGAACATTATATTTTAAGTAAAGTCTTGCTAATGCATTTTAAAGCTTAAATATAGCTACCCAGAATTTAAATTCCATTTTTTATTGCAACATACCCAAGTTTTGCTGACTTTTTGTATGGCTTCACCACATTCTCTTGATGATGACATGGAAAAAGCTTGTTAAACTCTCCCTTTCATGTGTAGCTTCCTGCAGCTCTGAATCACTCATGTGACCTGCTGTATACAGTGTGTTCCTGCTTCCTGAGTGGATCGCTGTGTACTAATTCCAGGGTTCCCAGTCCCAGTTGTGGAGGCCCACACCTGCTGATCTTTGTTCTGTCCGGGTTCGGTTACCCTTAGCTGACCATTCATTCAGACTGTTCAAATTAATTGCATTTCCAGCTCTTTAACTGGTGCCTGAAGTTGACCTTTTAACTGTTGCATTTCATAAGTAATACAGTTCCAAATTAGAGTGTTCTAGTCACACACCTTGTTAATTTAAGTCTTGATTGAACTTAGTAATTTAGCTTGACTGGAATGCAAACCAGCAAGTGTGTGGGCCTACAGTACTAACACAGAGAGCTCCTGCTCCAACCAGTGGAAAATTACATTTGCCAACTGTCTGCCAAATTTTATTAAATTTGTCAATTTTATCTGTCCCCAGTTTTATCAAAGTATTTTTGTTGTTTCCTTGCTAAAGTTTCTATTGGCCATTCCCCCATTATCTATAAAACAAACTGGTTTGCCAGCTATATCTGAAACTGAATTGATAAAGACCAGGATACGCAATGGGCCTAACATGGATTCATGTAGTACACTATTATTTACACTTTCCTAGTTAGAGATTTTGCAGACATTGTCTTGGATTCTTAAACCTTTAAGATGGGAACTAACCTTCATGAGGGAACATACAGTATCAAACGTTTTCTGGAAATCTAAGTTCAAGACCTTCCCTTTCTGAATCTATCTTCGCTGTCTCTTAAAATGCTCTTTTTCTGCTTGCAGCCTTCTAGTGTATCCCTATTGCTTCTATAACTTTATAAAAAAAACAAAGAAAAAATTATCTGTAGTTTCCTGGCTCCTCTATATTTGAAGTGAAACTATTCTTCTATTGATTGTGCTTTAGAGAGTTTTAACTTACCTCAAAAGGTACTGTATTACGTTCAATTTCTCATTGGTTCTATTAATTTGTATCGGGCAGTTACCAGTATAGGAATAGAATTTTATTTCCAGAATAAAATGTCTTTTGAAAGTAGACTACATTTAGTGGTTTAATTGGTATTAAATATGACAAGTTTTCCAAAGAATAGCCACACATAACTGGAAGAGGGGGATAAGAATATAAAGGCCGAATGACCTCCTCCTGCTCTGCAAGATATCTGCTCCATTTGGTAGCTCTTGCCTTTGGAGGTCCTCTTTTCTGAATGAACCTGGTCTTTGCAGCACAGCGCCGCCATCAGGGTCGGAGTTGTGTCAGCGTTCCCTCAGGGGGTCTGCAAGGGGGCAGCAGAGAAAGGTGGCGGTCCTGTCAGGAGGGTCAACGCAGCAGACGGGTGGAGCTCATCTCCCCGAGGATTGAGCGGTGTCTTAAACAGTTAGTGGGGTGATGGTGGGGGGCTTTTTTCCAGTCTGACCCTCACTGGGTGGAGCGGACTGGAAGAAGATGGGTGGGCAGAGGCTTTTGAGAGCCAGAGATGGATCAGCATGCACCTACTGTATGTTTAAACACCCTGCCTGAAATGTGCTAATTGAGATAGTTTAGAAGGCATGTAGCATGTCTGACTTACCAGCTGGTGTAGAGGTAACGCATCCCAGTATATAATGGGACATTCTCCGAATCCTCAAGCTTGGGAGGGGAAGCAGAATTTATCTGCTTTGAATAACTGATAAACAATTACAAGCTTTTGTTTGTAGTTCATATAGTAAGTAATCTGTAGCTTAGGTCAGTACATTGTAACATTATAATTATTTACTTGTGTTTTCTGAGGCCAGGTCCTCCTACATGTGTATTTGTTTGCTTGATCAAAATGCAGTTATGATTTTAAAATCCGGTTTGGTGTTTTTCTGGCCAATAGAGGTGTATGGGAACAAATCAGGACTTTATAAAAGGTTTTGAAAAGCCATTTCATGGCTGGTTGGTTCCTCAGACTTAAGCTATTTATAAACAAAGGCTTTTCTTGTAGTACTGAGGGAGATGTGTTGTATAATAAGATATGTGGACATAAATATAGAATGTAAAGTAACTTCTAACAATGTAACTTGTGGTGCTAGATCTGGCTCTCTTCAGTAATGTGAGACTGTCATCTTGAATTTTCAGTCTGTAAAAAGAAAGCCCAACTTGGAGGTTTTGGATGAGCTGACTGGAATCTGTTTTCCATTGGAGGGAAAGCACATACCTGATTTATAGAAACTGAGGGTATGACAGCAGTGTCCTATATTTAACTAGCCATAACTGTTTTTGCTAATGGTCTTGGGCATTTGAATGCCGTTTGTATGCATCATTAGCTCAGGGTTTTTCCTTACTTCACAGTCTCCTTAATCGTATGTTATGGAGGGTAAACTACATTATATAAGATATATATATATAACATTATACATACATATATATACATAACTACATTATGTTAGGCAGTGTATGATGTCCCTGAAATTTTCCAAGTATATTTATGTAGTAATGGTATTTATTCCAAAACTGGTATTTGGGGGGTTTATACATTAACGGTTTATACGAATATTCCAACAATTGAGTGACTGAGCGTGTTTGGAAATGTTTAGTGAATACACCCTTTGGTTGGCGATTGTGATTGAAGTGAAAAGGGGGACTGGCAAGCTGCAGTCCTGCATCAGTTCAGAAACGAGGAGCCTTCCTGTTCAGTCCTGGCTAGATTCGAGTCCCTGCGGGACACTTTCAGGAAAAGGTGAACTGTTCCTCTCACAGCACTGCAGGAGGAAGCAGCTCTTCACCTTCCTGTCATGAGCCTGGCCGTGGTGGTGGTGGGAGTGGGTGACTGCAGCGATGTCACTCTGTCGCCTGTCACTGTATCAATACTGTGGTAAACGCACATCGTTAGTCCAGGATATCTTCTCAACAGCCAGGCCCAGATTCTTTCAGCAGCCTTCTTTTCTTGAAAATGACTTTAATGGTGTCAGTGTCGCGCGGAGGATGTTGGCCAATAGCCATTTGTGTTTTTGTGTCTTCTGAAGCTTAATCCTCATTCATTTCCCCCCCCCTCCTCCCTCCGTTTCCCCTCCACAGCCACCTTGTCAGTGCTGCCAGCGAGGTTGGCATGATCAAAAACAGGATGCAGAGCTGAAAACCGGACAGAATTATTGCCCATCTCTCCATGTCGGAAGGCCATCATGTGTTGTAAGAATCTGTCCCACAGATAAGCTGGGCAGTTTGGCAAACCTCTGTTCTGTTCAATATAGCTAAGTCTAGTTTCCACTCTTCCGAAGTGAGTCACTTCAGACATTTCAGATAACACGGAATGATGTCTTCAGTGAACCCCAGGAATGATTCATTTTTCATGAGGCAATTATTTTTGTCTTTTCCTGTCTGGACTTCATCATTTTGCAGATGTTTGCAGTGAGCGAGACTTTCAAGTGTGATAGTCAGGAGCCTTGTATGCCAGTCCAGGGCCCTGGCTTGTAGCGTCTTTGTAGCGTGTATTCTGTTTCCAGTGCACTGTTAAAATGATCAAAACTCCTGTGGTCATTAAAAGAATTTAGGTCACGGAGAAGTAATACTTCTGAAAATAATCTCGCGGCCTCTATTATTTCATGTTGAATGTTTCTCCTAGTTTAGGAGAAAAGGTACTTGTGCATTGACTACTATTTGTTGCATCATTAACATCATAATTAACATCAATCCGAAGGGCTTTTCATACACAGTTGACTCCTGTTCCTGGTTGATTTGTAGTTGTGTGACCGTCTATTATTGACCAAGGCTGTAAAATGTGACTCATCGCTGATCTTTACAATTTCAAGAAATGTTTGACTTGTGACTTTGCTAATTTATCTACCAACAATTCCCTTTTCAAAAAACCAAACAGGCATAATTAGAAACCACGCTGTTAACTGGTGTTTCATTTCCTCTTTGAGATAAATAGTTTTGACATAGTTTAGAGATCTTTAGCAATGGCAGATTTTAAACAATACAAATTAAAATGCCAAGGCTCCCATGAGCATCGAGTTATTCACTCCTTGTAAAGAAATGCATGTGTATGTAAATGTGAAGACATTTGAGAACTACAGTCCAGACCGGTTTTACTGCTGTGCCTCAGCTGTGCAGTACGGTCGTGTCCTATGTACATCTAGAAATGAAAAGGGAGTGAAAAGCAGCCTGTTCACTCTAAGCAGAGTGGGTGCAGCACGGTGTTTTAGGTCACGGAACAGCGTCATTTAACCATGGATCATGCTGGCAAATAGAAGTGCAGTTTGTGATTGATTTGTTTCTTCTTTTTTTTTGAAGGCACTGTCCCGGTGAATCAAACATCTAGATTCATGGGCACGCAGATTTATTTGTTCGATTCACAAAGTCTTCTAACGCCGCAAAATGCATCGCATCAACACAGTGAAGGATTCAAAACACAAAACTCAGGGCTTAGAGAACGAAAGGACCTACCCCTTGGAAACTTGGGTTGAATGTGAATTGTAAATATTAAGCAGTTGGGAACTGCTGCACTTAAAAATGCATAGCATTTATTACTCGTATTAAGGGGGTGTGTGGATTTGAGGGCTGTGCATGAAAAATGTATTTTGCAGGTTATTGATTCAACTTTCCAAAAATTCCATCAGAATTACATCAGACTGGATATGAATTCCTCTTGTAGTAGGCGTAATTCTGTTTTAAAGTTTTCATAATGCGTGCATTATGAGGTTTTTTGTTGTGTATAAAAATATACCCAGGAGTCGGTAAACAACTAAATGTGATGCTGTCGTTTTTAGTTTGGCCTGATCATTCCACTGTTAACGATTTAGTTGATAATCTTATTTTTGAACGTATCAAATCAAGAATTTAACGGTTGTTACTGTTTTATTATTTTCAATTAGTTCTCCATTGGTAACTTTCTTTGCCCTTGCCTTTGGGGAGATATTTATAAATAAAAGATTTGCATGTATTGCAAGGTTAAAAAAGCAGAACTTAAGTAATATTGCCAAAGATAATAGTACTCAACAAACAGACTCTCAGCTCGACTGTCTATATACAATATTTCCTCTAGGATTTTCTCAAATATACAGCATGTGGTTAGGGAAACAGATTCTTTACACATAGAAGGTGGAAAACTACCAGCATTATCAGTCTTGCATGTTATCTTCTTTTCCATTTAGCTTTGTAAGTGATTAAACCATCTTTCATTATTTCTCTGAATATGGTATTTAGTATGTTGTCATTTGGCCTAAATCTTATAGAGGTGAATTATAAAAAAAATCTAAAGTAATAAAAAGGGTACATTCAACCATTACAGCATTAACTGAATTTAAATCGTTAGTTTCTAGCAACATTGCAGTCAGGAAGAATAAGTATTGGACACCGTTGCGAATTAAATAAAAGTAGGCCAGAAATAAATCTTTACTTTTCCATAATTTCTTTCAGAAAAACATGGGCATGCCAGAAAAGCAACACGTTTAACATGCCCTCAAGTTGCTCAGAGCACTGAGACTCCAGTTTACTTGGTGCGTGAAAGAATTGGAGGGAACAAGGGTGTGGATGCCAGTCATTGCAAACCCTCTACATCTAGAAAAGGATAGTGTCGTGAACCCGAGGAAACAGGCCTGTTGTTGCTAAACATCATGACTGCCTGATCATGCCTGAGACTATCGAGAAAAGGTTAAGGATATTGTCTGTTGTTTCAATTCTGGTTTAAACTCTGTGCTTCAGAAATAGCCCATTGCACATATACAGAGGATGGAAGAGAGCATTATCTCAGTGAGTTAGTTAATGGGTATGAATTAATTCGCTCTTGTTCAATCACAACACTATGGGAGACAGCCTTCTTAAGACTTATGTTGCCTTGTTGCACATGTACATACTGTACATTATAAAACTGTGTATATTATATGGTGTATTGCAACCAGTGATTGTCATAGATTTTTTTTGTGTAAAAATAACAAGGTGCTTCAGTCTGTACTGCATGAAGATATTGCCAGCCTGTCTGCAATCACGTAGGAAAATAAGAAACGTTACAAAGGCCATTCAACTCATCTTATCTTGCAGTTGGTCTACAGTGCAGGAGCAGGATTTCTTAGTCATAATATGTAAGCCAGGTTATATTTTCCGTTTTATAAAAAAAACAGATTATCTCAGTGTACCTAAGTTTATATTATACTATACGCTACAGAAGACACTACAGCGTGTGAAGAAAATGACTTTGTTGGAGAGTGTTCAAGGTGAACATTTTTTATTGAGTGATATCCAGTTTGAGCTCCAGCTATTTGGAGTGTGTTAGCTTGTTCCACGTGTGGACTCCTAAAGAAAAGAAGAGCCTGTACATTTTTTTTTCAAGTTTTAGAATGAAGCATTTAAACTGAAGACGTCCTGAGAGATAGTATGTGGCACTCTACATCTTTATTGGGAATAAATGTGTGTACTGTCTGTGAGGTACAGAATGTATGGGGGGGTTGGCCTCTGTACAGTGAGCTGGGGTGTCAGATCAGCTGTGGTATCTTCGTCGCGCCCCTCTGAAGCAACCTCTGGACAGCAGCCACCCATCCACAACACAATGGCTTATTATTGAAGTAGCTAAAAGATGACTGGAGGGAGCAGGGGCTGAACTGGATGATGGGGAATTCACATTCCTTCTTGCTGTTGTGTGGTTTGTAGTGTTGAGGAGAAATTTGAACTGCGTATTCTGGGTAGTGGGAGAAACAGAGGTCCAATTCAGATTGGTCGTGCTAAATTTATATGCGTATATAGAGGGTCAGTTGTTGAAAAACACGATGAAGAGAGGCAAAATGCATGCTAAATTGTCAGAAACCAAGACAGTGCGGTTAGCAGAAATGAAGCAGTGGGGATTTGAAGCGCTTACATTCGCCGTGGTGGACATTCACACAAACTCACGCAACGTGTTTTCATTGAAGAGGTCAGCAGCATGGTACGTGCTGGACTGGGCCAGCATCCCGGCCCAAGCCTGTTTGCTCAAGGTTTCAACTTCAATAGTTTGATCAGCCAAAGAAAGCAGATCTGTCTGTGCAAAAGATAATATCTTGTTTTCTGCTGAGAATAAAGCCCATATCCTCCACCTCCTCAGACCACCACCGATGTCATGAGTCCTGGCCTTTTTCCATACTGGCAGACGTTCTGTGAGTGTGCTGCTGTGGTATTTAGGCCTGTCTTACGAAGCTGCTCTAGGTCTCAAGTCACAAATTCGTTGGATGAAGGGAATGCAAGGAGCACCTGTAAGTGTGCTCAGTAATACAGTAGCTATGGGGTAAGCTGTTGCTATAGTAGGTTCTTCATAGGTGCTGTAGCTTTGGAAATTCTAGCTGCAGTGGCTCTTCATTCTTAGAGTGATCTGGGTCTTTTAGAAGCAAGAAAACACAGGAGGTGAATGTGCATTAGTGCCTTGATTGTGCAGCTTGGATATTTCTGGTTGGTATGTACTGTACAGAACAGGAATGCTTATCCTAGCACTTATGGCACAGAAACAGCAGCTGCTTGCAGACAAAATAAGTGCAGTTAGGCTTATCATTGTCTAACTTTAGCACTCTTGAGTTCCATGTTATTTTATATGTCCACTAGAACCTTAATATTCCATTGAGACAAACTTTGCATTAAAAGAAAGGTTTTTTTTTTCTAACATCTGTGCAGTGCCCCAGGCGATTTGTTCTAAGAAACTAGAGGCTGACAGACCCCAAAATATCTTCTGGTTGAGCCAGGGTCCCTCTCTCTTTTCAGCCTTGTTCTCCTTCATTTCCGTCATACTTGCCCCATCACCAAATTATATAATATAATTCCAAAATATAAAAACACAATTGCTTAAAAAAATGTCGGTTAATCTTTATCACCAAATAAAAGGTGCAGTGCAGTGTTTGTGCAGAATTCTGGCAGACAGTCAGGTAGAAGACTTGGTTAATGTTGGAAAGAGTAACCTGTAGAAACTGACCCCTTTAAAGCTGCAGATGTTTAACTTCAGAATATTATGGTGCAAACAAAGCTTTTAGTCCCACAGCATAATCTTTATTTATAAGCAAAAAGTTCATTATGTGAACAGATTTTGTAAATTATATTACACTCCCGGTCTGAACCCTGATGCATTCTTGTATGAATGTGTCTCATGAATATTAATCTAAATAACCATTGTTTTGGCCCCAGCTCATAATCTTCAATTATGTAACACTCAATGATTCCCCTTAAAACTCGGTAATGATTTGTAATCTGATACTACAGTCTGACCTCATTTATTTTCCATTAAAATTAATCAGAATGTTTTACTAATGTAAATGAGCTGAGGAAGGCAGAGTTCAGCGTTTGCTAGTCTCAGCTTGGCCAGAACACTGTCACTTGGCCAAGAGGTCTCTATAGCACCACCTGAAACAGAAAAGCAATACATTTTTTTTGTCTTCAATCAATCATTTATGAAATAAGTTTGCAAATAGCCAGTAACTTCTGTGATCTTAAAAAAGGAACCTCTGGTTTCAGTAAGGTCTAACTAAAAGGAAATAAGCCCTGTCACTTTCTGTGATGGAAATATTCTCCAGTTTATTCATCCTCTTACTAAATTCAAGTACTGTATTTGTCACATTCAGAGCTACAGTATTATACTAAGAAACGTTCTCTTTGCTTGAATGTAGTTGGCAAAAGTGGTTAAGGCTCATTCTGCATAACATTCTATATACCCAGCAGAATGCAAGTAAGCAGGAGTATGTTTGATTCATTCTTCATGCTAAGGGGTTAGAGTTATGACAGTATTTCCCTCACAGATTGTGAGGAAAAGTGCAAACTCAGGTCAGCCACATAAGAGTCAAGCTGGGGACTTGATTACTACAGAAGTATAGTGGCTGCTTCCTATATGGAAAGTGTTTTTAAAGATGTCAGTGTACTTTGAATTTGAAAGACAGACTGCCTCCTTAAGATGAAAAAATATTTCTCATTGTCTTCAGTAGCATGTAACATACGATGAACTTTTGTCATTTTGGCTCATACTCTATTTGAGATTGAATAAGCAGTCTTATCCTCCTACATTTCATCCTGTGCACTTCAGTGATCTGCCTGCAAATTGGATCACTCAAAAGGATGTAAATAAAGACATAGAAACCTAAGCAGAGTCAGCCAAGAATTTCTGTTTGAAAAATTAAAACACATACTAAGGGACTAATGTTTATGTTTTATTGGAAGACCAAATGTGGTTTCTTTTGATCAGCAGTGTAAAACTCCAGAAATCTGTCAGTTTTATTAATCTTAAAAAAAGACAATCTATTAAGGTTTTGGGTGTTTCATTTAAAGTTGTTTAAGCCTTTTACATTTGCAGATTGAACAGTGTTTTATTCGGGATTTAAGTAAAAAATCTGTTACCATGATATGATTCACATTGCCAAACTTGAAATGAACCAGAGAGGAGCACCTATTGTAAATCATAAAATGGTCCATTTGCATGTGTAGCAGTTTACAGTTTATCACTAGTATTTGTCTGATGTTTTTAATCGATGTCTGCGCTCATTTAAATAACGGGGTATTTTACATGAATGATTCACGTGAAGTACATTGCTCAAGGCTACAACAGCAGCGTCTCACCTGTGATTTGAACCCACAGCCTTCCAGTTACGAGTCAAGGAACCCTGACCACTGCTCCCCAAGCCAGTTGTGATACAGAATGTTCTTCTGGTAGGAGTGCATAATTGTGGCTGTAATGCTTATGGCTGAATTCTTTCTTGGCTTTCCTCCAGTAACTGTTTTGATGTGCAAATGAAATATTGGGGGTGCAGCATTAGGTTGAGCAGTGAAAAGGTTAAGATTTTTTTTCCTTCTGTAGCAGCTGGGTTCCACTGCAAAGCAGGGCAGCTGGGCCAAACTAAACAGAAAGTAGAAAAGAGCCCAGGTTTGTTAGTCTGGAGTAATTGACCACATGGTATTCAATGGTTTTTGTGTTCTCATGTTCTTTGGATTGATGTCCCACAGGAGATGAGAAAGGAGTTCCAGCTTCGAGGACTCCATTGTTTACACTGATGGTTTCCAGATGCTGGCAAAGGGAACAGCCAACCTCCAGAGGCCTTTGCCAGGAACCAGGAAATAGTCCAGGACGATCAGGAATACTTGGAAAACTTGTCTTTTGCTTTGTAATAACCCAGAAAAAAACAAACTGGGGCCAAGTCTTCGTTGTTTCGAAACTGATTAAAATAGTCCACTTGACTTTGGAAGAGCCAGGTTTTACTTTTAAAAGGGTGGAAAAAAAATGTCGCTAGCATCTTTCTTTAGATAGATACTTTATTTACCCTGTGAGGGAAATTGCAGAAAACATTTGCCAATGCGTTGGCCAGGAATCGAACCCCGGTCAACTGTTTGGAAGGCAGCTGTGCTCACCACTATACCACCAACGCACACAAAAGCTACATTGGGGAAGTGGAAAGGGGGCACCCGGATTTGAACGGGGGACCTCTTGATCTGCAGTCAAATGCCCTAACACTGAGCTTTGACTGAAACCATAAAATGGTGCAGAAAATAAATGCATTATCTAATGCTGGACTGCAAGATGGGCTTTTGTTTCAGGACTTCAGAATTCAAATAGTGTTCCGTCATTCAGAGTTCTGCTTTGATGGGGATGAGCGCTGCTCAGATTTTAAAGCATAGCTTGCTTTCTAAGGTTGTAATAAGGCAGTCTTGTTAGCAGTGAATGTTATCAGGGCCTTTTGTCAGGCGGACTGCGCTGCGACTCGAATGGCCAAATGATAAAAAAGTTACAAAAGACATGAACTTCATAATCGGCAACAGTATGAAATGTATCATGTTTAAAATCTTTTAATGGAGATTTGCAAGATGTAATTCCCATGTGATTTAACATGTCGTTCACACTCCTTGTTTTAAGAACTGTAGCAAGTCTACAACATCCATTTTTCTTGTTGTTTAAGCTTGAATGTTTTTCTTTTCTGTAACTGGTAAAGCTTTTCAGCCTGTCTCGCCACCCTTATTCAGAGAATTTTGTTTGGAAACACAGAGGCATTGTGACGGGCCAGATTTTGCATTTAAACTGCACACCTGTTTCCCCTGTCAGTTTCTTCTGCCTTCTTTTATGCGCAGGCACATAAAGAGACAGCTGCACTAGGGAAAGACTCGGAGGACCCCAGAACACTGTCTTCATTTAGCCTGCCTGGTTGGAATTCATATGTAATAGAACAGAAGAGTTATTTTCAGCACCTGACTGAAATTCTCACACAGGACCAGCCTTCAGCAAACTTGCTGCGGAAATAACCAATTAAAAAGTGCTCTTTCTAAAGATACAGGCACACAGCTGATGGGTGGCCATGTTATTCTTGTGATTTGGTCTAGAGGAAAGCCAGCTCTTCCTCAGCCATTTCTCTTAAGTAAAAGGAACCATTGCTCTGGCAAGTCATGCACTTTTATATTGACTATGCAGCCTAACATTTTCAAATCGCTATCAGGCTTCCATAAAAAGAACAGAATTAATTTTTAAAAAGAGGAAAGAATAAATAAAATCTTGAAGCTGAGATGCATTATTTTGTTGAGGATAATTTACTTTGACTTGACAGTCTTATGTCATGTCATACATTGTAGACTAAACACATTTGTAGCTATGTGCAAATCTCTGCCAATATTTTGTAGTAATTCTTAATTTCTTTAAAAAAAAAACTATGATCAAACATTTAAAGTAGCACCAATGACAAATGTGAAGTACAGGCTTATTAAAAGAAAACTTGTCACAGGGAGCATGCTGTTTGTATGTTCTGCAGCAAAGCAAAGTGTCCTAGGGTCTTGGCTTTTCTGTTCTCACTTCAGAAACATGTCACAGGCCAGAAGGAATGCAGGCTGCCCTGTAAAAAGCAGAATCAAACCTTCTGCCACATATTTTCTCATTCCATGGCTGAAGCACACCATTTACCTTCAATTCAACACCAGAGAGGAAAGATGGGCTTGTACAGTAAAGTACAGTCTGGGCCAAAGCCCAGTGCCATAATGGAAAAGCAGAACTTCTAGGAATTTTTCACAGCACAGACAGGGCACGCCACTCCTATCAGTTAACTTCAGCTTGAGGTTGTCTGGTGTCTTCACAGCAACTCAGACCTGGATTTTGTTATGGCGATCTGCACTCCGTCACGCTGGGTTATGTAATGTTCAGAATAATGAGAGAAACCTTTTCTCTGCTCAAATGAGCTACAGGTGGAGCAGTGCCATTTTTCCTTCATGACTACAGTGCTTGCAACCTAAAGTTGCAACATAAAAAGCACAGTACATTGTCCAGTCTTCCTATATCATTGGTGCATGTGAACAAGTAAACCCTCCGTTCAAAGTCTGCGTTGTTCAGGTATCTTCTCGATGGCGTGTTTGTTTTTTTGTGTTGCATCAGCTACCTTTGCTTTGACTTTGTCTGAACTGCAACCAGAAGTGTTAAGTTTGTCCTGCCCTCTTACCTCCTGTGTGCGAGCGTGTTTGTTTTGCTGGGACCGCAGTGCGAGAGCTCCTTCCTCTGACAGGAAGAAGACTCTCAGCCGGCCTGGTGCTTGCAGCTGGGATTCTGTGACCGTAGAGAAGAGGGGAGATGACTGGCAACGGTTTGGGCCTCCTTGCCCATGTTGCTGTAATTTGGACAACACCACCCCCCCTCCCGGGGAATGTTGTCAATGTGGGGGAAGAAGTCTTGAGTTTTGACTTTGAGTACATCTCCTATACAGACATCATGCTTTGCTTTTGCAAGGAAAAAAGGCTTTGTGACTGTTCCAATGGATGACTGATGCTGATGGTAACTTAGGGACACTCAAAGGCCATTTAGACGAAAAGGGACAGTGTTTATCAAATATTTCTACAAGTGTTGCAATTGCCAAACCAGATCCCAAAGTTCTGGGCCTGGAATACTGAAGTGTAAAACAGCCGGATGCCTGACATTTTCGCCATTGCTGCTGATTTTCCACTTCCATATTGTGGATTTTCGTTCCGGTCTCAGCATCAGGCAAACCTCAGTGTGGTAATAACCGAGGGCCTGGAATTTCCCGATCCCTTTTCTCCCGAAGCTTTATCCGAAAATCCGCGCTTACAGCGGGCTTGTTCGGATTTGGATTTGCTCTGCATTATTCACACGCAGGTTTGCGTGGTTATTTTTTCGCCCTCACCCCCCGCCATCCTTAAAAAAAAGACTTAATTCAAAGCAGCCTGAGTGTTTTATGATGGATTCAGTATTTTCTTGCGTTCTATCAGAACGGAGTTCATCTGGTTTTGATTTCCTTTCCCCCAGTCTTTTATGGCCTTGATTGGAGGGCCCTCTCCAGCTGGGAGTGATGACTGTGTAGCCGAGGTATTCGTCCTGCAGAAGAGAGGCTCAGCCCGCTGCTAGCTTCGCTCAGCCTGGGCCTCCCTCCCTCTCCCTGGGGATCACAGCTGGAGGGAGGGGGCTCGTTTTGCATCCAGTGATCACTTTTTTTTTTCATTTCAAGAAGAAGATTTACGGCTCCGAGATTTATCATGCAGTTCTTTTAACTAGTAAACGACTAAACGGTGCTGAATGACTTTCACATTTGAATGGTTTTACCTTGTGTACCAGTTCTATAAAAAACGCATTGCAAATCTTCTTGGACTTGGATTTTAAAATTGGATCTTCTGAAACACAATTGAGAGAATGTGCAGCAATTTAGGGTACTGTATGCTTCTATTGGAATTAAACCATTCAGTTGGAAATGAGGACTTTTTGACTAAGTACTGGGCTAACTGACTATTACCGCTGATTTATATGAAAGTGACTTTTATCTCCCTGATCAGAAAGTTCTTTCATCTGGGAGATACACATGTAGAGTCGTTCCATCTGACAGCTCCTTTTGTTCTGAAGCATGTTTACAACAAAGCAGCTTGAGGTTATTTTACTGCTGGATTCTCCTGGACCAGTGACAGTCTCCCGTGACTTCTAATTGTCTTTCATGATTCTGGTTAAGTTAAAAAATAGTCTGCTTTAAAGGAGAATTTCGTTGTCCATTGGAAATGCTGCATTTCAGATGTGTGTTGACAGTAAAACAGATCAGTGTTCATGAACTTGGGAGCATCACACTTCAGACTCCAACACTCAGCTTTTTTGCACAAGCAGCATTGGAGGGCAGAGCACTGGAATTCTGATGTAATGTTTTTCAGCTCCACTTCCAACTGACAAAACAACAGACTTGTTTGTGTGACATTTCCAAGGTTTGGTGTTCAGCTTAGTTCGGGAATGTGAGTCTGCTCTGGCTAACAGAGGATTTTGAGAAGTGATGATGAAGTTCTTCCACTAGAAGAACAGAGAGTGATGGCTCGCTCTGTCTGTCTCAGTCAAGGGTAGCTGTGCGTAATGAGGATGTGCTGAACAAAAACTTACCTTTGGTACATTAGAAATGTGACTAATGAGCTTGTTCCAGAGAGCTGATTAGAAATGGGTCTTAGGACCATGAACATGAGTAGAAGAGTTTTAGAAACCTGCTTCTGGCTTCTAAAGATAATACCAGTTTGTGGGTGCCTTGTGGGGTTTTTAATTGCACTGATGGTTTCATAATGTCACAAAATGCAAACTCTTCAAGGTGCCCAATGTGTTTCCAAGTAAATATCTAAACACTTGGCTAATTTTGAAGTCCCCGATTGGATTTTGCCCTTTTGATAAATCCATTTCCCACTTAAACCAAGTGGTGCCGGTGGCCTGTGGCTGCAGAACCTTCCGACATGCTTTCATATCTCGCTGTGCAGCCTGGGGCCTCCTCCTGACACATCTAATGTGGTACAGTGTGACTTTTCTGTCAAGGCTGATGACAGACCCATTCAGTCAGATATCAATTTCGTGCTGCATTAAAAAAGAAGGCACTTATGGTTGCAAATAGAATGTCATGTGCATCTTCAGACAGCAGTCCTAGGAGTAAAGGAGTATGATACAGTCCCTTCCAGCAGCAACCTTAGTTTTTCCCAGGAGGTCTCCCTTTCAGGTACTGGCCAAGCTCACACCTGCTTAGCTTCAGTGGGTTGCCAGTTGTGATTTGCAGGGTGATATGGCTGTTGGCGTAAATATACAGTGCCTTGCAAAAGTAGTTTTGGACTATTTCACATTTTATTGTGTTACAGCATGGGACCATGATGTATTTATCTGAGACTTTTTGCCACTCATCAACACAAAGTACTGTATAACGTCAAAGTGGGAAAAATAATTCAGACATTTTAATAATAATTTGATGAGTGGCAAAAAGTCTCAGTCCAATGGGGGTGAATACTTTTGCAAGGCACAGTACATCACTCTGTTGTTCCTGTAACAGAGATGCTCCCAGCGATGTTGTGTATTGTGATCAATATACTAGCCTGTGATCAAAAACCAGGGAGAGGAATTCCTCATCACTCCACTGGTGCTCAGTCCCATTACAAGCTGGGATGTTAAATATCTTCTATTTTACACTCGGTTACAGATAACAATCTTGTATAATTAAAAAACAACAACTTGGGCACGAGATTTTATTGAGCTAGTGATCATGTAACAAAGGAAAACATTGTTACAATGATTACTAGCTCAATAAAATGTTTGAACCAATGTGTTTTATGAGGTACTGCAGTTTTGGATATTCTCAGAAAGTTATAGTCATAAACTTGTAGTTATGGCTGAAAAACATCATTGGGCTTTAATTTTTCCATCAGCTGATAATTATTACTTTGCAGGATTACACAGAGTTTGAATGTTTTTTTTCCTAAGTCTGACTTTGTAAGAGCTGCTGAAGAGTATTGTATATAGCTTCTTTCATAAACTATCAAATTAATTACTACATTTTTTTTACTATGTATTGGCTGTTCTGTTTTCATGACTCTCTGCCTTAGTGTGGTTTGACTGGCCACAACCACTGGGACAAGGGGGCAAACCAGAGTGAAGATTTTATAAAGTATGCCTTAAAAATTTGTCATCAGAAGTCCAGCAGATGTTTTTAGAGAATGTCTTTCCAATCTTATTTACCCTCATGAATAGAGATTTCAACAACAGAGTGACATAGAAAAGGCCTCCCTAAGCCTCAAAGATTTGTCATTTTTTCCCATCTAAAACTTACATTGACTGTTCTCTCAAAAGCAAACAAACAAGAACCTCTTACGTCTGGTCATAACTCGTGATGCTGATCTGCAGCTTTGTGAACTTAGACAACTGCATCCACCCTCCCCGTCAGGCTTGCTCTGAGAACCCATTTGCAGCTCCCCAGTATCTGGACATTGCTTTGGGCCCACTTCCTTCTTGCTGCTGAATAGAAGAGCACAGGCCTGCTTCAGAGAGAACACTGTGACATAGAAGACTTAATTTGACATGGCTCGTATGGCTAAAAATACGAAATTCTGCTCTTTTACTTCCTGAAACGTGACGGTGTGCTCAGTCAAAGCAAACCGTGCAGCATCTTAATCCTCAGGTTTTTCTCACGGAGTAATTTATGATAAAGGACAGGAGGGGAACGTGCAGCTCGATGGAAACCACATGAGCCTGTGATTCTATAAGAACAGAGGCTTTACTCCCACAGTCTTAAATAAGTGCTGAGGATGTGTGTATGAAATACTCCCAACAAATGTATTTAATCATTTACATTAATCATAAAATGATTTGAATGGCTTTATTGGGTCTCATCAGTCACAGCAGAAGAACCTCGAATGGTATCCCCGGGTTTGTTCACATTAACGTTGCCATTTTAGTGACAGGCCAGATTTGGGAAAATCTGTTAGAATGCTGTACTTCTCTGTATTTTGTGGTTCCAGCTTTGGCTGTATAAAACAGTGATGCATCAGTAAGTGTCTCTCCACTCATCTGAAACTCAGTTTAAACCTCTGAGTTTGTTTTCTTGTACAGAGCATGATAGCAGTTGTTTTCCAAACTTGAGGCCGGTGCCATCAAATGCGACATGAGACTGTTTGTCTTGTTTGCTTTGGCTGAACATCAGACTTAGTCATGGAACAGTACTTTTTAGAAGAATTTTGTGCTTTTGTTTGTTCATGTCCTTAGAAAATGTGTACTGCTTTTTTTCACTTTTTGAAGTCCACTGGTCCAGTATTAAATCTACAAATGCTGCCTTCCATTTGAAGCATCATAGATTATACCCAACAATGGAACATGCAGAGAAAAATTACAGTTCCTTCTTGTCTAGTGCTGTATTAACAGTAAGAAACAATTCAATATGTAAGATAATAAAAGTAATAAACACATCTTGTGAAAGATGAAAGGACACGCAGCTAATTTATTTAGGTCCCAGTAATATACAGATTGAATTACATATGAACTTTCTATTCCTAGACCTCTTCTGGCATGAAGCTTTTATTTAGAAAGCTCTGTGGACTCATTGATATGATGTCTTTTATGACAGGCCAGGCTTAAAACCATTAAAATTGCTAATGTAATACTACAGCCCAGAGAAGCATAAAAGTTTGAAGTAACTAGATACTTTATTATTCTGTGAGGCATCTCCCAGTCAGTGGTCATCAACAAGACGTAGCCAATTATGAAAGGAGACTTGAGCCTTGTAATAAATTCCCCACAATCCATGACTCTTTCCTCTGCCCAGGTGACTGAAGTCATAGAGACAGGGCTGAAGTCTCCAGTTGTTTAATACATGGGTGTTTGTCCAGTTAACCAAAACGCTTGTTTGCTTTTATATTCGGATGCAGTATCTGCTAATACATTAGGTAAGGTACTTATTTTCCTCTTTGTTACAACAGCTAAAGAGCCCATGGACACCATTTTTAGGAAACGTTGTGGGGGTGTGCATTACTTATTTAGATAAATATTTGTGAGCTTGTTTTTTTATTGTTGTAATGATTGCACAGAAATGTTCTTTCAGAATCTGAACTAGTGATGGCATCCTTTAAGATTGAGCAATGCTTGGTCAGATTAATGCAGTTCATTTTGAGAAGGAAATTGCATTGGAATCACACACAACTCATTAAAACGGTCTCTGTGATAGGAATTTCCTTTGGCAAAGCCATACAGCAGTCACACTACATGTCTGCAACATGACTTCAGCAGCAGGGTCTGTAAGGTTTCATTCCAAAGGCCAGAAGAAGGTTTGAGACTATTTGTGCACAATAAATCTAAACTGCCTTGATGCCGTGTGAAAAAACTGGTGAAGTACCTCACTGAAGTGTTGATGTTCCGTGGTCTTTTTCAGGCCCGACCCAAAGGCGAAGGACTGACTCCGTACCAGGGGAAGAAGCGATGCTTTGGAGAGTACAAATGCCCCAAGTGCAAGAGGAAGTGGATGAGTGGAAATTCCTGGGCCAACATGGGCCAAGAATGCATCAAGTGCCATATTAATGTTTACCCACACAAACAGGTACCAGCTGAGCACACCTCTTGGAGCATCAAAGAGAATCTACTGTAAAATACGGATTGTTTATGCTGTTAGTTTAATGCTGCTACATTATTCCTTTCTTGTAAAATTCCCCAATTACAAATTCCTATTATTGGGGCTGTCAGATGCTGAAAGTTGAACCTGAAATCAATGATCATAGTCACCTGAAGGAGTGTGCTGTGGTTGAAATTCCTTCAGGAAGAATTTGTGATTGAAAGTGAAATTGAATCTGCTGTTGCTGTATTTCATAAGAAGCACAGAACCGCTAGTATAGCCACTGCATGCCACATTGCATGTTCCTTTGACGAGGAATGTGTTTATGGGGCTGGTTACAGCTGAACACTGGCACATGCAGTATACTTGTGTACCAGTGAAAACAGCAGTGATCAGCGACTGTCGTACCTGATGAATATTGGTCAGGTAAATTTTGCCCAGAGCACAGCTTTTGTTCAGATGAACCGCATTGTCTGCAGAAGAACACTATTCAGCTATTGTTACCTTGTCAGTCCACTCCACTGTGGAAATTAGGGAAGCTACCTCCCGCAGAATAAGGCAGTGATGAAACATAAAGTATTGAGTGTTTAGAGTGGGGTGCTGGGCTGATTGGGAGGGGTCACATCATGGTGTGTGGTGTTGAGGATCCATTTCCTTAATGCCAATATGCAATTTTGCTGACTGCCTGAGTAAGATTTTTTGGGTAAAATTGCTTACAGCATTAGAGGTACTTCAAAAGGCATAAAGGTCAGTTTTTATTTAAACCTTTGAAAATCCAAATGGCATCATATAGTTGTGCGCCTGGAAAAAAGAGAACATTTTGGAGAAGTAGTAATGTTCAATGATTCTTGGAAAAAGCAGTAACTCCTTTTTTTTCTAGTTGTAATTAAATCCAGAGAAAGATTGGTCCCATTTGTGGTGTTTTCTTACTTTTTATGTGTCGTTTGTGCACTGAACTACTCAGTGTTGCTTAGCTTACAACAATGGTTTAAATTACTCTGAAATTACACACTTCAAACTCAGAGAAATGGGCCAAAATAAACAGTGCTTTCCTTTACAATAATCTGGCTGCGTTTCAAAATTGATTTTTAGAATTTTAAAGAACAACACTGTAGCAAGAGGGTGGTGGTCATTAAAAAAAACAAAATGTTAGTTTGACATCACTAATCACTTCAAGTTATTGATGTTACTGAATAGAGGCCCAGTTCTCTCCCAGATAGCCATGTTTACAAAAAATGTATTTGTTGTTCATCTGTTTGCAATTATGTTCAGCAGAAAGCTGAAGTCCTGGATTTTTATTCTGTTGAAACAGTCTAAGCAAACTAATTTGGAAATCTTGCAGTGCAAAGGTATCGCTAATTAGAGTGAATTCAAATTATTTTCAAGGTTTCAGAACATGTGGCATAGCAGATTTGGTTTTCAAAATGATTTCAATCTGGATGGGGTCTCTTGCTATTCTTAATGAGCAAACTGGTTTCAACTCCGGAGACCTTTGTGGAGAGACAATTTCATACTGTTGGGGGTTTCTAACATTTCTGCCGGATAAGTAAAACCTTTTTAAAAGGAAACTTGAACAGCCATATCCATAGTCCTGTTATCAAGGTTTCACAGGCTCAGAGGACCACGTTTCACCTTTACTCAGCTGGGTTGAAAGTGAAATGGGTTTTGCATTTCCAGCATAGACTCTAACAAACTTGAGCCCATGAGACTAAAATCAATGACTGCCAATGGTAGTGAAGAAAGTGATCTAGATCTTGGTTCTAGAACCTCTGCCTCACAGGCCCTTCCTCAAAGGACAGTGCCAAATGGACTGAAAGCCCACAGACTGAAAACAATGTATAGGTTCTGAAAATTCCTAATACCGAATTCCTAATAGTTCTTGGCTTTCACAGCCTCAAGAACAGAAAATAAGATCTGGCACCCCTGTTCATGCCAAATACCAGTCAGCCACATCACATATATCCTTGGGCATTCTGATTTGAGCTGTGAAATGAATCTGACATTGAGGTCACATTAACTGATGAGCTTTACAATTCCAAGCCACCAGTGATGTTTTATAGGCATTTATCTAGCAAGAACAAGCATCCGCTGAAATCTGCTTTGTTTAGCATTTTTTCTAAAACACAGCATTTACATCATAGACCACTTTCAAACTAAAACATCAATTGAATTAAACCATCATTCCATAACTTCATGGCATTATTTGTTCCTAGTTTATTGCACACAGTAAAAATCTGAGGGTATGAAAGAGGTAAAATACTAAGTAAAAATATCTGCGTAAATGAGCTCAGGAGGCAGATCCTGCCAGCTACAGTCATGTGCCTGTTTAGATGAACAGAGCACTCTTTCACTCTGGCCCTTATGCCCATTTAAAAGCTGAAGTCTTTCCCATTCCATGCTTTTCATATGTCCTTACGTAGGAGGTATACAGTCTTGTCAGTCCTGGCCTTTTGCCTGGCAGGGTGTATGTTGATTGAGAACAGGTGGTAAAATGCAAATATTCATTTGCAGAGTCACCCACGTGACCTATTTCATCTACTCAGTAATTGAAAGAATGCTAAAACCCCACACCTAGTGTCTGAGACCTTCTTTTTGATATTTTAAAGGCCTTTTTGCACTTCACTTTAATCCTGTAAGACAATTAGGCTGTGGACGTAGTGGTGTCTGTTTCATTAGATGTATTTTTTTCTGTGTATCTATCACCCCTCCATACACAAAGATACAGTGACACATCATTTTCTGTTTCCCATAAGAAAGTAAAAAGACAATGAAGGAAATTACCCAGCATCCTGACATTCCAGACTGAGGGCAAATGGGTTTCATTTTCAAGTTTTTCTTTCTAATCAACATTACAGAGGTAATAAACCTATAAACCGAGGTGCGGTTTATATGAACGTCCATTTCACATGGGTTTTAAAAAGACTTCAGGTGGATAGTCTCTTGCTTTTCTTAATGGAGATAAAACTGATTTAAACAATTTGAGGAGCGAAAGCTGTGTGGAGGTTATGCCTTTGTAACTTAACCAGCTAGGTGAAATACTTTTAAAGGATGACTTTACAAGCCAAATCAGTGGTCCAGTTGTTAGGGTTTCATTTTCTCTGCAATACATGTGCAGAAACACCTGAGTGAGGACGTCCTTTACTTTAGGAGATCGTGATGCCAGGGCTGCAGACAGATACCGTACTTCAAGCAGTTGTTGCTGCAGACTTTTCTTCTTAAACTGTAATTGCTTGTCAAACGGTGAAGTGCCAGAGGAGGAAGAAACACTTCAAGATCTGTGCGCCTTGTTCTCCAGATCTTTAAATTAGGCAAAGGAATTGCCATGACGGTGACTTAATATTTTCATTTTTCAGGTTTTGCACTACATACCTGTTGTTTCTAAAAGCGGCAATTTCAGCAGGTAGCAGTTTCTATTTAGTGGGTACTGCGGATTTGAAAAGAAAATCCAAAATATTTCCTCCTACTGAATGCCATTCCAAGATTCTCCTGAAATCTGAAAGCGTGTAATGCCTTAAGCAGTCAAAGTAAGAAGATATTTCCTATTTTCCCTTACAAACGAGAGGAGTCCATTCAAGCTGTACGATTGGCTAGTGTACCATTAAATGATATAGTGGGCCTCGGTAAAGCTCCCAAGACAGTCGAGGTCTGTTAGCTGATAGCTTGCTTGGGGGAAAAAAGTATTTAACTGTAAGACTGTAAGATGAGAGGCTGGAGCTTAATGTGATGAACAGACCCTGTCGCTATAAACAAATGTATTTCTCTCTTATTCCCTGTGGAAAGTAGTGGAGTTACAATTCCTGGTGTCAGGAGGTGTACTAGAACTTTTGCTGGAATCCTAGAAAGAAAGTATATCCTTCATAATACCGGGCAGAATAAAGATATCTGCAGTAAAAGTATTTTTACCACTGGTTAAAATAAAACCTTCAACATTTATGAGCAATTGTTTGTTTTCCAAATTATATTATTCTCCGTAGACTCGACCCTGCGGCCTTGAGCAAACTTGGTCCAGGCAAGCGCTGCCTTGTCTGTTACAGCTGTCCCTCAGTAACCTGGTTTGTGAAGAACATCTTAAGACATTCTGGAAATAAAAACATTTCTCGGGCCTGGTAGTTGCTGGATAAAAAATGAGCTCCACCAGTGCAGAGCAGGAAACAAATGGTTGCAGAGGTATTGTTTATGATATTCATCCAAACAGTTGCTGGCACTGAAAGGTATTCCCAGTATTCTTTGCATCAATTCCAAGAAAATAATTCCCAGTGCAGTTTTTTTCCCCGCTTTTCAAGCTGGTTTATATCAAGAGACATGACAGTGTATGCTTTCACTTTAATCACAGCACGTAAAAGTAAAAATCTCCAATGCACACTCTTTTTATTAGCAAATAGCAGAGTATGAAAGAGCAAGGAAAATCTAAATTTCAGAAAATGTTACCTGTTGCTGCCCTCACTGTAGGTCTTTGGGGTTGGTTAGCGATTGAAGTAGTTTATTTACAAGAGCTATGAACTAAAAGATACGATCTGTGTCTAGGAATTATGTCAAATGCAGCTGGAAATGTAATATTGGAGATCTGTGTGGCATTAGAATGAGCTTTTAGCAAGTGATTGATTTTTAGCAAATGCTGCTCTGCAGAGGCATTTTGGAGGTTGAAAATAAATCCTAGTAATATTTTCAAAGTGTCTTTTGCAATAACAGTTTTTGCAGTTAAAAAATACAGTTTTCTGTGCATTTTGTAAAAATATGTAGAATAGCAAACATATCAAATGTATCAAGTATTACAAGTATGCATCTAAAATATTGGCACATTTGTAAATGTTAACCAACAAACTATTTCATTAGAAAATCTTAACCACTGCTTACAAGGGTGAGAGAGGTTTGGTAGCTTGTCAGAAAAATGTGGTTTATTACACTTAATAAAATAGGAAATATCTGTGGATCTGCAAGTTCAGAACGCCAATACCTAAGCAACTATAGTGAACGAATAGTACCTTGCACCCTCAGTGAATGTAAAATCAGTGCGTGCTGTTGTAGTACTGATGTCAATTAACCTCTGTAGAGGGCTGCCTGTATCCAGCTGCAGGCCATGACAGGGGCTCTAGAGCAGTGGTGCCCTGTTCTGTAGAGTCTGTAGTGTCCAACTGCTCTGTAGAGGAGTGTGTGGACCAACCTTGCTCTGTAGAGGAGTGTGTGGACCCAGCTGGAGCCATGACAGGGGTTCTAGGGTACTGACTTCCTGCTCTTTGTTCATGTATCCAGCGTCCCCTGGAGAAACCCGATGGCTTGGACGTCTCGGACCAGAGCAAGGAGCACCCCCAGCACCTGTGTGAAAAGTGCAAAGTCCTGGGCTACTACTGCCGCCGTGTCCAGTAAACTGTGGACAGGATGGTCTCCCGCCGCACGCTGTCTGATCCTGTCCTCTGCTAGCTCACTGACAAAGTGCTCTTTATGAAGTGAAACGTGCCAAATTAAGTATGTATATATTTTCACTGCTAATAGGCCTTAAAAATATAAATTCAACGTAACACATTTACCTGTGTATCTGTATAAATGAAAGTGTTTATAGCATTATCAATGACCTAGACAGTATTGCTACCCATGCCAGACACAATGGATTACCTCATAGTGGTGTCTGTTGCTTATTTGTTTACAGAATGGTTTGTTCCATGTGTTTTTTTTCCCTGCCAAGTGAAATATTTTGATGTGCTGGTTAGTATTATTACTTTTTTATTAATTTAATTAGGCTTTACTGTTCATTGGGTCAACAGCACATCAAAATCCAATCAACTGTGAATTAAGTGAGGGATTATGGAGGATGTGTCCCAGATTTGTATGCTGCCTAGGTATTTATTACTGGAGAGTTGCATGTTTTTGTTGTAGATTATATCTAATGTTTTGTTCACTGTGCAATTGTATTGTTTTTAGCTGGGATGTACACACAGATCCCGGTAGCAGCCGTGCTTCCCTGTCTGTAGAAACTACTGTAGATTGTTTTATAGCGTGGCTTTAAATCTCAATGTGTTAATGGGTTTTACAAAAAGATGTAACTTGTTACCTTCAACTGCCGCTTAATAGGCTTAGCAAATGAACTTTCAGCTGCCTGCGAGGTGCTTTCACTGGGGCGTTTCTTCCAGGCGTGGTAGCTTCACATCTCACAGCCACCTGAGACTTCATCCACTTGACTGTAGCATCATGTGGAATGTGAGGAGCACCTGAGTTAGCCACTTGCTTTCAGTGATCTTTTTGATATATATACGACTCAGCTTGTACTTGACACTCTAAGATGCAATGGGTTGTTCTCTTCGAACTTCGAACATCTTAAAAACGTGCAGTTTTAGGATGAAGTGGCTGTCCTGATGAGCCATGTCCCCATGTTAACGCTCACTGTGCAGTAATCACCAGAACCACCATGTTTCCAAGAATTAATACATCTGATATAATTATATTAAATTAATAAATACATTCAAATTTGATGAATCTCGAATTGAATCTAGCTCGAATCGGTTGGATTCTGTATGACCAATAGGACCATCAAAGTTTCTCATGGTGTTTAACCTACGCTTTGATTGGTGAGCTGCAGCTTCTTGAGACTGTATCCAGCTTCATTAAGAGCAGTGATGAACTATTTCAAAGTATGTCTCAGTGAATCCGAAGACCGGATTCAGAACTGAGAATTAAGCTTTCCTTTCATGAAGCAAGTTCTGCTTTTCCCAAAAGGTGGCATCTAACCTGTAATTCAAGTGGCCGATATTAAGCCGAGGAAGGGGAGACTGTGCACAGTGCTTTAATACAGCACTTTCACTGCGGAGTTCGCTCTCAGGTTTCCTGTGCTGCTGGAGTAGTAGCACCAGGCATGTCAATTCTTACACCCAGTCCTTTAATGGTTTGTTGCTAAATGTTCAGCTGCAGATGTTACAAGAATTTTACAATTTTGTTTTCATGTTGTCAGCTTTTTAAAAGTTTTTAAAGGAGGAGGAGCAGTGATGATGAGAAGAAATATCAACTGTAAAAAGCTGTTAAATACATTTGGCAGTCCTGAGGCTTTGGTAACTAACGGTTTTTAAAAGAAAAAAAACATGTACTGATTGGCTGAAAATACAAGTTCCAAGATGTCATTTCCTTGAAAATGGCCTATTGTTACAGAGCTTTCACGCTCGGTTTCACTCAGCCATCAATTAAGGATAATTTGACATGAATAACATTAGATTTAGGACAGCTGTTAGAGTTAATGGGGAATGTAATCTCATTTCCAATGTTTCATTTAGAAAAAGAGAATTCCTGTCGAAATGGTGGAGGAACTCTAAATCTTGTGAACTCTTCTCGTATCTGTCGAGAAGTGTGCCATTGAAATGAGGTATTTTACACTGAATTGAAAAAGACTGGAACGTTTGTGCTAAAATTATGTGAGAAAGTTTCATTAGGAAAGAAGTTTAGGGTGCTGATGATGGGGATGAACTGGAGCTGGGGTCAAATTTCTAAATAAGTATTACTATATTATAGACTTGCGAACAGTACGAAGGAAGGTCACACACCTCAACATTGACCTCTGCTCGCAACACCTTTGTAAGGGTTTCCAGGGGTTTAGCTGAGATTAATATTCTGTGAATGTGCCTGTTGATTTAAAGTGATCCCTTTCATAGAGCATGCTATGAACCAAGATGTCTGTTACTTTCAGAAAGAGTCTGGGATAGCTCACAGTGGAGCACAGCAGAGTTGTCATTTTGTAGCTGTTTCACCATTCACATTTACAGAAGAATATAACATGACATGACAAAGCGGTTTAGTAGAAGACTTTTTAAGGCCATTGTCTTCTCATTTCAGGAAATTACAGCACCAGACACAAGCCCCTTAAGTAGTGTTTGAGGGTTTTGAAATGTAGGAATTAACAAGGTGGTCCTGACTCATTGAAGATGAGGTTGAAGCTGCTTAAGCTTGAAGTTTATTTTTAAAGTAAATTATGTTAGGTGTGGAATGGGTTCACAGAACACCACTTAATGCTTCTAATTTAGACTAATTACAGGAAAAATAATATCAGTAAATGTTATTCTATTACATAAGAATGTAAGGTTACAAATGAGGGGAAGCTATTTGGTACATCTAGCTCAAAACTGATGCAGGGATTCAGTCCTACTGTTGTAGAAGAAAATGGTTCTTTTTAATCCCAAAGTATTTTGGTAGGGCATTGTACTCTAACTGTACTTTGTATTCTGTTTTAGAATGTGTACCTTTGGAGACTAAACTTGAAATGCTTAAAACTTATTGTAATTTCTTTAGCAAATTGCTTAAAAGATGTTATGTCTTTTTAATATAGCACATTGAAGACACTTTCATTTCTGGAACATGTTAGGCAGAAATCCTTTGTTAAATGCAAATGAAAATGAAGGACTACTCAGCCTGGAATTCTTATGCAACCGATCTTCAGTGCTACTAATCAGGACTTGCTATAGAAAGTGGGAAGTAATACAGTATAACCCCTTGGAGCTGTGAAGTTTATATATGTGAAATTATGTGTGAGGATGGGACTACATTTGCCACTCAAGCGCTTTAGTGGTAAACTGGAAAGTGTTTTCCTCTGTTCTGTGAGTTGGTTTGAAAGCATGAACAAAAATTTCCGACTGGCAAAAACAATCAGACCTGTTGCCACGGAGACGACTATGAAATGTTATTTGAAAGAGGGACTCTGAAAATGGTGGGCAACGCCAGGTTAATGTGCCTGTTCATTTTGGTTTTGGAAACCGGTTTGTTTGAGAACCAAGCCAACAGGTCAAAGGTCGGCTCAGGCTTGTAGTCAGTGCTCCAGAAACCTGCTCTCTGTGTTTAGAAGCTTTGCTTTACCCTGTGGTGTATATAGTGTATTTGATATAAGAATAATAAATACAGAGTTAAAAGCTTTAATTTGATTGCCTTTACCCTACTGTATGATTCAAGAGTGTTCAGTTGGCATGTTTCTGCTCAGCTCTGTCACAGACTTCGAGGATCATTGTTTCCAGGTAGATTTCATGAAGTTCATGGTTTGTTGTCTGTGTGCCTTCAGTAATTCTCTGGACACCAGGGCAGTGTGAAATAATACTGTGCATGCGTAGTGTTAAGCTTTATTTGCATGTCGCCAGTGTGAACACTTGGCGATTCAGAGCTGATGAGATAATGGATTCAAGATGGCAGGAGAGGCTAAAACCTATGACAGCATTGAACATAAATGCTATTGCTACCAAGGGATAGGGCAGGACTGGTAAAATACTGAGATGTGAGAGGCTCATTTTCTATAAAGTTTATTTGGCTGCTATGGAGAGTTTTTGCAGCTGGGGAAAAAAACGATTATCTACTCTTTCGAACAATTTCTTGGACACCTCGAAAACTCCAGATATGGAATGAGCATGCATGCTGAGTATCATATGATTAAATCGCTCTTAATGAAGAGGAACATGTCAACAGTTCAGGAACCAATAACAATAACTGACAGCAAGTTAAAATTCTAGAGTATATTACATACTTCAATATGAAATTAGTTGATTTTAGCATAGGTATACAGTTTTACATCTGACTCCCAGCTTCTTTCTCAGTGCACTTGGGATCAGCAGAAAACTATTTCAATGCAAAGTGCTGAATCATATTTAATCCCAAAAATAAAGCCTTTACTTTTTGTATTTAATTGCAGGACTTATTCTTGCCAGTTATTCATTGTTGTTTTGATTGGTCTTTGGCATTTTATAATCAAGGTTCTAGGTTTCTGTCTACATGTATATACAGTGGCTATACCTTTGGCAGGTTTAATACCCTCAACTGAAAGGTTTTAGGGGCCTGAGATTTTGGAATTCAAAATACATAAAACTTAAAGGCATAGCAGAAATCTTCAAATGTTGTTCCTGCTCTTATGTTTTACATTTGAGGAAGAGTAAAGCTAGTATCATTCCACTGTATTCACTGGCTTTGGCTGAAAGTTGGCTACACCAAACACCCACATAAAATAACAGGACTTAGGATCGCTCTGACTGATCTGAAATGCGGAAATGTATGACCGTCTGAAGCAACTGTTAAATGTGATGGTTTCAAGTCGCAAGCGTAAACCATTTTGTTTGGGAGAGAAGTGCCTACATAAATCTACTGTGATCTGTGCAAGTTTCAAAGAGGGTCAGTACTACAGAGCTGACTAGATAGATGTATTGGAATGCACACCCATTCATGAAATAGTTAAATGCTTGTAGACGTATTCGTCTTGAGATACATATACTTGACTTTTACAGTTCCTTTTGAGTATGGAGATTTTTTTATATGTACAATGTGTGTATTTTGGAAACCTTTCTAGATGTTAAAATTTTAGAACAATTGCAAATGATAAAAAGCTCTTTCCCTAACCGAGATCTTTGCAATGACTTTTTTCTGTATATATTCGAAGGCCATCTTTTTTAAAAGACTGTTCATTGTTTTGAATTGTTATTTGCAATGTCCGAGCTTTTTTTGTTTAAAAAGGGCCGTTTATTGGAAGACAAAGCTGGGAGTTTTTCTTAAATGTTTTACAATCTGAGGGTATATCCTGCAGAAAATATTTATGGAAGGATTTTTTTATTACAATGCTTTTTTTTCTGTATAAAGTATGCAAGAAAACTACACTAGAAGGAAATATTGATGTCTACATAGATTATTATATCAAGGTTGGTACATAATTCTTAAATGCCCTTGCTCTCTTAAAAGCCATTTTTTTTGTGGATGAAAATATTATCAGTATTAATTAACCAATCATATTATTCAAGTGCTTAAACTAATATTAAAATACTTATTGGAGCTGATATATGTGTATTTTGGAAATTACTTTATCATTTTAAAGAGCAGTATTAAAATGTTATAAAATTTTATTAGTTAAGAGAAGTACTGATGTTTATGTAATGAAAATATGTTACAGAGACCGCTGAAGAAAAGGCAATAATTATGTGTGCTTTCAGTTATGAAACAATATTTTATGTTACAGACACTCACCACTGTATTCAAGCACAAGAAACTGTGAGTTCTAGTATACAAAGTCTACTAAAGCAGTATTGTTAAAGAACTAATATTGAATTTTTGTGCATAGTGTAGAATTGCTTTTCTGTAGAGCAAACATGTGAGACATACAATTCTGTTAAAATTTGCATGTGCATGATGTTTTAAAATTGTTTGGGGAAAATATTTTTCTTGTCTACATATTTAATGCATTTAGAGTGTATAAGATGGTCTGCAAAATTTTGTATGTTACCTTAGGGTACACCAAACTACTTATAGTATGCTTCATTGAACTACATTGTATACTAGTTTACACCAGCTCATATTCTATCATACTGACTTTCAGTGTGTACCGAAAGTAAGGTACAGTATATTAATGTACACTGCTTCATGGTATATTAGCTATCAGTGTTTACTTGGTTTTTCTAACTTAAGTTTTTAAACAAACTAATGCTAAATTGAAAATGGACAAAACACAGAGGGAGGCTGGAAAAAAGTTGAACTGGGAACGAGGAAAGAATGTAAACTCTGTTCACTGTCCATTAAATGGCATTCCGAAATGTGCCTTATTGTCGATTAGGAAAAACATTTGCTTTAGTACTTTTAAGAGTTTTATTGCTTCATTAAAATAATGAAACAGTTTGTTCTTGTCTTTGGTCTCGTGTTTTTTTTTAATGGAAAAAAAAAGTTATTATCTTGTCATCAAGAAAACGTAAATATTGCATAACGTTTCGTCCATTCTTGAAACCTAGGTACAAAACCGCAAAGCACTGTCTTCATTCCAGACATACTACTGTGAACATCTGAAATCTGCTTGTACAGACCACAAAGTCAGCACATGAGGAATAATGACAGGACACTCTAGGTTTCAGACAGTTGTGTGGTGATGAGCCAGGGCAAACCATATATCCTGTTAAAGTGAGAAGGTATACTCATCTCAGACACCTCCTTCTTTTTTTTCCCCTCAAAACACAAATATAAATTTAAGAACATAAAGGTTGCAGACAAAAGGAGGCCCCATCTCATCCATTTGGAAGTTAGTAACTCATTGAGCAGAAAATCTTGCAGAGTTCCCTACTCCCACAACCCTTAAACCCTTTCATTTAAATAGATGAAAAGTTTAGAGTATCAGGTACGTCAATGTTCATATTTTTATTAACTTTTCTTCTTATGCTTTCTTTTTAGGTTGACGCTAAAAGGTGTCTGCAGGCTCTCGTTCCTCTTTCAGTCTTTACTTGACAGAGATGATTATTAGCTCTCCCAGATCAATTAACAAGGTTCAAAGAGCTTAAGTTGTTGAATTAAGAGACCCAGAAAAGCCTAGGTCGAGCCCTCCAGGACTAAAGACGCATGTATGTAACATTTCTGGTCTTTTGGTGTAGTTGTGACCACCTATGCATGGGACTGTGAAGTGCAAAAATAATACCAGTACGAGTAGAACAACAGAGACAATCAACATGACTGATTATTAACAAAAATGACAGGAATCAGCAGTTTGTTTTTCTATCCTTCTCAAGATTTGAGGGGGCTTTCGTGAAAAGGAGGTTTTTTCAGTGCATTTTCTGAGTACCTCGAAGCTGAGAATATCTGGGCAAAGGTAGAATACAAAAGTCCAAATTGTAGCCGAGCTAGCTTATAGTCTTGTAAGCTTTATGAGAAATGGGAAATAAAAAATTCCATAAAGTATATTTTAACTTCAGATGATGAACTTGCACAAGAAAAAAAATGTTTCAACAGTAACTAGGAAATCTGAGACCTGAGCCCAACCAGATATGGCTGGAATATACATTCACACTACATATGGATTTATTTAAGATGCCTCAGACTATAAGGCACTGAACTATCTAAAAGTTCAGACATTTTGCACTCTGAACCTATATCAGCACAGAAATCACGTGACCAGATTTTTCTCACCGTGTGTCCTGAATGAATTCTTCTACATGAAAGTGTTTGATTAAAAGGTCATCACACAAATTGGATTGTGTATCTCTAGGTACTTATCTGGCAATATTGAAAAAAGCTGCCTATTTGTGTTTTTTAAAATCTTATTCATGTTCACAAGAGATTTCTTAAAAGATCTCTCCTCCCCCAAGCCACAAAAAAAACAGGCAAAATCCTGTTTTCTGACCATTTGTTTGCTATCACATTGTCACTGGAACCTATTCTGGAATGATTTACAAATGTCTGCCTCATACGATACATCATGGACTTGTGAAATCATTAGAAACAGCAAGCTGACTGGAAACAGTGTTTCATAGGGTAAAGGATAGATAACTGGGCCTGAGTTGGACCTACTTCTACCTGTTCTCCTTAGCTGCAGTTGACAGATAAGAGATATAGTTAGAACTGCTCTTTAACAAACTGGATCTTAGCTCGATGCTGCCACTGTCCCCAGTTAGATCATCTTGGTAAAGGTGGCTTCACATTCGGTTTTTTTTCTTCTTGTGACATTTCATTGAATTGCCACGTGTACAGGCTTTCCAATAGGTGAAAATGAACATGATCAGACTCTGTTTGGAATGTAGTTGAGCCAGAATCTAGGCTGTAGCAGCAGTGATTAGGTGGTCTTTTTATACACTACAAATCAGCTTGTGTTTGTTGAACTGAACAGTAGGAAAGCAAAGTAGTTCTGCTACTAGCTTTACCGTCTCTTTCCTGGTTGAATGAAAAAAAAACATTTTGACAGAAAAATAAGAAAATTGCCTAAGGGTTCTGCTCACCCTTCGAATCCATGTCATCCACGACATAACCATGACTGATGTACTAAGTGCTGTGTTTCAAAAGAGCGAGCCAAAAACTATGAGAGCAACTCAGCTGTTCATTTTTCCAAAATGCTTTGATTAAAACTGCACATCTTGGAAAACAGTCCATATCCATGAAAAACTTTTCTTAGAAAATGTTTATTGGCCTAGAGCTTTTAAGAGTTTTTCAGCCAAATGTGGGTCACATATAACAAACTGAAATTGCTAAAATTCTGCAGCACAATAAAATGAAATTAAGCCTACTGCAGGCATATAAACTTTTGAAAACAACAAAAATAATTTAAAATTTACTATCACTTGCTTGATACTTAAAAAAATCTAAATACCACTCTCACACCTATACACTTAGGCACCACTTACAGTACCTGTATAAAAGAGAACGATTATCTCACACATTATCTGTTTGCAGGTAAAAGTGACCTACTAATTCCCTTCTCACTTGAGATTTTGTGTGTACTGTAGTTTGGGGAACATGTTCAAGGCGCAAAAAACACAGAACATTGTGTCTAGCTACACTGTTACTGCTTTTGTTGTAAACAACTTCTGAAGAGCCTGTTTGTCCTGTATTCATAACCACAGGGTTACAGAGTTGTCACAGTTATCTGCACACGGTTTCATGAATAAAAGGAAACCAGAAGCATGATGTCATATCCTGTACCCAAGTAAAGGAAGCCATGCTGGAACTACGAGCTAAAAAAAGCCTTTGGATCACAACCAGGAAACATAAAAGGCGGGCTGGTGTCAGAGGACCTGGGCAAGTCCATTCAATAAGCTATCGCTCTGTGGAAAAGAGAGCGGTTATTAAACGGTAATCCAAAAATTAAATCAAATGCCTTCAAGGTACGATTTACAAAGCTATCTACTAGATTATTAAACGGTAATATCCAAGTTCAAACCTTAGTGGGACATTAGGCATACTAAAAATGGGATTTTTCTGTGCTTCTAGATTCTAGGCCATGCTAGATGTTCTGGACTAATAGGTATCGACAGTAACTAGACAGACCTGGAGCATCCAAGATGAGAACACAAGATCACCTAACCCATCGTGCCAGCCATTTTGTTTGCACTTTATTTGAATACTATATCATTGCAAACCAGATTCTTGAAGGATCCCTGAGATTTTGCTTTCACAATACAGCTGGTAGCTTGTTTCACAGACACAATTTGTTATTTCACATGGTTTATGTTAACTGCCAGTATTTCATGTTAACTGTTCATGTTCACATGCACAGATGCAGTAGTTGGTATCATCATTAGGGCACTCTCATGTCCAGTAACAAAAACAATATTTTAGTTCTAAAACCAAGAAAGAGCTTTGAGGAGCACCGAATCGGCAGAACTCTTTTCTTATTTTCACCTATTGCAGCATAACACTATACAGTAGGATTAGAATATTTTCCTTCAACTGAAAACTATTAAGAGTAACTAAATGTGCATAACGTGTACCGATAGGAGAAATAAAAAACAAGAAATGTAATTGTAGTATGTAAAAATTAAAACCAATCTTAATTTAAATATATTTTTAACACATTATAGATGTCAGGACATTTCTGAGTGCACATTATTTCCATTAGGTCTCAAAATAGAAGGTCGTGCCAAGCTCTTGTGAAAGACCTCAAAAGCTTTCTCCTCTTAAATTTCAGATATTGTATTTCACCATGAACTTTGAAACACTTTAAGAGGACTCTGGTCCAGTTTGTTTTTAATTCAGAGTTCATCATACTTGCTGAAATCTGTAGCACGGACTAAACCACTCGGATAGTACTGGTACCGAAGGAGTGCACTTTTTATAGCAGAGCTGATTTTTAAAAGATGAAATCCCTTACATTCAGAATTTGTTTCAAAAGTAGAACAAATGTCTCTCCCGATACCCTCCGGGCCCCTGAAATACAGTACTCTGGACAAGATGCAACCTGACGCCAGTTGTAAAGGAGTATTGTTTAATTCACAGTCAGCGTGGCAGTCTTACAGCCGGGGGAGGCAGCTACGCAAGCTCCCCGCAGGCGGTGATGACGATCTTCTTCGAGGGGCTCCCGCCTCGAGAGCCGAGCTTCTCCATCTTCGACACCACGTCCATCCCTTCCGCGACATGGCCGAACACCACGTGCTTTCCATTTAACCTAGGAAAGACCCGAGGAGGAGGAGGAGTGAGGGCACCTTTCGGAATCCTGCCTGCGCGCGGGATAAACGACAGGCTTTTCCTACGTACCAGTCCGTTTTCGCGGTGCAAATGAAGAACTGAGATCCGTTTGTGTTTGGTCCTGCGTTGGCCATTGACAACACACCTACAGAAGAAAAATCGGCGCCACGCTGAAAAACACAACCTCAACAAAGGTTGGCATAATGAATGTGGCTTCTTGGGAGCTGCTTTCAGAGTTAAGATTTTTTTCCCCAAAAGGAATTCAACAGTATAAATAAATATAAAAATAAGTATAAAAAGACAAGACAATATGAAAGAAAGAAGTCATGATTGCTTAAGTACTCAAATCCTTTGGCATACCTAAATTATTCATGTGCAAATAATTACCTACAGTAAATGAGCCACACAGTTTAGTAGTCTCTGCAATAACAGCATTCAAACATTAAGATCAAAGAGCCTTCAAACCAGCTCAGAGACAAAGCTGCAGAATGGCACAGATCAGAAGGGCATACAAACAATTCGAATTTAATATATCTTTGAGCATGGTGAAGTCAATTATTAAGAAGTAGAAGGCACTCAGCCAGTGCAATAGTATCTGCAAACTGTTCAATGAGACCTCAAATCTAGATAATGTCTGGATGGACTACATTTAAAACAATAATTCTGCCTGGATCCATGCAGAACAAATTCAGTACACTGTCAAAACATATTTAAATCTTCTTGAAGATCCCTTCCCTTCCCCCTTCTCTTAAAGACAGACTACTTTTCTTCTCAAGTTTCTCCATTCATTGGAAGTTTCATTTCATACCTCTCTACACCTGTTCTGACTTCACACCTCCTGATTGGTCTCTCTGTCCCCTGCTCCCGCCTCTCACTCCTCCTCTCTCCCAGCTTGTGTTCTCCCGCTACATTACCATTCCTGCCTTGTCTCTCTCACACCTGAAGAAGGCTATACAGCCAAAACGTTGCGTTTTCTTTCTTCTCTTTTCAGCATGGAATAAACCTATTACTTGTTCCTTGGCAGCCTACGCTTGCCGAAGCAGATACCCACCTGAACTATATTTAAATCTTTTCTAAGTGGTTTTTCAATGCAGTTGCCACAAAGAAACTGTGCAGCTGAGCATGCTGTAGAACTCTAAAATCGCAGGAGTTTGATACAATTTATGCAGGTACTGAGAAAATTGTGTTGCATATCTTTACTAAAGTCTTTAATTGTGTTCCACAGAATGTGAAGTTGATTTTTGCATTTGCCCCAAAGAAAAAAAAAGTCAATTCTGGAGTAAATTTTAGGAGTAGCCAAGAAAAAAATTACATTCTTTGGCGGAGGGGTTAAATATATGCCATATATCTACCACACCCGGAACAGACATGCAATTTCTCAGTGCTGTACATGTCAGAGATGGGACCCTCATCTCCTTATATTTCACTTTGCGTAGCAGATGATTCATGACAACCTTCATAGCTGCACCCAGAATCACATCAAACATCAGATTTAGTCATTAGATTGAAAATATCTGGTTTGGCCATCACAGGATCAAGAACCAAGGCACAAAATGTTGCTGATTGTTATAGAAGACATGCTAGAATTGGTTAAAACTTTGATCCTGACCACTTGGTCAGCGATGATTCACCGCTTAATCAGTAAAGATTCACAGTGACCAGAGACACTGTTAACTTCCACCCTGGGCTTTTATAGTCTGGACTTCCAGAAGTTCCCCTAAATCCAACCTCTGTAGCAATTCCTCACTCCTCCTCCTCCTCCATTGCAATGCAATGGGGACGATGCAGTCAGCTTGGATAATTTAGATTCAGATTGTGAGGCATTTGGATTGAATAAAATAAGGAACAACATTTTTAGGAATACGTATTCTAAGAGTGGACCTTACATATAAATAACCTGGACAAGAATGAAAGCAGAAGTGACAAGGAACAGCCGTGAACATGCCACGTGAAGGAGTGGTGTTTTATGAAGTGGGGAATTTCATTGCTATGTTAAGAAGACAATGTCTCCATCTAGTGGTACGGAGTGACATTGCCCTCGTTAACAAAACATGCCAGGACTGTGTCTGTCTGACATCCAGCTAAGATGTAACCCACAATACCCCTGACAAACATCCAGGCACACATAATCCACATTCACATTATTTTTCCATTAAAGTAAAGTCCAACAATCTAGGCGTGCCTTCTGAAATCTGACACTTATTATCAAACTGGACTTGGAATTCAGAAGGATTTGAAACTCATTTCAGATCACTGCCTAATCTCCTGATGTGCTGTCTACCATGCGTCAGTACAATCCACGGGACTGAAGTAATCGGCACAATACCAGGTCCTGTGTGTTGCAATATGAAGTTCTCATCTGGGAATCTGGGCCCATAGATAGACTTCCCTCCAGTGCCATTGTGGTTGGTAAAATCACCACCCTACACCCGAGAAGAAACAACAGAGCACATTATAAACAGGACCTTCCAACTGCATTGAAAACAAATGTAACACAACAGAGCACATTATAAACAGGACCTTCCAACTGCATTGAAAACAAATGTAACGGAGTTGGAGGCTAAAGCATAAGACTTCGCTCATAGTTCCTGACTTCAATCTTTGTGGCAGCACGATTACAGAAGAAACTAGAGATGCCAGCCCCGAACAGGTCTGCCCTCATCCGACGTCTACACTTCAGGAACTGTGCCCAGCAGAAAAGGCAAAAGAACAAAACATCTGTACCTGGCACATAAACTGAGGAATCACCCGATGAAATGTGGATCCCTTGTACCCAAATCCTTTCTCCCCTGTGCACAGGGCTCGGAAGTTCTCTATGACAAATGAAGGAGACAAAACTGACTATGCGGAAAATCCATGACAACACCTTAAAAAGTTTCATCCTCTAGGAGAACTCCCACCTGCTGTTTTAGGGACCACATCAGCATTGAGCTGCAAAAGAAGATCCAGATACATTTCATTAGGAACAGTTTTAACAACCAAAGGCCTGTGCGTGTACTCCGTTTAGTTTTGTCAGACTGTTGTTAAAATACAGTTTTTAGTTCCATAAGCATCCACACTTTTCATTCACATCTGAGTTAGAATGTGATATTTTTTTTAAATCAGAAATGTTTATATAATGGCATGTGTCTGGGGATTGTATTAGAAGCCACATTACCTACTGTATATAGCCCAATATATAGGCATACAGGATATTTGTAGAATAAAATTATACAACTTTAAAAAAGTATAAAATATACTTCACATCGTGTTCTGTGAAATAGATGTAAATAGCCAGAGGCATTACACCACCCTGTTGCTAAATTACACACACAGTGCACGCAGCTAATGACAACATAAAAAGTATCTAACATACTGGATAAAGGAATACATGCTTGTATTTAATTTGACATAGTAGCATACATATTAAAGTCAAACATGTGGAGAATGACCACACTCCAGTTCCTGAAGTCAGTGGCTTCCAGCCCTAGTCCTGGAGGAACAGTGTCTTCTGGTTTATGCTCCAGCTGAATTCTTAACCAAGATGTTCATTGTTTCCTGTTTGGGGTGTTCCCAAAATTGCTTTCAGCTTTTACAAGGTCAAATGGAATTTAAGGGTGAAGTCTGTAACTGGTTTCAACCCTGCGCCAGTGTCAGAGTTTCAGGACTACGCTCATTCAGGTATCTATTCAGACACTTCTGATACAGTGTCATTTCCGCCCGGGTCTGTTCAACATCGATGTTTTAGATCGTTTTAATCGGAAGTAACGGCCAGAAAGCTGAGCACATGCCGAGGGAAGTTTTGTATGCTTAACTTATTAGAATCACTACCCTTGAAGTGAGGAGTGTTTTTACACTGAGGACTCATAGAAGAAACCAATTATAATTTATTAAATAAATATCTAAATAAGTAAAAGGTGATTAAAGTCATCAATTAGCACTGGGGCTGTAAAGCTCAGTTAGAATGAAAACCAACAAATACAGTGTTCCTGCAGGACCAGGGCTCGGAACTGCTGATCTAGAGCACAGAATCAGACATCACGACTGATAGGAGACAGATGACTATCGTCTCATAACAGGTCGCGCTAGGTGCACAGGTGAGAACGGCGGAAAGGACATTTTATTCTCATTCATTTCAAGAACACAAACGTATAACTCCAGATCAGTTACGGTTCTCCTTTCCGCAAAGCGAAAATTCCTCTCTTGTTCGCAGACAAACGTCCAGACAATTCGCCGCTGCTCAAGTTGAAATATTATATGCAAAGGTTTGCAACGGCAATAAAAAAGCCGACATTTTTAAGGTAGCTTTCATAAATTGACATTTAAAATTTAGTCTGCCCTGTTCACTTTTAATCACTAAATCACGAGACACGCCGAAACCAAATTCTGCCACAGGTGCAGCAGAGGACTTCTTACCTCGAAGGTGACTCTTCCGAGGGGCTCGTTGTCTGCGGCAATGTCAAAGTACACCACCGGGTTCTTTTTTGGTTGGGCGGTGTACATCCTAGTTGCTGCGAATGCTAAAGCACCTAATTTAATACTGGAATTATAGTGAACTATCAGGCGACTCATTAAAACCGACATCGTAGCAGCAACTGCAACGTTCCGGGTGTCTGAGTACAAAGTACCGCTACAGGAAGTCTCAAGTTCAGGTCTCCGCTGTCAAAGTTATTCTTCCGTTCTCCTTCTCGTGGGGAGTTGTGGGATATGGAGAGCCCCTGTGTACTTTTTATCCGTACCCAGTGCAATAATAGCTGTTCACGTCAGGTTTAGTACAAAAAAGCACTTCAGGTGATTAAATAACACATTTAATAGCAAGACTCACACCAGTATACCCACACTCCTCTGCTTTCTCACGAGCGTTTCACTTCTGAAGTCCATTGAGCTGGCTGGCCTTGTCCTAGTTGTTCTTGAACTTGTGGAACAGAGTAGGATTTGTGTGAGTATCTGACCAGGGTGAGATACCATAAGCAGCTTGTGATTTATTACAGGCTTAGGGACCACAGCCTAGCCATTGAACCTGGGCAAAACAGGCAGGCCTATCTGTTCAGAGAAGAGAGATTCATTTAATAATTAATAAATAATAATTCCTTACATTTATATAGCACTTTTCTGGACACTCCAAGTGCTTCACAGGTAATGGAGATCCCATCCAACATCACCAATGTTCAGCCCCTGGATTATGCTACAGCCACAGTGTGCCAGTACACTCACCACACACCAGCAATTAGTGGGGAGGAGAACAGAGTAATGAAGCCAGTTCATAGATGAGGATTATTAGGAGGCCAAATTTGGTAATGGTCAATGGGGAAATTTGGCCAGGATGCCAGGGTTACATCACTACTCTTTTCAAGAAACACCATGGAATTTTTTTAATGACCACAGACAGTCAGGACCTCTGTTTTACATCTCACCTGAAGGACGGCGCCTTTTTGCAGTATAGTGCCCCCATCATTATACTGAGGCATTAGGACCCACACAGACTGCAGAGTGAGCCCCCCCTGCTGGCTCCACTAACATCTCTTCCAGCAGCAACCTTAATGTTTCCCAGGAGGTCTCCCATCCAGGTACTGACCAGGCTCACACCTGCTGAGCTTCAGTGGGCTGCTAGTTGTGAGTTGCAGGGTGATATGGCTGCTAGCTTTACTGTAGCCTGGGTATAGCAACAGGTTGTGTACCCGCTCACAGCAAGAAAAGTAGAGACAGAGCTGCACTTTCTTCTACCCTGCGCCAAATATTGAGGCACCTGGGAAGGTGTGTGTCCTTAATCGGAAATCTATATTCCAGATGGCGCTGTTGGATTGAGGCGAGACAGTGTGTAACCGCCTATCACAGCCTAGGGGTCAGAGGGCGTCACCGGTCAACTTTCTCAGGAGCCAGGAACATTCCTTATGTGGCTTCATAATCTGTTTTCTATTGCATTTATTATAAAAAATTACTGCAGTTATACTTTTATATAAAAATAGAGAGCGGATATCATTTTTATTTTGAGTTGACACACCAGGAAGGAGGAAGCAGCAGAGAGGGGAGTCCGTTGTGTTCATCGTGACCGGAAACATTTCTTCATATCGTCCCCAACAGCTGATGATTTAAATTAATTAATGGACTGAAGAATTAAGATGGTTTATACTTTTTCTATATTTAATTGTGCTCAGTATTTGTACTTTCATTGAGTCTACAGTGTCCGAAATACAATCTTTTTAGAAAGGCCTTTTTATCAGTTATATTCTTTCTAAATGTTTTTTTTTACCTTTGTGACTTTATTATGGAATTCATGACAGTAAAGTGTTTTCAGATAACTTCTCAATTATCTTTTCCCCCCCTTAATTTCAATAATGATTTAACAATAATGATAAAATGGAAACAAATGTCGATCAGTTTTAGCATACAAGAGCACAGAAAATCCTTAATGGCTAGTCCTAATGCTTATTATTGTTCTGATGGTATTTTTGTCCTAACCACTACTTCCTATAATACTTTCACAGCCTTCAAGCATGTCAGGTGTCTCACAGACAGGTTTTCAAGAGTCAGGACAGTAGCAGAAACAATCTTGATGGAGCAGGACTGTGAAAAGGTAGATGGCCCACAGCTCAGATACATAACCTGCTCTTTTTGCTTACAGCAGAACTGACGATTTATCAAAAGTATCAGATTACATACCCTCGTATCGCTGACAACATCTGAAAAGTTTAACGATTTAATAATTATCCCAACCATAATAAAACCATACCAGGTCTATTTTTTTGTCATTATGTATCTGGTAGGTATTAGGCACCACAAAACTAAAATCTGCACCGCACTGAACTGACTTACCAGATAGTTTTGCAAAAGTTCACGTTACTGCACTTGGAACGTGAGAGCAGTATTAAGTTGTACGAACACAAAGAACCACATGTGCACTGCGATGTACAGGTTTCATCTGAATACATATTTATTAGATAAATATTAGGTTGTCACATCATCTAACTACATACAGTTTTGCAAGACTAAAAATCACAATTAGTTTTTTTCTGACCAGTTTAGAATATGAAATGATTGTACATAATGTACAAACAAAAAGACAATGGTCACTTTTGCATGTATCGCCTCAGATTGTACCTTTTTAATTTTTTTTTTTCGTTTTTGTCTGATCATGATATCAAAAATTGTACAAACTATGGATTTGGTTACAATCTTGTGGGACCCCCTCCCTTCCCCACCCCTCCCTCTGTCTCCCAGTATTTTCTTCATTATTATTTTTCTGTAGCACCTTAAAAATACACAGGTGATAGACTAATACACGTAGGCTAAATATTACATGTAGGTAAAACAAAGGTTGTTTTTTTTTCAGTCCCCCTCAAAAGAGAGGTTAAAGTATATTACATAGGTGAACAAATGCTGAGAGATTCCACAGATGCTAACAAACAAGATTCATTTTCCACATCGAGTCACTTCTGATAGGGGTTTGCAAGCTTTTTTTTTAATTCTAAAGAAACAATGCACATTCCCAAGGAAAATGAATACATTTCTGTTAACAAGTCTCTATTCATCATTTACATATGTACAGACATCCCTCCACCCCCCCTCCCCCACTGCAGCATGGTAGGGTCTTGCAGCTCAGTCCACTCTTCTGGGGGGGGGGCAACCCTCCAGGGTTCTCTTCTCAGACCTTCCTGTAGACACACGACTGTGCAACTACAGTGCGCAGGGGCTGATCACATGGAAAAGGCTCATACTTCAATGTGAGCATATGTAAAATTATACATATACATAAAGCAATGTGGCAGTGCATTTCTTCAAAAAATCAGACCATTCATTTGCCTTAAAGATGGTTACAGAGTAGGTTTCTTACACTTAATAAAGTGAGCACCAATAAGATATCTTTACCATGCTGTTCTTCAAAACGTAAATGACCAGTACGTTCACGTTGTATGATTTCAAATGGTTAATGTGATCCTTTTCCAGATTCTTTTTTTTAAATACGTACTGTATGCTTTTGGCCACAAATGAATATTACAAGCCTTGCATTTCATTACAAAATATTATGTAAAAAAACAGAAAATCATATGCAATCTGTCATATGAGATATAAAATTTAAATGGTTTTCAGCTTTTAAAAAGCTCTATTTTCTAGAACACTAATAAAATAACATTACATAGATTTTATTTAAATGAAAGGCTGTAACATTCTTTTAAAATATCACATTAGTCAATGAATTGTAAGGTCAATTCTGCTGCCATCATATTTCCAATTCTGTAATTAATATATTTAGCAAAAGGATACCACAGTTTCCGAAACCAATAGCTCTTTATGAAAAATGAAAAGTCTTATAATTAGACAAGAGGGTGACAGTAAGATTACAATTGTGTAACGTCCAACACCTCTGTCTCGTGAATATCACTAATTATTCTGAAAATGTAAGGCTTTTATTCTATAAAACTATACCAAACTCTTATGGTTTTCTTCTTTCTTTTTAGCAATAGTTGAAGATCATAAATACACCTGCCTGCCAATTTCCATGAGCTCTACTGTTGTAGTTCGGTATGAAAAAAACATGAAATAAGAAAAGAAACTTTTACCAAATAGCTTATGGAAACATTTTTTTCAGATGGATTATACTTTAGGACTTCTGTCAAGGGGAAACAGTTTACCAGACAAGTAGTGAATAACAACAATGAACAATCATGAAGATGATTAATATTATCAAAGACAATACTAAAATATTCACAAAGGTATTTACAATAGCCTTTTTGTTTAAAATAATAAATTTGCATACTGAACAGCGCTTTTCTGTTAAACCTTGAAATAGAAAATCAAAATGGCAATGTCTCTACATGACTTTTACAGTTCCAATACTGCTACCAGAAATAAAAAGACAATCAACTGTTTGAAAAATATCTACAGAAATATTGGGGACCACCCAGTATTAATGCATCTACAGCAGTGGTGGATTGTGTTCGTTTTTCTTAAAAAACATCTTTGTAATAAAAGAGTAAAACCCCAAAATGTTACAAAGATAACTTTGGTGATATAAAGCAATTTCCCAAGGGTGATCTCAATGATGAACCTTTGCAGCACAGAAAGAACAGAACAAAAGAACAGACAAAATAAAATTATAACAACAGCAACAATAATCATAATTCCAAAAATGAACAATACGTCGCAAATACCAGAAATTAATCCCTTCTGAGAAAAGTTAGTGTTTTTTTTTCTTTTAAAACGTGTTCTACAGTTAAAGTCATTGATGAAAAAGCACACTGTCTTAGTTCAGAATATCACTTAACAAGGGCAAAATTGGCACACATGCACTTTTTATACGACTTACTGTACATAATTCATCAAGGAGAGAGACAAAGGTCACACAATGGGCACGGGAGCAACTTGAGGCTCATGCAGGAGAGGAGACCACATAAGAGAAGCACTAACTAAGGCTGCAGTACAGAGACTCTGGCATAGAGGGCTAACAGGGCAGGAATAATATCCCTATTATGTCTATTTCATCTTCTCGCTGTTTATTTCACTTCAACTCTCCTGGGCAGATGAGATAGCAGCTAGGCTACTATGTAACAGTCTTGTACAAAAAAAGCTGCATTTTCGTTTCTGTTTGGGGTTTAAATGCCTATTCCAGCTAATCACAGAACCTGATCGGAGGTAAAAGTTCACTTGCCCTCCAAGACAAGGAACTACTGCCCCACCCTGTGTTCCCGACTGTCATCTTTTGCGCAGTGAAGATGGGGTGTTTTGTCTCTTTGAAAACACACACACAAAAAAAAAAACATAACAAAAAAGCAAAACACTTACTCTTTCAAAACGATTGCTTTTCCCTTATCTGCATCAAAATGAGAATGAGATTCCAATGCTCATGAGAGGATTTTAACATTTGAAGTGTGTCAAAGAACTTCTTTGTGAATTCTTTGCATGGGGAACATTATAAAAAAAATCTTCAAATGTACCTTGTGTGGCCCACATATAGAAAATAAATGGGCAATTCTTGTTGACTGTGTTAAAAAGTGTTCTTCCCTTTGAGAATCAGTTTTGAATTGTGTATAACCGCTTGTGCTTTTAAATGGTGCTCACAGCAGGGACCAGTGATACTATTATTTAGTTGGATGTCTTGGGAAGCCACAGTTTCAAAGAATGGAAGAACAAAGTTCAAAGGGATCTCAAGACACTGGCCAGGATGGGCATATCTTGTTTTTAGTTAAAATGATTTAAAAATAACAAAACAAAAAATGCTACAACACTTTCCTAAAGTACACAAAGAAATCTCTCTATGCGACATAAAATGAGCTGAATATAGCTGCACAGTTTTTCTTAATGTTCACAGATGACAAATAGGCAGCTGACAGGACTGTCACCTCTGTGTTTGTGTGTGTGTTGACCACAACTCTGAGTCACGTGGAGCTGGCTGACCAGATCATTCATAGAGGAAGAAGAGTAAGGGAGTGCATCTCTGTTTTCGTCGGGTACTGAGCTCCTGTTCGGACTGGGGGCTGACACCAGCCAGCTTGAACGGGCCTTCGGGGGCAGAAGCTTCAGTTGTTTTCAAAGAGGGAGAGCAAGTCATCGTTGCTATTGCTCGGGAGGTCAGGGGGATCCAGGTAGGACAACAGCTCGTCTGGGTTGGTCAGCTCTGGAAGCAGCTGCAAGGAAAGAAACACACCTCGCTTTAACGGCGGTGAACAACTTTCACATGGATGTTACCATTCATTTACACCGATGATTCCTCTATCCAAAGTGGCTTACATTGGCACTTATCCTTTTTATAGGGCTGGGTATTTTATTGGAGTGAAGTAACTTGCTGGAGCCTACTTACACTGCTGCTCTGGGTGTCTCTTTGTATAATTTCCTTCCACAAGTCTGATTTTTTTAATACGTTTGTGATGAATATTTTTAATGCCCATTTTTAAACAATAGCCTGTAAATTATAAACTCAAACACACAAACAAATGAACCAAAGAATAGGGAAAGGCTTTTGAGTACTTAAATTATAGGATCATCCTCAGAATGCAAATTTAATACAGAATCACACAAAAAACTACCCTTTTCAAATCAGGGAACTGAACCTCACTGAACCTCTTTGATTCACTTAGACAGGAACGATTCAACCATTCAGTTAAATATTTCAGGACAAAGCTCAAGGGCAGACATGTTGCTTGGTTTACAACTTGTGTGTAACTCATGTTTAAGTGTTCTAATTGCAGGGGAGATGACTGACGGATCAAACGGCACCACTGTCAATCCCCAGAAAGATCTGTCCATGAACAGGGGCACCCTCCTGGTCACGTATCATTGTGCTGTATCCTCTTCTCTACCCAAACTGACAGACTGAATGTGCAAAAAAGCATGGCTGTAATGGCTTTAAGACTTGTGTCTTGTGTTTTTTTAAAAGAAAATCTAACTTTCCTACGTGAATATGAAACTAGATTCTCCAGTCTCTATTCTGCAACACAAATGGCAAAGAGAACTGACATATTAAAAAAGCTTTGCTTTGCCTCCCAATCTTAATCTAAAACACATAACTGAGTGCTCAAGATTTCAGCGGTCATTGCTTATTATTTTCGGTGGAATATTGGGTTTATATTTCTCCCATGTTGTGAACACCAGAAAGAGAGCAGAACAGCAGATGATTAATAAAGCATCACTAAGCAGCAGAGGTCCAGAGATTTTGTTAAGGTGCACAATGAGCTCAAAAGCTGAAAGGGTTGCATGCAGCCGCACATGAAGCAATGAGATGAGCTGCATCAGGGTTTGTTTGCTGAAGGTCTGCGCAGATCGCATGGAGGCCAGGCGTGAGAAGGGCGCAGTAACACTTACATCCAGAGAGGGCTCCGGCATGTCAGGGGCTCCCTGCCCCCCAGCCTGACCTTCTAAGGCAGACGAGGGGTTAAAGGTCAGGTCACTGTGAGGATGGCTGTTTGGCCCGGGCTGGGGTGGCGGTGGCGGCCGTGATGGCTGAGGAGGACCGCTGTGATGCAATGGCTGCCCTGATTGGCTGCTGGGGTGAGGAGGGGCGTGCAAACCCTGCTGCATGGAGCTATGGGACTGATCAGCGCTGCCGGGGTGAGCAATCTGCGGGAGAGGAAGAGCAGGAGAAGAGTGAGGCCCCCGCGCAGGAAGAGCCAAGGAAAACTAGGGAGATCACTAACCATCATGCCATTAGGATCACCTGAAATCATGGCCAACCAATGAGAAAAGGGAATTGCCCAGTATATTCCAGACAGCTGCCATGAGAAGTTTTTAATGGTTTTTATTCTGAATACAAGCACATTGGAGAAAAAGCAAAATGAGAGCTGGGGTTTATTTCCTTATTAGTGGAATCTTATTATCCTCTTCAGTGATCAGTTCAATCAAACCCATTTACGTCTTATTGTGTTGTCCATATGAGAACTTGAGCTTTACATTAATGAAGCCTTACTTCCTGTGAATGGTCGCTGTTTTGTAAGGGTGCAGTAACCTGGAATATTTGACATATATATAGATGCTAAAGCTTGCACGATGCAAGTGCAGGATGGATGTGTGTCTGAATTAATTTCCAGCCTTTCCAGCATGTCTGCATGCCTTTCAACCTGATTGCAGAAGAAGATGGAGAAAAGTTGAACTTCCGGAGTGAAAATGGTTTCCTTGCCAAAATGTTGTCCACTTTCTGTCCTCTTGTCTAGGCTGAGGTCAGCATTGAGGGGGAATATCACTTACGGTGTCAGGCATGTTGTGGCTGAGTGGCTTGTCTGGATTCATAAGGCTGCTAGGTATGTCAGGCGGGTGAGACAGCTGTGGTCCATGCATGAAGTCGTTCATCGATGTTCCACCAGGGTTTCCATGGGGGAAGTCAAAATTTCCATGCCCTTGGTAACTGTTGCCTGGAACCGAAAACAAAGGCTGCAATTAAACCAGTAGATAAACCCCTACAACAACCTCAACCTCATTGTGCGCGGTGCGGTGGCTTTGTGGCTAAGGATCTGGGCCTGTGGCTGGAAAGTTGCCAGTTCGTATCCCATGGCCGGCAGATGAATCCTACTGTTGGGCCCCTGAACAAGGCCCTTAACCCAACTGTTCCAGGGGCACCCTATAAATGGCTGATCTCTGACCCCAAGGTTCTCTCCCTGTTGGTATGTCTAATGGAGAGCAAACCTAGACAGTGAAAAGACAAATTCCTAATACAAGAAATTGTATATGGCCAATAAAGTGATCTTATCTTCTCTCTTATCTCTTATCGCACTGCAACAGAGTCCATTTAACAAACACGTGTCCTCAATGAATACATTTCAGAGCAATACCTCATTGTGTCAGGAACGAGAGTACATGGGGCCTCACTCACCCAATACAGTACAGGAATTGCTACAGGAGGGATGTGTGATGGACATACCTCTTGTTTTGTTAATCAAATTGCAAAAATCCTCCTTCATGTTTTTTCCAACACTTTGAGCACATTTGTTTCTACTGCTGTACTGCTGTGCAATCTAAGCTATTAGCCGGGTGGATCTTCAGATGGGTTGTTATCAATAAAGAACTCAGCACAGTTAGCACGGCCTATTGAAGGGCTTTTGAAATGTGATACAGTTTCATTCATTACGAAGTAGACAGGAGGTACTGAGAACAAGAAATAGATAAACACATTCTGCAAATTTCACCAACAATAGATATAGAAACAGGAAGCTCGAGGATGGGTGTGCCCCTGACTCCTACCCTGGCTGCCGTATTCACTGCTGTTGCCCCCAGGTGGAGGAGGTAGCGATGGGTATGGAGAGGGACCTGGCCCCAGGGCGGCAATCATCTCCATTACATTGGGCATGATCATCTGGCTGGGGCTCATGGTCTTGAACCTCTTGGCCAAAGGTCCATCCGGGTCTTCTTTGATGTGCATGTCGGATTTGATTGGCACCGGCCTCCAACTACACGTGGGATCGATGGTGACCTCCTCAAACTCTGAACTGAGAGAGAGAGCAGGGAGCGATTGACCCAGAGCACATAGTGACATTCTCTGCAGGCTCTGGTATGTTTTAAAATGCAAACTACGAACTTAGAGCCGATAGTGCATAACAAAAGATGGAATAAAGGGAAAAGACTGTCACTAAGAACACCACCTTTGTGAGGATGATGAAAGACAGGCTTTAAGGCTAGTTTTAATCATTTATCATGATCAATCTAGCATTTTTGCAAAGTGCCTGGTTAGGATGCTAAGAAAAAATGCAAGAATATTTCTATACATACTACTTCTCTGCCTTCCTTGTAAAACACACTATACTAAAACTTTAGGTACAGTTAGGAGAGAAGACAACAGAGTATGAAGAGAAAAAAAGCTAAGCACTTGTGAAAAGTACACGTTTGTGAAAACATGAAAACTTACTTCTGTATGGCATTCAGGATGCCCCACATATACTGGTCGACCTCCAGGCCCTCTAGTAGTGCAGTTTTACTGGGGAGAAAACAAACAATCATGATTTGTTCTTCTGCTTGTTTCTCCCAGCCAAAATCCCTCAGGCATTCAGTGAGTCTCTTATCACACAACGCAATGAAATGTCCAGTTTTAAACTCCAAGTGCTGCTAAACAAGACAGATTTCTGTGAAAATGTGCTAAATTGGGGATTTCATTTATCTCTTCCTCTATGATATTTCATAAAATCTTGCTTGTGGTTTGTGACTCATGGATTAAAATAAAGGCCTACAGTTCCAACACATTTACTCATTCAAACAAAATAATAAAGACCTCTGTTTTCTGTGTAAGAATTAATTGTTGACACTTTATGATCTACTGTAATTTAGTAAAGTATTTTTTTCTTACTTGCATACAGGACACCTCCATGTTCCTCGTTCACAATTCAACTGCAAGTAGGACTCCAAATCAAAACACTGTTGAGAAAAAGTTTGGAGTTTTACAATACATGAATTAGCAAGCAAAAAGAAAACGCTCAACTGTCTCAAGTTATCATTCTGTTGATAGTAACTCCAGCTTCATCATACATCTGTCCACAGTTCTTCTTAACAAAATCACTTGCCTGTACGTGTTTACAGTCGTGGCCTCTTGCTGGAAGCTGAATCCGCCGGAAGGTGATGGGACACTTTAGAGACACTTTGATGGCCGTCTGCTCCACTCCATCTTCCCCGTTTAGTGTGGCGTTGCCCGAGGATGCTGCTACGCTGCTGAAGTTCCTCTTTACTGCAGGAGGGAGGGAAAAGAGGCGGAAGAGGCCATGTTAGTGATTTCCCAGAGTGCATGGGCAGGGTGCCCATCTTCAGCTGCCTGTCCTCATGATGGCAACACTTAAACTGGAGCTCTGGCCTCCGACACAAATTACCAACCAAAAAGACACCGAACTGAACGGCACAAAGAGTATTACAAATATCAGAAATACAATACATGAGGAGATGCGTGGAAAGGATCCTGATTTTGATTAACCTAATTCATATCAGCCGAGTGGAACAGTGGTCAGGGCTCTGGATTTTGAAACGCGGGCAGTTGCGAACGCGGAAAGCGGCGGTTCTGGCGCTGCACGGCCCAGGCGGGAGAGAGCCAGCTTACTTTTCGTGATGCAGTGCTCGGCGGGCAGCAGGCGCTTCTTCAGCAGGCCTTGGAGGACAGAGCGGACGGAGGGCCGGTGAACCAGCTGCAGCACAAACAGGTGCGACTGCGGGCGAGATGGAAAATGGAGACAAACATCCGATTAGTGCCAAGGCTGTCCACCAGCACACAGGAGACCGCTGACCCAAAAAGTTTCCCTGCGTTGCTTACACTTTAAACCGATTCAGATCTACCTTTAATCTTAAACATCTCAAAACTGTTATCTGAATGTTATGCTCCATGTATGTAATGCAGGCCTTTGCCAGCTGCTGTTGAGCACCTAAGATATATCAATGTCAGTTCTGCACTGAAAAAAGTTAAACAGATATGACTTTGGATTATTACATACTAGTGAAAATGCCTCCTGTTTCAATAAACTAAGAATCCTCCTGGTATAACATTCCAACTCTTGTACTTACACAGCAGCAGGCCGTGACAGTGATCTGAATCGTGTTTCTTCCCGGCTGACACACGTGCTTGAGGTGAAGGGGTTTATGGGAAGTCTTGTTGTCACCTCGCTCAATAGTGAGTGGCGTGGCATTTACGCTGACTTGCACCGACGCTGGCCAGTTCGTGTTCATCTGCCGGTCTTCGTGATGATAACACTTAAACTGGAGCTCCAGGTCTGACCTGTGGCACAAATGACAAAACAGAGATATTGAACTCACACAGCACAGAGAATTTAAAAAATATCAGAAATACAATCTTAGCTACATGAGGAGATGCGGGGAAAGGGATTCTGATTTTGATCAACCCAATTCATATCTATTGAGTGGAACAGTGGTCGGGGCCCTGGACTCGTAACTGGAGCATCGCTGGTTGAAATGCTGGGTGAGGCTCCACTCTTGTGCACTTGAGCAGGGTGCTTCCTTAGATTGCTTCAGTAAACTGAAGCAATCAAAAACTGAGGCTCAGTAAATTACCTGGCTGTATAAATCCGTATAAATTTAAGCTGCTTCAGATAGAAGCACCAGAAAAAAAAAAGATTAATAACAATAGGGAGAGGACATTCATCTTCCGATCAGTTCCACATTTCTTCAGCTAATAAGTATAATGCCTGACATTTTCAATTTCAGTGCTGGTTTTTGCTCCGCACGTGTAAAAGTCTTTTTGTACTTCTGAGAAGCACTTGCTGCATTTTATAGATAGAGAATAAAGGCTGTTGGTCATGCTGTGAGCCTGCCCACCTCCACATCAGAGTCTGGTGGACAGACGGCCGCAGGTGGAAGACGTGGTTGCTGACCGCCAGGTTGTGCTCCAGCCGGAAGGGCTCCAATACCACACCGTCCCTCACAGGGAACGTCAGCCGGAGCTCGTCGTTGGGGTTGGCTGGGATCGAAGAGGGAGAGAAAGTGTGAACTTTCCCTTTTGCATCTGCAGTGCGATAACAGTGCGGATTTTAATTTGCGCTCTTACACAACTCAACAAAAAAAAAACTTACACATGGTATGGGCTGCAACTGGAGTTCAGGGAATAACACTGCCTGTGCCTTTCCTACTGGTACCTGCTTGAGTCATTTACTTTTCTTTTTTCATCAAGTTTAAAGAGACCGTCAACAAAAGCAAGGAGGACATCACACCGGGCCTACTAACCTTGTCTACACTACATATCTGCAGCTTTGAAGCTGTATGTTCCAAGACTAAAGTTTTAAAAACTGTAACTTGAAAGTGCCAGCTCTCAAGGTGAACTAAAGCTTTTCTGGATGGGCACAGCTCAATTGTGGAAACTGTTTTGGACATCTTTCGCTTCAGGTTTTCAAACACAATTTGTTCTTTGCGTTACGCAGACAATTTCTTTCAGCAAAATGACACCTTTTTCCAGGGTAATAAAACAGCATCATGTCATGGCTCATCTGCATCTGAACACAATGGGACTCACTTGGAGGAGGAGGGAGAGCGGTGATATTTGGTTTAATTTCTGGTGGGAAGGGTGGCTTGACGTCCTGATTCGGCGACAAATATGGCGGCATACTGCTTCCTGGAGTCATGGGAGGGGTCGGGTTTCCTGGTACAGGCGAGTGGGGGTAGTTTCCTACAGGCCTCGGAGGCTACAAAACAAATTAAATTCTCAGTTCTTCAAGAAGAAAAAAAAAGTCTTCTAAGAATATCAGAGCATTAAGCTGTGATTTTCTATCCTTAAGTAATATTGCATTATGCCAAGTAGCTGTTGCTGTATAAAGCATTATTAGATGATTACGTAAGCATGCAAACTGCATTTTAGCCTTCTATAACCCCACTTCCAGAACAAATTTTACCATAGCAAAAAACTAGACATCAGACGTACCCCATTCAGACTGCCTTGAGTGTATGTATATCCACTTCCAGAGAAGTTGTTATTCTGACCATTGAATGGCTCTTGCTGAAACAATGGAGATAAAAAAACAATAAATACAATGTCTGCATGGAAACTGCCCTCAACAGCTTCTTGGCTTAATATTGTATTTACTGGTATTTTATCTGAAGTAAGTTCTTTGTATTTGCTGGGTCTATTACAAATTGGAACCTGATAGCTGGTTTACACAAGGCAGTTGTATGACTTAATCTGGTGAAAAAGGACCAAATGTTTGCACACTGTTAAATTTAAGTTATTATATAAACCATGCTTGTGCCAATCCAAGAGGAGCAACTCACTAAATCCTTTAGAATCGAAAACCTCAATGAATCTGTTTTAACAGTGCGGCCCATGTCTGTGAAGAGCGTCTTGGGCACCGGAGCTCACCTTGTAATACTGGCCCATGCCCACATTGGGCGGGGGGTACTGCCCTGCGCTCTGCTGACCCTGCATTCGCTGGCCAGGGTAGTTGGGGGATGGCAGTGGCCTGGGAGGGTTGGGGGTGGGGTATTGTCCTTGCTGGTTAGGAAACTGGTTGTTTGGTCCATACTGCTGGCTTCCATATGTTGGCTACACAAACAAATGGAAAAAGAAGAATTGATCAGCTGACATTTCACGAGACTGCATACAGACTCTGAGAAAGAGAATTTAGCTGTGTGCGCGCCATGTCTTCTCACCTCTCCAGGATAAGGCCTTTTCATCCCTGGCATAGGCATGGACTGAGGTCTGGGGCCTGGGTAGGCCTGCTGGGGCATCCTCTGGTTATGACCCCCAAAGGGGCTCATCCCCGGGGGTCGGGGCTGGTTCATGCCCATGGGAGGCCCACTCATGTTGGAAGCGTTCATGCCTGTGGCCATGTTGGCAGGGTTCATGTTGCCTGGCATGGAAGGGGGACCCCGGGGCCCAGGCTGGTTCATGAACTGGTTATTATAGGCCTGGGTTGGTCCCATCTGGAAAGAGGAACACATCTGGAAGAGAAAAGGAGGCTGAGTTAGAGCTGAGAACATGGAGTGTCACAACTGGAACCTTGTTTTCTCTGCTCAATGAGTTTTGATTCCAGACAAAAAGCTGTTTATTTAATGGATCACCTTTTTGAATACTCTAATGGCCATGTAGCAGAATCCTATAGGAGGAATGAGCTGTGATGAAAACAGCTGTCAGATGTGATGATGCATTTTCATAGGCTTTTGTATGTGTACAAGAGGTGTTAATGTATTTTCACTAAGGAAAGATAAAGTCGAATGTTTATTATAGATTCTCTCTAAAATTGCCAACATTATGACGTTTGAATGAAGTGATTGGCAAAACATCAAGACATACTTTGTCAGAACTCTGAAATAGGCAGTAGTTGGATTGATATCATCCAAGCTATTTGATCTTATAGCATTGATCTTGTAGCGGTGTTTACGGTATACATTCTTCTGGGGTTTCTGCATGTCTGAGGAGTTACACTCATCCCCAGTCAGGGTTTTATAGTCCAAGTGTATGTACTGCTCTTGTAATTGTAATGTACCACTTCAAACCAGCCTAGCTCATATAAAGCGTCCAGCTTGTGGTCATAACACAGCAAGCCAGCACGCCAATCAGGAAAGGGGGCAAACAACTTCTGTAAAACGAACCCAAAAAGGCCTAAATTCTTCTGCCGTTGAATGGATAACTGCCATTCGGATGTGCTACCAGAGTTTTAACGGAGCCCTGCATCTGGCTTTAGTGTGCGAAGCCGTTGCCTTACCGGCCCGTACTGGTTCATGTCCTTGTTTTGGGTTTCCTGCAGCGCTGCCACAGTGGCGGTGGCGGTAGCGGTTGCCGTGGCAGCGGCGGCCGCGACGGCGGCGGCGGCGGCTGCAGCGGCGGGCTGAGTGAAGTCCGCGGGAGGCCGGGTGTGAGGGGGGATGCCCATACCAGCGGGGGCATTGGGACCTCCTGGGTAGCTGCGAGGAAAGACAACAGCAACAAGACTGACATGTGGGAAAGAGGCTCTGCGGCCATTCGTGAAGCAAACCCGTATCAACGTGAGAAAGGCGACCTGACAATATGATGGCTCTCTGACTGGTCAAAGAACGTGGGCCGTTGTATTAAACAACTGATTAGGGGTTTGCTTGGAGTCTTAAACCCTTTCACTTGGTGCAATTTGTTTCTTTCTGAATATTTACAAGAAGAAAGAGGAATTTGGTGGCGTCAGTTTACAGAGCACTTCAAAGGACGCTCTATCTTCAGATATGATAACTTTTATTCTAAGCTTGGTATTAACAAATGTCATGCTCAATTAACCACCCACTGTGACTGGAAAACAACGTGCTTTTGACTGTGTTCCTTGCCCTGAGTTTAGCGTGCTCTGTATGTGTGGTATTCTGGGGACACCCTATTTCAGGGTGATGAATCAGACACTTACCTGCCCCCAAACCCTCCCCCTCCGGGATAGCTGGGTCGTCCATACATGCCCTGCTGCATGTACGGCTGACTGGAGCTCCCTTTGGAAGGGAACTGCTGCTGCTGGCCAGGGAACTGAGGAGAGCTGATACCAGGGCTATTTCCAGTCATGCCAGAAGCCATGGGGTTTCCACCAGGATTCATGGGATTGTTGGCGTTTGCCATGGGATTGCCCAGCACCTATTTCAAATCCAAAAGAGTTTAGATTGGTTAATTTGACACAGTTAAGCGGGAACACTTGAGCCTTTCAAGCAGAAACAGAGGATGAAACGATCTCCACAATGTTACACTTTTTCTCTCCTTATATGCTCCCACAAAAACAAAGTTCCTAAAAGGGGACATTAAGGAATCAAGATTTAATTGTGTAGTGTGTAACAGGTGGTGGGACAGGATACAATAACTCATAAGGGAAGATTTCAATCAAGAGTCAAACACACAGGATTGTATATGTGTTTTCCAGTCTCACCTGGCTCTGTGACGTGTTTGTAACACCCCAAACTGTAGTTACCACAGACAAAGACCCAGGGGGCTGGTTGGTATTTTGTTGCCAGGGAACCGAGTCGTAAGGAAAGGACCCATCGCTGCGTAATTAAAAAAAAAGATTTTGACGGAGTTTTATTTGTAAGAACAGAGAAGTGCAGAAACCATAATGGCAAAGAAGGACAAGTTTTTAAAAGGGAACAGGCACAGAGCAACATGAATAACTGCAAGACCTAAATTACCATCAAATCGATGTTACAGAGATCAAGTACTTTTCCTGTAGATCTTTTTTTATGCACAAAACCACAATTAACAGAGGCAGTGACAGCAATTAAAATATTACATGACCTAAATGCATTAGCAAACAGGGAGCGATCATATTAACAGCACAAAATGTTGCAGTTCTGAAATTGTGACCCCCTCACTGACATGCGCACGCTAATAAAGGCGCAGTGATGATAAATAAAAGAGCTGGTCAGACATCCTAATACAGAACTTTTAATGATGGAGGCTGGTTCTGTCATTCTCAGAACAAACTTTTTGTTGACTGCCTGAGCTCTTGTGATGTTCGAGCCTTCCTTCACAAACCAGCTTCTGGGTACTTATCAGGGTTTAATTCTGGGAAGAGTGTGTTTTGCCTAGCACAGAGTGTTCTGCAAAACAACTCTTGTGTGAATTTCCCCTCAAGTGCCTTTTACAACACAGGAAAGCATTGTCTGGTCCAAAAAGCAGAAACGGTTCTCGGCTTTCTTTTTCCAGGCTTGCTGTCTTTATAGGGTTGGGTTTTTCATTGCAGTGCATTTGCCCTTTGTGAGCAGAAGGCAATTATTTGCGCTTAAAGGGAGGACAGATTTACAGCTTGGAAGTACAAAAATGCACTACAAAAGTGGCTGCAAACAAATACCCAGCTTTGCCTTCTAATTAACATGAAGACGTAAATGTATGCACGCAGCTCGGCAGAACCCCATCTGAGGCGTGAGCACGGTAATGTCCAAGACCCACAGCGAGACCGTTCTTTCGTTCCTGACGCACAAGACTGTAGAGATATGACAGAGCGGAAGGTTCTGAGGAGGAGGTTGGTCTGGGCACTCACCCATGTGGAAGTGGGGGCTTCATGGAGCTCATGGGGGGCTGCATGGGTAGTTTCCCTGAAGGCTCGTTCTGGCGGTTCTTCTGGTGACGGAGGAGCAGGAGACGCCCCAGTTCCTCGCACCACGACGACAGGAGGGCTGCAACGGACACAGACGTGCTCAGAAGCTCTTCCAGGAGGTGCGAGCCGAACAAACAGCTCTCTGCTCTCTTCAGCGGAGCCTTCTCCTCAAACCAGAGGAATCATCGCAGGCTATTTCCTGCTGCTCTGTTAACGCGTTCGGGACTCAACGGGCGTTTTTTCTGGCTCATGAGAACACATCCCATTAATTGAGAATATGGCCGTTCAACAGAAATATCTGCTGTATGAAAATTGAAACACTATATTTTTTCCTTTTAATTTAATCACCTCCAAAGAAATTTCAGCAGATGACAATAATTCAGTGGCCAACAACTGAGTTAGATGGCACTTAGCTGAAAATGACCATGAGGTGATGAGGGCTACATATGTTCACTTTAACAACTGTTATTTATACAGGACATGGCTGGGCATGGAGAACCAAGCAATTTCTTTCCATGTTGAAAAAGACAGTACGAACAAATTTGGTGTGAGACCTGCAAGTTCAAAAATTAACTGATGGAACCTTATTTTTCTTGGATTTATTTTTCAGTTAACTGTCCGTCTCTCTTCATATTTGGCATTTCAGGAGGTCTGGTTGAACTCTTCAAGTAACTAGCATTATTTTATAACCACACCACTCTTCACGGTGACTTCAACAAGTCAAATATTCACAACTTTTCCTGTGTAACAAAGCATTTCGGAGCTCTCAACGAATTCAACCACCATACCTAAAGGCCCATAGCAAAGATTCACCGAAGTGTGTTTGGAGGACCACACAATTAGCAGCACATCGTGATCTCACAGTTGTCACTTCCGCTTTTCCACCACAAGGGTTCGCTCCAACCCTGGAGCAGGCTTGAACATGCTGCTCCATTAGTGCCACCACACTACTAGCAAGTGTTCGATGAAATCTCAGGCTTCTCATCCGCGGTACATTTTATGTGTACTGCGCCAGCTACAAAAGACACCTTCCCCTATTTATTTTGGGAGGGGGGGGGGGACGGGAAGAGAGGAAGAAAAGGTCTGTGCAGATTTAATTTGCCGCCGAGGGCAACGACCCTGGGTCCCGAGATGCGCAGTACCGGCACTCGAGTTCTGCGAGCGGGAGAAACAACGTGTTCATCCAGACTGTGGCGGCTGTAGCTAACTCGCTCGCAGCCATGTCAGAACAGCACCGGCTGTCCGACTCAGCGGAATTACCGGAATCGGTCATCTTAAGTGGCGTTCCACACCGGCATCCGGTGGCCACCAGGGTCTCCTGCGTGCACACATGCATGCGCACATAAAACATTTGACAAATGAAGATCGTGACAATGATGAGGATAATAATAATAAAAAAAACACAGCAGGCTAATGGAACTGAGGCACTGAATGAGCAGACAAGCAGCTGTCTCTCTCTGCCTCCTTTTCAGAAACGCGGCACCCGGAGTTCTTTCTCAACACATAAGGAGAGACAAAAGCAATACGCAGTGATATTGCTGCAATTAGGTGTTTCTGTAGTGCCTAAAAAACCCTAGCATCAACTCCAAAGCTTAATGCCTCTTTTCAAAGGCGGCGAATGTAGCTTAATAATGTTTTAGTTACCTTTAGTTTCCAGTTATATTTAGCTGAATGAATTTCACTTTCCTCACTGTCTAGTGCATTTACAAAGCGAAGTGCTTTAATTGAATGCCTAATGCCCAGTGTCAAGTAACCACGACCCCTTACTGCAACACTTTAAACCCCACCATCAATAATGAATGTCACTTCAGCTCTGTAGGCGCTAAGAGACTGCAACTGCTAAACAAAAGTGCTGGCACTTTCACTGGCATGTACAAGAAAGCCACCATCAGAGTTTAACGGGTGAAACCTGTAGCACCCCCCCTTTCTGAACGAGGAGACTCTGCTCCCAACATGACAGGCTTCAAAATGAGCAACAAAGCCAGTCCAAGCAGTAAGACTAACTGAAGAAAACATTTAATAAACCACCTCTTCCGCTCTAAAGAGAGTGTGAGTACTGTAGGAGCCCAATCTGCAGTTCCCTTCTCATTCAAAAACAGAGCACGTGAACTTCGGTCTATGTGTAAAGATGAAGAGGAGAATACAAAGGACGTGTACAGATGGTGCCAGCAGTCTCTCTCTCTCTCTTTTAAAACAAGTGCTGAAGAGCTGCATACAGTAAGCAGCTGCTTGTTCCTTCTGAGGCAGGTGTCCAGAAATTGGAGCCAGACGTGTCTGACTCTACTGTTACACCAGGATATCGATCAGGCAGCCACGAGCCACACTCTGCACAGCACAGCCCGACTGATCAGCTCTTTTCTGTCCTTAATGCAGTACGAGTGTAAAAAGAAGAAGTGAGGGTCTTCAGAATGTCAGACTGAAAAAAAAAACACTAATCATCTACAGCACATAAAGTAAAAAAGCCCAGGGACGGAGCGATACTATAGCTTCCCTAATGAAGTCTTCATTGCAAAGTGCCTGGCCAAAGGGGAATAGATAAGAATTCTACTGCATCACTGTTTTCCTACAGCTGCTCTAGTCTGGTTTCCCCAACAGAGCCAGGAGAGACCAGACGCCACAATTTATGGCTACAACAAGTGGGACTTCTTTGGGAAGGAGCTAAACTAAACTTATCATTGTCGACCAGTGAGTTTCGATAATTTAAATCTGCATTTCAATAACACCACCTGACTTTATGGTGTGTTGATTTCGGACATTTTTCAGAATATTGGAAAACTTAAAATAATAATACAACTTGGTACCCAGCTTGCTTGTTTGTGCTAAGTGGCATAGCAGCAAGATTAAACATATGCCTTTGTTGTGTGAGGCATTCTGTTACCTCTCCATTTGTGACCATCGTAAAAGTTGGTTACAGGTAAAATATATCTGAACACATCACCCCACAGCTTTTTTACTGAATCACTCTTCCCTAACAGCTGAGGCTGTTCTGACACTCATCCTGACCACTGCCACCCACTACATCATCAAAACCCCTTGCAACTCTGAACTGGCCATGTCTACAGCTTCATATGTTGTACAGCAAACCCATATGATGCTGAAACAGCAGTTAAGTAATGTACTACACAGTAACACAGTACGTTGAGAATGTCGGCAGAACATAAACTGAGACAGACACAAGGTCTGGCACAGAGGAAGGATTTCTGAAGCTTTTTAATGCCCACTGCATGACATATTGACCAAACACGTGCGGCTTTAAAATTTCAAGCCACTGACTTCTTATTCTTATTAAACTCTGGATAACTGATTGTGTTCCTAACTGCGGGGGAAACCAGCCCCCAGCTCCATCCCCTTTGTCACACACAGAGTATCCCTCATTTCCACTCTCACTGCCGAAAACACACCAAGCCTCTCGCTCGATAAAACAGAAATATTCCCAAATTGCTAAATACAAGCCTGCCAACAAAGCCCCTCTGGCAGCACTGTGCCAAGTGCTAACAGCAATAGAGCAGGTCTAAAGAGGGAGGACAGGATCACCAAACTACTTAAATGGAAATTATTATACCCTACCATTAGTAACAGCTTATCACCTCACTAAATCACCACTTCTTGTTAGGAAACATGTTTAAAGGGGCTGGGAACTATTATTTACTCAGAGACTAAATTTACTTCTCATGTGACAGGTTAGAGAGTGGGAGGACAAACAGGCCCAGCGATTTCTCGGCACCCCCTCCCCTGGGATAGAAGGAGGAACAACAGGATTACTGTTTTTTTCTTCTGCTGCACCAGTCAGTTCAATAGGGAGCCAAACAGACTGGTGCGTCTCCACTGATGCGCACACAGACTTAAAGTAATAGCAGCCTCAGTGAAAACTAGCCAATAACCCTTAAATAAATAAACAAACATTTTCAGACTGAAGTACCTTTTTATATCAGTTTTCTCAATAGATGGATTTTACATTATTTTTCTAGAACAGCAGATGAGGAACAATTAGAGAATTCCATTATGATATTTTATAATCTTATTTCTGTAGATTTGATTTCATTATAAAATCCATACCCTAGCCTGGCCAGTGTCTTGCCAGGGATTTACTCCATAGCCTGTATTCATTAATCCTCACAATCCACACGCCCTCACTGCACTGACTCCACCGAGGCAGTGAAAGGTGCACAGGTCCACCCGTATTATACTTCATTCCCTTCCTAAAAATGGCTTGGCCCCACTCTTGTCTTTACAGGGATATTGCAGATCTGTGAAGCGCCAAAAGTTTTTTTTTTTACCATAAACAGCAAGGAAAACAAGAACCCTTCCCACAATGGAGGGATTTTTCCAGTTTGGACAAAGTGTCATTGGCATGTTTTCCCATTTTCTTTGTGTTTTTCACAGAACTGGCTGTCCCTCAGACTCCCTACCGGGACCAGCACTCTCTGAACAGGACTGCAGACAGGCTGCTCAATACCCTGCCTCTGTCTCCAGATTTATTTGTTATTAAACCCTTGAGAGAAAAGATAACTAAGTGAGTCTGGTTCCTTGATAGCTATCCATTATTTTGTATTGATTTATTTTTGGTGGGGTAAAAAAGGGCTATTACAGGTTAAACCATTTTTTTCATCCCCACTCTGTTTGCACACATGAGCTTTGCCATTTCGATTCTTTAAGAAAAGAAAGACGTCGAAGCACTCTGTTCGTACCCTTATTTTTTTGGGGGGACTAGGCTCTTCTTCCAAGACATCCTCCTATTCCCACACTGAGTGGGTCCCCCACTGGATGTGAGTGCCTGGCACAGCTGTGTCTTGGTCCTTTGTCTGGTGTCTCCCCTCAGCCTGGCTCGGCTCCCTGCAAGCGAGCCAGCAGGTATGGCACACTCCCAACCCTCTTCTGTGCTCCTTCCCAGTCCGCCAGTAACACCTGCTCTCCCATGAACCAGGGGTATCAGCCTCCTTTCTGGCAACAAGCTTCCTTAGATTAGGAATAACCAAGACTGGCACGCTACCAGAACAGTACTAACTCTGGGAACAGTGGCCGCAGTGGAACCAAAGTGCTGAACTCCGCTGTGTGGGTCTTTAAGAATAAACTTCTCAGAATTAAGTTATTTTAAACAGCTAAAACCTATTTGCTCGCTACTCTGCATCTATTAAGACTATTACATTACACAAAGAAGATAGTTAATAAAAAGGCATGCTGACCTACAGAGACTGAAAACTCACTTATCACAACTCAACTAAACTCAGTTAAGTCGTTCTCGGGAGGGGCAGAATCTTTCATTTCCAGTTAAGAGTCGATGCCTTACTTATTAAAAAAACAACCACCACTAAGCCAGAAAATTTAAGTCAGGTGGGACGAACAGCTAACAACAAATATCCTGGGGATAAAAGAGAGAATTCTGATCCTACGCATTAATGATGTATGCTGTGCATTCTGACATGGGTACCTAAAAAACCAATACAGCTGAATTCAAAGCAGAGCTTCCATCACTGAGCAGCACACATCTGCCACATTCCCTCTCCTAACAGAAATATTTCAAACTGAAGGCCACAGGAGCCCTGGTTCACATTCTTCATCGGCAGATCGCTTTAAGGCCCAAACCTAGCATGCAGGGCTCCGAAAGGTGGCACTCCGCACAACCGTATCAAATCAGCTTTGCAGTAGAGTGCATAATGGCTCGTAAATTTGGGGGAGGGCTTGCCAGAGTGGTCGTAATCCTAAACAAAAACAAGAAAGAGAGAGACAACCCAGAAATGCTGGTAGTGAGAAGCCTCCGAGGGCTCCGAGTGCCCTGGTTTCTGAAGTTTCTAGGGGAAACTCACAACAGCCTCGCCAGCTGAGGCACCGAACAGTCTCTTTTTGTGCAGACATGAATGTGCAGCCCCCCACTGATGAAAGTAAATTATAAATGAAAGGAGGAATGGAAATCGTGTCACCCTGGTTACCTAAATCACCTTAAAAGCCATCCAAAGTATTTCTGTCTGCTTTCTAAGCACTCTTTCTTAAACACATCCAAGGTTTTTCTTTTTTTTTTAAACAGGGATACCTCATCCACTTAAACCTTCACTCTCTGTAATTGTGAACATTTGACCTGAGTCTCAATCCCTAAAAAGCTGACGAAGACTTTCTTGAAAGAACTCCACCTCTCAAAAGTGTTTAGGACTTGCAAGTGCTAAATGTTTTTTTTTAACAATTATGATATACAGTAGGTAAGTAATAAGATTAATTTTAATTGGGAAAATCGAGTTGAAATTAAATGAAAGACACAGTGATTCAATTGCTTTCAGAAACCCCTTTGGAAAAATGCTTTAGAAGATCTAATTCTGCATTGTAGCAATTGAATTCTAGTGGTGTTTGTGTCTGTTAGGAAGCCTGATCAACCCTGGTCAGTCAAGTTTGCCCAGATCTAATTTCTGACACACGGATCACAAGGTTCTTCTGCCAAATATATGAAACACCTCCTTCTTTGTGCATTGATAGTCATTTGTGCATTTCAATGTGAAAATGTGAAAAGCCAACACAGGTTTGTTCAAAAACAGCTACAGTAAAGCCGTGTTTTTCGTGCACAGAAGGGTCACAACTGCTGATGAGTTCAAGGTTAGGCAACAGAGGGCTGGGCTTAACACGTGTATGTCTGTGATGCCATGGGGCTGTTGGCGCCCAAGAGGAAAAATCCCAAAACACCTACCCACCCACCCGATTGATCTACCTATCCTTTGATTGTAATTCCAACAGAAAAAAAAAAAACTTGTTATTATGGAAAAACATTCCTCAGCCTTTAAACAAAAGAAAACAAAGTACAGATATGTCTCTGCATCAAAGGCCTTTTCAAACATATATGATATGTTAACACTATTTGTGAGGCTCTTCAGTTTTAAACATTGTGATTTTCTACTTTAATTCCTGACTCGGGAAAAACCTCCACCTACACAGACTATGCTAACTAAGGCTCCTACTCAGCATACTCACATACATGGAGGGAGAAAACCCTTCAAAAATGAAGGGCGAACTCCAAAACTTGGCAAACAGTCTTAGAAACGGCAGGAGCAAGGCTGTGTTTTCAGCCAGCCTTATTAATCTTATCCTTTCATAAATCTACCACATAAAAATCTAGATAAGAATGACAGAAAAAAGCGTAAACCCATTGTAATGCAGTTTTGGTTTAAATCAAATTTAATCTAAAGTAGTCATGCAGCACACAGGACCCTTCTAAGAAAACAAAGTTATAACAGACCCTTGAGCTTCCTTGCAAGTTTCAGAGATTTCCAGAAAATAAAATAGAGATTTATTTTAGTCCTTTACTTTGATGTGGGGAACGTAAACATCTGGTGATATATCGAGAATCTAGACTCTAATGCTCTATCTACAATTCTAAACCATAAAACCATAAATTATTGACCAAGATTTATTATTCAAGTTTGAGAATAAAAAATACACAGGGGTAGAAAAAAAAGAGTAAACTTCCCAGTGGAAACGTGAGGGCCTTACAAAAAACAATTGAATTCTCAACCGCCGAGAGAGAGCAGGATTTTTTTTTCCAAGGGGGGAACTTTCAATGACTGCACATCTTCTTAAAGGCCAAGATTCTTTTCAATGACAAACAAGTAAATAATCGTTAGAAAGGTTGAGTGAATGATCCTGTGCCCCCTGGAAAAAAAAATGCATTTCAAACTGTTTAACTCCTTCGCAGAAAAGCAATGAATTGGCAGGTCTTTGAGTACAGTGAAAGTATAGCAGTGCTGGTTACTGTGCAACCTACAGAAAGGAATGAAATAAGCTGAGAATGCCCATCAAGCAGTGCACTCGCTCCAACCCCAGATAATGCACTCTCCTGTTCTCTCTGGGGAGCCAGGGTGATGCTGGCACAGTGTCAGTGAGTACTTAGGCTCCTCTCTGCATGGTCAGTCAGACTGGCTGGCTATGTTTTATGAGCCATTTCTGAGCTCAACTGGCTTAAATGGAGTCTCCTGCTGGCCACATGGCCACTACACTTTGCCATCTTCATTCTGCAAGAAGACTGCTGGACTTCTGCCTAATAACGTATTAAAGTGGCCAGAAGCATACGTGCCAGTAGAAAACAGACAGCATGGTGCAGAGCTGAGGACAGGAAATTATTGCATGACTATGTTTATTTAAGAAAACAATTATTTTTGGTGTTCAAAAGATATTCAGGGGATCAGGTTATGAGTTAAGACTTTGTAGGGACTTCGGTTCAATACTGGTTTATAGCACAAAGGGCACAGAAGTCCTGAAATCTGTTCTCTCTAAAATGTAACTTATTTTTTAAACAAGTTTAAGACCACAATTCTTATCTATTTGATCCTCTTTCCTTTCAACCGTTAATTCTGAACCAATGATGGGTGATATCACAGCAGGTACCCAACACATAATGCTGATCATCGTGAAAATTGCAGAAATAATGAGAGAGTTCCTCCCTCATCTATTACACTTGGACTGCTATATGCCTTATTGAAGCAAGGACATTCTTCACAGAGGACAGACTTCAGATGTCAGGTGTGTTGATTAGCATACACCGGCTAGGTATTTTTAAAATCTAAAAGAGTGAGAACCAACTCTATGAAAAAGAAAAAGAAATAGACTGAATGAATCTTACAACAGTCTAAGTCACAATGTTGACCTCATCACAGTTTTTAGTAGTTTGGATAGAAAAAAGTAAAAGCTGAGTTCGAATGCAGACCCACAGGCACACCAGCTCTCCAGTAGCAGAACCGGACACCCCAGCTTTACAGCAAAGTGCATATCACACAAAGACAAAGAAGGCTTTTGGTGCTTTGAGATAATTACAGGACCCAAACTGGGTTTCCTGACCAAGACAGGAGTAGATGTGAAAATAGTCTTCACTTCCTGCATAAAGGTGGTGATTTAAACCAGCCTCCAGACCATACAGCTGGTAGTAACACAAGCATGTTCATTATATGAAAGGGTAATGTCTGTCACTTGACATGATATGGTCACCAAAAAGAGGTGAAAAGACTGCCAGGGCTCAAAAACTGCTACAACTTCAGATGGCATCATCCATTATGTCACGGCAAAAAAATATATACTATGTGTATACTATTGTACGATAACATACTGTACAATGTCATATGAAAAGTAATACCTCAAGCATAAAAATGAGGAACAAAAAACTTACTTGACAACCTTCTCTGAGGAAATTTTAGAACTTGAAGTCTGACGTGCACATTGGGAAAATCTACCACTCCATTTCACCTCTGAATCACCCTACCTAACCCTTAATTTCAGCTCATTTACTCCTGAACCACAACGGAATGGAATTTTCAATGGAATCTAATGTACGATCTAACATGCTTTCATTTCACTTAACCAGCTGACGTACATCACAGTTCCTGCTTTTAGATAAGTTAATTATCAGTGAAAATATGTATCTCCTCTTAATTAAAAAAAGCTACAACGGCTTTAAAAAACCTTTAGAATGTCATGTTTTGTGAACCACGTCTGAGTTAAAAAAGTTCAAACAGCTGTATTTGCCTGGGTGCCCTCTATTTTCACTCACGTGTTCCACTAGGATTCCTTAGCAAGCCATATATGAGAGTAGACCTGGGGAGACCAGACTGAGCATGGATGCTTGCACAGAAGAGCACACAGATCATGTATGAAGAACCTTGTTCGCATACAAGAAGGCTCAAAGCTTTCAATCAATCTATTAACTCCCTTCTAGCCACAATCCTTCACACCCTGTTGAGTTCCACAAGGTTTTCACAAAGAGGTTCAATTTCGTCATCTCGATACAACATATTCTTTCAATTCTTCAGTTAATTTCTTATACCCATCTTGTCAACTTTCCTGTCATCAGTTGATAGCATCTGATTTTGCAAATCTGCTGAGCAGTGAAAAAACCAACCCTGGTCAATTTCCTTCTTTCAAGAAACAGCGTACATTTCATCCAAACATCACTGAAGCTCATTCAAAAGCAACTGCATTTACAGAGAAAGTCTTTGTTTACGTTTGTCCTATTCAGCACAAACAATAAACTTGTCATGAATTCCCCCGGAGACAGATCGCTAATCTCACCAAGATCAACATAAATGTTCACTGAAGCATTCAAATCTGCTAACTGCATCCACACAATTAAAATTGTTTTTGTTCACGGCTGTGGGTTCATCAGGCAAAAGACACTTTAGGTGCAAATGTGACCGTGACTAAACTGCTGTGCTGAAAGTCCAGGGGTGGTCGCAGAAGTCATGAAAAACAGGCAGGACACAAAATCAAGTGTGAAACAGTGTCTATTTAGTGAAATGCTCTATTGCAAGATATAATACAAGAGAGAAAAATAAAACATACATCAAAAACAAAACACTGGAGTTTCTCCAGGGAATTTCCCCACTAACAATTTTAAAGATGCCGGCCTACTTCAAAACCCACACCAACATAAGCAGGCTTCAGAGACTCAGAGAAGCTTGACTGCTACACCGCGACTATCACCCTAATCTCCACCCCCCAGCTCCTCTTGATGGACAGGTAAGATTCCTTTTAAACCAGAGGTGAGTCAGGGTCTGCAACCCCACAGAAAATGGTAGAACAGACAGGAGGCAAAGACAACACTGTGGCAAGAACAGGCAAGAAATACAAATCACAATAACAGCTAACACACAACTGAAATGAATAACACTAAATTACAATGTGAGTTAGGCACCCCTGTTCCGGAGTCGAACAGTGAGTCTCCCATGGCAGCAACTTTCTGCAGAGGAAGAAGAATAATGTTCTTGCCCTCCCCACTCCTAGAGCAGTACTGCCCCAGTGCCATGCTCAGACACAGCTGTCTGGCCTTGGAAAGTTCTGGTGAAGTCATGGATCTTGACAGCAAGTACACCAGTGGTGCTCTTGGTGAGGATGTTCACTTTGTGAAAGTCCACACAAAATCTGACCTTCTCACCCTTTTTGAGTATCAACATGACCGGACTACTCCAGGGACTGTTAGACAGATCGGACATCTTATGTTTGAGCGTGGTGCTGATTTCTTCTTCTAAGGCAGCCATCATCTGCTTCATACTGTGGCAAATAGGGTTCACACACCAGAAGGTCATGGTGTACGACGAGTTCTCAAAAGAGATCCTTCAGCTGTTGTATCTATCCCATATTCAGTTCATTCCACGCACACTGAAATTCAAGCTGAGGACCCCTATGCAGAAGGAAAAACCATTCACTGTGCCAGTGTCTGATACAGAGTCATTACAACCTGTGTCTGCTCATCAAAGCCTGATCTACTAAGAGCTTTTTAGTCAGAAATAGTGGCCAGAAAGCTGGTCAGAGTAAAGTTCTGTAAATTGTGAGAAAGTTGTTGAATGTTGAGTATTTTTACACAAGACTGAAAGAAAGAAACTAGTTAGAAGTCTACATAAGCAAGCAAATTGATTACATCATGAATCAGCACTTTAGATGGAGAGCCCAGCTGGAATGAAAACCAACAGGCACCTCCAGGATTAGGGTTGGGAACCATTGGACTAAATTAATTGTATTAAAATGCAATACAGATAAAAACTGTAGTGTTATTCTGCACCTTAACCTGAAGTTATTCTCCGTAACTATCTATACTAAATTAAAAATCATTGGTAGCCATTATCAGCTGTCCGGGACCTGTGCCTGGGATTTGTTTTTTCAGATAATAATCCCTTAAAACATGATTATACAGTACAGTTTTCCACAACAGTGTTCCTGCACTTGACAGCTTTGCAACGGGTTCAGAATAAGGCACATTTCTTGACTCTCAGTGCTGTGAGTTAAATAAAAACAAAAATATTTTACTTTTAATATCAGCCCAGGTTTAAATGCAAGACAGAGGAAATAGTCTGCAAATTAAGTTTTTTTTTTACAATTTTGTTCTTTAGAAGATTTGTCCCATATGTGGATATTATGTGGATATTATCAGATGGTACAAAAAGGTACCAGATGGTAGTGATACAGCACAAATACACCAGCAGTAGTCCATTTATAGTAGTACTGTATATTTACATAGCAGTAGTTCAGAAGGGAGAAGATGTGAACCTGTTTATGGACAACATGACTATGAAAAACTTGACATTTTATAGTTGCGAGTTACCTTTGTTTTATCCACCCAATTGGGCATAGACAAATGTGTTTTTCAAGTCTCCGTTTGCTATGAATCCTATGATCTCACAAGAAGTAAATGAGGAAGCGTGTGCCAACTCCTCTAAACCACCCACAGTCTGGCCACTTGTCTGCCAGCACATGACAGCCAACACACCCCCAGACCGCAGGCAGCACTGCATACCTGCAAGCACCAAAGAAGCCACATGGGGCACTGTGTCGAAACGAGAGATCCCTGACCAACAAGTTCCACTCCACCCACAGCGGCACCCAGCCAGCTGTGCTCTGTTGCTTCGGGAATCTCTGTCACCAGCAGCTAGTGACACGACCCAGCCTCGAACCCGTGTGCAAGGACCCTTAATGGTTGAGTCACGTGAGAGAGCCAAGACGTGAACCTTTTTGTTCCAGCTTCCGAAGGAGGTTGAGAAGGACAGCCAGGATACGCTGTGATTCCCAGCAGGTGATGGTGCAGTGAAGTAAACATCAAGACATGAGAAACTGCAATATCAGGGGCACCAGACCCAGCAGAACCTGCAGTAGAAACCTAAAATGGTCAGATTGGCCTTTTCAGCCATACTGCAAATTAAGTAGGGCCCAATACATGTATTATTTATTTTTGCACAAGGTCATTGGCCATCTCAAAACATATGGCAATCACTAATACAAATAATACTTAATGTTCAAAACTGAAGCACCAAGCTCTGGGCTAGGAGGTGCAAGGGTGGCAATCCAAGGCGGCAGTACAAGACTTGGTGGGATTGAGTTTTGGTACAAGTCAAGCTCAAATGGAAACAAAACCACTTCACTAAATACAGGAGGATTAACCAAAATGTCACTGGACCTAGCAGCACAGAAATTTCAACATCAGCAGGTGAAGCTCTTACTTTTGTTTCCGCTCCATTACAAAAGACACAGTAACGGAGCAGTGTGAATGTGAGGCCAAGTGGGCACATAGTTCTCATTTTTATGAAGTTTTTATTTTAGGTCTTTTAAGTTTAATTGTAATCAGAATAGCACGGACATTTGAAGTAAAAAAAGTAGGAGTGTGACAAGTTCCCTTCTTGTGGGTACAGAGCTGTCACAGTAGGAAGCAAACAAATTAAAGCGCTTTCCATTCTGTCACAGTTACAGTGAGCCCCCTGGCTAATAACAGATGTGAGAAATGAGGTTTTCTGTGACACATGGAACAATAAACCAGCAAGCCACTTTAGCTAAGCCTTTGTGGAGAAACAACGTACACAAAGACAAAAACAGAGAATCAGTGCAGAGGCAGCGTGTGTCTGAATAACTGAGTCAGACCTGGGCTCAAACAGACATGGATTTAACTGTCTGGCAAATCAAGCATATTCCACTGGACCATCAAGAGAAGTAAGGCCACAACAGGAAAACAGGATTCTTCTTTGGCTTACACAGAGGAGAGCTGCCCACATTTGTTTCTATGTAGGTGTTGCCAACCTACTGATACAGATTGTTTTCCCCATAATTGTAAATTGCAGTGTACCACACCCTCCACCGATCCCCCAACCCATTTTCCACAGTCTGCTAGTACATGTCCTCCTACGTAAGCAAACATTTGGTGGACACCCCTGCTAAGCAAATATGTTTTTCCTAGTTAATTTTCTTAGTTTTCACACAATCCAAGCCAAATATTACTCAAGAAAGACTTATGCTTTAATTCGATAATGACTTCAGGCAAGTAGCAGCAAGAATCCGCACAAACAAGCATCAAGGACTTAAAAAACAAGTCAGAGAAAAACACGGTTAAGATTTGGCTGAAATGTACAGTTCTGAAGTGCTACTTGGGAAAGCTAACTTCTTTCCATTTCCTATTCTTAGCGACTTTTATCTTGCTTTGAGTTAATCTATTTAAGAAGGCACATGGGGGGAAGTAGTCACGCACCATCTTGCTCTCACAGATGTAGGTTGTTGAAACATCCAGATAAAGAAGCAACAATACACTCCAAAACCTTCTTCAGTTCGTTTTATTACTAGATAGCAGAATACCGTCACCATTTAGAGATCAGTACAAATCACTCATGCTCATATCCACATATATGCTAGCGCTCTGCTTTGTCCAAACAAATGGACCTTTGCCGATCTCAAGTCTTTCTTTTGTCCTCTAATAATAATATTTCCTCTATTCAGACCACAGGCCAGCCCAGAACTGGCTGCCTCTGGCAGACTGGTACAGCCTCAAATGAGCCTTTGCAGCCCTGGTTATAAAGCTGCAGAAGAAACACATGAGCTGATGGCCTCAGAATACCACACAGTAAATGTAGTAACTAATAATAAAGACTTGATCCATGTTAAAAGTGGATTTTTGTTCTCTCTATTTTACCACGTAAAGCTCACTGAGAACAAAACATCATTTACATTGATGAACTGGAGGTCCATTTCTACAGCAGGGCTTTTACTGGGGCTATCTGAAGGAAGTGCCTGTGCTCAAGGGTACAAGACCAGTGTCCACATCCAGGATTTGAAGCCACAGCCCTCTGGATGAGAGTCCAGAACCCTGACTTCTCTGCCACACTGCTGCCTCGGTCTGAATAAACACCACCACCATCACGAGACCAAGCAAGCAAAGAACCAAACTACTTATCTGAATTATGCCATTAATTAAAAGTAGAACTCTTTCGAGTTTAAGTTTATGACAATTTTTTAAAGTGTGTTTTCTAGGGTTACCAACAGAAAATTTACTATAATGCCTTTTCAGTTGAACAGAAGGTTTTTCTTCAGAAAGAGCAAGCAGCAAGCTGCTTTTAATGAAGGTCAGGAGGTCAGCCCCCACCCTCTGAGGTGAAGTAATTAGGGCTGGAGGGGCCCTGACCATGTGGGGAAGACCTGAAAGTGAATGTGAAAGCGTGTGCTCGTGAGAGCGGTGACTGAGAGGAACAGAAAGGTAAGGAACCCCAGGTCAGTAGGAAGTTTGGTCCTGATAAAAAGCTAGTAATGTTCCCAGTTTATGTAAAAATATTTTGGAAAAACTGCCTTTCTTTACATGCACATTTACAACTAAGAATATTGCAATTCAATCCAAACAAACAAGCTTCGTTTCCTATTACATCCTATTACTACTTTTTTCAAACTAAATCAACAATACGATGGATTTTATTTGATCAGAACCTAAACACACAAATCACAGACGAAACACAAAGCCCCATATGGTTATGAAAGTCCACCTACTGGCAACAAGACAAAGAATCTACTGCAGCCAAGAAGCTTAGGCAGCTCCTGTATTATCTGTCTTCCTCTTTTCTCTTTTCATGACAACTTTTACATTATTTGGTTCCTATGTAAATGTCACTGCACGTTTATGTCAACGTGTTTTGCACATCTGGGGTGACTATTGTACACCTGCTTATTTAAATAACACATATGGTTGAGAGGTGTACTCAAAGTCAATCTCATAGGCTGCTGCAGAAGGAGAAAGACCAACTCCTTGCCAGGCAGCTGCTAATGGCAGACTGAGATCATTTTACTAGATTTCAGCCTTGTGTGTCCTATAGAAAGAAAACTGTGTTGTTATAGGAATGTTTTCTTTTCTACAATGTCTTACGTTTCATTTTAATGTGAAAACACAGCAATTTCTGAATATTTTATGTGAAAAAGTCATTCCTCAAGTCATAGGAATCATAAGAAGGATGTGGATGTTACACACTGCAATAATCAGTTTTATATTTATTGTCCAACTAAAATCTAAAAGAAACATCAAAATGTTTAGCGGTGATTATCACACAAGACCAGTATACCAGGAGCCCCCAGTATACCCCATGATGTACAGTATATCCCCCATTTCTTTTTTAATTTTTCTTTGGAGTGGTTGATGACATTTAACTTCAAATTCAAAAAGCTTATTGACATGAACTACAATATTTCCAAAGCAATAACAAAACAATTGAATACATTTACAAAAAACATATTATTAATAAATATTTAGCATCAAAATGATCTATCTATATTGAGTTTCCTTTCCTCCTGCCAAGTAGGAGTGGAAATGGTTCTGATTATGACAGGTATGAAATTCTGGAATTAGATTCATTATTTTAGGGAAGAATGTTTGTCTACTCCTGGAGTATTTATTGCAGAGCTGCAGAAAGTGCATCTCTGTCTCTGCTTCTCCCTGCTGGAAACACAGTCTATCCTTTCAGGCTGTTTTGCCTGTGTCACACAGTTTCTATGTCCAGGCTGTGGTCACTGAACCTGTCCTCTCTGGGCAGTCAGATCTGTCTGTTTCTAGTTTGTACGTCCAGGCTGTGATCACTGAACCTGTCCTCTCTGGGCAGCCAGGTCTGTCTTTGTCACCCAGTTTCTATGGCCAGGCTGTGGTCACTGAGCTTGTGCTTTGTCATGGTCTGTTTCTCTTTGCTCTCTCACATGCTGGTCAGATACTTGGCCAGTGCGTATGGTCTTTTTTTAGGTCTAAACTAAACATAGAGTGGTCAGTTCGCATGCATGTTTTCATTAAAAATATTCATTGTAAAAAATATGTATCCATTATTTACTATTCAACAAAATGGGACATCACTGGAAGCAGGTGAATATTTTTGCAAAGCTGTACATACAGTATGTGCATGTGTATGATCGTGTTAATGGATGTTAATTTCTAATATTTTATCAACAAGCTCTAAAATGTTTAATTACTACAGAAGTATGGTTTATTTATTTTTTGCTCTGATCTGTCTGTACACTAAGGCTAATTCTCCTTTAAGCATCACAGATTGGAATGGGCTCCATCCAGCCATATCCAAGGACATTACTGTGCAGCAGGGAAACTGCTGATGGGGGAAAAATATTTCAAGACAAAACTGCAAAATGAGTGCTGAAGGTAGTGAGGAATTCACAATTGCTACAATCAGTGCATGAAAAGAGTAAAATCATAGTGCTGGAGAGCAGCTTATTCTGTGGCATTCTGTTGGGCTAGAGAAGGAAGAACTCAGCAGACGTCACCCTGAGGGGACCGGGAGTCTGGCCGCATGGCCTCAGAAGACGAGGAAGCTACACCATTGAGAACTTTGGGGAGAAAATACGTTTGAAACTCTTTTGGGGCACAATGCGAAGGTTTGCTGTGCACTATCATATGCTAAATTATTAACTGAGAACGGGTTTAAGACTAATAGGCAAAAATGCGGCCATTTCAGTTTTTCAGTTTTATCTTGTTAAAACACGATAGGTATGAGGACAGCTATTTAACCCCAGTGTTTAAATTGACAAGGGCATTAGCAACAGTGTCAGGGCAAACAGAAAACAGAAACACCCATCTGACTCTCTGAGGTAAAAAGTGCTTTTCTGCCCAGTCAAAGTCGGTGACAGAGTGTAAAGTGTGCAGGAGGTTATGTATCGAAATACATAGAATCTACTGTTGTGCTACCTGGTCCATATGAATCCATAATTCCAGGCAGTAGACTTCCTGCCACAGAACTACTATGAGAGCAGTGTAAAATCTAATCAGAGAAGAAAACTTTTTCTCTGTCTGGCAGCTGACTAAGCTTTTAGTTACTTTCAAGTGGGAAGTCCCCACCGGTCTTGCTTGTTCATGATTATTTCTTTAATCAGCCACATGTACATTTTAAACACCAGAGAAACATCAGGGAACAACAAGGCTACAGTACAGTGAGAACTGTATTGGTTTCAACCAGAAAGCACAAGAACATTGGAAGATGCAAATGCAAACAAATAAAAAAATGGCATCTTTATCCCCCTTAAAGCTATGAAAGAAATGGGTTTTTGTAGAAAAAAAAAATTCATGCGTGTGCACATATTTTACCTATCAGCAAATGGGCAGCCAATAAAGAAGCCACTGCCCCAGTAAAGAAGCACAATCAATACAATCAGATAGAACTTATTATGCTGTTGTGAGTTTTATAAAGTAAAATCAACAGTGAGAGTGAAGGCGAGGATGGTAGTGTGAACAGTATACGGTAGAACTGACGCACTTCACAAGGTGTACAATACTATAACATGTAAGAGTACCTGAATCACTCTGACATCTCCTGCAGGTGTTGGTTTCTGTAGGGTTCAAATTAAACAATTTATTGGGTGCGTGTAATGCAACTTGCAAAAGCAGCACAGCAGTTCAGCTTACGTTCAGATTCACAGTAAGGAACATAACGACCAAGAAGGCATTCAGAGTTCAGCTGCAACTAACATCCGAGTCATATTGCGCTTTACGTGGCAATCCTAATTCTCTTATCATCTTTCATTAACGTCCTACATCACATGGCACCCAGAACAACCCTCTGAAATACTCCAATTAACTTGCACATTTGTCAGGCTGTTGAATGTATACCCATATTTGAAGACAAAAATTAAATCTTTATTCCTCTTGTTTAGTTTATTTCCAATGAAGCACATTCAGTCTAGCTCTGCTTCTTTAACACTTCTCCCCCTTAATCTACTTATTAACGGGACAACATACTCAAACAAAGATAAATGCATTAGTCTGCTGTATACTTAACATTATAAGAAAAAGATGTTTTTTGAAGATTGCTTTCAAACTACAAACAGAAATGCTCTCCTAGTACTGAAGAATAGAATGATTTGGTACAATGTTAATAAGCAGAGCTCATCTTTAATAACTTCATTTTCTTATTTCTCATCTTTAAACAATGAATGATCATTTCTGTAATACCACAATGCAAATTCTAAAACCATTTAACAGTTCAATTCTAAATACTGTACCACCTGTTTGCAACAGATTTAATTTTTTAAATAAACTTTAAATATACATAGTACATATATTGTACTTAAATGTATCACAGTATTATATAATTATATATAAAATATACAATTACAGTATAGATTTTGTATAAAATTGAAGAATCTGTCAGTCTCCTTATTAATATTTTGAAATGTTCTTAAAGATCTCTTCAAAAATAGTTCCAGACATTGTCAAATTTCAAAAGCTGGGGATTCAATAACACATATGTCTCTTAAAAACATATTTTCTGCTGTTACAACCTTGAGAACTGGATTTCTAACTGTATACGGTCTTTCAGGGACTGTGTGAGCCCCTGCAGATAATGCCTGAACAGTGCTCTACAACCAGATAATCAGCAGTCAATACGATATAGTGACAGAATGATACTGGGATTGTATTTACAGGGAAGATAATTATTTACACCAATGACTTAGATTACTTGCTGTTTATGGGTGGCAAATCCTTGCTTTGATTATTTAAAATGTGTCTCAACAGCGCTTTCATCCTAAGGACCAGCTTCACTGTAAGCAGTGAAACTAACACTTTCAGACCTTAAGTTAGAAGAGGCTGTATCTGCTTCACGTTTAAGAATACACCAATTTCACTGCACTTGAAAAATGAGCACTAAAGGATCTTATGACAAGACAAGAGTCCACATACACAAAAATAACAAATATAGCCATAAATCAAACTTAATTATTGAACGAAAATAACAGATGTTTACAAGGTATGCCTCTCCAGCTGTAATCCTGATTAATTCTATATCACCCTTTAGCTTCTCTGACAACATGTAGTTACTCTTGGTACAAATCACTAGATTTGCTGGAAAAGACTTATTAATAATAGACCTCAGTAATGCAAACAAGAAAACAGCAATAATGATTTTAAGAACTGCTTAAGGACACACAAAGATGTAACTATCAGCCTATTATCTTCCTTATTTATTCAGAGTCCATATTTATCAATGTCTCCATATGAATGAAACTGGAGCTAACCTATGCAAATGGTGGCAGATTGCTCAGTAAACTTTTAATCTAAAACATTTAACAGGCATTTAATTCAGCATGCTTATGCATTACACACAAGTGACCATTTTGCTCTTTGTAAAAATGTTTGATGTCTTTGGCAGAGCAGTTTACCACAAAAACAGTTGTGTGATGAAAACAACAACAACAAAAAAAAACAGAATGGAACAAGTTCTATAATTAGTCAGCAACTACACCTAAAACACTTCCCAAAAACTAAGAACATGCAGACAGCACAAAGCTAACAATATCTTGCAGACCTGCAACCTTCTTCCTCCTTCCCCTCATTGCAAACAGATTTACAGTTCGAAACGGCTGATTAACAAAACCCCTGCTCAGCCAAGAACACAACTCAGATGCAATAAGAAAAACTATTTACGACAATAGTGTTTCCTATGATCTAGATTATTTTGTCATTTTATTATTACTTCTAAATCAGAAAACAATAAAAAAATAATGAGCGCAGCAAGCCGTTATATGTATTCTCACGCAAAGGCAGGTACTGTATATAAGAGAGAAGAATATTTTATTTTGCATTATTTTTAGCACAAAACACTTGTTTTCCATGTTCCTAGTGCTAAGATAACACACTCCGGGTGACAACATTACTCTGAGTTAACAATATAACAGTTCTCTCACAGCTAGAAGATTGAGGAGGGTAGCTGGGCTCAGATCAGATGAAGTACAGTACTAACCTACACACTTCACTGTTCAAGATACTTGTAACAAAACAGCAGCACTAAAACCACCTCAGGGAAACCTAGTATGTCGATATGACTATCCAGCTGCAGTTCTGGAGACAATTATACTGAAGCTCATTTTAAAGGATATAGTTCAGCAGGAAAATCCTGATGGCTTATAGCCGGTGTGCAACCCTTCAGGTTCAAATCACAGTAGGCCAGGGTGAAAATAAAAAAGACAACCACTTAGTTTTCCAGGATTTATGGTGGCCACCAATCATGAAAAATTATAATTTTCAAAGCATGCCCTGATACTGTCCAAAGTGCTGTTGTTTTCTCTCAATTATAATAATAGTAATGTTGTATACTTATTATTATACTTCTGATGATCTGTACAGGCTTACAACTCTCTAGTATTTAATAAATCACTTTATTCTGGGGATACGTTCATAAGCTATCACAAAAATAGCTTTAAAAACATTACAAAACAACCTCCATACTGGACATTCCCACCAGACGTAGAGATTGCTCTGCGGAGGGCTACAGCGTCCCAGCTCAGCACTTAGAATAAGCCTAGGTCACCACGACTGAGGGGAAAACACAAACTTGGGAAATTCACACAAACAAGCACCAAAGTCTGACTGGTTTTGGAGGGAAAAGACAGTTTTATTCAAATAAGTTTAATTAGCATGTTGCATGTTGAAATCCTGATATAAGTCATACACACCAGCTAGCTTAGTTGTGACAGCACGGCACTATAAAGTTCAAGACTGCAGGTTACTGGTGAACTGAACATGTGTCCCTTTTAGATGGGGCATTTTCCCACATGCTGAAGGTTTGACAGGTGTGGCCACACTGGGGGGTGAGGTTGGGTGCATAGATTAGAAGCTGGCCCTGTGTCTGTGTTCTGCCTTACAGATTCCCTGTACAGCCAATGAATTTATTTTGGAAGGTCATCCTACATAATTCTCTGCCTCTTCCTCCCCTTTTCCTAATGAGGAGAGGAGTTGAGTTGGTGTAGACCAGCATCATACTGACAATGCTCTACCAACAGATCAGTCCAACTGTCTGGCACTTTGTTACCATGGCCTTCACCCTGAAAAGAAAGACCATGAATAATTATTGGCATTAAAAGAAGTTATGTGGTAGAACTGCTAGATTGTAGTTGTGGTGTCACGTTTATCTCTGAAGTTATGACACCTGAGATATATTATATGGCATATATGTGTAAAAAGGAAAAAAACATGGAAGACAAAATAGAGTATTTACAAAGTGACAAAGGGAATGACTGCATACAGTTTCAAAGTGGTGTAAAGCTGAGACAACTGGCTGCAGGCCTGTATCAAACTGCTCAAAGACTGAAAAGAAAACTTCCCTCAAGTAGGTCAGCTCCTCTCTAGGAGGTAATCAAACCCATTTTGACCCTTTATGTGTAAGGAGTATCTGGGTCAAATGTAGTCCGTCAGCTGTTACACTCCACCATGCGTGGCACTGCAATGTTCCAGGCTGACTTTAAAAGTCCCATTCCGTTACTTAAAGCCACAGCAGGGAACCCCCCTCCAACATCTCTGAACCCTCGAGGGGCATCATAATGAGCAGGCACTACAAACGCATCCCGCTATCCACGCGGAACCCTGTTCTCACTCCACACCCCACCCCTGAGTGGATCTCACAGTTCACAGGTCTGCACATACTGCCCTCTCCACACTAACACAGAACAGAGGAGCCCCCCCTCCTCCCCCCAAACACACACACACCTCCACCACACTTACCCACAAACAGCCACGCAATGTCTCTGTCTCCCTGTCTTATGTCTCTCTCTTCATTGCACAGAAAAGGGCACATATGTCTGGAAACACTTTTAAGCTAGTATCTGCTATTGCAGAACAAAGGCAATACAGGGCAGCCTTAATCTCAGCACTAAGGAAGCCAGTAGCTATTTTCAAGCTTTCTGTTTCTCTCTCTCTCTGAGGGCACCCTTGCTCTGTTTTTCACTCTCTCTCTCCTCTCTTTGCCTGTCCAGCGACTGCACAATACACATCAATTATTCATTGCCAGTCTCTCAGTTTCACAGGCAAAACCAATCACAGATGGAGTCTTTGCTAATGGGCTCATGCTGTACTTGCCATCAGCTTCTTTGCACTCAGGCTACGAATACTCAGGAGACAATGGGAGGGAGAATCAGGTTAAGCTTAAAAAAAACTTCACACACCAGAAGAGACAGCAAGAGTCTATCAGATACATTTTGGAGCAGTGTAGCTGTGCCTTGTTTCAAATAACCCCTGCAAGAACAGGAAGGAAGCCCTGCGTCCGTAGTGTTAAAGGGTTAAAAAAAACAAACGCTTATCTCCTCACCTTGGATGTATGCTGCTGTTATTGATGTATCTTCTTTTTCTGTCTAGTGATCCATTGCTCCTTCTCCCAATACTCACATCACACACAAGCAGCCACAGCCACTTTGCCAGAAGGGAGGAAAAAAAAAATGCAGGCAGCTCACATTTCAAACTTGCAAGGGGGTGGCGCTTAATGTGCTAGACAGCCTGTTTCTTGGCCTGTGGCCAACGCAACTAAAAAAGAGGCTCCAATCAATTAATTTAAAGACACATTTGTTGCAGAAGTGTGCAACGAAATTATTTAAAGCATTAAAACTGCAAAGTCTTCAGATTGGTTAATTTACAGCTTGCATTTCCCCCTCTTCTGAGAATAATCTTGACTAAATCCTTCAAACTAGTCATGCTAATTAAGGTCCAGAGAAGGCTCTGCTATAAGGCAATGCTGGTGGCTTCCTGATGTGCAGAGCTAGAGTCAGTGTCGTCTGGGAGTGGGGGGGTAGAGGGGGGGGGGGGAATTAAAGGAATATGTTTTGATTGTTTGCCGGCCTTTTCGACAGGAAATAACGTTACAGAATTGTACGTTTTATGGAATTAAAAAATTTCTAAAACAACCTGTACCTCCACAGTGTGCATATTTAATAATAATCTTAAGTTACTATTTCTTAAACAATAAATACTGGTTCAACAATACTGGCTTGAGTTAAAACAGATTCGGTTTTGGTGTAATTGCATTTAACTTTAAATTTAAAAGAAAAGCGCAAACGTTTTTTTCTAATGTGTTATAACTACATTTCTCTGAAAAGATTGTGTGCAATGATTCAATGTAATGTGGTGAGAGCAAACTTGATTTTTAAAATAAGCATCAAGCACTTTATATTCTCTTATTTCTGGTACTGTGTAGCCTCCTTCATTGCTTAATGTATTTTTAATGTGACTATTTCTTTATGAAACACAACATTTTGATTAGGATTCCAAGGTGTCTTAAATAAAACATGCAAATGTATAAGAAAGGGCTGAGAAAATATAGACCATTATCGAGCGGACGTTTTATATTGATTCACGTTGGAATATTCTTGCCACGCAAGTTAATCAACAGGTTTCTGAGTACTTTAGAAAAGGTGATAACTATCTTGCCATAATGCAAAATGCAGCTTTATCAAAATCTTTTCACAGATCAGAAACATTACATTTAGAGAGCTTCGAACATCACTTTTGCGATCTTAGTGTACAGCATACATGCAGTAACCAGGGAATGGGGAAATACTCTGAAAGGCCTGTTACATGGGGCATGTACACACCTTTCAGCAACTGGACTCCAGAGGCCCCTGATATGAAAGCAAGTCCCTGATGTACATATACAACCTTTTTACTTCTGCTGTTCAGCTGGGATCCCTAAAGCCTTCTCAGAGTAAAAACCAAGCTGACATTCTGCAAGTTCAAAACATTCGATTTGTGCAAGCATTTCTTTTCAGGCCAAGCAGGAAATGATATTCTATGATTTTTCTTCTTGAGTGAGAACTCCACTGCCTAAGTGCTGTTGCAGACTTCCCCAGGAGTTCTTTAGTTACAGATAAATGTTCTGGCAGAGCACTTACACGGCTGTGGTAAAAAATAACCTGAGAAAATAACGACACCTCCAAGATCTTACTGAGAAGCTGCCTTTGCAAAAGATTTCGATTTTTCTGTTCACTTCTCACTTTCGTCTTCCAGCCAATGTGGGGAAGCACATCAAAGAATGATACATATTCAAAAGTGTCAAATTTAAACCACTTTACGTTCAAATTTTGCATTGAGAATATTGTGTTCAACTGTGGTCATCATACGGCCATCATATTATTAAAAAAAATATTGCAACTCTGAAATCAGTCCAAAGAAGAGGAACCCGGTGCATTTGCAGGCTTAAGGGAATGCCCCTCACTGACAAGGTAAAAAAGTTAATTTTTTCACTAAAGAAACGAAAGGACCCAAAACCTCAAAAGAACTGGTAAAATCAATCCACTCAACACCTTCAGAATCAACACTAAACACAAATAAGAGGGTACAAGTAAAGTGCACTTGAAACTGAAAACAGGAGGTTTTCACACAAAGTGTTGCGAGAGTGTTGAACGAGTGACGCAGCCATGTGTTCCAAAGCTAATAAAATGTTTTCTTTCACGAAACGGTGGGATGAGTTTCTCAGATTAACTGGCAACCAAAGAGTACAGATGTGCCTAAAGGCCCCGTCTTGTTTGTACCGAAGACTTGTCTTGGAGAGTCACAAAAAGCTTTAAAATTGATTTTGGAAAGGGCTTGGAAATCTTCAGTTCATCTAATATCAGTGCACAGTTAAAACGTAATTCCCTTTTGCTAGAGAAAACACTGAGGGTATCCGGTTTACATGACAAACAGAAAGAGGCTCTAGTAATATTATGTCTGACTGACAGAGAGCGTGTTTTCCTGACTGCTCGCTGTGGTTGATGCCACTTCCTCTCTCACAATACTCTAAATAAAACCTCGGTCTCCATTTTAAAAACCACAGCTGCGTCTAAAACCAATGACCAAATCTTCAACAAGTGAAAGGACACAGTTGCGCTCACTGTGCCGTTTTTCAAAACTGGTCACTTACGCCTTTCTATATATATTTCTCTAAGAAACAATCCCGTACTTGATACAGTCCCCCCAGAAATACAAATGGAGATAAGAATGACAAAGTGAACAAGGGGTTAAAAGAACTGAAAGTTGCTTAAAAAATACAAAAGTGCTTGATTCTGCTGGCAGGTACACTATAATTAGGTAAGAATATCAGCACTACTGGAGATTAAAGAAGCCAATAGAGTAGCATTACTGTACTACAAAGAGAAACTAACAATTTTAAAGTGGCTGAGAGTGTGAAAAGACTGTAGGCCAGTATCAAAAAGGGAGGCAGCCCGCTACTGTGGGAACAGCAAGTTAACGGCCTTCAAGTGTTAGTGAGGTGTTTTTCAAACAAATCTTTGAAGTAACAACGAAGGAGGGGTCAGTCTGGCTGCTGCTGTTCACATCATCAAAACCTCCAGTCTCTGACCGCGGCGGATGTGATCCAATACACATATGTATAGCTAATTTTGGACACCACAATCCAGTACGACAAATGCCTCATTAAAAAAAAAGAATTAATATTCCAAAACAGGTCCCTCACTGACAATGGGCTTATATTTCTGTGAATATTAAACATTGTATATGAACTTCAGAAACATTTGGTTTACGAAGACAACAGACAGGTGAGGATCCACAGTGGTTCATGTCTTAGCCAGTAAAGGCATTTATTCAGAGTGCACTGCGGGGGCGAGTCTGGGCTGCTGCAGACTGGAGGCCGGCAGGAATGTTGTAGGGGTACCTGTGGCTTGCTGGGCACTCATGAGCCCACACTGTGGAAGGAAGTGTGACTCAGAGCAGTGTGTGAGCCAGGCCTTCATCCCAGCTGAGCTGCCATGAGTGTGGGAGAAGTAAGCTCAGCTGAGTCACAATAGCAGATTCTGTTTGCTTTTATTTAAAAAGTCAGTTCCAGATTAAAATAAAAGTGAAAGATCCATTTACTATTTCACTAGATTAACAAAATGTGATCTTTTAAAGAGCAACATCAACAATTCGTTTTGCCATTTATAACGTATTCAGTTTACTCATTTCTTTTAATGTATGCATACATATCCATACTGCTCTGAATAGTCCGATACAAAAGTTGATTTGCACGAATTGGTACATAATGGTTTTTAATGCTTATTTCAATTTCAGTTTTATTTGTATAGTGCTTTTTACAATGGACATTGGCACAAAGCAGCTTTACAGATTTCTGGGCCTAAACCCAAAGGCAGCAAGGCAAAGGCGACAGTGGCAAGGAAAATCTCCCTGGGCTAAAAGTAGGAAGAAACCTTGAGAGGAACCAAGGCTCGAAAGGGGGAGCTTATCCTCCCCTGGCCAGCACTGTGTTAAATTAGAATTCAGACATATGAGAGTCGTCTATATTGTACTGCTAAACTGTTCACTGTTTAAAATAACCATCATTTTGTCTAAATCATTATATTTCGTATTATATTTTCACAGATGTTTCCCTTAGAAAACATAAATGTATACAGTAGTATATAACCTAAAGTAATTTTGTCAATAAACAGAAGTCCATGACATAGAAAAACACCCGCTGTCAAAATAACAGTGTCAGCGCTATCGAGAAATTAGAAAATCTTTTTTCTAAAAAAAAAGAAAAACAAAACAATGACAGGAGAGAAAGTTGTAAACAGCTTGTCAGGCTGTGCTTAGCCAAAACAAATGTGGAAGTCTGGAGGAAATCCTACCTTGCGTTGCCTGTGTATGCGTCCTCCTGTCAGTGCCTATAGACGGTGTACATGACATGTGAATTACAGCCCACATTGGAAGTTATCTGTCATGGTTGACACAGACAATTTGCTTGCTTTTACACTGGGAGACACAGGACTGTAGAAATGAACTGTTTGCTGATTTACAGGCTGCCAACAGCATTCCTATGCAAAGTAAGTTCATTCTTTACATTCCTGCAGGAGGTGAGGCTTGTCACTCCTCAGCTTGCACTTTGCCAACTCCCCCTGCAGTCGAAGATCACTTTTAATCCAAATGACATTCACAAATGTGGACCACGACAACGAAATTTAAACCTAATGCAGGACAACTTAATTTAAAAAATGTAAAAAACCTACGATGAAAGACAGACTGTACAAATTGTACAGTTATTGAGAGTGCTTCCTCATTTATTCCTAAATCAAGATATTAACCTGCTGGCACTAGACCTAAAGAACAGCCAGTTTTAAACCTGCTCCTACAGGTTTATTTGTCATGCACTAGTTTATCACAGAGGATCTACAAGGTGTAAAATCAAAAGCATTTTTTACCAAACTACATAATCTGAAAGCTTTTAATTAATACCTACTGTAGTATACCCATTCCTTGATTGACAAATAAAATTTGAGAACATCATTGCTTGTATATGATTATTAGCGTATTTACCATAATACAGTCGTTAAGATAAACAGATCAGATAAATGTATAACAATTGTAAGAACGCAGAGGCACTGAAGAACTGTGTTGTGGGAGGTCACGCTATTAGTACGGTGTCTCCCGACTACGGCTATAAAGGAAGGCTTTATAAAGGATCAGGAATGAAAATGCACACTTCATTATAGAGAAAATTCATAAAACTGATAATCGGAAACAGAGGGATAGGTCTATTGGTATTGCAATTAAAGAAGATGCTCTTTTAGATCAGACCCCAGGATCACAAACATGAAACGGAAAAATTAAGGGACTGGGTGTCATCTTGTCTGAGAGACTTTAAAACAGCTGAGGATGAACCCACCTGGGCACTGCAACACCTGTCACTGGACCCGCATGGGTCTCAGAGCAGCTCTTGCATGTAATCCAGAACTCCTGTTCTACATTTTATACAGGGTTTTAGAAATGTCTGACAAGGAACATTATATATATATAATATTATAACATTAACCTTATATACATTTTCTTCAGAATCTTACTAATTACAAACTACAGCATATAATGCATGAACACACATATTTCAGCATTTGTTCTTTCAGGTGTTGACAGTCGCAAGCCTTGCTGATACTCACCTTCGAGAGAGGAACCGTACATTTAACAATGACGTGCAGAGACGCAAAAGAATCATAACCAGTGGGACGCAGCTAGTGAGCTCAAGAGGTTTATAACACTACAGAGGTTTTTTTTTTAAATCAATACTCCCGTCTTCCTCATTTCATTAACAATTCCACCTGACAGTTTGCTTGCCTGCTCACTTCAAATCTCCAGAATCACTATTTTACTATTGTGCAAGTATCCCAATAAATAATGTAGCATTCTGCTCTAAGCAAAATGTATATATTACTATATACTTTTAATAACATAGAAAGTTGTAGCAACAGCTGCTCATTGAAACATACACTCAAACAATTAAATTGGTAGTGACATTTCTATGCATATTTTAAGTAGGTTGGACTCCTTTCACATTATTGTCCTGATTCTAACTCTGAAAACATCTAATTTTGCTGTTATCATAAACAATAACGCAAGACCTGTACCTGTGTGGTGAGCTTGGAACTTGAAATCTTTGTGAGCTGATGTACAGCATGCGCAGTGAGGACAGCTAATCAAGACACAGGCGTTTCAGATATGAAATATCAGTATGGTGGGTGGGAAGCTGGTGTGCTGCGCAGTTCTGTTTTCTTCTTTCCTTTGTCTCCCTGTGGCTTGGAGGTTTATTAACGCCAATGTGCCGACAAGGATGTTGTCACAGCTGTCAATGGGCTGGCTGCAAGATCAGCAGTCTTCCTTATCACTGACAATTAGTCACTAGTAATTGGCCACTGTGCTGGGTCAGAAGACAAGAATGAAATGAAAGACTTCAGATGGCTCTGACCGAGGATTTGCGGCACTAAAAGAAACCATACTTGTCCTTTCTAACAAGAAAAATGAAAATGGAACGGCATTCACATTCACTTAAAAGGCAACAAACCTTTCACAACCCTATAAACATACATGATTTTGCAGCTTCTGGAAGATTTGAGTTGAGTGTTCTTTTGTTATGCAGTCTTGACTAAGCCTCTGAGTGAAACAAAGCATCATTAAAATTCTTGTAGTAACTAGCTTTTGAGTTTCATGCTATGACTGGTCTGAAACCAAGCAACTCTATTTCAGCTTAGACACACCTCCAAACTGTCAAAATATCTAAAGTCAGTAAGACGAGACTGTCTAACAGCTATCACTGTTCTCTCTGGAAATCATTTCAGTAATTGGTGGAAAGGGTTTTTTTTAATGCAAATTTCTGTGCAGCAAGACCTGTACATACAGCAGCTGACAAAAAGGTACAAGATGGACTTCAAAACCGGAAATCTGCCACATGACTGGAAAACAATTCATTCCATTCAAATTATAATGTTCTAACAGAGAAACAGGTTAAGATGTTAGAAAATGAAATCAGTATTAAACCTGCAAGACAAACACCAAGAACATACTCGTGTCAATTTGGCCTGATCTATGCCACATAGCTTGTTTTAGTTAAGACAATTCAAATGCTCTGTTCACATTTTGTTTGGATTAAACCATTGCCCCCACAAAGAATAAAGAGAACTTCATGCTTTGTCCAGAACCTAAGCTTAGCTTGGGTACAATTTAAACACTGAAATTCTCAAGCAAATAAATCAGTGTGTTAACACGTTTGGCACTTTTAGTGAAAACTAATTAGATATTATGACACACCAAATTCCTTTTTCCAATTTCTGTATTATAACCAAAAAGATACAAAGAGAGGCAAAAAAAAGTTTAGCCCTGTGGTGCGCATTACTGTTCTCCTAAATTGCCTTCTCTTCTTTTCCCTGAAACTTAGACATTCCTTGCGCCTATTCAAGCAAGAGCTATTCAGAATGTGCCATTCTGAACGGCACGGGGAGAAACGTGATTAGGCGCTTTGCTAAATCAACTGTGTTATATTTTGCTGGCCAAGGTGTGTGCAGTCATTTCCAACGAGACTTTACTCAAACTCTATTTGTCAAAACCCTGGTCAGGATAGAGGCTGAGTAATTTTAATCGGAATAGCAGGTTGAAGAGCAGCTGAGATGGCGATGCTGTGTTTGACCCTGCGCAGTAGATGGATAGCCCCAGTAATCACAGATTAATAGATCAGGCTAATCCTTTTCACAGGAAGGTCACAGACAGCTACTTCCCTCCCTGTGCCCAACCCCCCCGCCCCCCCACCATCCCTGCAATGGCCATTTTCCCACATCCCTCCCCCAGCAGAGTTACCCTGTGTGCTAGCAAATGTGTAGGGCTCATCCATTTTTTTTTGTTTGTTTTAGGGGGAGTGAAACACCCATCTCACTCTCACACAGGGAAAAAAAAAAGTTGTTTCTTCAAGATATAGTCAACTCATTTGTTCATTCAAACTTTGTGTCTGAATTTCCTTTTTCTCCACGTGCAAGGGGTCAGAATCAGCAGTTCATGTTTTCAAAAGAATGTCTGAAAAGAATGCTGGCCTTTCTTGCCCAGAAAAACAGGGGAAAAGGATGCACGCCTCTTCCTTAATGCCACATAGAAAATATGACACAGTCCTATTCCAGGCCACAGAACGAGCCACAGCAGTGTTGAGTCATTAAAGCTTGGTCAGGCTAGCTCTGACCCAGTTTGTGTCCCTGTTTTTATCAGTGTTAGTTTTTCATCATCTTTTCAATGTGTCAGTTGAAGCTTTCAAAGGCCAAAACCTCATTTTAAAGCAAGTTACTGCTCGTGCTCGCTACCGTGAATAACACCTTGTTTATGCTGACAGTGACCTACTATTGTCGCTGTCTTTGGCAGGTGAGGAAAACAGCACGTGTTCATTAGCACTCAATCACCAGTGGGCGGCTGTGCATTTTCTGTAAAACCAGATCAAGAGAAACTGCAGAGGTATCTGCTTTCATCACATTAAGAACACTGATGTAAAACAATTGCAAGTTTTACAAAACAATGTTCCTCTACCATCTATCAAATGATGCTGAGCGGGGAATGGAAACAGAAAATTAACAAAACCTTGGTCTTATAAGCAAACAATACGTTTATTATTCACCTTATACATCTTATTTGGCTTGACAGGCCAGCAGCACTATATTGTGGAATTGATTCAGTTAATAAAAATGAATTCTGAGTGTGACACTAGAATCAATACGAAGAGTTCTTGCTCATCTTCAGAACTTTCTTCTGAACGGAATTTGGGAGCAGCGGAGAACTGGTTTACCCAACAGCAGGGTTTTGACACTGAAATGTTTGCAAAATGGGATTTCTGAAAAAAATAACAGGAAATTCCAGTTTCATGGAAAACAAAAAACTTCAAGAACCATGAACTGGAGCACATCCAAAATAAAGCTTTGTCTTCTTATTTTGCCTCCTAAATCTTAATTAAAATTGCTCTTTTTAATTGCATATACCATTCTAATCTGCACTTTATGTGGCTTGTGTTTAAAACCCCAACAAAACTCTGAATTTAAAAAGATTAGAAAATATTTTTCTTTGGGATAAACATGAAGCACTCTATGTACTCTAATCCAAGCAAATCCACTTACATAATGGGCTCCTTCCTTAGCAAAATGCAAAATTTTAAACCATGGCAGTGTCTTCATGTTTTGAGTCACAGCTCTTCCTCTAACCAGAGGGCTAAAGACCATAAACATGACAGAAAGCTCATGCTTGCTAAATTCATTTCACATTGCAAACCTCAGCCGCTTACTGTTAGCAATTATGTCCTGAAACAGCCCAATAGCACAGACAAGTGCTCATATTGTGGACAGGCCCATGACATTCAGCAGCAATCACGACATTCACAGTCACAGCTTTGTCAGGACCAGTGTGTCAATGAGCGTGTAATATTGCTTTTAGACGGTGTGCAGCTGGGTGAAGAAAAGGTATTTAAGTTAGTGTTTAATAATGAGTCAAATGTAACACTGGCTTACCAAACATGTTATAGAATAATAATAATCAATAATAATTACTTTCACTTATATAGTGCCTTTCTGGACACTCCACTCAAAGCACTTTACAGGTAATAGGGACTCTACCAGTACACTCACCACACATCAGCTAACAGCGGGGAAGAGAACAGAATGATGAAGCCAGTTCACTGATGGGGATTTTTAGGAGCTCATGATTGCAAAGGCCAGTGGGAAATTTGGCCAGGACACCAAGAAACTCCCTGGAATTGTTCTCAGGACCTCAGTTATACATCTCATCTGAAGGACTGTGTCTTTTTTACAGTATAGTGTCCCCCATCACTATACTGAGGTATTAGGACCCACATAGACTGCAGGGTGACCGCACCCTCCTGGCCCCACTAACACCTCTTCCAACAGCAGCCTTAGCTTTCCCTGGAGTCTCCCATCCAGGTACTGGCCAGGCTCACCCCCGCTGAGCTTCAGTGGGCTGCCAGTTGTGAGGCACAGGGTGATACAGCTGTTGGCAGCTATGAGAAATCTCTTAAAAATGATAAATCCTGCAGAAGCAACATTCTATCTCTGTAAAGACATGGTTTCCATAAATAACAATTTAATTATAGGTTACAAATAATTCATTTATAAAGAAGACAACTGTTAGGTTTAAAGGCCATGCCACATAAAGTTTAGGCAATTATATGTGGAATTCAAATATGTTTGCCTACTACATTCAAATTAGCACCTGCATTGTATGAAGACTGCCGAGTCCCTGCATCACTCTCCTTGTGTGTGCAGGCGATCAAACAATGTTTCTGGCATTGAAAGGGTGTGTGACTGCAAGCTCTGATTTACACATTCAAATAAAAGAAGGTGAATGCAAAGTTTGGGTAAAGACGTTCTGCTTAGTTTTTCCTACTTGAATGTATCTGTTACTGTGCTTCTCCCTGCCTTGCTCACACCTTTGCTTTTACTACAGGACATTCATTGTTTTTTAGGGTTTTTTTGTCCTCTGGCTGTGTTTATGACAGATGGCTAATGGAATTCTCGCAGAACTCTAATTTAAAAGAATAAGAAACTAGGGAACCTTTTTTTACAAGACATGTGAACATTTCTAATTATTAGAATACTAGAATAATCATCACCACAATCCATGCTCCATCACCATCCTTGCCCCAACTTTTTATGACCAAGCACCCAGGACCTTGGTTTACCGTCTAATTTGAAAGACAACAACTTCTCGAGCACAGTGTTCCCAGTCACCATAATGGGGCACTAGGCTGGAAATACTGGTCCAGAGGAAAGATCACCACCTACTGGTCCACAAACACAATTTACAACAGTAAACAGCAAAAGTTATAATAGATTGGGTAAGTCATACATCTAAATGATTTGAACATCTACTGCACGTTTTACATAATGTTTTGCTGGTAAATTCCTTGGTCTCATTATTTCAAGAGCAAATATATTTCAGTTTTAAAATTACAAGCGGTAAGCTAAGTATGAAGTTTCGGAAAGAGAGAAAAGCAGAAGGAAAATGCAGCAAGAGCAAAAAAAGAAAAAAGAAGCTCCTTTTTGTGATTCAAGCCACAGTTACAAAACATCAATTCAATGAGAAAAACTCAGTTTCCAGCTTCATGACCCCCCTGATGTCCTTAACACATCATTTTCTTCTATCGTAGAAACAAATCAGGATGGACAACAGGAAAGCTAAATAAATTATTCTTGAGATAGTATGGAAATAATATTTAATTTACCCCCCCCCCCCATACTCTACCTAACTAATCTAGCAGTAAATGTATTCCAGTATAGATCTATTAGCTGGAAGGTACTGAATCTTTTCCAACAGACCCACTGTATCACAGACACTAAGTCCCTGTCTCTGATATCAGATGTCCGACCCATTGTCGCCATCCTGGCCATCATGTGATTTGCTTACTGCAGTTTCTCAGCAACGGCTGGGTGAATTTTCAATACAACCTTGCCCTGAGGCCTTGATGAGTGGTTTTTAAGAGCCATCTTTCTGACAAGGCTCTCAGTATGCTCTGCTCTGGCCGTCTCCCTGTCTGGCCCCTGAATGCCCTTGTGACAAAGGTACGAAGAATGCAGTGTGGTGGTAAACCAGGGCATGGATCACAATTGTTCATTGCAAATCCTTTAACTCTCACTCTGTGGTAATTTAAGATGCAGGAGAAGCATTTGTTTCCTTTTGGATTGCAAAGGGGTTCCTCGGAACACGATGTTTTCCGAAATGCGTACAGAGTGTCACTTGACATGAATTTAATTGGTAGTTAATCCAACATTTAGGATTATGATTTTAGGACATAAAATGGAAGCAGATTCAAGGTTTACCTGCTAACAAACTATGAACTGCCAACAGGGAGGGAAAGGTTAAAAACAAGGACAAGAAAACAATGCTGTTTCGATTTTACTGTTGTCTCCCAGGGGAATTCATGCATTTATCTCTCGCTGTCATCTTGATACCTTACAAACCCTGACTGGGCTGCAACAAATTCTCCAAAATATCCTTAATAGCTTTGCAACACTTCCAAAAACATCTTAGAAAAACAACACTTGTCACAAAACATATTCAGTTACTTTTTCTGTACTAGAATCTGAGCAAAAGTAATGATCAAACAGAGATTCCCCGTTGAGGCAACAGTCCAGGGACAACGGTGAACCACAGTTTATGGATTTGAGGGTTTCGACTGTCCCACAGTTGCCATAGTTATCAGCAGAGCTTTCAGCCATCCTTTTACCTTTACTTTATAAAAAAAGTTTCAAGCCAGAAAAAGTAATCTATCATCTTCCCACCTACTTTACATTGACAAATGTACAAGATAAAGGACATTTCAGAAGATATTTCTAACTATTTCTGGTGCACCATTCAGGCTTAAATAGATTTGTGGTAGAATAAAAACTTGCTATGGATTCTTCTCAAATGCATTATGTCATTCCTGTTGAGCCCATGTGTGAGGCATTCATCTACAATCTCAGAGTGACAAGCAAAACACCTCCAAAACCACCAATAAATACATTCTGAAAAACAAATTTGATTTCCTAGAGATCGTTTTTTTTCATAGTTCAGAGCGTAAGCAGAACAAGCAACAGCAGTGTACTTCAAAAATGACAAGCTAGCTAGATGTGTCCATTTCTCCTTCAGACTAGCCAGGCCTAAGGCAGAATTCAGCAGTTGCACATGCAGCATGCTAAGTGTTCCTGATGAACTGCTTTCCCCTAAAACATTTTCCAAAACATCTACTGGTTTTGACTTTTTCAAGTGTTAAGCATACCTTTTTTTAAGAAATAGAAAAAAACATAAAAAACCTTTTTCATGGTTTTAAAAACTATTTAAACCAAAGCTGTAATTAAAAGCATCAACGCAGAGCATTCAGTTAACAGTAAAATCAATGTATTCTCCAATCAGACCTTGTTTTGGCAGGTACCTACAAACATTCACCAATAGAAAATGCAAAACATCAACAAACTGGTTACGTTTCTTTTTTCACAGCATGGAAATCAAGACTGTACTTTCAACCAGCAACCAGTGAATCACGGTCTCCTTCTCATCGCGTAATATGACATGACTTTCATGTTCCAGTAAATTTGCCTGAAACCTTGAGAAGACTCGCTCACGAAGCACTTTACATTATCTTTCATAGGAAGGAATGAAAACTGGAGAAGCTGAAATCTTAATAAAAATTACTATGGGAAGCCAATGTAAATTAATATTCAATACATCTAATATTCTCCATGAGAACCTTGCCGCAAAATGAGAATACAACTAAATGTCCATAATTAATCAGACATAAGAGAGAAAAGCACGCCAGACAGTAGCAGGAGCATTCAGTGAGATTTGATAAGATGTATCAACTTAGTTATGTTGATTTACATCCGAGGTTACAGCAGAGATACATGTAGGTTAAAGAGCCCCATTAATCACTCTTGTAATGTGTTTGGTAAAAATTATCTCGAGTCGGAAGGAGAATTTTACTTCACACTGGATGCGGTCCGACACAGTATAACAGACAGAAGGCATGGACCTACCTGCCGATTTCGGAGTGAATTTGTCCCGGTTTGCGGCGCACACAGCCAGGAGCCGGTATCCCAGATCCAAGTCAAAGCCTTGCTGGGCAGCAACTCGACTGACGACCTGGACAAGAGCGCACAGTCAACACCTGCGGGATCCCAAGGAACCCCACACGGAGCACCTCCACCCCAGAGAGCCAGTGCTATCCTAAGAATCCCTTCTGGGCTGTGTTTATTTCATGGCTGGCCCCACAGCAGGAAGCAGCTGTGCAGAATTATTTTCAGTGCCCCTGGCTTAGTGTTAGGCCTTTCCAGTTTAAAACCTGCTCCCATGGGAAGTCTGGAAGTTAGCTTTGTAGTGCGAAACTGACTTTTGTTACTCCTAGACTATATTTTATTATTCCAGACCATGTGTCAATTAAGCTGTTTAACTGTTCTGTCCCACTGCACACTAATCAACTGCTTAACTTTGCATATTATAAAGACTTTTATATTATAAGATCTACATTAGAAAGGGCTTTCTGTGAAATTGTATGAGCAAAGGCGCTGAGGTTAGAAAAATGCCTGGGTTTTTTAAATTTCTTAAAAACACCCCAGAATGGTTTTCCGATTTATTTTAGGTATTGCAATGCCAAACATTGCTATATGATTGCATGTTTGCATAGTGTCTCTCCAAATCCTAGCTTCCTCTCACCTCCAAAGAATTGGTAGGTTAACTGATGTCTCTAAATTGCTTCTGTTTGTGTAAGGCAGTGTGTCCTGTCCAGGGTAGATTCTCCCTCTGCACCCTGTTCTTCCAGGACAGGCTCAGAGCTACTGCAGCCCTTACCAGAAATCAGCGCCTTTTATTGTAGGTTTGTTCTTTAAGCCTTTCCACTATATCTGCTTTATGTTCCAAAGTTACCGATTTTTGTCTTAGGCCTGCCACATCCCTTGACAAACTGCCCAGAAATACGCCTGCTGAAAATGAGGCATGCATAATTAGTGTGTACCTCATTTTAAAAATAAACATCCATGTTATTAAAAATGCATATACTTATCATCAGCAACAGAAACCTATCACCCTATGTATGCACTATATTTATGCAACCTATCACTCTATTTATGCCTGATTATATTTTGTGAATTTATGCCACTGAAATTGATCTTTCTTTTAATGCTCAATATATCTTTTATTTCTGGATAAGGATAATTTATATAGATTAGAGGGAGGAAGGTAAACAAAGATGTCCTATCATGTATTAATTAAAAAAATTCTGACATTAAAGACAATGCATTCTTATTGACACATTCAAAAACATTTTTTGCTTTCAGAGGGCAAAAAAGAAAAAAAGCTTTTTTTCCCCCCTAATCGTGCTGTCAGATTAAATTTCTATACAATTTTATTTTAGGCAAATAATATTTAGTAAGAAACACAACCTAAATTGTAGCCGGAGTGAGAAATACTATCTGAGAATGTTTTATTGCAGATTTGTGTTTTTGCAACTGATATGATTTCTGCTATATGAAGGGCCAAATTACAAAACTCCCACCAACTTGAATTTCTATATTGTGGGTACAAGGACAATTCTTGCAAGGTGTAAGGATAGCAGTCTATCAGACAAGCATTCATTCACTGGGTTTTAATTACATTCCTACTTGATGGCTAATACCTGCTTAATAAGCATTTTGCAGATGGTTAAAGTAAAAAAAAAAAGTATTTTATAAAGAAAAATAAATATTACATGCACACCCAAAACACTGCATTATGTTTTGAAAAATCACTTTTTGATCCTTTTCAATAAAAACAATTTAGAATATAATGAGCAGTTTGCAGATGTAATTGAGTAAACTGGCTTTAGGAGACAAGGCAAATGTTTAGTTGTAAAAAAACACAATCTCACTGAATTCAAATCAGTCTTTGTGTGAGACCAGCAGGCAGGAAAATAATTCCCATTTTACTTGTATAATCTGAGTATTTTAGATCCTGCCCCCCAGAGAGCCACTTACCTCAGAAGAACAAACATGACAAACTGACACAGACACTGCAGTTTTGATTACAGTATACGGTACATTACCTGACTAGCATACTGTAACAATGCAGTTTGTTTTGGGTGGTAAGGAAGAACCGCAACAGAAAATTTGGAAAATTAATTTTAAATGAAAAGGCACAGGAAGAAAAGAGGATAATAACTTATTAAAGAAAAAAAATATCCACAACAAATATTTCCTGGCCTAAGGCTAGCACAAAGAATAAAAAAAAATTTAGTACCTCACGCAACCACTTAACTGGCTAAAACAGTGACATAGACCAAACACTCGACTTTAGGATTTACTGTATGACACCGTGAGAAGTTGCAGCACAGGCCAGCTTACAGGATGGGCTGAGCAGTGTGCGGCTTAGGATAGCTTGGAATTTCACTGGAGGAAATAATAAGCAGAAATTACATCTAAAACATAGACTGACCTCCTGGTACAAAACACTCAGCTCTGTCAAAAAATAACTATTTGCTTTATTTCATATATAATAGTCTGGATTTATAAATCAGTACACCCATCACAGTAGGTGCTATTGTCCAAAAGTTTTAGAATATGTCTTCAGTTCATATTTCTTTCGTGTTTCTACATGATCGATTATTAATATTAAGGACTCAGAAAGGCATGTTTTGTCACACTGAAAATGGTGTCCATTACACTGGACAAAGCAATGATGACTATCCATGGCTGACTGTACCAGAATTCTCTGGTTGATGTGCTGTTTTCAGGCAGGAGGCGAGAATCTAACTCAGATTGTCAGGAGTCGTGGCTGACATAAAGTCTGTTAAAAGTGCCTTGACTCTTTTATTACTCTAAGGCAAGTGACAGTTAGGTCCATTTACCTCTTCACTGACAAAGTTCTCTACTTCCAGCACACAAATACACTGTGAACCTCTGAGATGTTTTAATTAAAATGTCTATTTCCAAGGAATTTTTGAAACATATTTTCATAGAAATACATGAAAGAATTGTTGACACAATGTACATGAAACATAACCATGTTTTGAGTGCTCATGCTAAAATAAAGTAGTTCAGGACTGCCTATTTTATTTTAAAACAAACACACATTTGACAGTTACTGAATGTTGTCAGGTTTACTGGGTAATGAGGTACTGATGCTTTTCTTATCAAAAATTCTGATGAAAAATGTCCCTTCCTTCCATGAGAATCTCAAGTTAAAAGAGCACAAGCAGGGTGCATTCCTGCTAGCCACAAATGAAAATCAACAGCCTTAGGGCAACTAGTGCCCGACATGTCCAGCTCTGTCAGCCAAACCTCTAATCTTCTGATGCCTTTAATCTTTTACATAATTCTTCATTTACTACTGGAGGGTGGCACTTTTTGGTTTCTTATTAATAAAACAACATATCAGTCAACCCTGTGCTGGAAAACGTGAGGTAATTCTAGGACACAGGACAGCAGACAGCACTCTTGAGGTGGAAACATTCAAACTGGAATTTCTGTACTCGGCAGCTACCATGAAATCTCCTCTCCAGGCCTGTAGCTTTAAAAGTTTGAAACAGAAGGATGTTGGACAAGAGAGTATAAAACCTAGCATGGTCTATATATCCTACACATAGAGCACTAAAGAAGTTGATAGATCAGGGTGGCTCAGAAAGCTAAGAAATGATCATGGCACTTTAATGTGCAGGGTTTCTGTAATCCAGAGCAGTTTTTTTCTTTAGTTACATAGACAGACCAATCAATCAGCCTGCGCTCTGCAAGCCTCTTCCTTTCTCTGCCTCCTCACACTGTGTGACTGAATCTTTGCGTATGAATGACAGATGCCAATCAGAGATACTCTTTTTAGGCTTGGAAACGTCTGAAGTCATACAGCTGTTCATTTTTTAAAGGCTTAATATATTTTATATTTTTATGGCAATCATTTAATCTAGCCCCACTGTGGGCTTAATGCAAGAGCACAGTTAAAACTGCATGGTTTTTAACCAAGGAATTAAAAGCTTTAGAGCTTTAAACTGCATTGATTACTTTGTGGTCTGAGTGACTGTGTGCTTACTGCTCACTCCCTTCGTTTTCTCTGTGTCGCTGTTAACCTCTGCCCTCGTGTGTCCTGCTGTCTTTAACAGGACCTAGCCAATAGCTTGTGGTTCTGCTGCAGCCTGTTCTTACATAAAGAGATCTTGAGAGAAACACGCCCACGTTCATCATACTGAAAAGGGCAGGGCACACTTCCTTAATCAGTGGTAAACAGCTAAAACTGGGGAATAGTCACTGGAATCCTGTTCGTGGTCTCCCGTATTATTATTATTATAAGTATTATTATTATTATTATTAATAATAATAATAATAATAATAATAACAACAACTTTATTTTATATAACAACTTTAAAAGTAGCATCTTAAAGTACCTTGCAGTAGGTGTAAAAAAATAAATGAAACCAGCTAGAAGCAAGTTTTACTTTTTAAAAAGGGACAAATTTATGTTTCCGAAACATACAGCAAAAGGGTAATTAAGGCTACAAAATTACCACTGTTGCTTTATACTTGTACATTAAGGAAAAACAAAAACAGTTCTTTACAATTCCTTAGCTGGGTTCCTTAGTTCGGAGGCGGAGCCGGCTTACCGTCAGACAGCCCATCAGGCTCTGCTCGAAGGGGCGCTGGAAGGCCCGCGGATCGCCACACCAGTCCAGGAGCTCGGTCGCCGCCGTCTGGAAATTTGCTGGATTTTGTAAGTGCTGGAAAAACACACACACATCCCCCAAAGAAGAAAAATGGGATTAAAAATTGTAGTCAGAAATTTAACGGCAAAAATGATATTTTATTGGAGAACAGAGTTGTTTACACAACAACCTGCTTCTGAAAAGCTATGGGCCACCTGTGCAAAGCGAAGGGACAGGAGCACCATTACGGGGAAATAACACAAGAGCGCACTGCTGAATTTCAAACAGCTATGTCAGAGAAATCATGTGGTTTATTACACAATTTAAAAGTAGCTTAAATTACTCTTTCAACAGCAGGTATGGCTTCTTTTACAGATAATGTTCCTTTATTTAGTGACTGGGAAACTTTTTTATTTTTAAAAAAATTCTATCCTCTCAGCAGAGGCTTCAAGTAACTAGCGGATCAAATTAACAAAAAGGATTAAAAAAAACAGCCAATGGAAATGGTCTTTATACCAGTGCGTACTAAAACTGTATGTTGTATTATGAATGGAAACCAAGCCCTCACCCAACCTCCACTTTCTCCCAGTTACTGCAATTGCAACTGAAAAATTGTCCGTGCCATGGCTGTAATGTATTTTACATTCAGCCAAAAGTGACTTCTAATATGGTCCCACGGTTTAATATAGTAGAAACACTGTTTTATTAAGCCTCTTCCGCAGCTCTACATTCTTGTAAGGACCCCTTCAGAACAGCTGAAGGGCACTTGCTTTATGAGCAGTCTGGCTGTTCAGTGTAACTTTCTATCAGACAATTACATCAGTGACCTTCAAGATCCCCTTATGCCTGGATTCACCTTATGCATGCTCTTTTGTTGAGTCAGCTACAGGCGCAGGACGAGCACTCGCAAGTTTTGAAACAAAACCAAAATATTTCTCTGCTTTTATTTCAAAATCAGCGACTGTTTCTCTGCCCACTCCTTTTCAAAGTTTCAATAAAACTTTCACAGGCGTTAAGTAAATGAACTATTAACTCTAGACGCTTGCTTCTGTGGGTAGGAAATGGGAATTCCGCATAATGTTTATTGTGATGTTTATTCCTCTAATTTGTATAGCAGAGATCTCCTTACAATCATATGTAACACAAGGTTCCACTGCTGTATATAATCAACACAGTCTTTGGAGGTCAGACAACAGGAGACACGGTCTCCTAATCTTTGATAAATTTAGATAAACTTAATCTGATGGTCCTAAGGGGCAGTCATACCATTCCACAGGATAAACCTTGGTCAAGACCAGACATTTTGTGCAATGAAGGTTTCTTCGACGACAGCCTTTTCATGTCGTTTTTGTACATTTCAAAATTAGGAACCATGTAGCTAGGCAATCAGCCTTTGGGGAAATGTGTGAATAAGTGCCACAGAGGCTGGTTGTGCTATCCGCTCTTGCGCAGGGGCAGCTCTGTGTTATCACTCTGCCAGTCTCGCAGCACGCCGTGCAAGAGAAGCCTGCCAGATCACAGACATTCCCGGCTCCCTGACCAAACCCCGCCAATCCGATTTAACCAGGAGCACAGGCACAGGGAGTGTCTGGAACCCATCATTCTTCTGGAAAAAACGACCCTGCCATTGGAGCCACAGGACTGGAGATGTACAAGCACATCTTGACAAAAGCTGTAAATTACAGATGGTCTTTAGAGGACCTTCTTCAAAGCAAAAAACCTGCAGAGAGTTAAGAACCCAAACTTATTTGATAGACTTGAGAACTGTTATCCTGTTTCATTGTTAAGTGTTTTGAGAAACTGCTAGATACAATAATGCTAGTCACTGAATTTTAAAAATGGCAGGATAGTGAGAAATTAGTACCCTTTTCCTTGTGCTGTAAATATCATGCTCATTATATTTAGAAATAAGAGCCACTACTCCGGAGGACAAAAAAAATGCATTTCTCAGTTTTTTGTTTTATACTCCTTTTGCATGGCAATTATATTTCTTCAAGATGCAAAATTTCTATAAGAAAAACATTTATTTTTATTTGTAATTAAGCCCAACAGCTGGATTGGTTTGACAATATCTCCTTAATTATTTTAATTGCGGGAAGATTCTACTCTGTCGAGGAGAGAGGATAGTAAGTTAATTGTTCTGATCTCTCTTGATAACCATGTTACTGTACTTGGAAGAGAACAGAGTTATGTTGAAAGAACTCACTGGTGGTCTAATTGGCACAATATAAATGCTATTTAATATATTGAGTTTCCAAAATCACACAGGGCTGCCTTGATCAGTGCAGTGTCAACTTGTTTTAGATTTAAATTAAATTACCAACTTTTTTATTCCATCAAGCCAGTGCATGACAATGAATTTGGCTCTAATTAGGATGTTTAACTATTATCCACATCTTAGCCATATCTGTGCATGTCTTGTCATTTTTACAATCTAGGTTGTGTCCATGTGATGAGGTGAGCCCTTATTTTCTACCGCGTTTCCCAACTGATCGGGACCGAGCAATCACTGCAAAATTGCACCCCATTTCTAAATGACCTGCGGCCGTGAACTAGCCTCATAAACTCAAAGGTTTCTTTACATTGCAGCTTGTTGAGGTTTGCAATTCCATGGCTTTGGTTTTGCCATTAGTTATTAGAACATTTAAATTGACTCCATGCGAGAAATCATTTTCAGTGTTGAGCTACAATAAAATATTTTTCCATCTGATCGCCATCTCCTGCTCTTGTCCAGCATCACCTCTGTCTGGCGGAGGACTATTCTCAGGAATAGCCCCAGGGAAGCTTCCTAAATTAATGTCAGATGACTACATGTGCTACAGGAATGACTAAATACGGCTCCCGAGAGGCATGCTTGCTCAGAGCAGACGAAAGCAAAGCAGCAGTATTAGCCTCACATGCAAGCTTGACTTCAAAGCCAGATTATAGTGAACTGTAATGAAGAAAGCCCTCCTTTGCTTACCTGGTAGAAAACAGAAGTGTTTACCTGATCAAGTTAAAAATGTGTCCCTTGATAATTACTGGTAGGCCAGTCCACCCCCAAATACTGTGAATACTGAACAAGTTGCAGTGTTTTGTTCAAGTGGTCAGATACTGTGTAATGTCCCGTTAAGATATATATCTATATAGTTTTTTGTTATTTTCCACACAGAAATGGGTTTCAGCTGAATATTTTTGTGAACCCCAGGGCCCATACAGCCCATGTTGTGGTTAGGTAAGGTGTCCGCTTCATCAAGATAGCTGGTTTCATACCCTCACAACCCTTGTTGTAAAGAAGTGCCTTGTGTTCTTGATCTTAAAAGCACTTCCATGTAGTGGAAGTAGCTGACACGAAGCACCAATCTGATCATCTGTACCTGATTATGCTTGGATGTTAATGCTAGTCACTTTTCAAATATTTGACAAGCTACAAGGCTACTAAAACATTTGTGATTCATTCTTTGTTGTTTTACTGTTTTGAATATTCCCCTAAAAAAAACAAAACATTACCACACAAAACAACTAAATACAGACTTGATAAGAAAACCAGTAGCACCCACACACCAGGGAAGGAAAAATAATCATATTGCATAATTAATCGCATAATATCTTATACATATTGCTCAACGTTAACAGCTTTAAAAATCCCCGGAGTATACAAGGCTGACTAACATAAGAGGTAAAACGTGACATGGAAAAAATCAATGGTTTAAACTTCCAAATTATTATGCAGATAAAACTAGTTTTCAAATAACCTTGGTTAAACCTGAACAGCTCTAAACTACAAGCCAAAGATTACGATCCTCTAGCCCTAAATCTCTAAAAAACAACACACTCCCTCCTTCAGTACTTGCACAAAACAGAAATAAGACACTTTGTCAAACAATGATCAAAGACAAATATCAAGGCAGCAGCCCAGGGTTGTGCAACACTTTAATTCTGCCAAAATTTCATATGTGAGTAAAAATGGAGAAGGGGTGCATGTATGTTTCAGAACAGCGCTTTGCAAATGTGAATTGAACATGCTGGGCCAGCCCCCCTGAACTGACCGGCTGTGCAACTGGATCCTGCAATGCCTGATAAAGAGGTGGACAGATTACCATTTATAGAGGTCCCAGGAGACGGGAGGGCTTGGAGCAGGGGGTTCCACAACGGCGAAAGCTCTCTGAACTTGAGGCCGGACAAAGAAATGTGACATTTACGAGCACGTACCACTTCACAACCCGGTGTCGGTACTGAGCTGACCAAGTACTGACCAAGGGAAGAATGAGCTCCAAACCGAACTGGGGGCAAAATGCTATTTTCCCCCAGAGTATTTCCTCACCTCTCAATTAGAAAGTCTTAATCAGAAGAAAACTTCGAATGAGATCCCCTAGCTGGATGAAATGGCTGACTTAGTTTCCATCTCCGGGAAGAAAGCAGGCTGGGGCAGGCACTTTCTCTTTAGCTGAGGTGTTAAATTTCCACAAAATAAGAACAGCCAGAACAGACGGTTCCACAAGACTGTCTTCCATTTCAGAAAACCCTAGTCAAAATGTGCTTTTTAATACTGGCACTGCAACTGTTACGCATGAAACAATTGGCATTAATTCCATCAGCCTCATGCATGTTAAAGCAAGACAACTCATTTTAATAGGACTAGAAATATTAAAATAAGGATCTAAATATGCTCACAGTAAACTCAATGCCTTTCCATAATGAAAAGTGGCCATGATTAATTATGTCATCTAAATGCAAGCTGATTCCAGCTTAGGTTTGTTTGGAGATAAATGGTAGTCTTTTATGAAATAGCACTGGTACAAGGGTGATGAGAAGCTGCGGTGGTACTAATTTCGCCACTCTAGCAGTATATAAAAATAAATCTATATGAAGGTCTGTAAAGGTTTATGCTGCATAACTATCAAACGTATGTGAAAGAATAAGATTGGTATCCTACTAAACGAGAGGCAGCACTGGCACAGAATGGGCATTTCTTCGCAGCTTGTTCATACAGTATGTACATAGCCCAGCTAACTTACCTGTTTTATGCACAGCAGACGGTCGTTGGTCTGCTGTATGTGCCTGTCCATAGACGGTATAGAGTTCATTTTGATTGTCTCTCCTTGGTTTCTACCTGGAAGCCATTAAAAGGTCTGTGCTCTGAAAGACAAAGATAGAGAAGCAGTGTTAGTGAGGAGCTCACTGGTGGTCTGCCAGTCCCTCCAAAACCCTGAAGTGTGTGTATCTGTGTGTGCGTGTGAGGGGGTTGGGCTGGAGCTGAGATGGGTTCATTTTGCAGGTGACAAGGGCTTGGGAAAGGCTCACGCTTTAAACTAGGCTATTCCAGGGTCACCTGACGACACCTTAACAAGTCCAGTCAGTCCCTATCAAAGCAGCTGCACACAGGACTCTGCCAGCTGAGGTGATGATAGGTGTTCACTTCTGCTAGACACTGACTGCACTACAAGTGCTTCACAGCCTTAAGGAGAATTTATTTCAGTGTTTTTCTCAGAATGAAAAAAAGAATCATTTGTTTCAACAATAAAAATATGTTTTTCTTTCTCACTCTCAGCAAAAAGAATGCTGCAGCTTCTTTTAAGTACACTTCAGGATAGAGTGTCTGGTTGGTTATCACTGGCACAGTGCACAACGAATAGGCACACTGTGTCTACATTTCTCAAAGGTTATGTCATCCACAGTCAACAATTATCTGTGTGAGGTGTCTGAACAAGCTATAGATTTCACATCCTTATGTCGTGGCAAGAGAACTCTGCCTTATGGATGGTAGTACATCTCAAAGAATAACAAACGGGAGGCTCAAGACATGAGAATTTTATGACAACTTGCATTAAAGTCAAATTTTATTTCTGACACCGACACCTTAGATGTTATCTTTAAAAATAAATGAAAGGGTATTGGTGCTGCTTGCCATGCAAGGGAACTCCATTATCACATGTCAAAAGTATTAAGCCTTGCATCCAAGGTTATCAATTTTGCTTCACCATACTGATTTATCGCCGTATTCAACAGCAAATAAATATCACACACTGTAGTCAGGCAGTAATTTATAGTGTCCTGTAGCTTTAAAACAGACGAGCTGGTGAATTAATAGGTAGGAATCTTGGAGTCCGCTCTCCTTCTCTCAACCCCTGTATTTATCACCATCACACAGTGACAAATTCCAGAACACAGAGCGCCTGTGAGAATCCCACGCACGCTGCCAATGGAGACTTCTGTATCACACTGATAATGCTCACTTATGGCTCCTGCTGGATTAAACAGGAGGAAAGAAATCTACTCCACTAGACAGCTAAAGAGCTTTTATGCTGCCTATTGGAACTCCTCAACCCCACACTCGAAGCACAAGAGGGCACCCTAGTACATTCCTCACCATAAATTAGAACACTCGTAAAAAACATGAGGTGCATTTTCCACAAATGGAATTGATTCGTTAACCCCTTCACATCATTGTTTGGAAAAAGGGGAAAAAAAAACATACGACATATGAAGCTCTGCCAGAAGAGGCTTTTAAATCAGGGCTTGGTCACTTGGAGCACATTCCACAAGGTCTGTCTGCAGCTGAGAGCTTAGAGACCAAGGGGCTGAACAAGCAGAGTGGCTGAGTGCGCTTTCACAACTTGGGAATGAAAAACAGGACTAAGGGTGGAAAAATGTGTTATAAACACAACAATAAAACAATATTAAACTGTATAAACAGATGTCTGAAAGACATCTGAAAATCACTGCCCCATTGCCTGTAAAGGTCTGTGTGATAATTACAGTGTCACTTGAACCTGTCTCATCACAAGAAAACCTTTTAAATTCATCTTCAACTACACCAAGGTTTTTCTCTGTTTATGTAAGGATTATTCTACCCTACTTAGAGAAACAAACGCATTATAATGCATAATGAAAGAATGAAAATCTAAATACTATAAGTTGTTAAATTGGGCTAGTTCAATACTCTTAGAGGTAAACCTGTACAGGTGATTTATCAATGTTAGTATTCTGTAATGTTGATACAGATAATGCAGACATGAAGTCACACAGTACACAGTACCAGACGTTCTGGGTTGCAATACACAGCAAGAACCAGCAGGTGTCTCCCTTCCCTGCTAAAGGCAGAACTGCATTTTCTTCACAAATAGCTGCACTGTGTTTCTTTAAGCCTTTACAAGCTCTACAAATCCTCAGCTGCTGCTTCCTAACAGGGTGCACTCAAACCAACACTGTCAGTCTGACCTTGTGGTTATTGATTAACTATTTCCCCATTCCCTGCCATCTTTCACACCCCCGGCACTGAACACAGAGCTGGAACTCAGCCCACTCTACACTGTAGCAGGTTTTTTTCCATTTAAACATGTGTAAGGTTGATTTTTAGACACAGAGCACTACCTTGTTAGGAGAAAAACATTAGTATCAAAGTGTCATGACACTGACAACTCAACATGTTGTTCTCATGACATTTTCCTGCTGCTATAACAAAGATTCCTGTTGTCTTCTTCTCTGTTATATATAAATATTTGTTTTCAAGGTAGACAGCAACAGAACTGCTGCAAAGCAATGACCCACATACTTCAGTTTTTACAATAGTTAATTAAAATGAACCACAGCGTTTTTAACATGACATTGTGGTGAGAGCAGCACAACTGAAAAACATGATTACTGCAGTTTTTAAGTACAGGATTGCTGTCAGACCCCACTGTCATACTCTTACCCGCCCAAAAGCTGATATAACCTGAATTGCATCTTAGCCAACAGCCAATAGCTCAGGTTATTCAAGTAAAAGGAAGCACAACTTTTTTTTTCTAATAAATGAACAAACGGGGAAAAAAAAGCTGTGAGATGAAGCAAATCAAAGGATAAATCACAACAATGAATAATGCAAAGGCTAACTGACGAGTTTAAACAAACACAAATCAACTAACAAGAAACACTTGGGAACTGCTCACAAGTTTTACAAGAGAATCTGGTGCAATTATCTCTCTGTAATCAGAGTGTGACTGCATCACTGACTTCCTCATCTGAACTGACAGATAATTCTTACCTTCTTAAATGATATTTTATTGCTGCTATCATCTCTCATCTGGTGCACAGCAACAGCTTTTGTCTGCCTGTGTGCTAGAAAGCTCAACTGACCCTTAACAAAACAATCTTTTAAGACAGAAAAGACACGGGACTCCAATGTAGCAGCTATTGAGGCAGAAAGCTCAAGACGGCCGTGGTGGTGAAGCAATTCTCGTAGATTGATTCGGCCAGCTTATTTTCCTCGCAAGTACGTTTCACGCACCCAAACAAAGAAACTCCTCCAGACAAAAAAAAGTATGATAATTAAGAAAGATATGCCATTTGCTCTAGGGCACAGATCCTCGAATATAAATACACTCCCTTACAGGAGCAGCAGCTGTCTCGGAGGTTATTATCATGTCACTATTAAAGCACTCCGACTACTTATCAAGTCACTGTTACGTTTTTCCTCAATCATTTGTTAAGCACTGTCTAATTACAGTATGTCACTTAGGTTAGTAAATAATGGCACAATTGGGAGTGGTGTAAAAACTCTGCAAGCTTATTAAAAATAAAGAGAGGGAGAGAATCTGATGGCCTCTTCTGGAGTATTTGGCCAGTGAAGCCCATAAGGAGGGCTGGTCTGTGCCAGGCAGGCTTGTGTACAGATGTGGCTGACAGCTTGAGCACATTGATCTGACCCTAGACAATCTGCAACAGAGTCGGCTCCCGTTCACACAAACGCAGTGTGGCTCCGACCGAAAGATGTTTCCAAAAATGAAAATCACATAATTAAACGCTAAGGCAAATTATCCGCTTCTAACTAAAACGAGGCTATTGATCCATTTAATATTTTATAACCCATGCAGGGGTTTTTTTGCACAGCACTGGCTATGGAAAGAAAAACAGGAAAAGGATCAAGACGGCATTCGCAGAGAAGCAGCTTTTCCAAACCCACATGACAGTCTTCGTACTTCTCCGAACTGTCACCTTATGAATGGCTCAAGATGTAGGCAAAAGGTCCTCTTAATTAATAAATATTTTGGAAAAGGAAAGTTTTATTAAAGGGCTTTTTTAACTATAAGCTCTTAAATGGCTACAGCTGCAGTTTTTTTTTCCTGCCTGTTAAATGGCCAGGCACCAGGACAAAGCGTTATTTGTCATGCAAGGAAAGCAGGAGGATGGAAAAGTGTACTCTGCTGCTTTCCTTTGTTACTTTACAGAATGTGCAGAAATCCCCAGCAGGCTCTGGCACTGAATATATGTGTTGTGAGCCCCCCCCCACCCCCGGAACGCCCCCACCCCCTTACTACCCCCACCCCAATGCTGCCTTAACAGGCTCGGGAATGGATTTATTTTATTTAATGTGGTTTGGTCTACGACTCGGGCAGTCACCCCAAGCAGGAGACTCGTCTTTGCAGTCATGTGTTTTCATACAAGCCAATCGAGGGAGCCGAGCTGGTTTGGTCTCTTTTCCCTCCCTCGCCGTCTCTCGCGCTGGCTCTCACTCGCTCTCTCTTTTTTCTTTTCTCGTGACAGCTCGCATAAGCAAGCCTACCGAATATTCCTTGGGGACCCTCAGCTCGGTACACAGAAACCGTTCAGTCATCCGGCGCATCTGCAGCCAGGCTGGAGAAGCATGGGCAGCAGTGTGGGATGTAGAGCACTCAGTCCCCACGATAAAAATCATAGGGGTGGGATCAAGAGGAGGACAGAGCAATATCTCCTCTCTAACCAAGTGTAACATTTCACTAAGTCTCTAAGGCTGATCGCTGGGTGATAAAATGAGACAAAAGCAGATGGGCTGTCTCTTTCACCAGTGGTCCCCAAGCACCAGACAGCAGGCTAAATCCAGCAGCAACACAATATCACTCGAGTTCCTGCAACGTCTGAAAACCCAGACCAGTGCCAGAGAGGTCACACATGTGGTGGGGCTCCATGCTACTCTCCTAATTTCCTCCAGTGCAGCTAATCGCAGAAGGGCCAGAAAGTGTCCCAGGACTCCGAACAAGCATGTTTAGGAGCCTGTTAGAATATGCCCTCATAACAAGGTTTATTCAAAATATTGTACAATGCACCAGCTCAGGATTGCGAAACTGAGAGACTGCCAACAGCCTTACCTATTGGCTTTAGGACTTGGAACTGCTGTGTGTTTCTGTTTTTGGCCAAACAGATGCAGTCCTTCATAATGAATGCCTTCCTGTTCATGAGTACGTGGACTGAAAGAGGCAGCTGAACAAAGACTGTGTTGAACTGTAATTCAGTGTGAAAACCTCTACATTCCAATAACAAGGATATCAACATATATAATTGAAACCACAGGATAAACGTATTTAGGTATGAAGAATCCCATTCACCTTGTTGTGTAATGAATGAAAATCGGTAATTATCTGCAGATGAGGTGCATTTCTAAAAACAGGCTCAGTGTAGTTTGGCTTCAGCCCAGAATTATTTTTCTGTTATCACTAGATTTACTGAGCTATTTTTTTCTCATTTAAATAAAACCATGTGGGTCAAAAACAAAAAAAGATAGTTACTTGTTTTACTTTCACAATAATATTGATCAACAATACTTATCTGTATCCTTAAAAGCAGAGGTGTTTGTAGTATCCAAGGCTTTTATTTAGTATTTTGTTCAATCAAATAATAGATGTGTCTAGTTACAATAATGGGTCTTCATTTTGAGGACCCAAGAACTTATTTTTCCTCTCAGTTTGTTCAGGAACCTCACTCTATCAAATTACTAACAGAGCTTAACATCAAAAGCTGCGATGCACTTTATTACTCTGTGCTAACTGTGCTAACAATACTACCCTCCCGCCTCCAGGCTCCAGGCATCTGGCTTGCCCAGAACATTCCACAGCAAAATATCTGCTCGGGAGAGTGCAGAAAGGCAGGGGTTTTTGTCATCTTAAGGAGAAGAAAATTAAAAAAAACTTCAACTTCCCCCCCCCTTCCTAGTCCCTGTTTGAGCCTGGTGCTGCTGGTGGTTGATTCTGCAGCTCGTTCAGATAACATGCGTTCTCTGTTTTTGTTCTCCTGGTCTTCCAGTTTATTATGCATTCAGCTCATGTGTCCTCCTGCGAGTGGCTGTTCATTTTCCACATACCACGCTTAATCCTGCCAGCTAAACTTTGAAATAGCAGGAGCTGCTGCTGCCCAAGAGAAGCCATTATGAGGTCAGGGAGAAAAAGAGACTGATAGAGCTTGGGGGAGGAGTGACAGGCAAACAGTAAGATACATGGGAAGGAATTCAAAAAGGTTGAAAATGGAATAAAAGTGCGAGTGTGTGTACGAGAGAGAGAGAGTATCAGTAGGCATGTGTCTGTGTGTGCGTGCATGAGGACTGAGGGTGGGTTGAACAGAAGGTTGTCTGCATCAACATTTTTTCAGCCGTTGTGCATAACTGACCTTTGGCTCTTTCTAACCTTGCCTTGTAGTGGAGGGCAGCGCAGGCAGATGTAGAAAGGCTCACACCCAACACAAGCTGGACAGCCGTGTGCTTGGGGAGTGGTCAGGAAGCATGTCACCCTTTCTAAATTTGTATGGCCAATGTCAAAAGACACGGGGGAAAAAAGTGTTACACTGTTGCGAGTGTAGTTGGCAAAAATGACACAACTTATACATACAGTACATCTAGAAAGAAGGGTATTTAGGCTTTTATGTCACTGCTTTTCAAAAACAAAATCTTCACACAAAAAAACACAGAAATCTCCAGATATAGCAATTCTTTAACAAAACATCAGTGATTCCTGTTATCTACAAGTACATCCATTACAGGCTTAACAACTTGAAATAAATTACTTTTGTGTGCTTGCCATCAAATAGCATTTAACTGCTGTTAAGTGCTCTGTGGCTGTTGCCATGTGTGTGCGCTTGCATTAGGATTTTCTTATCATAACTAGAGAAGAACCTAAAAATCAGCGAATACTTGAAGGACAATCCTCTCCTTTGGAAGATCATTCAGTTAAAAACAACAAAGAAGGGTGCTCTGAACAAATTTCTCTTTATCTGTGACAAAGTTCAATGTCCATCACTAAATGCGAGAAGGGAGGATTTGTCAGGGGTGTCCTGCGCACTTGGCCATGTACCAAATCTGCAGATCTGCAGGAGAAACATCTTCTTCACCATGAGACGTTCCTGTGGAAACTGCTGATGGTGAGAGGGATTCTAGTTTAATCAATAGGCAACATACACGGTTGAAAATCTCCTTTACCAAGAGATGGGGGACATACACAACCTTTTCAGAAGCACAGGGGAACAGAAGGGCCACATCCTTTCCCTCCAGCACTTTATCAGAAGGAATGCACTTTTCTAATTTGCTTGAAATTGGCTGCCACATTTTGATTGTCCTCCTGTCCTTGAATCTCAGAGGCTTTCTGTGCGCCAATGACTGGGGTTAAGAAAACCAGTCAGTACTAGCAAGCACTGACTTCAAAACTCCCCTTCTTAGAGAAAGTTAATTACACTTACAGTGTATATAGCACTTTTGTGGACACTCCACTCAAAGCTCTTTACAGGTAATGGGGACTCCCCTCCACCACCACCAATGTGCCCCACCTGGATGATGCAACGGCAGCCATAGTGCGCCAGAACGCTCCCCATACATCAGCTCTCAAGGGAGGAGCACAGAGTAATGAAGCCGGTTAATAGATGGGGATTATTAGGAAGCCATGATTGGTAAGGGCCAATGGGAAATTTGGCCAGGACGCTAGGGTTACACCACTACTCTTTTCAAGAAACGCCCTAGGATTTTAATGATCACAGAATCAGGACCTCGGTTTTATGTCTCATCCGAAAGACGGCGCTTTATTACAGTATAGTCACTATACTGGGGCATTAGGACCCACATAGGCCGCAGGGTGAACGGCCCGACTAACCCCTCTTCCAGTAGCAACGTTAGTTTTTCCCAGGCTCATACCTGCTGAGCTTCAGTTGGTTGTCAGTTGTGAGTTGCAGGGTGATATGGCTTCTGGCTATGGCTATTTTTTTCGCCCTAAGAAATAAACACCTGTAATAAATCTGGCTTGATTTAAAAAATATATTTTTCCTAAACTTACAGGAACCTACAGGATTTTGGGGCACAATATTTCTAATAATTTTTAGAATTTAATTCACTGATTGAAATTCTTGCAATAAGAATCAATCTTCTGCTCTCCAAAAATATTATAAAGCAATGTTGCAAATTCAGGTCAAACAATTTGAATGGACAGAAATGATTCCCTCTAATACGGACTAATATGTTTCATAGCAGTCTGTCTTATTTTATATAATCTTGCAAACCTAAAAATAGCTGATGATGAATACTGTAAGTTCTGGTTGTGTTTTGCCACTATGCACAGATTTACTGTGTTACGTAAGTCAAAACTGCATCTGTCATATGCCAAATTAAAAAAATAAACACACAGAACATACACTTGGTAGGCTATGTACTCCCTGTAATAAAGTCAAAATACTTCATTTAATTCCACACATCATTATAAAAACAATCAGAACTATGTAGTAAGACTAAAGTCATAAAGTAAGGATGCCTAAAAAAACATAATGAAGGTTAGAATACCACCCTTGTCTGGATACAGCGTTAACACCCACTTTTTTGTGTGGAGGTGAATGTTTATCAACTGTGTTAGAAGCTGCGTGGCTAATAAATGACCAGACTGGGCTGACCGGTCAGTGTAACTCTAAGCTTACAGGCACACCTCCAGATAAACTGTGAGCAGACTTACAGGAGCAGTGACTGCTGAATAGGTAAGCTGAGAAATTCCATGTCCTACTGTTTCAGTAAGTGAAACTGCTGAACCATCAGCTATTACACACTTCCACAGGTCATGAATCTTACCCTGCACCTTAGCGGGGCAGTGTGCATGATGACTCTCCGGACAAAGCCCGCCCTCCTGTACAAATCTGCTGTACATTGCAGCTAGCCCACACAGCACATGTCCGGACAAGTGACGTATTATAGACGCAGCTTTCATGTCAGAAGGGGCCAGCCTCTGATGTGAAAACTTATTCAATTTAATCTTAAGATTCTTTTAGCGGGGTGGAGGAGTGGTTAGGGCTCTGGATTTGTAACCGGAGAGCCGTGGGTTCAGATCCCTAGTGGGGCTCATGCTGTACTCATAAGCATGATGCTTCACTCAGAAATGTCCTGCTCCAGTACATACCCTCACGTAGAGATGGGTACAAGTGTAAATTAGGTCGGATAAAAGCTTCATCCAAATATTTCATTCTTCGCTAGTTTTTTTTGGGGGGTGGGGTTCATTCAAGAAAGTGATGCTCACATCCCTTAGCCGATACAGAATAAACAGGGGTTCGGGATCAATGAGTTAATTCAGACAATGAAAATGATCAAACCGGAATAAGACTGATCTTCAAAAGAAAATCTGAGTGAAGTCTGCATGGTGTTTATGCTTCATGCGTATTATAACATCATATCAGGCAATTTATACCATTCACGTTCCAGAAACGGATTTCTGTTTCAGATGTCTTGTTCTGCTTCTATAAATATACTAGTTGCATTTAAAAAAAAAGTCCAGAATCAGTCATTTGACCAAACTGTCACGGGAGCGATTTGAGGTGAAGACATGCAGAATTCAGGAAGACTGATGTCTCGGCTTTCCTTTTGTACCCAATAGTTGCTACATTTTTACATGACACAACGCCAACATTTTGAATTTGACTACAACTTGACAACATGAATGGAGGTTGTCTGTAATATGTCATGGCTTTCAACATTGCTGCGTGTGTCCAAAGTGCTTGTGAGCTAATTGCTAAAATCCACTATCGTGTGCAAATGTGAAAGCAAATCATCTGGAAAGCAGGGATAATCTGTATTTTCCAGTTTTCAGATGGAATTATGAAACCCTTTATACTTAATTCTACTATCTAAAATCCAAACAAACCATATCCTAGAACATCTAGGGATTCAAGGCCAATTCTGATTTTTATACAAATCTTCATTTTCAACTTTAACATTCAGCAGAATCTAAGTGTACACTAATGAGATTAGTCAATAATGGATTGAAAGTAACCTCACACTTAACACATGGTCCACTAGCTGTGTGAGCCTGCTGCGTCAGCTCCACAGCCCCCACTGCTCAATAAGGAGACGCACTGTCAAAGAGCAGCTGCAAAAGAGCACAAGACAAATGCAGGAACTTGAGCATTGGGCTTTTAATGCAGCTCAAACAACTAAAATCTCAACCATCACAACAGTACATGCTAGTATGCACTTAACAAGTGGGTCAATATTAACATGCAAGAAGTCATTTGATCTTTGGCTGCTTCTTAATAATGGTTATGTTGTCACCTCTGCAGTTTACTGGCAATTACGTACATTACTGCACAGTAAGGCTCAAAAAAAGGTAACAATGTATAAATATATATTTAAAGCATCTGAGTGCATTTTACCTAACCAAAATGTTCTTAGAAAAAATGTCATAAAGAAACAGTGGAACTGCAATGAAACCTAAAAAAAAGTCCATTAGACTGAATGACATGAATTAGGGATTTTCCTTTGCTTTTAATTTACAGTTTTGGTTTGGCACAAAATGGTTTTTGTGCAGACATCCCCCAAAATTAAGCCGCGGCACCTTTGCAGGGGGACCTTTTATTCCAGTCTTTGATCTGGGAAGGAAAACGAAAATCAAAAACATTTTCCGATCAATACTTGACTCGCTGCGTTTGTGGCGAGTGATATCAAACATGTCGCCTTTGCGAAGGGAAAAGAAATCAAAGCAAACAGAGTCACGCCGAAGTGTCTGCGGATGGTGAAGAAAAACAAGTGCCCAAGACTACACAGAGGCACGACCACACAGCTCTCCAGCTGAATCAATCCAGCAGACTGCAGCTCATCCCTGTGGATTAAGATTTAAATTGGAGCCGATCTAGTCTGTCACCGAAATGGACAATGCATCCTTCATGCTGTAAGCGAGGAACTACCATTTTTTTCCCAGGATAGCTAGAGCTACCTTCCAAACTCGCCCACAAAAAAACAAAGAAGAAGCCAAGACAGCGCAGTGTGGGTTATTCTTGCGATAGGCTGTGATTTAAGCAAGTGTACATAAACGAAGTGACCCTGAGAGGCAGGAAGAAATAGACAACTGTCATTAATCACACTCAGGTGTCCAAAACATTGTCAGTACCCCCTCCCCCATGTACACAAACGCATAAGGCAAACAAATTCACAAATTCCCTGAGCAAGATGAAAAAAATGGAGATCTTGTAATTACTTGTGATGTGCACTTTTTTTTTTGCTGAAACGGTTATGCTTCTATTAAAATAAAGAGCAATTGCACCGTGTTCTCCAGCTGGCTTTGTTACGGTTTCAATCACGCTGTCTGTGCAGCAGAGTTACTGGAGTATTGTAAAGGTTGACCTTTGGTAATTTGTTTTATCCTCACAGACACCAACATGGTGCAATCTAGCAGGTAAACCAATTACAATTTGACATGAATCACCATGACGAAAAGCCTCCCAAGACTGCAATTTCCCTATTATTAGCAATGTGCCTGATTTCCCTTTTAGAAAGGCACCTTGTCCCTGACTCCCAGCATGTCAGTACAAGTGCTTATCATTAGCCGAATGACTGATTTACCTGCACTGTACCACACTTAATGCTGTTCTTTCCCTTCTCCCTCCCGTACTGTGACTGCTTCTTTTCTTTTTCTTGTTGTTTTTTTCCAAGAGGATATCATTTCCAGCGAAGGTCTGCAGATAAACTCCAGCTAAAGCCTCCTAATCTGATAACAGATGACACGGGTGACTGAAAGCATCATGCGAGCACATAAACGAACAAAAATTATAGACTGTGTATAAACTGTACCTTTGCTGCAAGCAGAAAACTCTACATTCCACTGAGTATCCTACAGGACTCTTAACACTGTGCTGTCCTTCATTTTATCCACAAAGACCATTCTTTCTTTCTCTTTTGCACACAACCATAAAAAAGAACGGGTGAAAAATTCTGTTATTTTCCCAATACAGTCCCACAACCCCTTTATTTAAAAACAACAGCTTGTTTAGCATTCATTACAAATACTCCAGGGTAGTGTTCGTACTCCTGTCTTCAAACTACAATTTAATGGATGCTTGAAGCTACATACACAAACCAGCATGCCCTTTTCTCATTCTTTCAAATAATACAGACTGTCAGGCACTGTCTCTATAACTAGGCTAGTGATATCATTATTATACTGTATCGTCCTGATAAGAAATAAATTATGTATTGTTATTGATTGGTATATGCCTTCCCAAAGGAAAATAATTCAGTGAAAAATCAAAAACAAAACAATTCTACTTGTTACATGCTCGTATCATCACCTAATATCTTTGAAAAGGAATTACTCTGCAGAAAAAGCAGTTTTAGATTCAGTAAGTAGCCATTTTTACTGTCTGGCTTAGAAGGTACTTTGTTCATCTACCCTATTCTCTGGCCTAAAACCAGCCTACGGCCTCAGATGGCTGTCACCATGGCAACTGTGTTCATTCAGTACTTGCAAATAATGAAGACAATGTGTTTTCCATTTAGATGAGTTTTTAGAGCAAGAGATATAGAGAGTCCATCTTAACAACTCTTTCATTATAGGCAAAATAAAAACCTGTTTTTTTCCCTTCCTGAAATAGGAGAGTAAGCCTGGCACCTTCAACAAAAATTAAAGTTAAAAAAATGAATTTGAGGTGAGTCCGAAGTCAATATTTTCTCAAAAATATGGCCAGTCCTCAGAAGAGAAACAGAGAAATTTAGAAGTCTTAGATCAAGTCAAGAATTTTCACAAAGTGTTGCTCCAAAAAAAGTCAAACCACAGAGCCCTTCACTGTTCTCAGGAAAATAAGGATGTGTCATTTCTGTAAATGTTTAGTGCAAGTTCTTTCTTTTTCATTGCAGACCTTCTACTGACACTTACTGGAGTGCGTGAGAGACACAAAACAACCTAATATTGCATTCAAAAGTGCAAACAACACATAAAATTTTGTCTTATATATAGACCTACATTTTATTAAGAACATAAATGAGACAGACTCTGACCAGGAGTAGTCATTGCTACGAAGATGCAAATTTACAATCAACAAACCAAGGCACATAAGGAAGGAAAATGTTTTGAGTCTGTAATGGCAAAAGACAAACGGATCTAGATCGATATTCCAAAAATAAATCATAAAGCAAATTTAAAACAGCACAACTAGTGTCTGGCATTTCTAAATTCAGAAACATGATTAGGCATGGCAATTGTTTTTTGTCAAAGTAGAATTAAATAAATCTTTGCACATGTTTTTCAGTAAGCCATCTGTATACTGCTGCTGAATGAAACAAGGTGTTGTGACAGTCGCATCCACTCTTAAACTTTGTTTATTTTAGATCAAAGGTTGACTTTGTTCTGTACATAAATCTACAAAGAGTTTCAGCGTTTTAATGAAAAAATTTCTAAGTTCCAAAGCACCTATTATGTACAGTATACGTTTAAAATCTACATACTGACTTCTACTCTAAACTATAGCTCCTTAGTAATTCTAAAATGAAAACATATTATAGTTTATATCTAGTAATAACGTGCTACTAAATGCAACCAAAAGGCTCCCTCTTCTAATAAAAGTTGCAGTTCACATAAATTCACAACAAGCTCCTACATTGGAAAGCCAAATGAAGGCCCCACCAAAAACCAGGGAGAAAATGGAAACTGTTTTCTGTGTTTACAGTGGAAACAGTGAGTCTGGGAGAATCTCTTCAAGTCTCTTTTCCACTGTTTATACAGAGCAGCAAGGACCAGCACTTCCTGAAAGGAAAGCCAGCTTTCCAGGCTGAAATGAAATCCAAGTTTTACAAATCTGCAGACAGGAAACATTGTGTTTTCAATTTTCATTTTCCACTCCTAGCCCAGTAAACACACTCAGGTCACTTTTCTTTAGGAGGGGAAAACTAGTCTTTCCTACCTTCTCCCTCAATTAAATGTTGTGCAAACCTAACTAGTTTTCTTGTCATGCAGTGTAATGTAAAATTAGCCACATTTACATGTCAAGACCAATTTTCTCCTAGGAAACTCAATAAGAAAATCAATTCTTTGACGTCTTAGCTTTTAAAATCCCAGCTTGCTCAAGTTTTGGTCACACTACCACCAGCACAGTTTAAAAAGCAAAAAATTGGAATCATCATGTCTCTGTTTTATGTAGATTACAAGTGAATTCACAGAGACAAGATTTAGTCAACAAAGAAGAGGCAAGTATTTTCCCAACTACAAATCAGAAACTTTTCGAGTCAATTTTTAGACAGCAAACAGTATAGTCTGATTATCTTCCAGGAACCTGGATCCCTAACAGCTTAAACAACAAACACAATGAAAGATTCACAGCAAGACAAGTTCTGAAACACAGCATTTCATATACCGTTAAATGCTCCGTGTCATATCAGGACCAGTATTGTTGTGAACATGAAACCACATGGAAAACACAGAAACCTACAATGCTGGCAAAAACCCTACACCCTTCACACAGTATCTGTTGTACAAATTAAGTTCAGCAAAGCTCCCAGATTCATTTGGTGTACTTAACTAAGGTCCTGGGTATAGAATAGAATTAATCAAAATCAATATTCAGTCCACTGGGTTGTTGTATCAAGGAAAGCTGTTGTGTCCTTGCCTCTTAGAACCTGTTCATTTGTCCCAGCAGTCTTACAGCTGAGAGACACAGAATGTCTGTCCTGTCATTACCTTAACTTCCAGACTAAATAAATACATTATGCCTTCTGCAAACACAGAAAGTTTAGCATTCATTACAAATACTCCAGGGGAGTGAAAAGGTTTCCATTTCAGCACAAATTTGGCCTTTTCAAACAAATACCTGGTAAAAATTATAAAAAAAACTTAAGATAAAAGACTTCCCCCTGACTGAAAATATTATCAACTATACTACAGGCAACAACAAAGAGATACAAAATTATCTAAAACTGATACTGGAAAGTAAAAGACCTCATTTATTATGATGAATGATTTGGGTAATTAACATTCAGTTCAGTACCCTACACATATATTGAAAGGACGTCTGTAACCGATTCAAAAAGAGCATGGATTAGACTGTACCAGTTTCAAACCAGAAAGTATCACCCTCTGTATTTAGAACTTCAGATATGCATTATGTAAACTATTGCAGGGTAAAATTATACATATACACACAACGTATCAAACACGTGATTCTTTCAAAAAATGAAAATGAAAGCTTTACAACATTACACATCACAACAAAATCACTATAAATCTTTCACATTAACATATCTTCCCTATCCCTATAGTGTATCCCTATAGTATAGTATTTCTATCCCTATAGTGTATCTCTATGGTATATCCCTTCCACCCAAAAATAACACAAATATATTGGACCCAAAGCAGTTAAAGACCTCAGGAACCCCACATATTTAGTTATATATATTAACAGTATTAAGTATCATGTTTAAATCTGGGTTTTTTATTTAAAATATTATCCTTAAACAGGTAAATTTGAGTAACTCTGGTATTAAAATAAGAACCCTAGTAAAGATGCCTTGGAAGGACAGAGGAGCAGCACGTTACAAAGTTATTGTCCCATTTTGTTTTAAGTCCAACGTGTTTGACCAAAACTGCTGGCTTTTAATAGCACCTAAAAACATTAAGCGTCTGTGAGTGCAAAGAACTTTTTTTTTAAATGGCTGGCGGGGCTAAGTGCACATGTAAATGACAACATGAGACTGAATAAAATATTATAAAAGATTAAGAAGAAGGTGTCTATGGTGTCCACTGACTGCCTTGCAGAGACCACCAGGTGAGACCAATTCATCACTCACGGGCTACAAGCTGTCTGACAGGCCACTGCATCAAGCAGGGATACCCCTTTGTGTGAGGAAACGCTTCAAGATCAGATGAGATCAGGCCCATTGGAGGAGATACGTCTGTACGAACAGAACCTGCTCGGCTGTGACAGGCAAAGCCAAATTATTCCTCCTATTTCAATAGGGCCCCCCCCCCAAAAAAGCTTGCCACTCAATAGGAAAATGGATTTGTTTTGTTTTAAAAAATTTACATCTGCAATTGCACATCTTGCAAACAACGAGAACTCAGGATCAGCTTCTTATTATGAACAATTCAAAACCAGCCAGAAAGCTATAATGCTTTAATGCTAATAAATTAGGATGCGCTGTTTTTAAGGGTATAATGATTTGCTGATGTCATTACAAAGCATGCGAAGAAAAAACACAGGGTTGTGGTGTGACTGCTGCAGCACAGCACACTATGAAAAGGTGTTCACTGCCAACTTGATTTATATTATGAAATGATTAATGGTGGAATAACGCACTGTTCAAAGAATGCAGATCTGACTGGGTGAAATTCTGTTCATGCCAATTTCAATTTGTTTTTTTTCCCCTTTGTTTTCAAGTTCGCATCCAGTGGAGATTTTTCTGGTATCACAAGAAAATTCCTTTATCATTATATATGTTACCATGGCAAGGAAACAAATCGTGCAAATATTTTTCCAGCAACCATAAAAGAGCAGATCTATACTAAAGAGAAGGGAGTTTTTACCCAATTTTCTAAGGGACGTGACAGATTTCATATTTAAACATGGTATGAACTCCTGAAAAATATTTTTTGAAAACAAGCTATTGCAAAGCACTCTTATCTGCATAATCAGATCTCTGTTGGGAGATTCAGACTGAGATTGCAATGCTTTGGTAAGAGGACTCAGTTAATTTTTTCTTGTAACACCCTAACGGCTTTATTGTTTCAGCCCTATTCGGCTTCCAACAGCTATTATCATATAAACACCTGTGTTATCAAAGCACTGCAAACAATTTCCTGCACAATTTAACAAAAGATGAAACTGACGATTCTGTTTGGGGTGTGCATTTCTGCTACTACACTGCCAAACAAGGTAGCCTCACACCTTTTACAGAGTAGTGTGTGTAAATACACACTTAACCACAATCTACTCTTTTCAATCACTCTTCACTTTATGAAGACCTGGACAAATGTGCTCAGCAAAGAAGAATAACACTCCGACTAAAGCAAACAATTGTGGACTAAAAGATAATGTATTGGAGTTCCTGTACAGCAATATTCTTGTTTTTCGTGCTCTGTACCAAATCCCTGTTGAGGGGGAAACTAAAAGCAGGCACACTTGCAAAACTCTGAGAGTCTGATATTACCCTGCTGAGTCGAGCTGAGCTGGTCCACAGTCCCTATTCTTGAGGCCATATTTCTATTAAAACTTGGCAGGGAACTGGACAGGAAAGCTGCAGAGGAGGCGGCTGACACTTCCTGCAGCTTTGCATAAGGTAACCTTCGTGACTGATACGGCAGTCCTCATTAGGACAACTGACCTAGGAAAAAACGCAGATGCATCAGCAGTATTTCTCATCTCTGACCCTTTTCATCTTTTACAGATCATAAATAACTGAAGCCAAGGAGCCGAAGACCGAAAAGGAGATTGCTGAAGACGGGCCTGAGCGACCCATTCGACCAAGAGTTTATTCCGCACAGCTCAGTCTGAAAGAAAGCATGGCGCGTGACATTAGCCAAAAGCTTACAAAATACAATGTTAATGACCATACTCATGGTCATTTTCCTTTTAACTCAAAGGAAAAAGTTTCATACATTCACGTAAACAAAAATCCTGCACGTTGCTTTAGCGAGGGTCATTTTACAGTATGACAATCCGAACATTAACTCAAGTTAAAGATGCACTTTATACAATGTGCATCTAAGCAACATTTTGTAAAATACAATTTTTAAACCCATGTTCACCCTAACATCTTACAGAATATCATTTTGTCACACACAGTCAGAACAGAACACACTCGTTTTGTCTATATAAAGAAAGGCTAAAAAACATGGATCTCCATCTCAGATCTTGCTCCTAAATCTGAACATTCTCACTAAGTGTGTATTATCTAACACTACAGCAGCATGAAGTTAAAACATAACATTTCAAAAACAGAAAACACATCAGTGTGGCAGCTAATCACCAGAAACGAAGTGTCAAAGCTTGAGAAATACCGCTTGGGGAGTTCAGGTACAGAATTCCTTCTACATACATCCCAGCAGCAGTCAGAAATTCACTGCAGAGAAGGCAAAGCTGTTGGAATGCCTTTTAATTTACTGACAAAAAAAAGTCTAGGAAAAAAAAACATTGATCTTGCACACTTCACATTCTCTATTAGAAAGAAACGGATCAATACATTGAATGTACCACAGCAAAAGAATAGCGCTTGGACTGCATTATCTAGAGGTGACATACGGTTTGTCTGGTAATTATTCTCTAATTTATTTTTTTATTATTTTCTGCAGTATCTATAATAAGAGTTAAATGGTATAATTTATATTGCTATAAAAGTATTAAATAAATCGACAGGCTGAGCATGGCCAGAATTCACAGGAATCAATGAGCCATGGTTAGTGTAGTAAATACACTCCTGCTGAAGACTCGAGGGTCAACCAGAGAGTGTCAGAGCTCCTCAACCCTGATGACCAACACCAGTGAATAATGAAGCCCAGTCAGAAATCAGTGACTCCATCTATTTACAGCGTCTTAATAAAAAGCTCTGTAGCCAGCACTGCGAAATTCTATGTAAACAGGCCAAATCGCAACCTTCTTCCAAGCTAAAACCCCGACTTCCGCACTAACAGGAAAGGAATCGGAGACTGTTTATGAAGCGGCAAACATTATTGGCATGTTCAATTTTCAGTCATTTTTTTCCACTATTAAAAACTGCAAATTGTCTTTTGCTATAATGCAATCATCAAGTCTCTTCAACACTGATTGAGTGGTTTAATGGGAAAAGAGCAAAGTTGAACTACATCTTTACCCTGACTGGATTATTTGGTTGTACAGAGACCAAAACACAGTGCAGGTTGTGGAAAACCAGCAGCTGGTTGGGGTCACAGTTACTTGCTTTAAAAATGACACAGTTCACAATGTCCGTCTTCCTGGGTTAAATCCCAAAGAAATTGAGATTTCACATGTGACTTTTTTGTCCATTATTTAAAGATTGAGCATTCTTAATCTTTTATGCGCTTCAGTGCTTCAGATATATACTGAATACAGTATGAAGCGCATCTCCAAGAATCTGAAAGCACATGTACAATTTTACACTGTAATGGGTTTTCTGTTTTGTGAAATAGGATATTAACTCATACATCACATTTGAATATACGCCACCAGAAAGCAAACTATACCCATCTTATCGTTGGTTGGCTTACATTCACAAAAGTCACAAAAGTTTTTTATCCTTTTTTATGGGGTTAACGTTTACTAGAAAATGAACAGTTCCTGAATCTGAATTCAAGTGTCTGAATTCACATTAGAGAGGCTACTTTTGTTAAGTTTGTTGCACTGGCTATATTGTAGTTCAGGTGGGTAGCTGCGTCAGAATGCGTAGGCTGAAAAATGAACAAGTAATAGGTTTATTCCATGCTGAAAAGAGAAGAAAGAAAACACGTTTTGGCCATGGAGCCTGAAGATATATTGTGACTAGTATGGAGGTTCTTGTCAAAACATACCAATTCAAGTTAGTGTCAACTTTATGACTGGGCATGTGTTTTGTTAAATCATAACCTCTTCATGGGTTACTCTTCACTCTCAAGCCTTAACATTTTATAAAATTGCATCCTGTATAAATAATAGACACTATAGCTCATTCAATGTCTCCTTTACAAATCGTCCACACTCTTGGGATTCAGAGCTGATCTAGACATATGGAACCATTCAAAGTCCCTGCATGCTGACCAATGAGAACTTCTGGAAATTACGGTCATCAAGACCTCAGGAAATAGAAATGGCAAAATAATTAAAAGCAGCCCAACAAGCTCCCATTACTAAATGCCTGCAGCTTTTCACACCTCTTCCTTCTTGCTCCACACAGGTAGAAGGACCTCTAACAAGCTTCCTGGGATGCCAAGCAAAGTCCTGGAAATCAATATTGATCTCTTAGAAAAAATCCATCCATCCATAATGATAAAGCCAAATCATTATGGCAACCCAAAGCCGAACCTGGATTGGACACCAGTACACTTCGCATACACGAACACTGGGGCGATTTAGAGACACCAATTAACCACTGAGCAGGTGCTTGGAAGGTAGATGAAAAAACAGAATCTAGCGTGCGCACGGACAAAAGGAGAACAAAAGGAGAACATGCAAGCTCCACACAGAATGTGCCCCCAGAGCCCTGTGCTTGCAGCACTTTCTGTGACTCTGTGACCCCAGCTTTACAAAAAACAGTTCTGTGAAAAGGGAGTTGGTTTGTGGCGGGACGACGGATATTGTGCATATCCAGGGCCTGCAGGCCTGGGCAGCATCAGGGACCAAAACCAAAACTCTGTTTCCCATCAGTATAAAAGGTGACATGTGGTCTAAAAATCATGTCTGGGGAGTCACACACCCATGCAAACCTATTCCAATTGTGCAAAATAAAAGCTTCTGCTCTTTATCAAGCCAGATTTTATTGCACATATGCCATGGTTAGAAAAACATTCAATTTAGAGCTTTTACCTTATTGATCCGCTTTTCCCCTTTAATTTGGTTTAATGTGTGACTGCTGCATAAATTCATCAGCACCAGCAACCTCTATCCATGATACCCTAACAGTCCGTTCTGCTAGCCTTGTCAGACATATGTTATGGGCTCCAAAGGAAGGCCAATTGAAGTTTACAGGGGAAAGTAAGGGTTGTGTTTTTACACCTCTTTAATAAGCTGTCTGATCTTTTATTAAAAGATGAACAGATTTAAAGGGGGAGGAGGCAGTGACAGAAGCACATGTTTTCAGTTCAAGCGATACATTAGGAGACAAGACATCCTGGCTTAGTGTTCATTTTGAAATGGTGCGATTCTGGATGTCAGCTCAGCAATCGAGCCGCAGAAAGAACAAAGGCACTCAGAAGGAGGCTTGTAATGATCTAAGGGCCTGTACAATGTCTTGAGGAATTCTTCAGCTCGCCAGGCATAAAGGCAGGCCCTTGAACAGTGCTGTTGAAAGGAGGTTAGCAGAAGTAATCTGTCTTGTGGAAAAAAGGGAAAACTAGCCAGATTAAACTGAGAGGCTGCAGAAGGGAAGCAGTTCTTACATTACAGCATCTGTGAGACTTCTTGATTCCTTCCCTGTCTTCTCACACAGAACAAGGACTGGAAGGAAAGCTAAAAAACTGTCTGGGAAGAACCAAAAATCATTGAAACAAAAGCATTTTAAAAATGGATTCCCAATTAAAGCCAATATTGTAAATAATCAGGTGTAAAGAATATTGTTTGAAATACAATCCAGACATTAAGATGGACATTTCCATATGCATTAATGTTAAGATTGGTCGTTAAGATAAGCAGAACATTTTTACCAAATGCTCTCTAAAAAAAAAAAATTCTTACAAGCTTATAGCAAAATTAGCAATGTGTACAGCAAAAGGCAGAATGTTTTGTTCCCATTGTGTTAACAGCTTGCTCTTTGCGGTGAAGGACGGGAGAGGCATAAAACTGACATGACCTCATTACGCAAAATGAGCGCGTTCTTCATTAGACTGACTAGCCTGATAATTAAAAGGATCCGGAGAAAGGCAGAGGAGAGGCCTCTCCATTACTTCACATTGCAGGAATTTTCACCCACTAATGTCATCAAGGGTGAGCTCCTTGCAGCAGCGGCAGCGATGCAAACTATGGTAGAAAAAAAAAAGGCAGGCCTATCGATAAGTGTTTAATACTATCCTTGTTTCGTTTAATGCTTTTGCGAGGAGATGGTACCGCTAGTGCCAAGAGGGTAAAAATAGCATGTAAATGGAAGGTTAATCAATGCAGTGGCAACACATTAAAAGCTTAAAAAACAAGACTGAGAAACAAACAGTGTATCAGCTATTACACCTCATCCCTCATGCTGGGATAGACTCACTTCAGTAAATAAGTTAATTACGGGAGCAACTGAAACCACTGCAGGCTGAGTCCTTGCTGAACAGGTACCCTTTGTCAGCTCGGCATGGCCTGAATCTGTCGGCACTACTCGTTGGTGGTCAGGGAGCTCTCCCAGCATCGGCCTCCTTTCATTGTTAAAAACATCCATATAAAAACGGTATCAGTGGTATAAAATTGAGCCAACCTCAGCTTTGCCACACCATGTAATTAAACTCCCACATTGTATCTCAGAGGTCAGAGGGGCTAAATCTCAGAGGACCTCAGTCCATTTGCTGCAGACCGCTCTGAGTGTTCCTAGACTGGAGTACGAGGACAGAGGACCCTCGGTGGCACTGAGCAGCTGAGCTCAACAGTAAAAAAAAATCATCTTTAAGACAAAACAAGGGGGGGTGGGGGTGGAAGAAGTAGTTGAATTTAAAATGGCAAAGTTACTCTTCTGCAGTCTGGTCTGCAAAATCCAGGCTGGAAACCTTTCTGCCCACAACCACTTACCCAGCAGGGTCTACCCCATAGGGCGATTTTTAATAAAAGCTCTTCCAGCCAAATGTTAAAAAGGCATGCAAATGCTGCTGGCCCTTCTGTTTCGTATTTAGTGAACTGCCCAACTCTTCAGGGCAGATCACAGACGATAGACCAGACAGGAGGAGCTGGCTTCCTCTTGGAACAGATTTTTGTTAGAGCCAACGTAAGCACTTATTTTAAAGGCTGGCGTGATAATCAGAATAAGATTACATATTTACTGTGAAATGAAACCCAACTCACACCCTTACAGTGCTTTTAAAAGACCTCTTCCACCAATATTTGTGGATCTATTACATTATTATTAAAAATAATTTTCAAAAGCTTCAGGGTTATTTCCTTGACAGAATTCAGCCACATCTCTGTTCTGTATCATTTGTTTTTTTTAATGTTTTGAATGTTACAAAAGCTTCAACATACCAATACCTTATTTTTCTAAAAAGAAAACATTATATTTATACATGATCAAGCTGCCATGGCCCACAGTTCCCCACAAATGATCACAAATGTGAAGCCTGTCCATTAAGAAGAAGATGCACCCAGCCCACTGCTTCCTTCCCAGCTGCTTAGCCAGCTGAGCAATCAGGTCAGCGGGCTTCCCCGTGTTGTTGCTTTGGCAGAGTGCAGCCCACAGCTGGCCACAGCTGGCCACCAGTGATGTAAGCCTCCACAGGCTCTCTGCATGGAGTACACATCCCGGTGCATGTCGAATATAAATCTTCTAGCAGGAAATACTGAGATTCACTCGATAGAATATGAATGTTTCAAAAATGAAAAAATAAAATAAAATGGAAGCAAAAGGCATGACATTTGTCCTGACCACTTTCCTTTGTAAACGACAGAATCTTAAGGCTGGTGCTACAAGTGGTGCCAATGGACCAGTAAGTGGCGCTCTTCTGCCCGGACCCAAATCTACATATCAATGCCCCATTATGGTGAAAGACGACACTGTGTTGTAGGAGGTACTACCCTTCAGATGAGATGTTTAGCCAGGGTCCTGCAAAACCTGGTGTCCAAGATGAGTTCCACTCTGGCCTTGTACTACTGGGTCTTCTTGAGCTCTCCTTTAATGTATTTGCTGAAGTCGTTTCTCACTTTTCTACCTGATCTGCTGTTTAGTGGGAAAGCCGGCTCTTAACGGCTGCTGTGTGTTACCCAAGTGGGGCTGCACTTCTGTGGGGAATGAAGCAGATCTCACACATGTACAGCACCTTGGGATCCTTTGGAATGAAAATCACTATAGAAATGCAAGGAATTATTTTTATCATTTATAATGTGCGTGACGTTCTATTGTCCCTGTGCATCGCACAAAATTATTTTCCACCGGGCTGACCTGACTAAACGCCAGCCACAAAAAACTCCAGACGTCACTGGGCTAGGCTGGTTCCATTCAGTGGCTACAGAACAACAGAGTGAAACTGTAATATTACAGCGCAGGACACACCCAGCGGAACCAGGGTCAAACTACAGCTGCAAGAACAGACCTGTCTCACTTCACAGAAGAGTCAGCTCTCCCCCCTCGGGATCCTGGTGCCTGTAATCACCCTTCCCTTCAGACAATTCTCACAATTCGGCATTAAAAAAAAAAAAGCTTTCATCTTACAATCCAGAATTATTGGCTCTCCATCAAGCAATCGATCACAGAATCAACTATTTTCTATTTGAAAAGAAAACAAATTAAAACACTGGCTCTACAGCATGTTATGCGTTAAAAAGCATACCCCCCCCCCAAACATTCTAGTAGTTTAATCAAAACCGTGAAATGCATGTTAAGGGGAAAAAGAGACCGGGTGAATGAAGGGAGCTTAGGCGCCTTCTAGACACTGCAATTCAGAAAGCGTAAACAATCCAATGATTTGATTAACAGATCCATGGTTGCTTAAACATGCAGAGCAGCAGCATGCAGAACTGGCCAGCAGAGTCAGGATTTTTCACAGATCTGCTGTCAGGACTGTACTCTAACAGCGCGGGGCCATGGCAGCAGGTAATGGACATTTAGGTACTGTATTTAACTACCATCAGTTTCATTGTTTCCATGAAAAGCTTTTTGTGCTAATCGCTTCAATTTCCATCACAAAGTTGAAGTTTCAATGGCTTATTTACAACACAATGTGCTCTTTGCAGAATTTAATCTTGCCAAAAAATAACCACTAATTAGATGAAGGTAATAAACGCAATTTGCCAAATTACCTAAATAATGTTAGGTGCAAACAATTGGAAGGTTAATGTTCTTTATCAGGTAAGCATGATTCCTCGATTAAAAACATTAACTCAGACTACATCTCCTTTATGTCTAACATTCTCTAGGGACATCTTAGGTATTAACAGCAGATGCCCAATTTGAAGGTTAATTATTTTTCTTCAATAAAAAATGTGTATTATATTGTATTCATATCAGTGACAGATCAGGGTGCACCTAAGTAAGACTGCAATATGCACAATGGAAAAGAACTGAACTCCAAAGTTTACACTCTAAAGTAGCTAAACAAACAAAAAGAAATTTTAACAAGAAGGAAGATTTCCACAAAAAGCGTATGATTTTATTTGAATACTCCTATTCATAAGTTATTTCTTTAAAACTAATCACCAATAGGAGCCGGATTAAAGTTTAAATTATTTCATTTATTAAATTCTGCCAAAGAAATCCTCATCAGTACAATTACGGTATAAATATCTTGCTTCTGTGAAAACAGGAGGGCTGGTTAAAAAATAGTTTTCTGCAGTTTTGGTATAAACAAACAAAAACGAAATTAGGAGGACCACTTTTCAAAGACTCAGGAAGGAATGGCTGTGTGCTTGGTTACAGCTGGGGGGAAGGGCACAAAGCTGGGGGACTGTGTCAGTCGAATGCCCCTGCTGTGAACCCGCAGGATTTCCTTCCCAGATTCAACGGAGAGACAGCACACTCCACACGGCTCTACAGCACTGCTGTGGACACTCAGGACAGACTCACACTCACACGAGAGACAGCACACTCTCCACACGGGTCTACAGCACTGCTGTGGACACTCAGGACAGACTCACACTCACACGAGAGACAGCACACTCTCCACACGGGTCTACAGCACTGCTGTGGACACTCAGGACACACTCACACGAGAGACAGCACACTCTCCACACAGCTCTACAGCACTGCTGTGGACACTCAGGACAGACTCACACTCACACGAGAGACAGCACACTCTCCACACGGGTCTACAGCACTGCTGTGGACACTCAGGACAGACTCACACGAGAGGCAGCACACTCTCCACACAGCTCTACAGCACTGCTGTGGACACTCAGGACAGACTCACACTCACACGAGAGGCAGCACACTCTCCACACAGCTCTACAGCACTGCTGTGGACACTCAGGACAGACTCACACGAGAGACAGCACACTCTCCACACGGCTCTACAGCACTGCTGTGGACACTCAGGACAGACTCACACGAGAGACAGCACACTCTCCACACGGGTCTACAGCACTGCACACAGGACTAATGTTTTAACACGGCTCTAACCCTGAATGTATGACAACAGAATGAAAAGGATGTTTTCTTGGGAATGCACATCTTTAGATTAAAATAACACCACACTATAATGCAGTATGAATAAGCTTTTGTATATGAAATAGGTATCATGATCTTACAAAGTTATAAAGAATTGGTCGTGTAAGCACAGATTGTACCTGCTGTTGTATTATTACAAAAGCAGCAGATCTTACAATAACAACTCACCATCTGACATTTCTGAGCATTTCAAACAGGCATTCAATTGTTTCACGAAGGTTTTAGCTGTTGATCTAAAAGATTGCCATGGAAATATGCCATGGAAAAAATGGTCTGGTGGCTGGTTTGGGCAATTATTTGATTTTGAAACATGATAAGGGAGTGTTTGTTTTAGCTTGATCGCAGTACATTGTTGGCAAGTTTTATAATTTTTTTACCATTACGTTGGGGTGTGGATGGGTCATGGATTTGGAACATTTAGATGCACAGCTGATACCAATCATATATCACAGCCCAAGACTGACACAACCCGCTCTGACAGACAGAGGTTCTTATCTTATTTTAAAAACATTTCTTCCTGATCTTTCTGAACTACACTATATTGAAACAGTCTGTTTGGGAAAGCTGAAATCCTAATATTTAGATTTCGTTAGCTTTTTCTTAGCTGATCCAGCTCTCCACTCTTGTTTACTAAAGCACATTGCAAAAACCTTTAAAAAAAACTGCACAAAACTATTTCAGACTGTTCACATGCTTTAATTTTTTATGGCTTCAATAATCTGTGCGGAAGTTCGGAGGGCTTCTGTGCTTATCTTTATGTAACAGAAGGATGTCAGACATGAAAGAAGCTGCAGACTGATCATTAAATGTTTTGTTTGGTTCTGTTAAGAACAGCTCAGATGTTGCAATGAAGACAAGCCACAGAGGCAATTCTGATTTACATCTGTTGAGTGTGCATGTGTCTGCTCAAGCCCCTTTGGCAGCAGTGAGTGAGATCATGTCTTGCCTGGCTCAAAGCTGTGCATTGCTACGGCACTGGGTCAAACAGGACGTCATACGAAACAGTCTTCAAGGAGTCTTTTTAATTGATGGGGCAGCACATTTCAGCTATTAGCAGAAAGACATTAACAACAACTAAGAGACAACAGTGCTCTTCACCTCTGATTCCTGGAAGAGTGCCAGCTTTGAGGGGCATTTTCACCTAAGACAAGATATTCATTCTCCACTCAAAATTTAAGTTTCCTTTGCCGCCATAGGTATGGAGTTATTACATAGAAAAGTAAAGCTGTCCAATATTTATATGAGTAACACCACTACTGATGGCTCATCTCATCTGTGCAAGCATATAAACTGAATAATAACTGAAGCAAAAATCATGCAAAAAGAAACCGTAATATCTGTATCATAACGTCATCAATGTCTGGCTTAAGGTTAAACCCTGAGAACTGATACTACCTCAACATACTTGATGCACTGCATGAATCAACACACATTTTATCAGTTTCCAAGGAATCCAGATATCTATTAATGCTTCCTGCCCACCTCTCAGAAAAGAAAGGCCTTCCACACAAAATGAGCATTTCACTGCCCAAGCAAGGTTAAAGGTACAGTGATAGAAGGAAGCTTGATCAGGGAATTTCTGCCTGATAAGCCTGAGAAATACATTCACATTGCTTATCCTATCATCTGACCCTTGATCATTTTCACTCAAGCAGAATTACTCCCTGTGCAAGTGACCTTGCATTACACAATATCCCTTTCACCACCACCATCTCCCAGGGGACAGATCTTCTGCTAATTCTTGGATGAGGACAGTGGTAAAGGGTCAATGGTCAGGCTTATGGCCAGGGTGCGTCACAGTAGTCACTTTCTACAGTTCTTAAAAAATGGAATGTTTTAAATAGGGAAAAACTCAAGACACTTGGTTTGTTACATTTAGAGTAAAAACATCTTTTTAACATTTTTGTATTATGTGTGCAAACAAAAACTCAAGAGAAATGCATGGTTATATTTTTCTAGTAGTGGCTTTCTAACAGCCACAAAACCAGCATGGCACCAGAAAGTGAGATGAGACAACTTGTTGTCCTGACCTTGAAATGACAGCCACTTAAAAAAAGGGGAAAAAAAGCTGTTTTGGTATGGAAGAACTCCGATTATAGCTCTGTTCTAGGCCAGCGCACAATCACTGTACATGTTCCAAATCAATGACCTACTTTCTTCACACACACACTGGCACGTTAGCAAAGTCAGTTTTAACAGCTTAATGTTTAAACCTGTCTTAGACTGTTTTTTAAGCTTATTTACTTTTACCAATATATGTGCGCATATGTCATGCATGAATTTGTAAAGACAATAGAACTGCATTAGACATACTTCATTGGTAGTCTGTGAGGATTATACTTTAATCGGACAGGTACAGTATATACTGTATCACACATGGCACACACTGCCTGGTAATACAGATTTAGTTTCATGATCATCATCAATACAATTGACTTTTCACCTTTCCATATGTAAAAAATCTAAATTGGGGAAAGTCATTTCAGTGCGCACATATATGGTTCATACAGCAAGGTATAGCTTAAATGCATCTGATCTTTCTGTGAATGCAGAACAATTTAAAAAGAAATGTTACTAGTGCAATCAGCTCTGTCGGCACCGCTTGACTCGCTTGAATTCAAGAAACCGTCGAGCTTCCGGAGCTTCCCCACTCGGAGGACATGCGAACAGCTTGTGTTCTGGAGAAGCCAGGACAGCACCTAGCCTCTGCATTCCTGCTCTTCCAACAGAGGAGGCTGTTTACAGAGCTGCAGGGCCGCAGGCAGGAACACCACACTACAGTCGCTGCCTGTGCAACCCAGGGACCGCTGAAGAATGATTTCATTATTCAAACATGGTGTCTCACAATTGTTATCTCCATAATCAGTTACTGACCTGTTAATCCTTCTGTTTTTTTTTGTTTGTTTTCGCTTCTTTAGTTTAATATTTAAAAAAAAGCTCCTTGTTAAAAAATGTATCATCTTCGCTCTTTCCTGTCTTTTTAAACATGTTTTTGTGGAATTTTATAAAAGCACTCTTTGCAATATTGCAATATTGCATGCAACAAACATATGGCTGTACCACTGTAAACACAGCACTAGGGATTATTATTAACAATATTTATACATTCCACAAAAAGTTATGGCTTGGCTGAAGAGCAACAGCTTTGTTTTTGATGGACTGACTTTTGATTAGGAACTGAGTGACTGAACAACAAAATAATTCTGAAGATGCATGCAAGAAAGGTTTATATTTGACAAAAAAAAAACACTTTGCAATTCAATATATATACACAGCATTTGATTGAATGTGCGGGTGAAATTCTTTCATTCTTTGTCACAGTCTACAGCTGGGGACATGGTCTGCCTCACCGGGGACAGCAGTGACAGCCCACTCAATTAGCTCATTTACTCATGGCTGATTGTCAGCAAAGCCAGTGAATATAAACCACTTCCAACTGCTACAGTGCCACACCGGAGCTGTTTGGGAAGGGGAAATGCTCTGTTTCAGGACATTCCTTAAAAACTGTCAAAGTTATATTCTCAATAGCAGTGAAATTCCACAAATCTCACTGCAGGCCTGTATTCAGGTCAACTGTGTGCCATCATGGGTACATTCCCTACATGAGTTTAATTTCAACTGTGCATTATTCCCTTTTAACCTTCTAGGCACCATTCCACATTGCCCATGTTTATTTTACAACGGCATACCTCCTTTATAATAGCAATTAGCAGCCACTGCCACTACACTTAATCCCAATGTAGCAAACCTTAACCATTACCCTAGTGCACAGTGTATTTTAGCATTCCATCCATCACTAGAGAGCTGCTTGTTCTTTATTAAACAACATCATTTAAAAAATCATAATTGTGATTATTGTACACTACACATCTCTCGCTTCTGTTGCAAAGAAGTTTGTTGGTGTGTTTCATTCACTGTGAATAGAAATTTGCAACCATACATACAAGTATCAGTTAGTGAACTGCAGGACTGAAATGTGCATTAATGATCAGCTTCACCTGTAAGCCATGCTTGAGAGATTGATGAGCCACAAGGCTCCAGACCTCTGATTTCCAGTGAAAAGCAGCTCAGGCATAATTTCGGAATTAGAAGCGCTTTAACTGAGAAACAGAATCAGCTAGAGGCAGGTTTAAAAGGATATCACACGACAAAGAATATACACTGAGAGCACAAATCATGTTCTATAGGGGTTTCATTCACACCCCACTGACAAATGCTACCAGTGTAGTTGACATTTATACTCCTAACATGCAATTAATATAAATATAACAGATTAATGAACACTAGATTACCAGCTGAATGCTATCTAATTTCTGGTAATTTAAGAAGTACAGATTTTTTTCTCTACGAGTGTCCTTATTATTATGGTAAGCTGAGAAAAAAAAATAATGAAATAATTCATGAATTAATAAAAAGTTTTTATTTTAAAATGTCACAAAGGCAGTTAATTCCTAGGAAATAGGAATGGGGGTCAAGCGTTAATGAGGAAACCCAAATGAATTGCTTCCTTCCTCCAGTGCAACAGGACTCAAGCATGGCTAACTGTCCACGTGACCCTATAACCTGCTCACACAGCCAAGACAACTGCAAAGGTGTGCTGGCTCCAATTATCTCCACAGATACGAACACTGGAAGGTCATCTTTATGCTCCTGTGTCAGTCAGCAAATTGTTTCTCATGTCTTTTTAAATAATGAACCTAAAAAATAAAGCAATTCAGTACTCTCGTGAAAGGTCACGCATGTACTGTACAGTACTGCAGACTCTTAGGATTGGGCCCAATTAGTATTGGACATATACAATACCCAGCTTCAAAGGAAACCGTCGAGACAAAGAAGTACACCAAGGAAAACAATTGTAGAAAACGAGAAATTACATGTAAATCAACTTTGAAAACTATGGTCTTGTATGAACCACAGAGCCATTTAACTGGAAGGAAAAAACGGCATTTACAATATAAAGAAAAACAACTCTTTTTCAGCTGCCCAGTATTGCACCATTAGCTCAATGCTTCAACTAAGTCTGCAATAAAACTGCCATATCGAAGAAATATTTACCTCCTGAGCAAGAATGCACAATTTTCAGTGGTTCTCAGGAAGTGTTTAGAACATCACAAAGAAGCATTCAAGCTGTATTACAGCCTCAGCAATGGTCAATATAAAAGGACATCCTCTACATGAGAATCTGAAAACTGTCTACAATTACGATAGTTCACAGCCCAGCAGCCTAACAGGGACACTAAACACTTCATACTTTAAACATAGAAAATCAGAAGTACTGCACACTTGTATTCTTCTCTACGTCAGCGATTTCATTTGAAAGTGCTCATTAAACACTTGAATGTAACACTCCAAACCAATTAGGTAAACCAGCATGGAAACACTGAAACTAATTTCATTAAATAAAGCTTTAGTCCCTGGTCTTCCAAAAGCCATGGGCCAGACCAATTATCAGGCTAATTGGTTTCTAATCTCTAGCCATTTTAAGTCCCTAACCCTTACAGCATCCAATGGGCTTCAAATGCACAGAAATTTCTGCTAAATAGTGTCCTTGCAAAACAAGGCACTGCACGTGCCTTTGAAAAGCTACCTCATATTTTTAAGGACATTAAATGTGTTATTTCATTATAAAAAAGCCTCCCCTGACAATAAGATGAACCTTCAGCTTTAGCACAGAAGAAACAAAAATCCTTAAGGTTAATATATAGATCCCAGCTGCAAAATTGCACTTCTTCAACATTTACCTTCTGAGCTGGTGCAATTAGTAATTAAAAAAAGAAACAAGCTGTTCTCTCAGTGGGGCCATTGCGGCAGTGTTGTAGTGCTGAAATGAACCCCCCCACCCCCCTCCCCTTCCCCTGTGTTTATGAACCCTCAGGAAATACCAGGGCATTCCAGCTCTACAGCAGTTCCCCACCATGTGACTGGAGAGACACAGCCTGAATTGTTTTCACGTTTGCACAAGAACTGTGATAAGGAAAGTTCTTGAAAACTCAGATGTGTGCGATGTGACATTTCAGCCCGCACCTCCGCTCTGGCTGATTTCATCCTTAGGAAGGTAATTAATCTATGCAGTTAGTGTGAGGTAGAAAGAAAACCTTCACAGCAATGTTACTTTTACATGATTGCTTCCTCTTCCTGCCCTCCTTAACGTTTTGCAGATACTGCTAAGACTGTGTGCCTCTGTGCTGTTGATAAAGAAATCATACATTACAGAACTGTAGGCACAGTGGCATGTGCTGTGCAGAAACGGGGCTGTATTTTTTAACCTTATCTGACTACACTTGTTTTGAAGGACAAACAGTTTCAAGTTGTCTGCCAACAAAACAAAGACTTAAGGACTTTCAGAAAGCGGTTCTTCAATACTAAAACTAAATAAATGAATGCCCAAAAATATTTATTCTAGTGTCATAAGGCGATCTTGGACTTTCCTTAGTTTTCAGAGGGAGACTTCTCTAAACAACCTTTGACATACGGTGAAAGTGCAAAACGGAAAGTTGCACTCACCCTGCTCACATAAGAAAGCTGCATGCTAGCAAGAATGCAAATTGGGGCCAAGCGTTTGGCTGCAAAAAAGGTAGGTCAAATCTTGTGTAACAAACATAATAGGTTCTTTCAGGCCAATTTAGTGTTCTGTAACATTGTCAGCACTCAAGTGGTTCTACAACCTCCTATGCCTGGAATGTATTACAACCTTTCATGCAACAGAACATACATGAGATATAGACAAAAGAATACAAATAAATTTAAATAACCACTACATGCAAGGAGCTGCCTTGTCATTTCTGCTTAAGACAAACAAGAAGTTGGTTGCAATCCGTGGAAAAAGTGGATGTTTTAAGACTAAATCGGAAGCAGATTAAACACTTCATTAGCTACTGTAAGCACAAGAAAACCACCAGAGAAAGCAAGATTATTTGTGTTTTTTTTGTTGGCAACAACAAATCAGTGACCATGCCACCAGTGGTACATTACTGATCTTCAATGAAGTTTAAGTCATCAGTTCTGATTACAAGTACAAGATTATCAAACCAGTAGTTTCCAAAACAAAAAGCATATTGTGTATATTACCATCATGCAAGGAACTCACAAAAGCATACTGTAATCATACCGTAAACATTAATCAGCATTACCATTTTATTTAAAACGGTCACTTAAAACTGCTTTGAACCAAAAAACAAAAAATAGTTTAAAAACCCTGAAAAAAACCTCTCAGCATTCAGACATTATTAACAATGGGGGTGGAGTATCAGGTAAAATGCATAGTGATTTTCTCCTCTTGTCTGATAAGAACAGGAAGGAGCTTATCCACTTTATTTCTGCTGCCATACACAGGAAAACAGGACCTTCACGTCTCCATGTGGCTGTTACTGTTGACCTCCACTGAACTCTGAGATTCCTGGCTTCCTTTACTGCAGAACAATTCTATCACTCAGTCTTAGATGGTTTATTTGCTGTACGCAGAGCTATTTACCCAATACGCACTGACCAGAATGTCAGCAATAACAGCAACAAAAGTATCACTGCCTTGATTTTGAAAAATACACTGATCGCCCTAGAAACATTCACATATTTTCCAGCAAAAGTCTGCTTCTTCTCTTTTTCTTAGTGTTTTGAGTGATTCCACAAGCTCAAGCGGACAAATTACTATAGTGCACTCGTGGCAATCTCAATTCTGCTCTACTCTGGAGGTGCTAATAAAAATGTTTTTAGAAAAGTTCATATACTACAGTACGGAGACATTTACAGGGCAAACAAAAAAAAACGTATCTTGCCTTAGGGTTTATTGTGTTGCCTGAAATGTCTCCCTCCAGTTGTTATCTTAAATTCATCTCTGCTTCCAGCTTAAACCTTTGTCCTCCACTGACAACAACAAGATGACTTGAGTGCAGGCAATACTGTTCTCCCAGACCAATAAGCTACCATCACCAAAGCAGGAAGACCCCCACCAAACGTTTACAGTATATGAGAAACATGATAAACACCATGCTCTACAGCCGCTCACTAGCATAGAAATCACTAGGCTTTTCTATTATTGCAGAAGATGTCCTTCATATTGATGCACAAACTGCACTGGAGCTTCTATGTGATGGGAATCATTATAATTCTTTTGCCTCAGAATCCACCTACTCCAAATCCACCATTACTTCAAATACATGCCGGCCAACTGTAATCGGCTTTGGGGTTTTCTAAAACGCCCAACGACATGAGCAGGCATGGTGGGTGGAAATGATCCCCTCAGCCAACTCGTCTGAATCTGGAGGTGTTGTCACTGGGTCAGAACACATTCCCCTCCAGGTCCAGGTCCAGTCACAGCCTGTCAGAAAAGCTGCTGTTGTCCACTGAATGCACTAGTGACTTCACCTTGTTGCTGGCAGGAACACTGTGTTCTCAAAGCAAATTCCTTTCTCTTTCACTTGCATGTAGCATCACTGTGGCACCAACATGAAACCTGCCAACCCACGCATCTTTTCTGTGAACATGTCACCTTTGCACATGCAAAATCACGCAAGTACATGGATTGGAAGATTGACAGTTTTGTCCGTTCATACTGTGTTTCTGAGCATAAAACAATATTGGGGCTAAAACTAAACTGAAGGATGGCTTCACTGATGGTAATGGCTTTTGTTTCAGCAAAGGAAAGGAAATCAAGTATCTTACCTGTGGGTGTTTCGGAATTCCTTTGGAAGTACTTGGTTAAGCCCCTTTTAAATCCTCATTGATTATAGCTCTTGCCTGCAAAATAAAAGAACAACTGAAGTAGTCCAGTGGACAACCAAAACTTTAACAAGGTGACGGAGAAGTACCCATTTCTCACATTATCTTTTGGAGGCTGAGAATCAACATAAGCATACAGATTGTTTCTCTCTAAAATCAACTTGAACTGTCAATCTGCCAATCCAGGTTTTGCTATGCCTGAAAATAAACTGTGTTAGGTGCTTATACTATGCAAGACAATCACGTGGCTAAAATCTAACTAATTAAAAGGAAAAGGAAGGGATAGAGGTTTTTTTTACTATTTTGTTACATGTAATTAAAACTGTGTGGGCACTGAGACAAATGAACCTCACTCAATATTTTCCAATCTTACATAGGTCTAGTTGACAGATGTCTGTTTGCCAGAACACAAAAGATTCATGTACTGCAGAAGAGTAAATAACCATCGAGAATCCAAAGATAAGATTATTGTACTGAGGCGCTCCAGATGTTGTTCTCAAGTGTTGCAGAATTGTGCTGACTGTAAAGACACAACCTCGACAGAAAAGAGACATATTTGCCAAATAGGTTCTGCCAAACCTAAACTTTGTACTTCTAATGCTAATACCAGCTTCCACTGGTTACTCTTGTGATATGAAGACATGCAGCTCCTGCTCAGTAACTGTTCAGTAAGAGAAAGTGGAAAAGGATGCACTACAGACACACAAACACAAATGCGCATTCAATAAATGTAACTATAACAAAATGCACGTGTGCATTCGCCAAAAATATCATAATTGAAGAAACAATACCAGTAATCGCCGGCACGATGACTGAGGAGCAAAGACAATAAGTGGTCATTTACTCCAGTTGGCTTACCTGAGGGTGTGTAGTAGCAGCTATTAGCTCTGGGATGAAAACCCCATTACTAGGATTGTGCACCAGGGCAGGCTCAGGCTTGCTTGTTTTGAGCACACAGACAAAGGTGAACACAATGGAAGCACAGTGATTTGAACTTCATTGTTTCAGTACGCAATAAGAGGAACAGGACTACACTTCGGAGAACTAAATTACACAGTTGAATGTACCGTTCAGCAAGGCATGTTCTAAAATATATTCACAAAGCTCAAAAATAATTGGTAAAAATAGCTACTAAAATCAAATAATGAGTGATCTCTCCATGTGTAATTATATAGAATGTATTCTCTGGTGCTCTCACTTGAAATCTTCCCACACAGTCTTATTCCTCACAAATGTCTTTTATTTCCCCTCTCTCAATGTGCATGCTGAAAAGAGTAATTATGATCATTACTTTATAAGTTGTTTTTTGTAATCCTTTCATTTTATTCTAAATTTAGTGCCCTAAAATGCATCTCTCATAAATAACAAAACATGGCTTTGGGTCACACTAAAATGCTTAAGTTTTCTGACTGTTGAAATACATCCTTTCATAGGGCATCTCTCTCTGAAAGGCCTTGTGGCAAAAAAATGAGAAAGGGGACCTTAGCTTCAGGAGAGTAGATGCAAAAATTGGAAGATGCAGTGGGATTTAGTTTTCACTGGATGTTTTAAAAACAAAAGCTTGTGTCAAACGTTTGCTTCTGTGTACCTGACAACAGTGCTCTTTATTTTTACCTCTCACCTCATCACTTTGAGGACAAATGCTGACTTTGAGATTGCCACACAGCCATGCTTTTGTAAGCTTGGGTTTTGCCTTTCACAAAAGACAGGATCTTACTGAATCCAATGTGCTCTGGGACCTTCTGTAGGGAACCTCCATCTGTTATTTCTGCATTCGCTGTACTGAGAATGGGGTCTTTGGAGCACCTCTGCTTCATACTGTACAGTGGCTTAATTGTCCTGTTATAGTGTATGATGCTGAGATCACTTAGAACGCAAATGAAAATTTAATTATGACTTATTATTTAGAGCATTTTCAGTTATATGGATGCATATTTGTGCACAGTATGATAATCCAGTTGTAACACCAACAAATACAAAACATTTGAGGATATGTGCCTAAATTCTAAATTTGGATCAAGCCTATTTTAAATGTCAAACTGATTAGTAAACGATTATGCAACAATCATCACTCTGAAAAGGGGTGGAGGCTTACTGCTTGGTGCTTTTGTTAAATGCATTGCATTAAAAGAAGACTGAGAAAAATCAATTCATAGTATGTTCTTGAGAGACATCTGGACTTAACAAATTTGCCCTGTCGTCTTGGCAATGCATTAGATTTCTGAAAGTATGACATATTTCAATAGCAAGTCATAGCTATATCACACACTCAACAGATCCTCACAGGTACAGTATGTATTCTTAACGATTTACATTCCCTTCAAGAACCTGTCTGAATTAAATCCTGATCATGTGCTTATTAACCCTTTATTAATACTGGGTTGATATGACTATTTGAAAATAGGTGCCAAATAGAGTCAACATTTGTTCTGTGAACTACTTTTTCTAAGGTCAAGAGCGTTTCCATGATTTAAACATAATTCATTAACTGAACTTCATATTTGACAAAAATAACACAATATAAAACTTTACTACAGTCTGAACTGTTGCAGTTGTAATTGAGAAAGAATGTTTGAAATCAGAATTTGAGTAACTGTTACTGCAATCTGGAAATTCCCTAATATGAAATTCATGTTGTGACTACAAATCTGCTGATGTATAATGTCTAGATTTGAACTCTTCTGCTCTACACTTACACAGAAGCTTATTAGAAATGTAAAAAAAAAATCCTATTAGGATTTGGCTCTGCTCCTTAAAAGGGAAATGGCTTTAACCATTCATGGCACATTTAAAGGAAATAGGAAGATAAAACAGGCAACGGAAAATGTAATGCTATTTTCTTTTGCACTAAATTAATGTAACATTAACAAGGGGTTTGTTCAAAATGAATAGATATAGCTCGGCACTTGCTCAGTTTATTTAATTTATTTATGTATTCCCAAAGTGCTTTTTCCCCAAGCTAAAATTTAAATAAAATGGGCCATTTGTTTTAAATTAACCACACACAACCTCATACTCAAAATAAACATTTTTGTAGCACAGCTATGCCTGCAACACTGCCATAGCTATATTCTATATTATTTACCAGTCGTCTTCATTTTGATTTGACCCAGGGCTCTGTGCACATAGATTTCTGAAATCCAGTCTATACAAAATATATCCTGTTGGATAAACAGTGTGCATCACCTTGAGGAGCACAGAGAGACTTGGTCGCTATATCATCACTTGTGTGCTGGCAGAGCCGGGAGGGAAACACAGGTCCTAGAAAGCTCCCCGGTTAACTGAGACAGCGGAGTTGTCAGCATCTGAGCAAGCTGAGATGATAGAGGAGGAGGAAGAAGAATCCATTTATTTTGTCCTATGAGGGATGGAATGGAGCAAGACCAAATCAAAAACTCCAAGACAATAGTGCAGGGAAGATGCACAGAAGCAGAAACAGATGAAAAGTGCACAAGTAAATTGATAAAACAAAAAAGCAAAAATAATGTACACATGAAAAGCTTTAAGGAAAAGATAGATTTCTACATTTTGAAAATGTCTACAGTCATAGAGTCTGGTGGGTGTGATCAGTGAGCTCCACAGATGTTGTGCCACACACAAGAGGCTCTGTAACCTACTGTGGGAATCCTGAATCATCAGATCATGAACTAAACCATCCATCTACCCATCCATTTCCTAACTGGCCAGCAGCCATATCACCCTACAACTCACAACTGGCAACCCACTGAAGCTTAGCAGGCGTGAGCCTGGTCAGTACCTGGATGGGAGACCTCCTGGGAAAAACTAAGGTTGCTGGTGTGAAAGAGGCATTAGTGAGGCCAGCAGGGGGCGCTCACCCTGCGGTCCATGTTGGTCCTAATGCCCCAGTGTAGTGATGGGGACACTTTACTGTAAACAAGAGCAGTCCTTCGGATGAGACGTAAAACCGAGGTCCTGACTCTCTGTGGTCATTAAAAATCCCAGGGCATTTCTCGAAAAGAGTAGGGGTGTAACCCTGGTGTCCCTGCCAAATTCCCATTGGCCCTTACCAATCATGGCCTCCTAATAATCCCCATCTATGAATTGGTATCATTACTCTGTTCTCCTCCCCACTGATAGCTGATATGTGATGAGCGTTCTGGCGCACTATGGCTGCCGTCGCATCATCCAGGTGGATGCTGCACATTGGTGGTGGTGGAGGGGAGTCCCCATTACCTGTAAAGCGCTTTGAGTGGAGTGTCCAGAAAAGCACTATATAAGTGTAAGCAATTATTATTATTATTAATTATTATTATTATAACTTCTTCAATTCAGGATCATGGGGGAGCTGCAGCCTATCCCAAATGTATTTAAGATAACCTGGGGATTGTCTCCTTAGAGACCTGAGCAAGAAAATCTTAATGTCCATATTAAACCTCACAGGCAGGTGATGCAATTAACAGAAGACTGAAGTTTCTTTACCACAGCAATCAGTGACCTTGCTGTTGTAGCGAGCTGAAGTCGATGTTGGGGGAAAAAAGGATCTGGCATCTTAAATGCTACATACATACAGGCCAGGAGCTGGACAGTCAGCCTCATCTTCCTTCATCCTGCTGCCTTCATTTAGTGCAGTTCACTAGAGCACCACAAGGAACGGAGAAGCAACCAAACATGTTTTCATAGGAACTCAAGTGGCAGTGACTTGTGCCAGGAGTCTCGGTAAAGAGCTACAGGATCACACACTCAAGCAACACGCACTGAGCTACACTAAGAGTTTCTATGATCTCGCCCAACCAAACTGGTTTAATTCACTTAAAAGGTGTTTTTGTTTAGTCAGCTGATCTGCTGTCCAGCTGATAGAAAGGGAAGAGGTTGAGCTTGAGCTCAGACAAAGCTGGACTTTTGTTTGTGTTTATTTTTTTGCCAATGGGCATCTGATCCTACATCAAGAAAAATGTTGTGTGAGTTTAAGTACGGTACGTCCAGCTTGTGTACTAAACCCCTCTCAGGTGCCCCGGTGCTCCTGAAATACTATAATATAAACTATTTTATATAGCGCCTTTAAAGGTGGCTTCTCAAAGCGCTTTACAGAATGACAAGACAACAATTAAAAATACACAAGATAAACACGATGAGAAAACACAGCGGAGACAGTAGATGGTGGTAGTTAATACATTAGGAGTAGAGGAGTAAAGAATGGAACCAGTTAAGTAAAGGCTCTTCTAAAGAAGAAGGTTTTGAATCTGGATTTGAAGAAGTTTAAAGAAGGTGATATCCTTCTCTATCCTTGGGGGAAGAGTTGCAGAGCTTAGGGGCATAACAGGAGAAGGCCCTGTCACCCATAGAGTGTAGATGGGCTTGGGGGACAGATAGGAGACCAGAATTAGAAGAGCAAAGGTTGTGAGGTGGGGAGTAGGGTGATATTAGATCAGACAGGTACTGAGGTGCCAAGCCATGCAGAGCCTTATAGGCAAGCAAGAGGATTTTGAAGTCGACACGAAACTTGACAGGAAGCCAGTGCAATGACTCCAGGATAGGAGTAAGGTGATCACTTGCACTAGACCTGGTCAGGATTCTGGCCGTCGAACTGTGGACATACTGCAGTTCTTTCAATGTGATTTAGATACCCTACAGAGTAGAGAATTACAGTAGTCAATTCGGGAGATGACAAACGTGTTGATCAGCTTTTCAGGCACAATTAGTGATAACACAGATAACCATAGTTGTGACCGTAACGCCCACAGTTCTCGTAGTTGACGGGGCAGCAGATGACTCTGAACATACAGTACAGGCACAGTGGAACAAGCTAAAGTCCTCTCTGAAAGAATACTTGCCGAACACCCAGACAAAGGAGCCGTCATCGGTCAGGTAAGCAGGAATTAAAGTGAGAAATCACCTCTCAAACATGGGCAAATCATAAGAGAAATAAATTCATCTAACAGACCTCTTGGCATGAAATGGAAGCCCTTTTTCTGACACCTTCTTTAGTGCTGAAGCAGGCTTTACTACAGATAGTTGCATCAATGCCAAGTGGAGCATTCTCAGTATGGCCCTGTCTATCCTGGTGCTTTCAAAGCATGTGAAGGGTTGAGGCTCAGATAAAAAGGCCAGTGTCCAGACTACACAGAGTGCACCATGTGCCCTGCGTTCAAGACCTGCTTGTGTGAAATCCAGGGGGATGAAGCGGTGAGGGACCTCTCATTGTAAATAGGCACCTTGCTCACTCTGTCCTGAAGTTGTTGTAATAGTGGACCTTCAGGGGAAAAAAAGTCTGCTTCCCTCATTCAGGTACATAAATAATTGTATGCAGTTAATCTCCCCTCCCCACAGAGAACACAAACTTTAAACCTGCAAATATTAAATACTCATACAAATACGCAATATGAAAGCAGTTACTGTAGCTTGTTGTATTGTGCCAAGAGATGCGATTAGGAGTGATGCTGCAGACACACACTAGGCTACTGTGGTGGAGAGACAAATCTCAAAAAAGGGAGAAGGGCCTTCAAATATGAATTAGATCATTTCATGACTCTGCCACACGCTAACTTTCAGACACTTGGGATGAAGCCGACTGCTTGCCATTAAGCACACAAAACAAGCTTTAATTCCATTTTTTTCTACTGAATATAATCATTTTCCTATTTGGCATTATTTAACTGGCACACAGGAATTTCAAGCAATTTCCATGTAGTATATTGAATGCTGAGATCACTGCGCATCCAGATTGATCTCGGATAGATGCCATTAAATGTAGTGGCCAGGATGCATGCAATCTGAATAATTCATATAACTAGGCTGCACTAGAGCAAATATTTTTTCTGTTTAAAATTAATAAGCCCATTTATGATCATCGGCAAAAATAAGGCCAATGTTCACACAAACCTTTTTGTAACACCCAATAATAAATTTTTGTGTTTTGTTGCACATACATTACCTTTCCTGGATTTAACATGGCTGAGCTGGGATGGCAGCAATATATTCACAGCCCTATTAGCCTGTTGTAACCAGACGCTGAAGATCGTGAAGGGATTGCTGACAATGGCAAACCGCTGCTGATCATATGATCACAGCACAAGGACTTAGGAAAGAAAGGCATCCAACCTGCTCTCCAGCCCCTGAAACGTATCTGAATAAGCACTTCAAACACAATCAGAGGGAGAAAATTACAAAGTGCAGCACAGAACCTGAAAGCATTAATACCCCCTAATGATATAATTTCAGAAATTCGGATCAAAATATTAGCAGCGCAAAGACCAAGAATATATGACTGGGAATATTAGCAATTCAGCTACTTCCAAATGCTGTGCAAATCTAGACATCAACTACTTAGGAAAGGAATACTCATAAAGCTGCTGAATTTCTAGCACCAGGTTTACAGCTAGAAGCTAGTTGTGTACCAGAAGAACCAATATGATCTGCAAGGCGCAGAACCCCTTTAAAGTGGACTTTCTGACTTTATGTAACTTTCAGCAATCGAGATCATTTGCATTTAGTACTTTTTCTAGCAGTCTACTTGTCTTTGAAACTGTAACAAACCATTATTCACTTTGGAATGCAATTATATATATAAAACATCATAAGAAATTGGTGAATTTAAAGGAACTAAAGGATTTAAAGGAACTCTTTTTTAGCTTTTGTTGTTTTCCTTCAAAAAAATAAAAATAAACCAAGGACTATCTGGTATGACAAGTACCCTTGTGGCACATGTTTGAAGCACACATAGCCATCTTAACCTGTGAATCATACACACTTTCCTTCTGTGTATTATCATTCAAACTATGCAGGGAAAATTACTATTAATAGCTTTCTCCATGGTTTCAGTAAGAAGCTGAAAAGGTTCAAAATCTGTTCAAGTGCAGCTGGATCAAAAAATAAAAACAGGCACTAGAACAATTCACAAAACGTTCCCAATTATAATTTCACAACTTCCATTCATGATTCACACACAATAGCTGTTCATGACAAACCTAAGAGCTGTATCACATTAGCTAGTCATGTCGAAATAACTGTACAACACCATCGCAGCAGAGTAATGTTGTGTAACCCTGTTGAGCAGTTCATGAATCGTTCAGCATCCACAAACATTTAAAGGCCTTTCGCACAGGTTGTGAATAATGATCCTAATTAGCAAAAAGTTAATCATATTTGGTGTCCATCACACAAGTGCTTTAAGATGGTTACATTGTTCCTTGTTACATTGTTCAGGTGCTGTGTAAAATCAAGTTTATTGCTAAGAGAAAATGTCAGACAGAAAGTGAACAGCTATTCAATCCGCTGGGCCTTTTTTAATGAATACTAGTCATGTGCGGATTTAATAAAAAATAAAAACTTGTGCTTTGAAACAAAACTTCACCATGTAATCACCCTTTTGGCATCGGTCTTGCATTTTTCTTGATGTTAATGCACCAAAGTACCACTTGAACAAGGCAAAGGAAACAGAACAGAAGAGGCATGTAAAAAGTAGAACGGATTTAAAAGAGGGGGGTCAGAAAAAAACTGTAGTGAATCCAACTGCATTTCAGAGGTGAAAATTATTAAAACACCAACAGGATTTGTAGACCTAATGTACTCGTCATTGTACACACAGCAAGCATTTCTTTCCATATCATTTGCGCTTAACTGAAAATCCTCAACCCACCTGAATGTGCCCGCTGTCCTGAAAAGATTGTTTCTGTGCTCCAAAACAAATTGCAAATTTGAAAACAAGAAATCTGTTTAAGAAAATGTATCATTTATGGTAAGCAAATACTGGATGCTTACATAAATTGAGAGCAAATGGCTTCTAGTAGCTTTGTAACTTAACAGTAAAACAAAGGTAAAGACCTTTCATTATTTTAAACCTTCACTTGCTCACAGTCAACCCAACTTTTCACAGTGGCATTAAATCACACAAGGCCTCTTTATTCCCAGCTCCAGTTAGACACAGTGGCTGCCAAGACTGCAAACCACCAGCACTTGGTTCCAGCCCAAGGACTCTGCCAGTCTACCGCAGAATTGCAGGCACGTGACCCACTGACTGAAACATTTACAATGATGACACAGAAATGAAATCTAGGGGGGCTGCTAAATTTACTGACAGACGTGGGTTTTCATCTATGGAAATGAGTCTAATGCACCTAGCAATTATCGTAACTCTTTCCTCTTGCAACCTAAATCCCTGTTTATGGGCATCTGTTTATCATTTTAAAGAATCTCTCGGCAAATCCTCTGCAGGCATCCTGGATACAATTGATAGAGGCAGATGGAAATGTGTTGCTCCACACACACACTGAATTTAATTCCAAGTGACTGTATTTGGGGCATCACATCTAACATGCTTCCTCACTATACAGAAAATACAATTTCAGAGATTCGAAGGCCTAGAGATGGTTGGTTTTTTCCATTAAGGGGAGCTGGATATTATGTACTACTCTCAACTGAGGTTTGGGGCTGTGAAGCTGTCACAACTCTCCTGACTGCAGCGTTTCCTGACTGCTAAAAGGCTCCACCCTCCACGCACTGTTTTCATTGCACCACAATTGATAATGATGAGGTATGTTTTAACGGTTTGAAACGCAACAGCAAAATGCTCAAGTTAATGGATTAAAAAATTTTCCCCTTCAAAAAAACAAAACTGGTGGTAAAGCTTTGAATTCACACTGGTTGACATTCTTGAACATGTGCACTTTTGACTCTGGGAATTCCAAAAAGAGCAACTGTGGAGTTTCGGGTTTGAAAAGAAAATGAATAAGGGTACGAGGTAACAATATATCTTTTGAGCTAAAAAATATTAGAATTCTCAATACAATAAGTGTGGATTTTGTAGCCTGTATCTTCAGTCAGCAGAAGCACGCAAAGTCTTTCTTTGCCCCTATAAAGGATCTTCCTTTCTGATTTCACCACTTCATTCTTCCTTTGTTAGCAGTCGGAAATGCCTGAAGAAGGGGAATGAAAATATTGGCATGTTCCTACAGCCTTCCAGAGAGCATGTTCCTGCAGCTGTGTTACACGCTAAACCCAATGCCTGGTGGGGCGGTCGACTTTCCTTTTATCATTCCCTTCTGTCGTGGGCAGTTTCTGGACCAGAGACGAGCACACACGTCAACATCAGATTTCATACCAAACCATAATGTATAAAACATTTCATCCCACAGATACCATAATATAGGAGGAGACCCACTTCTTCCACCACAGGGGGACACACAGCAGCCACTGTGCACCTTCAGGCCTACTGCACAGCAAATCAGGAGGAGGAGTGAGAAATTAAGACAAATGAATTAAGACAGAAATTTATTTAGCCAGGTTTTCAAGAAAGTCCAGAGTAGAGTTTAGCCAGGACACTGGGATTAACACCCTACTCTAACACTGTCCGGTATCTTTAGTGAACCATGGAAGCGAACATGACCTCAGTTTAAAGTTTCCTCTGTTGGTGCTGAGCCCCACCTGTACAGTGAATAGGAGGACGGCAAGAGAACACAGACTGTGGCAGAACCAGGTTTAGATATCTCTCACAGCTTAATTGTCATTGGTATCATGTTCCCAGCTCATTTAACTACACAATAGGATGTTTGCAGAGGTGTGCAACATAATTTTAATAATTTATTAAACTGCTTAAGATAAGCTAAGCAATGCATCTTTAAGACAGAATGATTAAGCAGGATTAAACAAATGCTTAAAAGAAAACAAATATCACAGTTCATTCAAAAATCTTTGAAGCACAAAATGTACCCTTTCCCACTAAGCTCTGTACATATCCAGATAGGTGGGAGACGCACTCCTGGGTGAGGCTTGTTCATTTGAAAGCCTGAGTGATCAGACCTTACCGAGGGGCTGTGAGGCAAGTTGTCAGGATTGATCCTGACAGATCCCTGATCCCTTCTGCCAGAGGAGCCGATTCTAGCATGGCCTCCAGCGCCCAGGGAGATAACAACACTTGTTAACATGCGTTGTAACTGTTTCTGTGAAGCCAGCCACACACATGACCCCACAATCTCCTTTCACACGGAGGAAAACCAGCCTCATTCTTAGTAGGACCCATTAAACTTTGTCTGCTGCAACCCACCCTTGTACACTTCTTAATCCAGAATTAAAAAAATGCATTACCTTTCTTAACTTGGTATTGGATACTCTGAAGATAAAATACATACAACTACTCTCAGTTTAAGTATTTGCTTTGGTATTTAAATTACACATGGTGGGGATGGGGGGATCTGTGACATCTCATACACGCGTGGAGGTATTACAGGATTCACATAAAGATCAGAGCACAAACACAATCAAAGGGAACTGAAATCTCACAATTTGTTCCTTAAAAAACTCAGGGTTTGTGATGGTCGAATTTGTTATTGTTGTTGTTCTTTGTTTCAGGAGCACTTGTCCTGGTTTTCCATCAATCATGGCTTCATAGTCTAATTTGAATCCTGGGGAAGTGATCTCCTGCCCTTTTAGCAAAGCCCAGGACATGAGTGATGATGTCACGATGGCAGCGTGTGCCCGTTTCCAAGTCTTGTGGGCTGCACTAAGGAGACAGAAATATCTTCATGACAGACAGGGCTACATGATGCCACACGTGCAGCTGTCTGCATGATGCCCCTCCTGGTCTCTCTACCAATGCAAGTGCATTTCCATTTTCTCCTGCAGCTAAAGCAGGGGGTCAGCTTTCAGGACTGGCTGTTTCATCAGAGCATGCGGGTTGTACGCATTTGGTTTGCTGTTGTGTCAACAACACAGCTCTGAGCGGCCTCATACGTTTTCAATTAAGAAGGTCAGAGTGCTCGAAATAACTCACATTCTGGTATCTGAGGGATCTGGAAAGCTTAAAGATCTGTTTGCTCTGTTCCACACTGCTACAGTCCTGGTTCTTTCCCTATTTTTACGCAATATTCTGTTTTGCACATCACCAGTCGATCTTTCTTTTCCTCTTTTGACCTTTTTTTCCCCCCAAGAGAGAAGACGAAAACCTATGAAATCAAATCTATCGGTTTCACATGAAGCAAAAAAAAAAAATTAAAAGAGAGTAAATACATTGCACTGGATGAGAAGCTCCAGTGGAGGCTTGACAAGACTCTTTAGATGTTTCCAGCAGGCTAAGAAGGCTTAAGAACCATTTGACTTCAGTTACTGTTACTCTCATAAAACAGAAAGGCTTTTCTAACTGCAGATTCTGGCAAAACTCCACCCTTCGTGTTTAACTATCAGATCAAATTATAGATTCTTGCAGTGGGAATGAACATATCCTCTAACACCCTGCTCCCTTTTCCCCTCCCTACCTCAACTTGTAGTTTTGTATTCCTACGTCAAGGAGGGAAGAGCTGAGATGCATCGCCTTCCCTCCCCAAAGATTCAGAAGTCTCAGTCAATTACTTTAACCTAAGTATTACATTAAAGAGGAACACCAACTTCAAACAGCCCAGTTAGCTAGTTAGGGGCTGTGAGACACCTTCTGCTCATTAAATAGACATCAGAAGGCTGTGTTTCTACCAAAATACCTGTACACAGTGTGATTTCCATTTAAAATGCAAGCCCTCCCAATTTCACTTCCTACCAAAACCACTTCACAGCATGATGTAATAGTCCTCTTCCAGTTTTCATCCCACTTTCTGTTTCTCCCCTTGCCTTCCTGTTATTGAGGCAAAGCATTAGCTGCCATGGAGAATGTCCCGTGTGGACGCAAGCCACTTGACTGCTGCTAACAGTGGTTTCTTTAACTATGACTGTAACACCAGCAGTCACGGGAACTGATATATATATAAAACACTGCCAGCAGGTGCAATCATTTTTACCAGGGTTCAGGGGAACCTGTGACCTGGGATGAAAAGCGTGCAGCATCTGCCTCGCCTTATGAGCTTAATTATGGAAAAAAAAGATCCAGATGTATGACAATATACAGTATAACATGGAGGGGTTGAACCGACTAGTTTTCATCATACCAAGATGCAGCACACCATTGACAATATACATTTTCACTTAACACTTTTTTTGGTGTAATTAATGCTGTATGCCTCTTGATTTGCCTTACAAATTATATTAAAATATTTTTCTTTTCTTACCAAACAGATGTAAGATGGACAAAAAAAACCTGGTAAAGTAAGTTAAAATTGGTTCTCCCCATCTTATTCTCCTCTAAATGACTTGGCTGCAGCTTTTATCCAAAGCACGTTTTATTTCTACCCATTAATGCAGCTGGAGCATCATACTGTGGGGTACAACAGAAGATCCCCACCAGAGTTTGAACCCACAACCTTCCAGTCGCAGGTCCAGAGCCCTAACCACACCTCCATACTGCAGCCCGATAGAGAAGATGTTTGAAGCAGAAATTTAAGAACGGAAGAACACAGGTGAATGTATAGAGGAATCAGAATTAGTGAATTGGGAGATAAGCCTTTCTAATGAGTAAATGTATATTAAAAGAAAATTTGCATTAAGTGGTGGGAAATTCTGTACACAGGGCAATCAAGAGAAAGTCAAACAGCTGCTCTGTGACTAGAGTGCTAAATTACTCCAATCAGCACTATTTAGCTAACCCTTGACAGCTCCATGCTGTTTGAATAAATAGTAATAAAAAGTGCATCACTTTTTGCAGGAGTTGTGCATTATGTTTCAGATATCTCAGTTTGAACTTCTAGGATAACACATTTTAATTCCACTTTCAGAGCACCCCTTATTGTGTCACTGATGCATTTACCTCAAAGTGCAGTTGCAAGTTTTATATCTTCAAAATGTACTCCATTATCACTCGATACAAACGGCACTTCTGGTAATACGATTGAAACAAGGTGTGTGTTCTTGGCTGGACATACCAATTAAATTGAGTAAATTTACATAACCACTAAATGTGCAAATTAACTATGGTTATAAAAAGATTAATGTATTGTACAAGGGGTATATTTTTTAATTACAACAAAGAGTGACAATGCCCACAAAGCAGAGCAGCTATAGAAGATACTGTGAAAATGTAAATGACACCTAAGCACTGCTAAGATGCTAAATAGTAATGAAGGTGCTTGATTATCACATTAAACCACAGTAAACACAGTGAAATGAGGGGGGAACTCATTTGTTACAGATGCAACAAAGCGTTTGAAACTGAACTTTGGCACTTCAAGATTATGAAAGCAAGTAGGAATGCAGAATGACTTTTTTACACATTTTATACATTTAAAAAAAGTAATATAAGCCTTCCAGTTCCAATCTGGCAAAGAACAATTTCCAAGTACAGCCATATAAATCTTAGAAAACACTTTAATTGAAGCATACTACTACATCATTTGTTTTATTAAGTAAATTTGCTGAGTAGCTTTCAAACAACATTATGAAAAGATTAACAGTATTTCTATTTACTAATGGAAACTGTGAGACTACACACAATGAGATCAGATCATTCATAAAATCACAGGATCAGCAAGCCAATGGTATTATTAAAAAGTATATAATTACAGAGGGTTATTAATTAATTTGTCCACGTACAAAGTAAAACACATTAAGAGCAGAGTTATTAATCATAAAGAAAACACTTGACAAGTTAACAGAAATGAGTTTCATAATTATATAACCTTTTCATGTCAATGACAGCATGCATTTAAGCATTTGTTTAATGTTTTTTAAACATTTTTTTTCCTTATGGCAATGTGCCCTGTTCTCATTTGTCTTCCAGCACACTGAATAGTCAGACTTATTCATAAATGTGGAGCTACGAAGGACAGCAACGGGAACAAAAATGTGTTTCCTTCCTAAAAAATGTTGACACCAACAAAGCAGTTAAAAAAATAAAATGACTGTTTTAAAGGTCATCTGAAAGGGAGGAGAGTGGTAAGTATCATTAAGCTTCCATGTAAAGCTCACAGTGATATAAACAGATTACAGGGTTTGCAGGCAGACCATTTGATGAAGGAAGAGTCACAGATTTGAATTTTGCATGCAAACAATTTGTCTTTTCAGCAGTCACATCTTTTCAGGTAAGAAACACCATGCAACTATTTTGCCTCAATTTGATATTTGGTAATACAGTATAGTCTGAGAGCTGTGTCCACGAGTAAAAAGGCTTTATATACTGAAATCCATCAAAAAACAAATGAAGTAAAAGAAATCCCTGCACAACTGATATGAATGTATTTCCGACACCAGAAACAGTATTTGAAGCCCTGTTATAGATGTGTTACCTACTTCATAGTGATCCAGCAGACACCTTTATCTCTTTATGAATTAACCTAAGCATGCAAATTTACAAAAAGCCAAAATCCCAATTAGCTATCCAAGATCTCTTTTTTTACCAGTCATGACAACTATGAGCAGTCCTCAAGAAACAAAACTCGTTTGATTTTTCACTTTGTGGCTTGTCAGGACTTGAAGGTCCCACCAATAGAAAGAAGTCTATGAACTCTGAATCTGGGCATCTGGCCTGACTGAAATGCAGAGTCATGTCAAATGACATGAGGCAGCAGAATTGTGGCGGGCATCGGTTAGAGGTCATCGACCAAAATTAGTCTGATCCACACACACAAAAAAATAATCTCGGCCACATTGGAGTTTTTCTTTTATGTAAATGAAAAAAAAATGCCTTTTGAGTTTTGCCACACAAGTTTTAATACTGAACTCCTCAGTCACTGTTTGTAGTTGAATCATTATTCCATGAATATATTTCATTTGGCATTTCTGGGAAATGTATAAAAGTGATAATTTTAGGTTTCTAATAAAGTAATCATATGACAGCCTAACACCAGCAGAATATTCAACATGGGTGTAACCAACAGACGGTGCAGGCAGACCTGTCAGAACTTCTGAGCCAGAAAATATCGTACAACAATAAAAACTTTTAAAAATTATTTTCAGTGAAAGGAATAATTCCTACAACATACGATTCTTTCTTAGGTTTTGTACACAAAAGCAAAAATCCAGGCCATAAAGGGTTAATACACATGCACAAGCCTGGCTGGTAAATGTGATAATCAGTGTGCTGGAAGGAGCCGATCCTTGACTATTTTTAGCTGAGTACACAAAGCCCTGCCTCTGTACTGTACTGTTTGACGACAAACCACTGGGTTATCAGCAGCAGCAGAGGCTCTGGCCACCTCCTACTCTGAACTTTGACCTTCTGTTCAGTTCCTTGCTTGCTATGAATTAGTTACTAGATTCTTAACTGGCAGTACAACCATCTTAATGTGTAACACTTTTCAGAGCCATTTTGGTTTCTCAATCTTTGAAAAGAAAATTACACCACTCAATGGAGTAAAGTAAAAAGTGCAAGAAGTGTCCATTTCTGTTTGTCATGCAATATAAATTTTTATTAGGTAGCTTCTTAATTTACACCATGCTTTAACATTTTCTGGTTTGTTTTTTCTGTGATTGGTTATATAGGATTATAACCCTGTGATGATGTAAAAAAAAAAACAGCGAGAAAAGAAACCAAGTTGTACTGAAGCTTAAAGTCACCTTTTTGAAAACCTGTGTAGAAAAGATGAGCAAAAATTTAATTGCTGAAGTGGTAAAAAAAAAAGTCATGCAAGCAGCCTTTACACACAACCTTACACAGTTCCACATGCAAGGATAACAAATATTTATCCTGCTGCTCCCAGCCTCCCCTATCACCTCCACTCACAGGAATCTTTTTTTAATTAAATACGGCTCTAGGACATAAGTCGAAACACCCAAGAAAAAGTCCTTGAAGCACAGAAACTCCTGCGGCGAGTCCTAATCCTCAGTGTGCTGACATCCTTTTCTTTATCCTGTGTAGCACTCTTTATACACACGGGCACTGGGCTTCATATTAACCAGCACACAGAAGACTTACATGTACAGATGTAAAATGTTTTTATGAGGTCTTGTCTGACAGTATAAAAAAAATATATATGACGTCTACCTTCTGTGCATCTGTATGTAAGGCCAGAAGAGTATTTTGGAATGGATTGCTGGATATTTGAAACCATGGTTAAATGCAGAAAACCACAAACCATAAAGTGAATATTCATTGACTAATGCAATCTCAGGGACCTTTATAAAAAATACATTATAAACAGTAGATGGGTAACATTTATATAAAAAAAAACATTCTACAGTTTAACAAACTAACAATGCTTAAAAACGTTAAAAATCAAAAATATCTTTGAGATGTCAGTGTGGTTTCTCTAATGGTCAGAGTTGAGAGCGAAAGACTGTTGCTTTCAAGATCACATGAAGCACTTTCTGGGTGCTGTGGTGAGGCCTGTTCCTCATATAAAACCATTTGGTTCTCACCTAATAATCTGGGGCACTCCCACCCCATCTTGAATTTCTCAATGTGTGGGCATAGGGAAAGAACCAACTCCTCCCTCCGCACAGGCAGTTACTGATGTTTCTCCCCTCTATGGCTCAGTGCCATAAACTGACCTCCGAACGAAAGTGATTTCTCCTCGCGTAAGATTAACGGTAAAGTCCGTACAGGAAACTGCCCTCCTGGCAAAGCCAATGAGAAAGTGATTGCTCAGAAATCGCCAATGAGTTGAAAGGAAGAGCATCTCAGCCACAATACATAATTAACAGTAAAATACATATAACTATACTTCAGCTTTAAAGTAACTATAGAAAAAGTCAAGACTTTAATTTAAATTATATAGCCGACTTTCAGCAGATTTCTCTTTAAAGGAACGCAGAATACTTTCTTCATGTGTAAAGCCCGACAGTGAACAAACTGCTAAATCACTTGAAGCCCATAATGTATTCATAAAGCAATACTACTGTCAACCCCCCAGTGTTGTATTTTATAAAACAATAAATAAAATCACTATGGTTCTACATCATATGTTTTCAAGATTTAGATGACAGCAGTCTGTATACTGGGAGAATCCATAATGGAAACAAAGGCCTGCTGGAGCACAATCTCCCTGCCACCATCACATTGTGACTGTTCCGACTGCCCTCGCGGCTTGCCGTTTAAAACACTAATCGGTTTAGTTTATCCCACTCAGCTGCGTGTGAGGCAGATGTTTGTCATGGCCACAGCATTTCTCAGCGTTCATTTTGCAAGATTACCAGTCTTTTTTTTTGACTGTCCTAATTCCTAATCCCAGAAAAAAATAGAAAATATTATTACCAATTCATTGTGTAACTGAGCAGGTACAATTTCAAAGGCGTTTGATGCATATGAATCCAAACCGCTTATTTCAGTGGGGGAACCAAACAATTATGAAACTGTATGTAATAGTAAAGGAAATGTTTCAGAAAAAAAATATTCACCGTTTTACACAGGTGAAGTATACCTGCAGCCCAGAAGGTGCAGAGGATTTCTGCACTAACAGACTTCGATCAGCGGCCAGCTATTTAAAGCCAGAGCAATCCAGATGATGCCCATGGGATCTCAGTCTGTAAAGAAAGTGAATTTTTGGGGGGTCCTCACCTCATTATTAAGCATGTGGCAAATCCAAAACCCTGATGAAGCAAGTGAAAATCTGATCATTGAAACATGATTTTGGCTACGAAACTACAGGTGCTTCCAGCGAGGTTTATAGTAAGGCATCTGTTCAAGGGGAGGAAGTTTTAAGCAATCGGTTGCCTGCTTTGTTGATTTGCTACTGCTCCCTTGCCAGCAACTTGGCTAAAGCAGCAGGCAAAGAAAGTTCCCTTCGCCTGAGACAGACAAGGGGTCAGACACAGGTTGTGACAAGAAAACCAGCCTACACCTAACCCAGTTATGTGGTGAAGGGAGATTTATGCGGTTTATTGACGTTTTCATACAGAGCAGTAATACACAGCAAAATCACTCTGCCCAAGAGTTTCAACCATTATAGCACCCCGGAAACATTTTTATGCATACAGGTTATTGTGTCATGCTAGTTAAATGCACATATCAAAAGCACATGTATGTGTCCAGACATTGAAGTTTAATCTTGTAGTGCCCAGAATGGAGCTACCATTGTTTTTCTTGCTACACTAGAAAATTCGTGGTATGTCATCATCGCATATCTTGATTTCCACAGCTAGTTTTGCAGGGGTAGCATCACAATATTCACCTGTCTTTACTCTTAACCCACTTGTTTCCATTGCCTTCAGGCTGCAGAACTAAAATCTTCTCATTCAGTTTTGTCTCAGATTTGAGTTTCAATGCATGCTCACTTCCTGTGTTGCAGCTAAAAAACAAACTGAATTCTTGACTTTCATGTTGCGTTATGTAGATAAGGGTTATAGGAAATGTCTAGTTTAATGCAACACTTAAAGCTGCAGGTCAAGGACACGTGTTGAAATAAGGCTTAGGAAGTTGAAGATGTTAGAAAATATTTTTGGAAAGGATTTGAATGTTATTTTTATAATATTATCTTAGGATATTGGATACTAAATAATCATTATAGAAACCCTCATTAAAGAGCTAATCCTCAGTGGCTGTTATTTCAGTTGCATAAAAAAGCAGTGAAATGCTAAAAGCTACTCACACAAGTCTGCTTTCCCAGAGATGTGTTGTGTCTTGTGACGTTTACACTAACTAGGTGCAACTAGTTAACACACTGTTCAGTACCAGAAAGCAGAGCAGCTTCACAAAATCAGACAGCCTATTTTCATTAAAACAAACCAATAATAAGATTAATTAAACCTGAACCTGAACCTGAAACCTGAACCCTCACTGTCAACGGGCTAATCAAAATGACACTTCAGCATTATTGGACATGTCTAATTGACAAAGGATCACACACTCACACCGACAGAACAAAAACAACTATTTTGAGTAAAGTATAACATTAAAGAAGAAGAAGATTATAAAGAGGTTATAAATGAAGTGAATTAAGTTTTAAAGTCAAGGTAACATGCATAACACTTTTGATGTCACTTGGGGATTTAGATTCAATTACATCCACTGCCAGTGGCCAACATCATCTGTTACCTACTTCTAAAAAACAACAATAACAAAGGAACAAAAAGATTCCTACCTGTGTGCATTACACACCTGGAGTCTTCTGACCACCCCCCTTCCCTTCACATGTCCCGTTAAGGACACCCCTTCCTCTTTCCTCTTAACCTCTTCCAGGCAAGACGTACTGCAAATGAAAACAAACTGAGGTTAAAATCACTTATACACTTTAGCAAAAAATACGCCCAAAGAGAGATCCTCTTAATGATTAAAGACTTCTGCTATTTCCTAAAAATTGATAGATTGCCCTTCTAGATGCTATCATGGAGCCACTGTGTTGGTACCAATAAAAAAATCCTTATGAAGAGCATTTACAACAGTCTAATATTGTTGTTTCCCTCTTCACACGTCAGTGTAGGTAAAGAATATTCTCCTAAACACCCTAAACATTTACAGGAGTATGGGTTCACTGCCAAACCCAATTTGCATAGATCACAATTCACAGCAGATTGACAGATAAGCCTATTAACAGATGCCTTCTCTCTCGGTCTTCACCCACTGCCCTGTCTTCACTCTTCCAGCAACAGGAGACCTGTCCACAAGTGAGAAGCCCTCTAGCATGGGAAAGTGCTAACCATGACATCCTGCAGCTGTATATTATAACATCTTTGTTTTTACATATAGGTATAAAAAAACAGACATAAATCAAGTCACTGTTTCACTTCAAGCCTTTTTCAACAAATAAGATCCTTCTTGATATCTCAGCCATCATGTTTAAAGATCATACACCCCACGTGCAGAACCAATAGACAGCTCAAACAGATTGGGAAAAGGTCTTCATTCCGGCATAAGACTATCTGCTGTTCCAATATGCAGTCAGAAATTACAATCAGCACAATAAGTAAACATTTATGAAGAAATAAATGTACTGGAAAATTAGTTTCTCTAGCTGCAATTCAGCTTGTTGGTAAATCTGAAGAGGGAGAAAAGCACAGATAATTACAAATATTACGCAAGAACATGAAGTGTTTTAGGAACTGGTTCACTCGCGTCTGCTGATAACACCTTGATGAACACGAGTGTGCTCGGTCCAGCTCTACCCTTGTTGAGCACGTACGGACCCAGCAGCCCAGCCATGATCCAGATCCATGCTCACACGTATTGAGCCACTTAAATACCCCGTACACTGCAGAGGACTTGTCACACGTGCTCTAATTGACATTAATAATGTACCTTTTGAGTGATTAAGCTGAGCAAATCAACCATTTCCACTGAGAAAATGCCAACATGACAGATCACTATTTACATTTGCTTAGTTTTATGTACAGAGAAGCAAGATATTTAAATTTTCACAATAAGTGGCGTGCATAATCGCGACAATAGGTTCGCAGCTCAGCTCCATCTCATATTTCTAACAGTCTCTGGAAAACGAAGGTTAATTAGCCACCCCTGCTAAACTCACACCCTTCAAAAGTTATGAAAATGCTTTGTGTTAACAGCACGCCTGCTAAGCACACTGAAACACAAGCACAATCAATTGCACAGACATCAGGGTCCAGGTACGAATTACAACTGGCATGATGTTCCAATTCCTTATGACATACATTTAATTAAAAATAAAATATAAATAAAAGACTTCCATTTCCTCTTTTTTCATCCCTTCTTTTAGGTTCACGCCATCTTTAGACTCTAGGTATGGCACAGCAGTTTTTCCTCGATTTCAAACATGTAGCTGTGAAATCCTCAAAAAATTAAGCGGATTTAATGTACTTGATTTTAGTAACCATGACTGGGGCCACATTAGTAATTATGTTATCTGCAATCCCGGGAAAGAACAGGTTCCAGAGGCTTAGGCAGATTCTGCCCAAGAAGAAATATTTCTATTTGAGTCCCAGTACTGTATTTAAAAAAAAACAAGCTAGTTTATTTCCAGTATTAAACGAACTTAAGAAACAATATGGCATCAACCACTTAATGCATCAAATTTACTTTTACAATAATGAGACCTTCTACAGATAGAGGAATTAATTTGACAAACCAATATGTTTTTTAAAACAATATGTATTCTATAGACCAGAATTTCAAAAAAACTTCGCAATATAGCATCATTTGATCAGTGGAACATGCTTCTTGAAATGTGCATTTTCAAGAGACTTTTGAGAAGCATCTCTTTGGCAGACATGCCAGTACACACACTGGGAGCAATCCAGAGCTCTTTCCCGAACTGCACAGCTTTTCCACTTGATACCAAGACCTTCTGAGTTCAAGCTTTTTGTTTGCAGGGCAGAGCGAAAGCAGCCTAAAATATTCCCCTAGCCACAAAGTATGATTTTGTGTTCAGTGGGAGGTCCTGATCCCCTGTGGCCGCTGTTTTTTTCCACTGCAAGAGTTTAGGCGGCATTTTGCCCCAGCTGGAGCCAAGACTGTGAAGTGGGAAAGGGGAGGGGGGCTGTGTGTGTGTGTCTGTGTGTGGGGACGGATTCTTCTCTTTAAAACAAGGCTCCCAGGACACCTCTGTGCTATTCATCAACTGTTTTTCCGGGGCTGTGAAAAATCAATGCACTCCACACTGCAAACACTTCATAATGACAGGGGGGGGAAAAACTCTGCAACAAAATTGATTTGTTTAAGTACAATAATACAATTTAGCTCCAACTTGTAACAGAGCTTGAGATCCTAAAGACACACTCACATATAATAAAGCTATAAGCAGCTGATGATAAATGAAAAATATAAAAAATCACCAGGGTCATTTGAATAGATGGCTGTTTTGAGCTACAACAGTGGGAAACGTAAGAAATATTTCACATTTCTTCACATACACTTCACATACACTTATGGAAGAATCATGCTTGTGAAACTCACTCTCCACACATTTCAATGGGATTAGGTTCTAGCAAACACGGTGGCCAACATTTTGGGTGCAAGTTTTTCTTTTCTTCCTGATTGAGTCTCTCCACTTTAGGGTCATTACAGTATCTGGCTGAAAAACACTTTGCCTGAAACCTACTGGGGGCAATGGATGACAATGAAAAATCCAGTGAAATGCCCCTCCATAGGTACACCACTATAGAAAGCATTGTGGCCCAGCCTTGTGGCCTTAGTTTCATACATCCCACATTCGACACATCTTGATATCTCAGCCATCATGGATGCTTCATGTATCCAGGTTGTAAAAACTACTTGAACCCCTCTGCATTAACGTGCACACAACACCCACTACTATTTTTTTCTGCCAAAATAATATAGTTATAAATGAAGTATATGCATATCTCTTTTTCTGGCATGATTTCAGTAAGATTTACACGTGCTGGTGGAATTTTGACAGCTAACAAGCTAACATTTACCCAAAAAATTACATTTCCAAGCAACACGCACAGTGTTTAATGAGGACCTTATACTACAAATTCCATAGCAAATATTGTAGATGTAATTATAAAAAAAAACAAGCACCTGGTACGAATTACATGAATCGTAAGTGTTGTATTAATCATAAAGTTTATAACTTACACATAACATTATCTCTTTCACATCGCACAGCTCCTGTGAGTATTCTGTCATTAACCGTTCACTTCTGTTTTTCCACCTATCTTCTTCCTTCACTCTACACCAAATGGCAGGACAGCAATATCTCCTATTGCACACAGCTCTTCATCAATTCATGCAAATGATGGCCAATCACACGAATGGACCATTTAAGAGAGTTTAAGAGAACGTGCTGTTAGCGTGTAATATCTTCACATTAACACTGACCAGTATTAGATCCAGGTGTCTTTAATTATGCAGTATAGGGTATAGTGCTTTGAAAGGAGAAACAGTCAGACTATATATTTATCTACTGAACATTTCAGCTTTGCATGAATACTCAAAACCTGTATGTTCTTTTAGATGACCTTCTAAAAGCAATGCTGCTAACTCCCAAAACCCTTATTCCCAGCCTGCAATCATGTAGTACTTAGTGTGTTGAGACTCATATCTTGTAGATTTGCCCAATAAACAAATGACAATCAGGGCACTTTGGAGTGGATCAGCTAGTAGAGGCTCTCATTCGGAATTCAGGCAGAGCCCTAAAGTCCAGGTACCTCCAGCTGACAGCTGACAGGGACTGGGATGACCCTAGATGCAGTGCACAATGAGCCAATCACGACACAACTTTGACACCTGGAACCAGCCTGCCAGTTCTAGTGTGATCCATCAAGGGATGCATCCTTGCTCCTGACAGTGCTCACTCTCCTGTAGGTCTGCATGTTAAATGTCAGGATCTGAGGAGAGCCTTCATAGGCCTCATGTCCCTTAAGTGGGGGGGGGTTAAAATAATAATTGATCCAAAGACATAAGAGGAAAAGACATAAAATGGCAAGTATTACTTTCAAAATGGTTCATGCTTTGGGTTATATTTTCACCAGTAAATTTACTCTGACAACATGACAACCAACACACGCACAAAAACATGACTCCATCTCTTATCTACGGCTCTTAACTCCAGAGAAGGATGTTTGCTTTCCAGCAGGCATTCACTTCGAAAAGTATTATAATGTGCACAATGAGGGTATCAGGTCGTTGAGGCGTGACTAGTTGATCAGAACACTCTTAAGATAACTGCATGATGTGTCAGTTTTATGAGGCCATTTGCTTTACTTGCCTGGTAATGGGATGTGAAGAAAATCATATGACAATATAAAACAATGAACCACCTTAAAGGCTGTTGTACCCGATATGTTTAATTGAGTCCTCCTGGAATCAAATAACTTATACTTAACAAACACAAACACAACAGATAAATCACGCTTTCTGCCCTGCTAACAGGAGGCTTCTCAGTGTGAAAAATTGTCATTATATATAAAAGGTGCTTTTGAAGTCATTCTCATTTTCTGAGGACAGGGTCCTCCTGATGGCCATCGTGGAGACGAGATGTTCGAACCCCTGCCGAGACGGCAGAAAATCAGCAGTGCACAAACCAGCAAAGCCCACCGCGGCTCATCCCTGAATGCTGGGAGACCGAGAGCTGAGCACCAGAAAATGTGCGCATTATATAGCCTAGTCTTTCATTGCATTGTCCTAATTTGCAAAAATTTACATTTTAATTACAATAGGTTTCTTCAAACTGCAAATTGGCATAGAAAAATCTGATTCCTTTTTCCACACTCACCACCTTTGAAAAGAAAATCGACGCAGCACACCCAACTCACTGTGGGAGCACATACTGGAGCTCCACTATACTGTGTAGTGAAGCGTAGCACAAAACTTCCACATCACACACGGTAGACACTTGCTTTCATGGCACACTGCCGCATAATTGAAACACTTGTTACACCAGGCACTATAACACTCAAAACACAATTTAGTAGAAAAATGACAGAGAGGATGGTTGCCTGCTGTAGCAAATCCGGCCAGACTCACTACTTAAATACGTGCCTCCCAGTCATGACGGTGCTTTAGCTTGCATGCAGTAGGCTAGCGTGGGCCGTGCTATCCCCAAGTCATAAAAAGAGATGCAAAGATAACTTCTGTTGAAGTCTGTAACATGCGCAGCTTTGCAATCCTAGCTATCTGACAATTACATATTCTCTACAACGACTTCATTTTATGAAGCATGGCTACACCATTGCGAATTTTAAACTCAGAAAACTTAAAAAGGACAATGCCACACAGAAGAAGTAAACATAAATACAGACATCTTTAGATGCTTTCAGCCTCACGGATATGAATCTGATCATTCTGAAGTCGAGGGCTATTCTGGAAAAGGCCCTGAGGAGGCCTGAACAAAGACAAGGCAAATAACTCTTTTAGCTGTTGCCTTGAAAGCAGTTTTACAAATGCTGCGTGGGAGTTTTAAAAACAGGTCTGAATCAAGCACGATATAATTTCGCATGAATTATTATGTTTCCAGCGCAAGGCTCGAGGAAAGTGTTGTGTGCGTCGGCCCTTTGATTACCTCTACGCACAAAGATGTGCTTCCAGTTGTCACTGCCTGGAATACAAGCAGAGATGGGTCTTCTACAGGTTTCCTGTCGCTGGCACATTGTAGATCATTTAAGATAATACCAGAGATGCCGGTTTTGTTTTTAACGATTAAGGCTTCAAAGGGAACCCTACAGACATGTTTATACTTAAAAAGTAACAGTGAAAACTTTTATGTGCAGCTTAAAACAAAATTGAGAATGTTATAGTTCCTAAAAGCTTGCCTTGGATGGCTTTGGACTGGCAGCAACAATGTCCTTATTTGCAGTAGCAGCCATTTCTCCTGCAGGAGCTCTAAGAGCTGGTACTATAAGCAGAGCAGATCTCTGCTTCAGCTTAGCCTACTTTAGAATACAGGGCTGCCAGATGTGTTTTGGCTTCATCATTACTCCTAGTGGAGAAATTTTCTACTTGTAAGGAGACTATTAATACTTAAAATCTCCAAACACCTACCATGTTGCATTGGGATGGTATCTGAAATAATGTTTTCCAATTAAACCCCTTGAGGACCAAGGATGCCCAGGACTTGAGCAGGTCTTTGAGACACCAAAAAGCCATCTTGGTGATAATATCTACAGTATGCAGAGGACTGTGATTGCCCATACATAAAAAGCTACTTGCATTACAAATGGCTTTATGTTACACAACAACTGCAATATAAGAGTCAAACATCACTTCATTTACCTCACGAAATGTATCTGTATGCAATGTTCTTAAAAAGTAATCCCACTCCCATCATTGTCAATGAGCAAACAGGGGCACAGGATCTATTCGTTATAAGAACAACAATTGCATTTTATTTATGAGCGCTTTTCAGGAAACTCAAATGCAAAGCTATCGGCAAAACTCCCCGCTTTATTTTTTTTTCATGCCATTACATTAACAGGAAAATTAAGGATAAGATTATTAACCATTGTAAAATGCAGGCTCATTTAGTAATCCATCCTTTACATTTCAGTGATCCTTTCAGATACAGTAGCTCAAGGAGTTACCAGTGCTGTAATTAGCAATGGCTGCTCTTTAAAATAGGATCTGCATAGCAGTAACTGCAAATTATGCAGCATTTTGCTATGCTAATCCAGGTAATTTGCTTCACGCTGTGCACACTTCCCCAATGTCTTATTAAGCGATTCATTTTCTCACATTAGTCATTCACTCATGTCACAAGTATATTTTACATATGCAAAAAAAGGTCTGACATATATCAAAATGCATTTCTTTTTAAATCAATCACAACAATTTCAGAAACTACCCTCCAAAATATTAACGTGTATTTCGTGTACAGCTTCACTACAGAAATGGTGCTGGTTCTTTCCCAGATTATTCCTTTTTCCTTGTGGGAATATCCAGATCTGCACTTGGAATCCAAAGAATACTGCCTGTGATGGAAGAGCTGGTACACAGAAGCCTTCCTGACTGGAGGTATCTGTTTTAGAAGCTTTGCCTCTTCTGAATTGCTCATGACAAACATTGCTGAGATACACTGTAAACACAGGCTAGCAAATTGTTACCTGAATATATAGCCATATTTAGGTTCTAGTATTCCACCTCTAATGATCTGAAAACAAAAGGATAAAGGCAGTTGTACAAGTGGTTGAACTTGAACCAATAATTAGATTATATCCCTTTTTAAATTAAATCACTGGGCTTAATCTAGAGGGGGCTATTGAGTCATTAGCGCTCTTTTATTCTTCGTGGATCCTTTTAGAACATCTCTCTTTTCAAAGCTTAAGTTAAACCCCGTTTAGCCAGATGCAGCTAATTTGACAGCTCAGTTCTCTTATGTTTCCCAGCCGTCTCGGGGAAACGGTCACAGTTGCTGAGAAACAGTCACACTGTTGACTATACGGTAAAATCACTAGCAGGTATGGGCAGATGCACACAGCACAGGGAGATCTGCAAAACAAATTCAGCTCCAGTGGCAGTTAGTCCATCTAGGCCACCCCCAGCAATCCACCCTCCCCTCCTCATGTCTGTAATTCACACTAGAGAATAGGCTATCTGTGGAGTTATCAGTGGCAAATTTAATGAATCTAATGGCAGAAGGAGCTCTTTTCTAGGCAATTACTATATAAAGGAGAATGTAAATGAGCCCTGATCTGTCACACAGAATAGCTGAGGACTAGTATTTGCATTTTAAACCTCTCCCTCTCACCCTCACATTGTGTCGAGAGAGAGAGAGAAACTGGATAACAAGCGACAATCCTAAGAAAACATGGAGCCCGATTTCCCAAGCTCATTTCTGGGCTGTGAATGGCTCCCTGCCCCCCACTCCAAATGTGCATGCCCATTTTTGTGAAACAATGCGGTTTTGGACACTGAATTAATTTATACTACTACTACTGCACAGAGGTGTCGATTTCTTTGCTTAAAGAATATATTTTTACCCTTGTAAGAGGAAACAAAAGGGTCAGCCAAGAGCCAGTGACTGCTTTCTGTGCTTGGCAAATAAACCACAGAGTGCTCCTCTTCGTTTTTACGGTGTTTGATCAAGCCGTTTAGATTGAGTACAAACGTGAAAGCAATCAATTTTAAAATGCAGTGTTTAGGTGGGTGTCAAATATGTACGTCTTCTTCTTATGTGTTCTGAAAATTTTCCAAGACCTCTCAGCATATTAAAGCCCTGAAAGAATCTTTCACTACTAATTTATGACATGTAATGCATATTTCCCCTATTACTAAACTGAACCACAGAATTGTGATACTTGTGATACAGTGAAACAGAGAAATAAAAGACATATTTGAAAACAAAAAGTAGGTCATTCTAAAAATATTTAAACAGAAAAAAAAATGTCTAGCTGCTCAACAGGTTTTAAAGCTTATGTGCAGCATATTTTGGATGACAGAAATGTAATCCCAGGCCGATTTTTAAAACCCTGAAAAAAGAGAAGCAAATGGCAAATTACAGGGACAGATTTTCATCAAAATGCCACACGTGGTCAGGTGTACGATTCATAAGAAAAGCATTAAGTGAGCATAAGAGGAAAAACAAGTACTCCTTGCATGACTAAGATGAAATAAAACTTAACAACAGAGGCATAACCCAGGAACACCTTGCACTAAGCCCTGTGGTGACCCTTGGTGATAAGAAGGTAATTAATCTCTTCAGAAATCAATTCTAGCGATTTCAAGGGATTTTGCTCAATTGTCACGCCTAGACATGAGATGCTTTTTTATATATTTAACATTTTCTGCACTGTTTCTCCAGCTTGGAGTTGCTATTGTGCTTGTTTTAGAATCAAATAATGTTCCAATTAAACAATTCTAACACAACAGGATATCCAATATCCTTTTTCTTCTCCACAAAGTAAATCAAAGCGTAAAGATGCCGACTCCTTCTTTCTAACAACTTGCCACAACTGTCATATCCCAGACTTTTCGAAACTTAGAACAAAAAAGGACTTCAAGGAATAAGTTCTAGTTAGGAACAAAGTCTTTTTGGGCTTGCATAATTTGGTTTAGCACCCATGAGCCAAAACTGGATTTTTTTTCAATTTATTTCAACTGGAAGTTTGTTCTTGAATCTGCAGCGTAGAGGATAATGTGAGCCCAAGCCTTAGGCTACAATGTAATAACTCAAAACAGAGCTGGCAACGTAACTAAAAAAAAACAGAAACATCACTTGGGACAACCTCCAACCAACTTTTAAAGACTAACGTCCTCTAACCCTTAAAATTATTGGGGATAATTAGAAAACATAGCTTGAATGTACCATAAAATAATACTAAAAAAATCTTTGTGTATTTAAAAACTGTTTCTGAAATTAACTAATCATCTAATGTGAAACACAACAGGGTACTACCCCACAAAAAAAAAAAAAACATTTCACAATTGACTTGTATAAGAGTTTGAATATGAAAAAGTACCTGTGTGCAGAAGTGCCCGCTCATTGAGTACCATATGCGTGTCTGGGTGATAAACCCAACACAGGCTCCATTAATAATATATTAACATGAAATATTTTTAAAGCTGTATTGTAATTGAAAGCTGTCAGAAACACATGCATGTTGTATCAGTTGCATGACGGAACTGATATTTATTTTATTTGGTCAGGTACAGAACAGAGGGAAGGCAACATCTTGAACACACAGTAATCTCTACAGGCTTTTGCTATTTTTACTTGAAGTGATCATAGTAATTCAGGAGGTACAGTAAGGGCAGTGAGACCACCAGAATGTGCTGGTGGCCACGTGCTGAGGCCACCCAAAAGATTGGTCTCTATATCCCTGAATTAAAAGCTGACAAGGCTCCCTGTCCAGGAGCAGACCTGCCCCCAGTCCACCTTTCCAAAGATCTTGGGTCTTCCTTCCTTGATGTTTGCCACCACAGGGGCTTGTTACTGGCTAGGTTGACAGTCGCCTGTTGCCCTGGATCTGTGAGACAGCTCTCTTCTCCTTACAAAAGTCCCATCATTTACATCCTTGAAGCCTGGCTGAGTGACAGCTCCCCGCAATACTGCATAGCAATTACACCCATAACACTTGGCACCGTTAACAAAATAAACGTACTCTCACAAATGTGCATTACCAACTCAGTTTATGGAACAATTTGAATATGAGCAAGCAGAATTGTTCTCACAATTAAATAACTTGATTGAATTTTTCATTTTTCTCTTGCAGAATTAATTTCAGTTCCTCAGCATAGGCCTTATTTTTTTTTCCTGCACAGAATTATAAAGCATTTGGGAGGATAAAACAAAAAATTGAGGCCAAAAAATGACTGCGTACTAAGGCAGCAGTAGCTGTACAGTTAGTATAATCAAAACAATTTGCGAGTGAGGGACACACTTCCCCCATTTTGCTCAGTGATATCCTGCTCCAGATGATTAGGAGTGGTTTTCACTTATGTGAATCAGCCAACCTCAATGATTTCACATGGAAAACAATTCAGATTCCATACTATCAAGCTCACCCAGACGTCTAACAAGGCAAAACATTCTTGCACACAAATACCATAGCCACAAGAAAATAGAAACAGAAAAAGTTACCTTTAATGATATTCTGTTTAAATTCCTAATGGAAATGACTTCACCCTATTAACTTCCTCAGCATTACAGCTGCAGAAATTATTGGCACTCAGTATGTAGAACAATGTTATTCATTAATTTACTAAGCACATTAAGTACTGTTTGTTAAACTGTACTTTGTCCATGATACCTCATCTAAGTGCACTGAACACTCAATCATCTTAGCAAGTGGTAGTTAAGACTTCCATATGGGATGATTACTTCAAAGAACAAGGAGCTAATACTTAAGTCGGTACAACTGCACAGGTTGAAACCATAACCTTGTTATAGCTGGAGTATCTACAAATGTGAAGCTCCCAGAAGCTGCCAAGACAGCAGCAAGCATTCACAAGACCAATGGAGGACTGTTGAAGAAAGTTGCAGACTACTAACATCAATTTTTTCCCCACTTTGAGTCCTGCCCAGCTCCAGTTTGCATCCACTCTCATAAAAGACAATGTAAACTTAGCCAGCTCTTCACCACTTCAAGTCTTCTTCGGAAAAGACAGTTACAAAGTCAAGACAATTTCTAATTTCAAGGAAAAACTGCAATGAGTCGCTTCAAGAGGACGAAAATTCTCATGTTAAAACGCTGTTGAAACGGAAAAAAAAACAACCTGATGTAACCACTGCTCGGGCATTAGAATGAACTCAACTGTTTTTTTGCAGATTTGTGACAAAGAAAAGCTGAATTTGGTGAATCTACTGGTTTTAATTTCAATCTTGTGACATGTATTACCTGGAAAATACACAGCTGGCAATAATTTCCTGCTCTGGACATCTGTGCAATATATTAGGCAAGCTGTAATTATTGCCTTCTATCACCATTATTTTTAATAGCGACTGTGACAGTATTCCTTGTGCAGAGACAGGTTTCACACTGGATAAGAGAGACAGATGATTGCCATCAAGGGCCTCTTCATGTGACAGCAGAATACCAGTAGAAGAATTCCGTAACAGTTATTAAAGAAAGACTTTCAGCTTCAAGACCACTGCTTCATTGGACCAGAACCAGGTCATAGAGAAATGGAGGATCCATTTTTAAATGACTAGAGCAATTACAATTTTCAGATGGTTACAAGGGTCTCATATCTCTTACACACACTGCACTGCAGCAAGTCACTGAATTTGTAGAACAGAAATACAGATTTTTGTGGTCTGTACAAATACTGCTTTCTGTTGTCAGCGACCGTCGCTGTTAGTACAAAAAAATACATCCCTTTACCCTTACAAAATTGCAGTGTTCATGGGAGGGAAACCATAAGTACAGGAACTTCTTTGACAGTTTCTGCGACCAAAGGCTATACGAGGAAAAGAACAGAAACTTTTCTTAGCCAGTTCCGTAAAGAAATGCCACAGTTAAAGAAACTACTTTCCAACAAGCTGTCCTTTCCTTCACCGCACAAGCAAAAGCACTTGTAACTGCAAGGGTGCCAACTTGTTTCTGCATGTAATGAGGACTGGCAGGCACTTTGATCCCCTCTGAAGCTTGTCTTCTTCCATTGCTGTGACTCGCTGGAGGTCCCGTCCGTGCACCAGACTCAGAAACTGCACATTGTCTGCACATATCAATCCGAACCGCACGTCAACAGTTGTACTCTCGAGCAGGGGTGTTCTGAAACAATCCCCTTTCTTTCAAATTCCCGATGAACCACCCAACTGTTCCTGTGCTTCTGTTAAATGAAACACATGGAGATTTTGTGTGGTTGCTGTGGTGAAAGTGTACAGTTTAGATACTGTCCCAATAAGCAGAGAAACACATTAAGGCTTGGATTCCAGTGCGTACCCTTCAGGTCCAGAACAATAGGTGTCTGGAAGCGATTCTTAGTCAAACAATGGCAGGATGGCATGGGGCTGGCAACAGGCGCTGCCACAGGATCTACTCAGCAGTCAGGAGAAACATGGTTTAAAACAAATATGCACCCTCCTCCTTTTCCTCTTCCTGGTATCTTTCATGTTTCTTGGCAGTAATGAACACTACAATTCAGGTGTAAGCTCTGCTTCTGGTTTAAACTCACACCAAGTCTTATATTTCATCAGGGAGAGAATAGAACGCGTTGCACCAGATCAAACCCTTTTCCTGCATGCTTTTTTTTTTAGCAAAGCAATAATTTTAACTCAGCGCTTTTAAGTGCTTTTCCGGTGCCACTAAAGGACATGTTAAGCTCTGCAACATTTTGTCACGGCATTGTATTGTTTAGATGTAAGAAATGTGTATTTTGTGAGCTAAAATAATTTTTAAAAATCCCCACACCCTACAGTAGGATTCTTATTTCCTAGTTGATCATCAATTAAATGAGGCATGAAAAGTCAATGCTGCGTCTCTAAAACAATGGTTTTAAGCAGGCATTAGAAATTTGGAAAGGACAGCTGTTTGTTAGGGACTGCTTAAGAATGCCAACAAAAAACAAATGAGACAATTTAAACATTCTAAGATACTTTATTCAAAGTTAGCTTTCATATTTGACAAAGCATACAGTACAACAGGCCATTTCTCACTCTATCTAGACAAACGCCCATTTATTCCTTTGCAAAACATCAGCATTACGCAGCAGTTATCTGAAATGTCAGTGTGTAAAAAAGTGCCAAGGCTCTGCTTGAAGGAATAATTCCTACACAGCCCCTTATCAGTCAAGTCAACTGAAAAGAGAAAATCTGACACACATCCTCTGTCTCCTGTGACAAGTATGGGTGAAGAGATAACCTGTCCGGACCAGAAATGAAAATTTTATACACTAAAGCAACGGTTTCATTCTGGAACTTCAGGCTGGTCTCACAACACATCTGTCAGAACTCCAGTTTTCCCATTTTTGGTTTTGATTCAGTGAACATACCCCAAACTCAACTGAAACTGGGAAACCCTGCTTACACATTAATACAGCCATTCAAGCACAGGTGAAATGCGTTAGTTTTAGTGTAATGTAGACAATAACAACCACAGTTATTAAACTGTTATTTGCACTGTTTACGTTGGTATCTTTATAGAAAGATAAAACATACAGACTTTGAAACATTACATGTTTTTGGCTCCATCTTGATTAACTGGTTATTCTTGACTGAGCTTGATACATTCAAGCGACTGGTACTTGAGCACCAAATGATCTCATTAGTGAGAGCTGATTGGGCACAGGCGATCGGGCGACCTAACCTGTTGACTGTCAGCCCTGGTGAAGATCGGGAAAGAAAAACACAACAAGGAACCAATATGCTCCACTCAGCAAAAGAACAAGGCCTCTGTGCCACCAGCATGTTGGAGGCTCGTTCACAGCCAGCAGTTCCTAACCTGCCAAACACAGTCTGTCAATGGTAGGCAATGATCTGGGAGAAGACCTGCACTATTTAGGCTGACAACCCAAGAACCTACCTGGAGAGAAACAGCTAAAAACCACCCAAAGAAACAGGAATCATACAAAAGATTACAGAGACGTCATTCGGCACCATCTACCTGTTTAACAGTTAAGTGCTAAGTAACTAGGAGCTAATTGATCCAAGCATCTAAACCAGGCTTTTCTTGAAAGAAGCCAGAGTACTGCCTTCAACAACAGAGAAGTAGAGGAGTTTATTGCCATATGTACATTTACATTGGAACTCTTATTCGCACTGATCTCTCGGGACATGCACAGTACACCAGAAGACACCAAACAATGTAGACAATACATTACAAACATAATAAATAATACAACCAGAACAATAAATATGTAGCAGTGAGAGAAAAAAAAGAACATGGTCGACCGTGCAAAAAGTACAATGCCTCAGACGTGCACTGAGTCTGAGGCTTTGCAGTTAGCCGTTAAGATGCGTACTGCAGTAGGATAGAAGAAGAGTACTACTTTCCGCTTGTATTCTCTGTTTCACATTTCACTATTTGTTCTAAAAAAGCCCACCAGGTTTGTTTTTGAAGATTATGAGCACATGGATCAGGTCACCTCATAATCTCCTCTGTTCAAGACCAAAAGAGTTCAGTTCATTCAGCATGTCAAAATAGGACCTTTCTTTAAATCCCCAAATGCATCTGCTTTCACTGGTGTTGGTTAATTCCAGAGTTGCAATGCCTCAGCTCACAACTCCTCTGGTAGTGAAAGTAGTGGTAGTGAAAGACTGAAATGAACAGTGCTACCCTTATCAAGTCCCAAGACCTCATTTGACTGAGCCTGCCCTTCCTGTGGACTCATTCTGATGTGACAACATCCCAGCAGGACAATGGATGTAACAGTGTTGCTAGAATTGAGTCAGACTGAACATCTGGGCAATGAGCTGGGTGAATCTGTGACATCTAGGGCTCAGAGACCAGTAAACAAGAATACGCCTGTCCAAGCTGTAAGAGAGGAATGAGACAGAATCCCACAAGGCAACTGCAATGTGGTGCAAAGCACGTGTCGCGGGTTTCTATTCATTGCCCATACAAAAGGGTAGAGATTTGTCTTTGGGATCACCATAAAAAAAACGAGAAAACAAAATAACACAACATAAAATACACAACAAAAACTAACAATAGTCCTAGCCATACGGCAATACCTATAGGCATGCTCACTCTCCCATATTACACTATCATTATATTAATCCGATAGGTTCATACAGGGAACAATCACTTATTGAGCTGCGTTTGTAAGACCTACAACAGTGGCCACACGTAACACTAGCCTGTAAGACCCCATGTTTACTGAGCTTGTTGATGACAATATTAATCAGCAAAATGAATTTACTGTCATTTAGTAAATTCAACTTATTTTCTCAGTATCATTCTGAATTTGTTGCACCTCTAGCCTAAGTGTCTTTTCATGCTCAGTATAACAAGTATATATACAGGAGGCACAGATCTGTGTTCAAGTATTAAATCCAAAATAGATTCATATTCAAGTGATAACTATAAACAGGAGAAAAAATAACTTGTATATAAAGTCTTGGGGGGAAATAATGGAAAAATTATAATGGCCTGATGTGTTGGACTATTTAACAAGTTCATATATTTTGCAGAATATCCAATTAAGACAGATAACTACATTTGGTAATAACAGTGGGCAAGGCAACTGAGAACATAATATTACAGAAAACCTATCCACAAGAGATGGCGATGAAGCCTGAACTGTAAGAACTTTTCAAAAGTTTGCAAAACTAAATTTAAGAATTGCAACATGTAAGCAAAAAGAAAGAGGAAAAGTGCTGAACAACACACATTTGATTAACCGGTGTTTTAGATAAACAAGGAAAAAGCTCTCCCATTGGGGATATCTATCTCACTATACTGCCCACAAATAAAGTAACCTGTTGTAATACATGTCTTACTGTGATTTTTGCAATATACACACTTAATATACAAATACATTATACTGTATATTATAAAGGTAACTTTTTGCTAGTCCTGTGCATGTATATCATTAACTTTTATTAATCAGAACACCTGCTGATAGCATGAAAACTACTGCATGTAAAAGTATTTTCGCAATGACTGTTAGACATGCATGTGTTATGTTTTAGCATTGGTGTATTTGTATTTAGAGTCTGCCGACACTAGATTGCAGACTTTCTTAACCACAAATGAGCAGGAGTACTTTTGGAAGGACAGATTTCCCTACTTTCCAGGTCTACTTGGTGCAACACAAGCTAAGACAGTCCTTTACAGCATCCCCGTGACTGCATGGGTCTCAGCATGGGTTTAGCAGGATGCCATTCAGTCCCACCCTTGGTTGATATCAGCTGCATTACTCATGAGATAACAAAATATTTTATATAGCACTGATAAAAACAAACCGATCCAAGTCTGTTTTCAACTTCAATGCTTGGTTGGATGCTGAGATTTAGAGATAACATATTAACCACACAGAAATTCACACCTTGATGTTAACATTTGCCAACTTCTTTTTATTGTCCCATCTTACGTCCCACCTTCTGATAATGATATTCCTTGGAATTCACGCCTGCATGCTTGAGACCTGCAAAACTCATCCTGGGATCAGATCTCGGTCTCGGAGGCCGAGTCCCCACCTCAAACCACACAGTGCCGAATTCTGTTATGCCAAAAGGCCAGACTTTTGTTGTGAGAGAATTAAGGGGGTTACATCACTGCTCCAAACCTATCTAAAAGTACACAAGACATAGCATCAGTGCAGCAAATCCAGGAATCTAGCTGCTGTTTCTCAGGCATGTACTAAGGTCCAATCTAAATTGTGCCTCCACAGAGCAGGGGTGAATTTGGCCACCCCAAATGATTTGCCCTTCTTTTTAGGGAATTCTCAAAACTACTGGGCATCCTAAGAGGATACATCACCTTTACAGGGTCACCAAAAGTGCCCCCGTGCATACTTAACCCTTTCTAGCTCTGGGGCTTGAAACACTGTGGTTTTTAATGTGAAATCTCTAACTTTAAGAACAACACAGTTCATCATGTTTGGTGCCCATCCAATAACAGGAAACAGTTGGAACCTGTCCCTGGGTTAGGATGTCAGATGGGGATGAGCACATACTCTGCTTCCCCCGTCTGGGCCATCAGTCCATTGAGGGCCATGGAAAGTCAGAAGCTAGACTAGCCGGTGTATTTAGAAGAGCTGGGAGAAAGCCAGTGCATCCAGTAAAAAGCACTGTGAATCAGGGAAGACCAACTGGACCCAAGTCCCAGGAACAGTGATCCAGAGACACTATCCATTGAAACCCCTGCTTTTGGTGCTTAAAGTACAAAATTTAATCCCTTTTTTACACAAACAGAAAACAAGCCTCTGCCCTTTTATTTCCCCAACAACGCAAGAGAAGACTTCTCCTGTGTTTGCTGCAGTTTGTGTCTGTCTAGTTGTATTCCAGAGCACCGAGTTATCTCCGTTGTCTGGCGGAGATGAGTTTGTTGTATGTTCTGCACATCGGTGGCTTTGCTTCCTGCACGCCATGTCAAAAAGGCTTTGATAATGGCCTTGTTTGTTTACATTCCCCAATCACTGCAGCTTGAGTGACACGAGTTCCTTCCTCCTTTTCTACCTATTGAAGGCAGCTGGCTAAGACAGGGCTGCAAGGGCATATTCCATACCATCCGAAAAGCTGTCCTCAGGCAAGCAGGCAAATTAGCTTCCAATCATGCGTATAACAAATGTAGGTATTCAAAAGCAAAAGTGTGATGTAACAAGCAGTGACTTCCTTTTTAAAATCACATTGTTTTATTTCTGAGGGCATGGTATTTATGACATCCAAAACTACCCACCCCAAAAAATAATTTAGACTGCAAACATCTCAATTGACTCAGTTGGAGAACAGCCACTGTAAAGGGATCCTTTACAGTGTGCAATATAGCCACCAGAGGGTTAGGAAAAGGTGGTGACATATTAAACCTAAATATATAACTAATGTTACTACAGTAGCTTGGATAGAACATAGCTTAACTCACTATATATTCACATTTTTAATAATAACATCTTTAAATTATGTCAGCCATCCCATTGTTAAAACTATATCTGGGGAAAGCCCATTCATGTCCTGCAATATGTAGTATAATCATTTTCAAAGACTGTTTTGTCTATAAAGACTCCTGTAAGCAAGGGGACAAAGTGACCATGCAGGCCTGGTCTGAAAACCGCCCTGTCCAGCCACAGACAAGGAATGTTGTTTTATTTGTGTGAGAGACTTTGCAGAATGATATTTTCTTAGACAGATACGATAAACTTGAGGTTGCAAAATGGTGACTACGATATTTCATGTGGCATCAAAATACTGAAAGTGCTTTGAATTATTGATAGCCTTTGAGCAGGAAGATTTTAAGCAGCTCTCCTCCTATTATCAATCATTCATGCAGTTTCCATTGAAAACACTTCACTCCTGAAGTATCAAATCACACTTGAAGGAGGCAGAGGACCTAGAGACAAAGATGTCACTTAATTTGAAGGGCTAAAATATATTTCAAGAGAATGCTCTCCAGACGATTAGTGAAATCATGTTGATATAGAAAACTACATGATGTTCTACACCAGAAAATTAAACTAAGATGCAATTTAGACTTGTTATGAGTCATGGACAATATAATCTCTTATCTCTTTATTTAAAAATATCTGAAACAGGCTATGACTTAAAAACAATCAAATACAAAATGCTTATGTAAGTAAATGAAAATGTTTAATTTCATTCTTTTGCTAGTACCAAAACAGTAAGATTAAAGTAACATATTATTTAAAAAATGAATTAGGACTTAGAACTGATGAGTATGGTGCTCACAATGTTGTACAATGATTTTTTAAGATGGATATTTACATTTAGTCCTTAGAGAAAAGGGGGCAATACAGAGAGGTTTAAAAATGAACTGCCATTTCCATTCGATTAGGGTACAACTTCAACAGACAGCTCACTTAATCAGACTTCTTGGTCCTTCTCTTAAATGGAATTGTGAACGTTTTGTGCAAAGTCCTTAAGTGGCAATCTCCAATTACCTACTGCATGCAAGTACTCATTTAAGTGGAACAGTGCCATTTCATCATTACAGTCAAGCTGCCCCATCAAAAGAGAACAGGCAGCTAAACAGCAGAGCGTGGCACCAGCGCACCACAGGGGGCATTTTGAGCCTAAGTAAATTCCTGGATTTGTCTGGGAAAAGATCAATTTCCTTGCAACTAAAGGTATATCATCTGTGTTTGTGGCTGCACTCAGAGAAAAGGGCCAATTTTCCTTGATTAATTTGCCACAATTATTTGTCAGGGCAATTTTCTCATTCTAAAGCTCATCAACAACTGTCACTGGATAAAATATTGAAGGTGAAAAATTTACTCGGGGTCTGCAGGAAAATTTCCATCATGTTGCAGTGCAGGCACAAAGCCTCCGAGACCATTGTTCTTCAACAATGGATTTGTGAGGCAAGAATGAGGGGATTATTTTATTCAGCTTCTAGTCAAGTGGCCAATTCATTCAGCAATCAATATTAATCAACGGGCTGGCACCTTCCGAGATATCAGACAGCATTTAAATCCTTCCTACAGCTGCAAGCGACTCCCATATCAAGGCTTAACCTGAAGCAGCTCTTTTATTTTCCTTAACGCCAACTACAGATCCAATTGCAGCATCCTACAAATTATTAACCTGCAGTATTAGAGACACAGACACCACATGAGATGACATCATAGGAGAAGCAAGGTGCTGATTGGAAAGTTTTAGCAAGACGGGGGAAATGCTAATGCAAGCTTTGTTCTAGAAGATGAATTTGAACTCAACTGGGAAAGATTGAGTTTTTTCCCCACATTCAGTGATACAGTACTATAATCTCTGCTAGTATGTCGTCCTGAGCACAGGCAGGAATGAAACCACTCTAGTAAACAGCTTTAAGTCTCCAGACAGTGAGATGGCCAAGACCCTGAAATCTGTGGTATTGCAGAAAGTGGAAATGCATGGATGAAGGTAAAATCCCTCTGGAGGTTAGAACGTCTCTCAAAGGTGTCAAAGGAGTAAATGGCCATGACTCATGAACATCAAGTAAGCGTACGCTTTCTGATTGCCTGTGCCTGGGAGAAATCCAAGCTTCCGCATTCTTTACACTTGTCATACAACCTGGGGGATTGGGAATTTCATGGTGTTGGGAATTACCACATGGGGTGGGGGGTGGAGGGTGGGGAGGGAGGAACATAAACGTATTGAAATGAGAAAGCAAACTGTCCTCCTGAAGAACTGATTTTAGAAATGGACAATCACAGCAGCGGTTAGTGTGCAGTTGTACAGACATGTCGCTTTCTGCGTTGGCAATACATGCGTCATAACAAAGCTTGATGGAAGGAAGTCAATCCTAAATTGAATACATGGCAATTAAAGTAGACATGGATGCAAATGTTGCACATGCTTAGACTTTCTTCATTAGACAAAATCTTGTGTTGTGCTCAGTTTAAATGGATATAATAGGCTATGTTAGTTCAGTCTCCGCAATCTCAGTTGTTATGAGATCACAGGCCATGAATATTCAGTGACCTGGTTAATGAGGCAGATTCCTGCTCAGTTGCTGTGCTAAATCGAAACAGGACCACCAGTTTCTAACATTAAAAAAGCAGGAACCAAGCTTTAGAGCTGTCAGCCAGACGATTGTGTAACATTCACAAAATGGAAACGTTTTTAAAAATGAAACAGGTTTAAAGAATGAACCCCAGTTTCTGCTTTCAAAAAACAAAGCTGAATAATAATAATTATCCAACAGCCCTTTAAGACAACTTCTTACAATCCTTATGTAACAAATGAGGCACTGTCTCACTACAAACATTCTAAGGCTGGATTAGAGGGCTTTCTGGCGTCTGATGAGAAACTGTGTTTTATATAAACCCACGTGAGCAACACCAGGACTGCTGCATATGCACACAGAACCCAGGTCTGGCCATCTCTGCACAACCTTAAACTCTTAACAGAAAAATAAATGCAAGAAATAAGTCAGACAATACATGAGTGAGGCTAGATGTCTTGGAGTACATCTTTTTTAAGGAACAAATAAATCTCTTGCTGTACATCTACATGAGAGATCAGAACAGAAGAGTGGTGTAAAGACGTCACAAGTTCTCTCGGGGACTGCCTCTTGAGAGAGGTCAGGAGGGTATCCTGGGCCACTCACAAACAGAAAGAAGACTGTAGGGTTCCTCACAGGGCTTGAACAGCACCCTGCAGCAGGAGTGGGTGCACCCACCAGCTCCCCCTTCACTGCCATGAGAAAGTGGTTTTCCCCCCTATGGGTCTGTAGTGCTGCGGTTTTCAGGGCTTGTGGATGTTCCTGTCAACGTGCACGACTTGCACCTTGAGATTTGCATCACGTCTGCCAGCCAGCTCCCTCTGAGCTCCGCCAGGTCTTCAGTGCACAAGGCTTGGGCCTTTCACTCGTGCATTTTAATTACATTCTCTTAAAGCCTAAAAGGCACCCAATTCCTGCCTTTCCACATCTCCAATTCAACTTAACAATAGAAGTAAGGTGACAAGTAAGAATAGGGCATTCGGGTCATCTAGCCCACTTGGTATTTCGTACTTTACTGACCCCAGAATCTCATTCAGATGTCAAGTCGGCGGCTTCAACTGCATGGCTGGGAAGCTTGTTCCAGACTCCCACACCTCTTTGGGTAAGGATGTGCCTGCTCTTCTTGGTTTTAAATGCGCCTCCACAGAGGTTCCACCTGTGTCCTCCGTTTGACATTTCACTGTTCCCTCTGAAGAAATCCACTGCGTTTTTGAATACTGTATTTGTATCAAACAGCCATGGTACCACTTTCACCTAAGGAAGGACAGGCACGACCCCACCAAATAACTACGTTAACTGTAAAGGTTAAGCTCTTTAACCTAACTATACTCAGCTCACGCTCCTACTCGGTATTAAGAAAATATTCCAATCTGAATTTTCTTTGCCCTGCCATAAAATCCAGATTTCTACAATTCTGTAAATTCACTTGTACAGATTTCTTAACATTTCATTCCAGATATACTTACTGCTTTAAGAAAACAATGTTTTAAAAAATAACACTGTATTACTTTTAGTATACTAAAAATACCATTTACATTGTCTCCAATGTTGCATAATATATTACTGCGTGTTTTGTTAATGGGATAAATTATACATATACTGTGCTGAATTACAGCCCCTAATGCATTTAAGGGTGTAATTACAAATCAGTTATTCTGTCAACATAATATTGTTTAATTAACAGTGCACTGAAGTATATGAATAGACCTCTACACGCAGAAGTCAGTCCTAGCCCTGAACAACAGTACATGAAATCCACATAGTAGATAACTGACATCTGGGCTCCATAAAGGTAACACTAAAAGGACAACTACTGATAGCATAGCAACTCCAGTGGAGCTCTCCACCGCAAAGAAACAATGGGAATCACACAGCCAGCCTGGTCACAGCCATGACTTCATGGATTTAGCACTTATTCATCTATAGCACTGGGTGCGTGCAGAGTTAACTAATCATTTACATGATGGACCACGGCCCATTAGCCAAAAAGATGTTTTTGAACTGTACCATCAGAGTTAGTAACACTAAGCCACTTAAATTTAATGGCTTTAATCACAATCAGGTTCTGGACTTGACTGATTAAAGGACAGTCCAGCTGCTATGGCAATCTATTTTTTTTGTAACATTTATTAATTGGAACGGGAAATGATGATCTAAAGAAAAATTGCGATAAGTCTGGCACCAATTTCCATTATAGATCTCGGTGTGCAGACAGCACCTTGGACCTTTACAGAGATGGGCGCCACCTGCTTAAATGACATGAGCTCAAGAATAAGGCTGCGTGCAAATCCAAGCACAGCAGGCTCCAGACTAGCTCGTCCTGCACTCAAAAGGCAGCGTGTCGCAGAGCGCGAAGATCACGTGCTGCGCAGATCAGCAAAGCACTCCCACGTGCGGAATTCCATGTACAATAAGAAAGCCACATCCAGACAATCTGGAAATAACGACACAAGGGTGGACAGAGACATACATCTCCAGTCTAATACACACACTGTATACTACAGGCAAATTAACCACGTATGACATTTTGCATTACATCAGCACAACTTCTTGGGAAATTGTCTTACAACAGAAGTCATTCTAAATAGACCTAATATCATTGTTACAAATTGAGGAAAAAAAGATAGATGGATTCAATCATTTGTTTTGGTTTGTTACCTTCTGCCGAGCTTGTCCTTGCATGCGGATAGCAGGCTTGTATACTCGCGCGCACAAACCCGAGAGAAGCACTTCAGATGCTTTTAACCAACGCCCCTTTCTCAATAAGGATGGGTGAGAGTCTCATCACAGCAAAGAACGATCAGTATAGGCTCAGATCATGGCGCTTCCAGAAAATTTTATATCTTTAACAATTACGTGGAGCTTTTAGTTGTTTTTTTTTCTGAGAACGTGAAAATAAGTGTTATGGTCTTATTTTCCTGCTAATACAAGCTAGGGAAGACCCCACAGAAAAAGCAACTCTGGCTTCAGAGAGTCCAAACACTGAGGATACTGAAATATTAGAACTGCATCTTTCCCCAAGCAGATATTCCAATGAAGACAGGTGGAAATGTGCTAAGCCATCTTTCCCGGCCTCCACAAATGAGGTTAATAGCTATGTTCGCTGACATAGACCAACGGTTTAAAGTTCAGGAGAGGTTTTTGAGAGGGGGAAACCCTTTAACGACCATTTTCCTAACATGAGAAGGGGCTGGCAGTAGAGCTGTATTTAAACTGGGAACTGGGGATTATAAACTGAGCAGGAAGAAATAAGATTAATAAATAATCATGGCAGACACTACAATTTCTGATTAATGCTGCATCTGACCCACGCAAACCCCGATTTGGGCTAAATTTAAAACAAAACATGGATTTTCACTGAAATTAATAGTCGAAATGACGATTGGCCTCAGACTGTAATGAATCAGAAAATGCTTCAGAGTGGCCACAATCTTTTAAAACCTTGCCAGACATTCCAGCCTGCTGAACTGACAGTTCAGACAAAAGGGAAAGCAGCTTGAGATATAAAGATTTCACTGAATCCTTTCATTTATTAAAAAAAAAAAAGAATATTCCCTGGGCACCCATGTACAAAGCAGAGCTACCCCTGCAAAGAGGTGCCAGCAGTGACAGCTAAAAAAAGGCTTCCAAACGATCACATATTACAGTTCCTTACTTTGCAGCTTTCCATTAGGTAATAACATAAGAGCAAACAAGCACCTATCTTTGAAATTCATGAAATCCAAAGAGCATTTCTGACTGGGGTAGTGGAGCTCGTCACGGCTGCATCTCGGCTGAGGTATGCAGTCATCAAAATATTGTGAAAAAAAAAAACGCTGAGATACAATCACTCTCCTGTTATCGTTTACCTTTGATTTGGAAGCCACACTCCAACAGAAGATTCTGATCTATGTCAAAACGTCTGCTTTCTATTAAACCTTCAGCTGAGATTTTCAAAACACAATAGAGGTAAAATATGAATTGTGTGGTTGTCACAATCCAAATAGCTGTTAATGATGCAATCAGACTTTCACCGTGCTCCTGCTCTGGCAATTCCAACAGTTCAAAAACATAATATGAACATCTTCATAATCTCACTGTGGCATCCCAGGCTTTTTTTCTGATTTATATTGGTAGCTCAGTTATCAAGTAGAGCTTTGAATCGGAATTTTCAAAAAACGGGACATTCTGGTTGAGTATTATTTTATCAAATACCTACACCTCTCATACTGAATGTAAAGGGAATACGTTCTGAATAGGTGCCTGAATAGTATTACAGAACTTTACAATGATGACAGTGTTAGACAGACTCCTGTTTTGCAAAATAAAATATTCTTTCCATCTCAATCTGCATGTCAGTGTGGTGTTTTTCCAAAAAAGCAGGCATGCATCAAGTTTTTAACACTCCATTACACATGAGCGTAAGCTGCAGATGAGCTGGCTTGCATATCAAATAGAAACTGTTAACTGAAGTATGAACATGTTTCTTGCCCAATACATTAAACTTAAGCATATATACATATTCACACAAACTGATAATACTTCAGGCAGTACAAATTGAAGCAACACACTCATGTAGCATTTAGTCACATTGTGTTATACAGAAAGACACAAATCTAAAATCCCACTCTCTCAAGAAGAAATCAGATCTGACAGTATAGTCCTGTGTTAGTACACGTACTTCATCAACTGAATGGCAAAAATAATCAAGGATTTGCATCTGGGCAACAGTCTTCTGGTTCAAGCCCAGCTGGAAGGTGTAGTACTTTGCACTGCGTGGCAAACTGGAGTAGACTAACAGGTATTCAGAAAACCTCTCAGGTCAAATGGGTGTAACACCTAATACAAGAACAATACAAGGTTTACAGGCAAGGATACCTCCTTCTAAATGATCTGTTTTTTTAATGTAAGCACAACTCTAATCCTAATGTACAAACCTATACACAATTCTAAAACACTAAAAGATTTTCAGTTATACTACATTGGTTCAGGATGCCAGTGTATTTAGGTTGTGTACTTGCAACAGTATAAGAGCCTCTTAACTGTCAGGGGAAGCACCTTTAACAGCCTTTTAGTTTCCTTCTATTGCACTGCAAAAGATCAGATGCAGTTATTAATTAAAGTTAAATCTGCAATTGGAACATTAAACTTCCCAACAAACCCATGCTGCTGTGAAAATACTGTGCAGCACAAGTACAAACAGCTATCCCTCAATACTGCGACTACAGATTTATTAAACAGTAGTTTTAGTTTAGCGTTGAACCCACACACAAGCACTCACCCAAGAACCACATATATCCGACAACAGTCTGATGTAGGCTCGGATCAGTAAGATATTAACCTATCATCATAAAAAACAACTAAATTCGCTCTGCCTAAAACATTTACTTATATCCTTGATAAACGTATAATTTTTCTCACTCAGAAGACCCATATGTACAATGCAAAATATGAAACCTTGCACCACAACCACCAGTGTAAATAATTAATTTCCTCTCTTAAAACACTCTCTCCTCTCTTAAAGCAATGTTTGAAATTTCAGAATGCTAATTAGTCAAGCTCTTAAAGCTAGAATGAGGGATGTCGCCTGGAATCACCACAAGGCCAGACCTCCTGTTTATTCAATGCAGAAATGCCCTCTTAGCTTGTAAGGAAGGCTGTAGCAGCAAAACTTATATTATTGTATACCGTGTAAATCAGGGTGGATCGAATTTAGTGTTTGTTAATGACAAATGGCCCCAAAATATTAATGACACATAAAAACAGTCTAGCAGAGCTCTACAATAATAAAAAGTATATATGTATTCAAATAAATATACTGACACTCGATATATCAACCTTCTAGAAATCTCATTCTCTCCAAGTTAGAATTTCCATCTCGGTCTGCCAGCCAGACATTCACTGTGAAGTTTGCAAATTGACTGCTGCTGTAATACCAACATTAATGACGTTTCAGTTGCTAGAATTACCAAGGAAACAATCCCGATTGATTTTATTATACGCGGAGTTCCTCGCATTTCATTTTTCGAGCGGACTCCTATAATAACGTTTTGCAGGAGTTGTTTCAGAATTTACAAGACAAATTTCTTACAACCGAACACAAAACTAATCAATCATGAACTTTTGAAGCTTAAAAAAGTGACAAGATCGGTTCCGTCAATGTGCGTAGTGGAGAAATGTGTAATCAAATGCAGCTGTGAAAGACATATTACAGAACACAAACTGTTTGTAAAAATTACTTACCAAAGAATTGTACACCAAATAAACCACAGCGAGGTACTGGTTCAAAAACAATGTTGAGCAAATTTTAAGTGGCATATTGTTTTATCATTAACCAAGTCTGCGTAGTTTAAGAGTATTAAATCTTCATGGCAGGAGTGAAGATCGACAAGGAAACACTTCTTCCTTCTAAATACATGAGATACTGAATGTCAAAAAAAATTGGACACTTGAAAACCCAAGAAGTCCTACACCAACTAGAAAAAAATGGACTTTTAAAATACTGCTGTCAATTTAGTGGGATTATAGCCCATAAATTGATTTTGCCGTTTGTTTTTCTTAGAAAATACCAGTTCTTTAGCATACCACAACATTTCTAATATTATAAATGCATAACAACAGCTGAGTTAATAAATGTTCAGTTATACTGCAGCCTGAGAGGTGCACTAAAATAAAATCTACCTTACCTTACCTTGCATCATCAAGAATTCTTTCTTACATTAAAATTTTACTTTTGAGCACAATTTTATGTGAACATTTTCTCATTTACAATTTGTCGTTTGAATTCCACAGCCTGGCATTTAGATTTAACAGAGTACCAAAATGCAAATTGACTTTCTTCCTCCACAGGTCAAAAGCTGTCTTGCACAGCCGATAAAAATCACCTCAAACGGCTACTTTTATCTGCTCTGTGCAGCTGCACAGCCATCAGCTAGTCAGAGAGCCTATTCATGTCTTGGATTATTAAAAACTGCGCAGAAGTGTAATATGCATAACATTCCTGAAATCTAGTGATTAGCACCTTAACTTCTGCAAAGGTATCCTGACATTTATTTCCCAGTGATTTTTCTCTCGTTAGAGCAAAACTTTACCTTCTTGACACTGGCTTGTGCCTTTAGCATTTTAATTATTTCAATATTCCCGCATCCTTCTAAAAAATAAGAGGGAAATTAAAGTGATATACAATTCTTACAGGGAGGGTAGCTGAGTTTCAAAAGTCTGTGTCTATCAGAGGAAGGAGTGGAGCAGCTAAGATGAAGTTTACGGGGACATACTGTATAACACATCTTTATATCTTAATGAGAGGTACGAAATTTCAAGCTAAAAAAGGATAAATGTAATAAGTTTTCATGTAAACAAATAACAAAAGGAAAAACAGAGTACAGTACTGATTTTTCTTTACGGTTTTGGGGTGTTGGCAATGTTTTTCCACTACCACGGAAACATACGCATGCCTTAATGCTTATCAGACAAAAACAGATAATTGCATGATACATCTTTATTGTACAATAGTTTTACACTTTGTCGAATACCTCTTAAACTAGAAAGTGACACCGGTGGTAAAAGACACCCATGAAACATCTCTAACGCTCTTGTCAGCTGACCCAGATGAGGACTTTATAACCCAAGCAGATTCAACATCAATTGAATTTCTTGTGAAGATCAAAGAGAGGTGGACTTGCTCCACAGGAGGAATATCGCAGTTCAATGCATTGAGGTTACATCAGTGAATTGATTAAGGTTATTTATTGATTTCTAGCACAGAAGACGAACATGGCATCTTAACAGGCCTTTTCTTTTATGCCATTTTGTTTGTTTTTGTTTCACAAGATTAATCTTTTCTTTTTTTACTTAAAAGGTGGTGAACAATGAACAAAGCTGGTTTCTGTTACCTATAAAGCACAGGTCATGGTTCTCTCAAATATTGACTTTAAAAACAAAATTTAGTAGTTGAGTCAGGTCTTAGTCCCAGGCCATCTAAAAATTAGATTTCCTGAAAATCAAGATTATCAGGAAAAAACATCCAAAAGGAATTCTTCAGAAAAAGTCTTGGAAGGGTTCCCATTACTAACTACTGTTCAGAACAGAAAAAAAAAGATCTTCCTCTTGCAATGGCACTAACATCACTTTTATTTTCTCACTGGTGTTTTACAATACTGCCTGGGCAATATGGAAAACAAATAATACCTTAAGCTTGTCAGAAACAGACAAAATTAACATGGAATAGAAAGGAACTTTTCTTTCTTAAATCCAGTAAAAAGGCTTTAATCCTCCATAATGATTTACAAAGTGACAAGTCAAACAGATTTACCATGACAGCTCGAAAAAGGCACAACATAAATACAATTACCACTCACGTGATTCTACCTCCCCCCCTCCTTAGCAGAGAGGCCACACAATGGGACATGCTCTGCAGATGAAAGTAATAAGCCTTTTCAATTTACTCATCAAGAACAGCCTCCACCAAGAGAACAGAATGAAAAGAAAAGAAAAACCATTGTGTTAGTCACTTAAAGTGGCAGGGTCGTCGCAGAATGACTTGGTGCTACTTGCTGTAGCGCAGTCATAGGATACAATTCGAATCTGTTTGAACTCATATTCTAAGATGTAACCACATCATTTGACATCCCACCGGCCAGACCATTACTGAAAACCCAAAGAGGGGCAGGAATTTCTTAATCACCAGCTGCTGTTAGCCATGCTAATGTCCCAGGCACTTTCTAGAACCACTGCACTTTTACGTAAAGCTGTGACGCTGCTGAAACTTGCGGCTGGGTGAAAAATTCCTTAAAATTCAGAAAACCATAAACGAAATTCTGAGCTTGAAAATAAAACACATCTCTCAGTTACAAGACACGCTAAAAACAAACGTAAAGGAACTGGTTCTGAGACACATTCATCAAAGGCCCTGGAAAAGTGAAGCTGTCTGGTGGAGTGAAGGTCACAGTCGCGTGGGGAGTTTCAGACTACTGAGATAGTCGGTATACCAATTATTCCTACACCTGAAAAACAGACCCCGGAAAAAAATCCGGTGAGCCGCTGGATGTGGGAATTCTCAGGGAGAGAACTGCCATGCCTAACCCACAGGCCAACGCACATTCTTTTCAAACTCGCAACAGGAGAAAACTCTCAGCAGAAAGCAGAAGCAGAAAGCCGAAGAAAGATACTGCAGAATAATTTTACAGTTCAGAGACAGACATGTCAACAAGCTTTTCTCCACCCATATTACATTTTAAGAATGTAAATTCCACATGCTTGAAACATGGTTTAAATTTTCAGAGGGGGTATAAGAACAGTTTCAAAAGAGAAGAGGATCTTTGGCCCACCCAGCACAATTGATAGTTTGCAGCTAACTGATCCAAGGACCTTGTCTTGAAGGAAAACAGGGAATCGGCTTCAACTACATGGCTGGTTAGCTTGTTCCAAACACCCCACAAATGTGTAGGTGAAAAGGTGCCTCTTGTTCTCAGTCTTAAATGCACTTCCACGTAGTTTCCACTTGTGTCTCCTGGTTCATGTTTCACTGTTCAGTGGCAGAAAATGAAAGGGAAGTTTCAGTTTTGGAAGTAGCTGCTTTGTTTTCTATTATTTGACGCCGACGAAAATGAAGCCTGGCACAGACCATGCATCTCTATCCCTTCCTGAGACATCAAGTCAGAACAGACTCTAATCTCCCAGCCTGCCCTCTGAGGATCTCTGGTGAGAAACAGCACCACTGTGGAAATGAACCACACATGCGCTTGGCTCTGAAACAGATGGTCAAAAATAGCAGCGAACAGCAGCATTTCGTGAGCTGAGTGCTCCTGCAGGAGCCGCAGAGACTTGAAAACAGACAAACAGAGGCTGCAGTTGGTGAGGAAAAGCACACCATCCGTCTTTTCTGGAGCAGTCAGGCTCACTGTGAAATCTTCACTAGGAAAATGCCCAGCAGCTGAGAAAAGACATTTGCGGAAGACACACGTGTGAAACGGGAGGAAATCTCACGCTGTGTTTACAAATGTGGCACTTGGTAGTGAATGGGGAAACAGCTCGCCATCCAGTCCTACTGGTGTGCACTTTCCACAGGCAGATCAGAGCACGCATGCAGCACACGGGACACCCTGGGCAGCATCTTCACATGGCAGACACACGACGCAGCAACTGGGTCACAAAGCCTCCTCTGCTACAAGTTCAATGCAAACTTCTAGGTGCAAAGTGGGAAAAAACGTAATACTATAAAGATCTTTTACAATGCATTCGGAAGAGTTACCTTTCAACTGACTTTGTCATGCTGCTCTCTATTATACCTGTCTTTTTTTAAAACTCCTATCCCTGTCTAAAAGTCCTATACAACAAAGCATGTATAAAACAGCAAAATAGTTAAAGTAATCCTAAATATACCCAAAGAATGTAAAAGATAAAATACTTTTACACTGAACTTTGGCCACAAGTAATGTGTGAAGCTGGTTTCTAGTAATACTCATTATGAATGCAGTAGCAGACATTGAAACAAAAGCAAGTAAGTAGCCTAATTTAATTATTTGGATGATTAATGGGCAATGTTGATGCAACTTCTGTGTTTTTGCAAGTGTTTAATTTCAGTACCACATGTCCACAGCCCCAGTAGCACGTAACCAGCCACTTCTGTTTTATGTGCAGTGTTCATTTCTGAGGACGGCAGCACACACGAGCACAACTCCCAAATAACAGAAAACAGGACCCCATCCTGGCAAATGATTGTAAAATTCCCAGGATAAAAGAAGACTGTAATGCAAGAACATGCATATCATGCAGACGCATTGACCTAAACCACCTTTAAACCACTCAGGATAGTTTTCCTCCACTCTTCACGAAACAGATCCATTAAGCGCACAGAAAGAAATTACTATTTGAAAAATAAGGAAAAAAAAACAAGTGCATGTACTAGTCACTGCCCTACAGGAGTCAGCAATAACATTAGCCTGGTTCTTTGTCAATTCCGGTCTCCAATCTGCAGGAGAGGCGCCAGCTACAGTGTGGACCCAGGAGTGCGTGGACCACAATCGCCAAGTACAAGGAGGAGCTCAGCTCTGAGGGAGAGCTCAACTCTTGTTTACAGAGCAGTTATTAAAAGCCAGTGAAACAGCGCTTACCTGAGAAGTGGCGCTTGCAGCTGCATGCTGATGCCTCCACACAGACCCGCGCACGCGGGCTCTCGCCCACACCGCGCAGTGCGTGATTTATTACGCTCTATCGGGCACTGAGACTTCTATTACTGTCTCCATTTATTGCCCACAGCTGTCACTTCGCCGTCGCTGCGAAGGTTTGTGATGCATGTGCAGCACCTGAGGTACCGCAGTAGCAGGACTTTTAAACACAGAGCCCTCTTTCTCTAGCAGCGCGTCTTCAGTGGAAAATTACACATCCACTTGGCAGTAAGGAAATAATACCCATGTACCTATTATTGCTCCAAAGTTACATCTAAGAATTTAATTTTAAAGAAACTACAGAGCGATCTATTCTGAAACGTATGTAGTCCGGCCTTCTTCAAATCCACTGAAGCCACAATGTTAGAAAGCCTTTTCTTAATGCTGGCCTAAAACATGTGGGTTTTTCCACCATAAGTTGTCTTCCTGCCAATTTGAATGTTGTATTGACCATTGTTAGGATGCACAGCACCGGAAGTGCACATTTGAATGCAAATTTGTGGGACACCATCACAACACTGCGCGGAAGGCAACTTTACGACAGAAATGTGGTCACACCTGGATTTATTCCTCAAGCCTATGAATCTGCTTGAGCTCACCCACAGAAAGCTAGGAAATCTAAAAATACATTTTATAGATTTTATTCCCTTTTTCAGTGTTCCTTCCAGAATGTTGCTTGAAAAATAATTTACACAGACCTTCCCATCTCATCACTACTTAGGGGGACAAATTAAATAAATTCCCTGTATATTAGTAAATCCTAGTTAATTTGCCTTGTCAGAGAACAATGAAATATGAATCCCTTTAGGCCATTTTGAATGTAATTCTACCGCCTTCAGAGAATCTGAACCATCACTCCGCAGTACAGGGGAAATCTCCAAGATAAAAACGGCACAGCATAATGTAGACGTGCTGAAACAGTTCATAGTTTCTTAGGTTGTTAATAATTTCTAAGCTCTCTCTGCACACTGATGATGTTACCGAGAGTGATTTATCTCAAAGTAATACGCCTTACCCATTGCTAAGAGACCCTGTAACACTCAAGAGCTTTTTTAAACTAATATTATTAAATAAAAACTTAAATGTCTCATAGCTAGCCACCTTTGCTCAGTGGAATCTTTGAAACATCTGAATGAGATCACTCAGTTGAGAAGTAAGACAGCTCTATTGACTGTAGCTGGATTTTCAATGTCCTGGCATTTGGCAACAAGCCACAAACTGGGTTAAGTGACTTCGGTAGCAACTGCTGTTGACCCCCATGATTAGAAACTAAATAGGATTGGGCTACATTTTTGGTGAAAACTGTGAGTGGAAAAAACAGAGCTTGTCTTGGGTTGTATTTGTGGTAAAATTTTATTTTTGTAATTATCTTGCTGAATTTGTATTTAAATACAAACAATTTGCATCATTTCAAACATGACTGCTCCCATGGGGTTAAACAAAATGTTCATTATGCAATAGAAAATATTGCTGACACATTTTGCAAAAAGATTTAAGGTTACATGGAAGGAGACGACATGGGAGAATTTGTTAGCAAACTATGAATAACAAATGACCATGAATCCTCCACGCCGCACAGTACGTTCTGCTTATGTGCAGCTTCGTGTCTTCGCTTTTTACATTTCTATATCATTCAACTTCAAGCAAAAAGAACACGTTAAAGGCGCTCGTGTGATTTTACTTACGATAAAACATATAGCTGTCGTGACAATTTAAAAGTTGTAATGTGAAAGAAAGCCAAGTATCGTTTGCTTTAGAAATAGCAAAATACCTTTCAGGGGTAAAAAAGTTTAAGAGTGCCTTAAACATTCACCGCCCATCACTGTGTGAACATTGTTTAATTCACACACCAAAGCGACTTTCAGTGCAATGGGAGTCTTATTTACGAATCAAAGCCTACACCTCACCACAAGGAACAGGGCATCAACTGGGACGCCTACTGCATTAACTTTCCAAGAATGGCAAGCAGGCTTGCATCAACCTCAAAGTCTAGCTGAAGAGCAGCCCCTCCATGCTGAACACGGATCGCACACCTGTTGGAAACATCCCTTTGCTTCAGGGGTTCTGCAGCGGGTCTAAAGACCGAGGATGCTTTTAAGCAGACAGGCAGGCAGCACTCAGACGAACGTGATGCATGAACAAGAAGAATGTGCCACTGCAGGAGGTCTCTGGAGACCATTTCGATTAAAAAAACCACCCATCTGGAGTAAAGCCTGCTCCCTCTCTCTCTCTTTCAGTGTTTCAAAGGAGGAATATTAATATCTTCATTCCCTTTAAAAATGTACATTTTACATGTGATTCTGCGGGCCACCGGCCGCCGAGAATTCCGTCCAGTCAAAACCGCTTAACACTAAAACCTGTTATTACCTGTTATTAAAAGATATATATAACAATAAATTCAAAATAGTTTCTTTCTGCGCTATTAGTGATGCCTGATATTTAGTCTTTATATCAGACCCAACATTTAATACGTCACAGTAACACAAACAATGGTAGACAAATTACATTACGTAAATACATGATCCAAACCAGTTGGGGCACCATAATAAGCAGCAAACAAATGAATAGAGATACTGCATGCCTAATACAATGCTAAGACAAACATTTGTATATATACTAGTCATATGGGTGTTTCAAGTCTAAAAGGCAAATTAACTCCTCTTCCACCCCCTACATATCACACTGTAAATCAGTGTCCCACACTCCTCTTAAATACAACAGCTTGCGAGACACTGAATGACTTGACACAACACATACACATTTTTACACACTGAAAGCTTTTTTCAGTACAGCATCCCAAGCAATGTGTAATAAGATATCTCCTTTCTGAGGGTCTTGACATTATTGTTATTTTTATGAGTATAATTATTATCAGGACAGAAAAAAATGTAACCGTTCATGTTTTTAATCAAAGAATTTTGCCCGGAAATATCACCAAGCATTCCACAGATATCCAGTGATCACAAAAGAAACCATCTGTGCAAATTTAAAAAGTTATTTGGATTTTGTAGATAGCAAAGAAAGGGTGGCATGCTTTTTAAATCTGTGATTGTTAGAATAAAAAGCTGCTCCTGCACAGGACTTTGATCCACACCTACAATCCTGAAATACTCAAGCTTTCTAGATTTAAAAAAATAAATATTTCAAATGTCAGTAGTTACTGTAAACATGCTCCATCTTTATACAATAAAGATACCCATACGTATCGTAGAAACTCATAGTGTGACTTCTTTCAATAGACATGATGAGATTCCTGGATCAAATAGCTACTGTACAAAAAAACCAAACAGCCAGGTCTTGTTTGTAAACATTCTTCTGTTCATCTCAGGTCACTTATTTCAGGCAAGAAACAGACACTTTCAAGTAAATATTTAACTAGTTTTTAATAGCTCTGGACTTAGGGGCAATTCCCTTATTAGCAAGAGGCAGTCAGAGTTTTATTGTTCATTAGAGAGAGGGATGACTTAAGATCAGGAGAGCTCTTCACCTGTAGTGGCTCAGACAATTGTGCGACTCCACTGTGTTAAGCTCAGCTACTGATCTACAGGGGTCACTGAAGTTTTCGTAAATAATGCAAAGCTACTGTACGGCTACTGAAAAATACCTCCTTCACTCCTCCACCAGGCGTCTAGTGTACACTTGAGCTCAGGCTTTTGATAGCTCACAGTACTGTCAGTAATTGAAAAAGATAAGTGAATGTGTGGTTAGATTATGCAGAATCGCCCCTTAAAAAGAAACTGAAAAATTAGTTGTGAAGTCAGCAGTAGCTTTAAAAAAAATCTGAATCCTTCTCTAGAATATCCCTCATTAGAGCTTCTCTCTATCTCTATTTTAGAGAGCGAAAGGGAATGCTTGAATTGTTTGAGAGGATAATGTACACAGCGACAGTGAGGAGCTGCAGGTGCTACTGGTACCTGTCTAATCAGAGTTAATTTACCTATTAACTACTAGTTAATACTCACTAAGTGAAATCCCTGTTGACTGAAATTTAAAAATCTGTTATTAACCGGTTCAGACAAGCAATCCTTTTCTCCTCAAAAGGAATGAGGAACAACTGTATCACATGAAGGGTGTCAATACTTTTATCTATAACTAGAAAACACAGACGAAACATCGAGGCACATGTTGGTGGCTTGTGTACCACAGCCTGCAATTATGAAATCTGAAATGTCTCAAAATGCTGTTTAACTGGTATGTCATTTCCATTCCTTGTAAACTCTGAAAACATACACCACTTATTTCTTATTATTGACATCCGCCAGCCTGTCCAAATTAGTGCAGCTGTGGAAAACTAAACCTGTTTTCTAAGACTCTTGATACCCCCTATTTCGGTCTAGGGGATGCCAGAGGGTTGGGCATGCCGTTCAAAAAGAACAAGAAACTAAGGTGAGATGGTGTCTTATTCTTTCACTGATGTAATAAAGAATGTTCTGGCAGGGTGAGAATTTGTCTTTGAGATTTCCACAGAACACCAGGTGCAATAGGAAGTTGTGCAGATGACTCAGTAGGAAGTAATTTCCTACATGACACAAACCTCAACCAACATTCAAGAGAGAGGCAGGGAGGAGGGGGCGCCTCACCAAGTTGCAAAAGAGAAGCAATCTTAAACTGAAGGATTTCACTCCAGCCGATTTGAAAAAAACACCACACAAACTGCAAAGATGAAAGACTACGAACTTGCATGCAACGTGTACGGGTTGCTGTTTTTTTTTCTGAAAACAAAATCTTAACTTTTCCAGTGCAAGAAATGAATGGAGCACAAAAGCAGAACCTTGCAGTCATGAGTAGAAAAGGCTCCCTGTCCCCAAGGACCTAGAACAGTATTTTAGTTACTACAGGATGGCTGATAGGCTAATCATTCAGGGATTTTCTACTTGAGCTGTAATTCCTCTGCGTGAAATGACAGAGGAACACTAATCAATGAATATAACACTACATGCTCAGTTACTACGCTATTTACTGGCCACTTCGGCTTGTATTTGCAATTAGCAAACATATGTGATGTTAGTCAATTTATGTTCAGTGCCTGGTAGCACAATGCTCTGGAAACAATGTGCAGGAACGGAACACAAAACAATGTACAAACACTGGCGGCAGTTGTATCCTAATTTTAAGCTTGGTCACCACATAAGCTAAGCCCCCACATTTCTCATATCTTTTGTCCCAAAAAAATATATAAAACACATATGAAAATTATCGTCGTTATATCCCTCAGAAGAAGCAAACACATTAAAAGGAAAGAGCTTACAGTGTTTACTTAAAAATTACACTGCTCAGTTAAATACAGGCTGTTTATAGAAGTAGTAATGAATAGCCGCCCATGTGTGTTTTTAGCTTTCTGATCTTGAGGTTGAACTCTTTTCTGTGTGGCATAGCAATTTTCAGCTCTCTTCCATTCTCTGGCCTGCATTTCAGAATCAAAAGGCAAGACCCCCTCAGAAACTCTGCACCTCCTGTCAGTCACCAGGGCCACAGACAACTATAAAAAAATCCTGAAACACAGACAGCATGGAATGCAGCACACGTCTTTATTAAGCATCCCTCATAGGGACTTACTAAATACAGATAACTCAAGCTTCCAGTGAAATAATATGCATTTAGGACTGGGATTATTTTTTTTCACTAAACAAACTGCAGATATTCTACTGTTTAACTCGGTCCCTCCGAATCACTACTACATTTTTTTTTACTGCAGTTAAAACAGGTTGGTCAGTGCAGAAATGGAATCAAAAGCTTCTGCAGTCACACAAAGATAGCTGGGCGATGGGAATAAGAGCTCTGTCCCACAAGGGCATCTTAGATTTCAAATAAATGCGATTACACTGCCACGTTTGACAAGATGCTCCCCATGAACATGTTAAAAGAAAAAAAAATCCAATGATCACTGACTTCTGGGCAACAAGGAACCTGCATCAAAAAAAATCTGCAGATGAAATGATGAAAACTGTAAATAAAGGATATTTACAGTGAATATAAGGGAAGGTCCGCTCATTTAAAAAAAGTTTCTACTTGAGCAAGGTAAATACTGCAGTTAGGTACGTTACAATACAGGAATAAAAAAAAGTCCAGCTGCTTAGGGATTTTTGTTAGGACGTTCAAAGTTACGGCTAGTGTGCAACGACAAAAAATCACAAACGAAATAATTAAACAATGTCTTTGGTGGGAGAGTCGAATAACAGAGCTATCCATGTTCATCGTCAACAGATGCATTTTAAGTTTTCTGAATGCTCCTTTGCTTCCTTCAGTTTGCAGAAAGCACTTTTAATAAATGCTCCGCTCCAGACTTTGCTGCACGTGCTGTGCTGCAGATCTCAGTTTCAATGTGTCTTTTGTCCGACGGCTGGTGTTTCAACATCCTCAGTCTGAATAGAAGAAGGTCAGCACAGTGCTTCTGTCCCTGGTCATTCACAAGCTCAGCCTGGGGCCCCACAGAGAAGGAGGGATGAAAATTAACTCCTCTTCTCCGCTGCAGATTCTCCAATCCAGACCCCGACGAGTTGGCAAGGATCATGGCTCAGCACAGCCCAAATAGGAAAACAACTTGGAGCAAACAAGAATCACTTGCATTGGAAGCACTACAAAATTACTCCACTTTCTGTGGATTTGAGTTACTGAACGAAATATCATTGCTGACCACTGTTTGCTCCAGCATGCTTATAAACAACCCAGGCACCCTGTTGTACAGCCTCTTCCTCAAACATACAAGTATAAGAGACCTGAAGAAGCCAGCAGGTAAACAGCAGCTTTGCAGGTGGGCCAGGACAAGCCAAACAAATAAAAACATATCACCATATTCAGTCACCACTGGCTTGATCGACATCCAAATGCAGAACCTATGCAAAATCCAATTTGATCTGTGACAACACTAGAAAAAAAAGAATACCCTAGGTCATTCACCTCCACTTGCCGACAAACTTGCATCAAGTCTCATAGGAAACCTCTCATGGAGCATTTGTCTGACCTGCCAAGTTAAATCCTACACTCTCATGTCAGCGCATTGAAGGGGATCAGAACACCAGCTTCAAACAGCTCTGAAGACCAGTTTCTCTGGCATCGGCACACGGTCATCAAGCGTGGTATGATAATTTAAACTCAAACACATCTTCCAAAATGAAGGCTTCTGTTCAGCACTGCCTTCCTGGCAGCGGAATTAACCCCCCAAGAAAATGCAACAACAGTGTTTACTTCAATGATACAAAGCAGTCTTTCTCCAAGATAGTGAAACTCTTCTGTAGTTGTGCATGTTCTTAAGAGAAAATGCGTTAAGATGCTTTACGTGAATATTGTACCGCATCAAAACACTGAATATTGGTCGGCATTTGTCTTGGCAACAAAAAAGTGCAACTTCTTGCAAATCTTTTTGGATGCAATGGGAGGAAAGAGAAAAATAAAAGTAGCCCTCTACAATTTACAGGAAACTGCATAAGTGTTTAAAAAGCAATCAGGTGACACCAACAATTTGCAGATGAAAACTAGTTTATTGGAGGATTTGTTGTTGTTTTATAATCTCAATGTCCCCGCATCAGGCTTTTATACATGACGTGGGGAGTTTCGAGGTATGTTGTTTTTACCCGTCTTTTACGATTTTATCCTCTGTTTACATCCTAAGTGCCTCATTAAGTCCGCAGTTTTTCTTCAGGACTGCAGCTAAACCAGTGCTTCAGTGAGAACTATTCCCTCCCTTTTCCCTCTCGCTGTGACAATAGTTTGAAAGCAAACCGGGGCACTGCCTGCTATTTTATTTTGCTTCAGTTGTCTGTTTCTTGGCTTCCTGGACAGATGCACGGCAGTGAAAGACTGTCTAACCCCTGTCGATCTTGCCCCATTCAAGACCAGAGGCCTTTAATCCCACACCGGCCACAGAGTGCAGACACCAGGAATTCGCGGAGCCAATTTATGAAACCTCAACACATCAGGGCTGCGTTTTACCACTGTCCTAAAGAACTTACAAATTGCCCTTTAAAGTTCAGACCCATGCATTACTAGGTAGGTGATCACTCAAACTCGAACTTATATTTTACATTATATAAATTTTAAAAAGCTTAAAAACACATGCGCTACTGCTAATAACCATGCCTTTGGTCATTTAAACAGTTTCCTCAAAGGTAGTGTATGTGGATTAGTTACGCCTTTAATAACGAAGAATCGCAAAAATGATATTGTTACTCCGCAGAAAGCTTCTCTCCACACACAAACGAATTACAGGAGCAGAATCTCTCTCAAAAAAGTGACCTGAACCCACCTCTCAGCCACACACCTCACACTTTCGCGTCTTGATTTATTATAGCCAAAGCTACACAATAAGGATACAACCCTGAGAATATACACAGTGCCTGGTACAAAACAAACCACGTCCTAGCCAAGCCAGAAAACAACCTGTCTCTTATGTGGGTAATGCACTACAAACCAAACAGGAAGAGAAAAAAACATTTACATATCTTGCATGTATCTTTAACTGGTTACTCCATTGTTAAGCAACAACCCCATTCAAGTCGACACAAAACCTTCCCAGTCACAGGCGAGAGGTGTGAAAACCGATACGGAAACAAACATGGAACTTACTTACGGATCCAAGCCTGGCAAAAAGGCAACGAGAAATCCCTTTTATTTTCACTTCGTTTTTAAAAAAATATGTAATCTTTTTTTTCTTTTGCTCGTCACAAACACAGAAAAGGAGCTCAACGTTAGTGGGTGAGTAACTGAATCAACTAGCAGAGCGCACAGCAAGTTGAAGTGTCAAATTACATTGGCTATTCTATTACCAAAGGGACATGCTAAGTGGTTGCTGGCAAAATGTGTCCCAGAGCCTGTACGGGTGGGAGCATGTTTGGAAAACCCTGCTCGAATTCATTTTAGATCATTTCAGGGGAAAAGGCAAAAACATAATTCCACTCTGACACCTTACACTAAAGCCTCAAACCCGAATAAGCGTTTGCACGCCTTTTTTCGTCTACGTGGAATATAATTGGAGATGTGAAAAGATAAAGACGGTGTGCGATTTTTTAAAAAAGGCATATGTAGAGAGCTATTAGTTACACGTTCGGGTACGTATGTATTATGACCATTATAATCTAGGGCTATTGATATGCAGCTCTTGAGGTCTACCACTTCACTTAGGTAATTTGGATGATAATTACAGATGCCCTGATTGAATGGTTTTAGAAATCCACAGCAGAACATTTTACGATTGTTATGCTTCCTCGTTAATATTTCACGGAGATCAGTTCGGATCTTCTCTCGAACCCGCAGCTGAAAGAATTCGCCAACACCACGTGGGTGGTGCTTTGAATGATCGCCCAAAGCTACTGTACGCTGCTGCATGAACCGCCTGGGTGGGTTGTGTCTCTAGGGTTATACATTTCTGCTTCCCCTCTAAAACTGTAAGTGTACCAACGCCGGAGTTACACAGTCAGAAAGCCCACGGCGTTTCTAAGTAGGGATACTAATAACAGCAACCAGCGAGATAAAAGTTTGGCATTCCCGGTTCAGTGGCGCTGAGGGGGGATCACGCTTTCCGGGTTTTGCAGCTCGCCGGCCTCCGACGGAAAGCTCTGAATAACAAAGACAGGTTTGAGAGCAGCCGCGGCAGCAGCAGCAGTAGGGTTGGCTGAGCGGTGACGTCAAGGAACAATGACTGTGCCAGCAGCACCGACACGGCTACACGGCACCGAGTGTTCAGCTGCTGAACTGCTCAGAGGTGAGCCGAGCAATTCGGAGCTCCTGTCACAGCAGAGTCACTGACTTGACATGATACTGGGTTTTTTTTTCTTCTTCCTGCACAGAAGCTCATCTCGATGACGGAAACATTTGCAGTAGCTTGTTATTTTATTTCCAACACTGAGCCAGAAGTCGCCTGTTTAATTTTTTTTTTCTGCCCGAATGTTCTTGCTCGAAGTGCTTTAGAGAATGACGGATTTTTAAGCAGTACTCCAATAGTCCCACATTGTCTTAGTGTGTGTAGACGGATGTCCTGGGTTACTTCCACGAAACAGAACAATAAAACAAACTTTTACTTCATTAACATTTCAGCACCCTTTTATTGCATCACGCACACAGGACCACAAAAGCTAACGCTTAAATAATTACTGGAACAATGGGAAAAAAACAGTGAAAACTTCTGAGTTTAAAAGTGTGAGTGAGCCGATGTGCATGAACAGAAAAATCGGTCTGCTGGCGAGCCTTGCTTACAGATAAACACTGACATAACAGCTGGACGCTCAAGGCTGCCCGTGTCTCAGTAGTCTGAGGTCCATGAAGATGCCTAGGTCCTCGTTCAAGGTTGCGCTTAAGAATGTAGTTCATACTCCTGCGTCTGTCTGTGCACCTGCCCTGTGATCGTGAACGTTGGAGAGGCAACTGCTTCTGGACAAATGGTATACCCTGCTAAAAGGTGACAGGCAGTATTGATTTCTGCCTGTTCCTACTTATCTGCCTCAGATCCAGGCTCATCTGCCTCTGGAAACGCACAGAAGGCAGACACATTCCTTAGAGGCGCAGGGAGGGGGTGTTGTGTCATTCGGGTATTGTTCATTAATGACATTAGTATTCGCTAATACTGATCTCCACACTCTTTGACTCAGCTGAGTCTTGTCAGATACCTACATTTTCAGAAGTGGGTTAATTTTAGAAATTCTCCAACGTCACTGATGTACAGGCTGAAGTGAGTCATTGGACTGAGAACAAAAATCTCAGTTTAGTCTAGAAGCTAATTTTCTTGTTCTATTTTCTGACAGGCCTAGAAATCAGAAAACATTTAGTTAATGCTGATGTATAAATGAATTATCTAATACAACATTTACTGAAAGCAAAAATGCTCATTTTCGTATATAGTGCATGAAAGTTTATGTATTGTATATATTCAAACTACAGCACATATTACGAAATGTTCCTCAACTCATTTGTTCCATTACATTTTTTAAATAAGCATAAGTGAATATAAGCTTATACTCAAACCAAACTCTAAAAATAAATATGTATTAAAATCATTTTCCTTTCATAAAATGTTCTTACCCCAAAATGTTCAATTTTATATATGCTCCAGCTTTTAATTGCAAAAACATTTGTTTCAGTTAATGACGTACTGGTCAGTAGTAATACAAAAAGACATATTAATCCACAAGTAGGTGACAGTACCTGGAGCAGTAACAATTATTAAAAAATAACCTTTTTATATCAATGCCAATGCAAATGTTGAACAATGGAAGTGAAACACTGTTTTTGCAAGTAAAATGTTACTGTTTTTTTTTATGTTGGCACACGTGGAAAATGCAGCTACCAAACCAAGAGCAAATTGATCTTTTCTTTCACGCTGGGAAGGTTAGTTTATGAGATTATTTTACCTGGAATCATTTTAGACACCATTTTCTTTACAAAATCAACCAAATAACTTACTTGTTATGGGGTCACATTTCTCACGTGGTTAGTCAGATTAGCTAACAGGCAAACAGCAGCTTTGTTTTTAATTGAAAAAAAAAAGAGTCAAAATGCATTTTAAATTAACACTCAAGGCAGTAACATCCTCAATTAAAACTCTGTGTTAGGTTAACCTTTAACCTCTCATTAATAACCTCAGTTGCATGAATTAATTAAAATAAGTAAACAAGTTATTTGGTATTCTCATCGATGGATCTGCTCTCTGTGCATTTTAACTCATGGCAGGCCGTTTTTACCCTCAGTGCTTGAGACTGGAAGTATATAATCTCTGCTCCTGGACTACAAATCCAGAATATGGTTCAAACATGTTGGCTAAACAATGTGTCCGGACTAATGGAGACATGCTTTGCCACAAGTTAATCAGTTCATTCTCTGTGAAGTGAATGTTGTTTTTCCTCTAACCCCAAGTGAAACTTAAAACCGAACAAAAGTAGAAAACACTGAATTCAGACAAATTATTATTATTATTATTATTATTATTATTATTATTATTATTATTATTATTATTATAACTATTTAATCTAACACTTTAAACGCTGTTCATTTCCCCTATGCGTGTCATCTGCCTTGCTCTGGCATGAATCCTAGAATGAAGAATTAATCAATAAATGTAGAGGAGGTATCATTGTAAACAGACATAGTTTAACAAGCAGTATTATACTTAATCAGATAGTGAAAAACATTGTTGAAGATAGAGGGTGGTAATATTTGTTATCTTTGTATTTAACAACACATTTCAGGGTTTCACATCCATTAGAGCACTGAAACACTAAAACATAATTACAAAATCATAACTTCACATTTATTTGAAATCAGAAATGATTTTTTAAAATATAATAAATTATGAAATATTCACAAATTTCTTCTGAGCAACAATGTATGACTAAAGCTTTATTTACTGTAGTATACCTTCTTTTTTGCATATCCAGTGGAGTAATCTCATTGTGCTCATTGTGTTTGAAACATAATTATGATCTGATAGCATATAACTGACCTCTGCTGTAGGTAGAAATTGAACAAAGCTTTGATGAAAACAAATGTTTGCTATATATAGACTATAATAATTATGTTTTATTATTAGAACTGTCAATGGATTCCTGGACCAGTATCATAACAAATTTACAATTCCTACAAAATTAACTCCCACTCGAAAGTTGTGATGTTCATTTAAAATTAATTTAAATAAAACTGCCTTTTTTATTCCTGTGTTGCTTCTTCTTCTCATTTCCAATTTAATTTGGAAAATTACATAACTTTTTTCAAAAAATGTTTCTCAATAGATGAAAATTCTATTATCTTCCTACTCAACTAGGCATCAAGTGTTTATTATCCTTCTTTGAAGAATGTGCTTATATGCTGCAAGCTTATTTAAAATGTCAACCAAAAGTGACATAACACACATTTTCATTTAGCTTCCCTTTAATCAGAATTGATTAGGTCACCAGGATTTGGTAGGAGTTATGAATGGTTCCTACAGCACTTCTGCCTATACAGTAATTATTGACTACTCCTGAATATATTGTACATGCGTATGTATGTGTCAAATTGATGTGTTTATTCTGCCTGGAACAGAGCAGGAATGGAAGTAGGTATTTGTTCCGGTTTTTCAATTAGGCTTATGTAAAATACTGACTTGCTCATTTGTACTTGGAGAAAGATGTGAGTTATCATTATGTAATTTCAAGAGATGTATCATAAGAACAAAAGTGTATATCCATCTTCATAAAGCCACTTATTCTCAGTCTGGGATCTGGCATCCCAAAAGCATAGGGCTCAAGGCAGGAATATGAAGGGAATTCCAGCCTGTAGCTGGACATACAAACTCAGACAGGCTCTTAGGTTGATTCAGAGACGCAAATTATATATTAATTATACCAGAAGCCATTTCACTGTAACTCCCAACTGGCAGCCCACTGAAGCTAAGCAGGTGTGAGCCTGGTTAGTACCTGGATGGGAGACCTCCTGGGAAAAACTAAGGTTGCTGCTGGAAGAAGTGTTAGTGGGGCCAGCAGGGGGCGCTCACCCTGCGGTCCATGTGGGTCCTAATGCCCCAGTATAGTGACGGGGACACTATACTGTAAACAGGCGCCATCCTGCGGATGAGACGTAAAACTGAAGTCCTCACTCTCTGTGGTCATTAAAAATCCCAGGGCATTTCTCGAATAGAGTAGTGATGTAACCCTGGCGTACTGGCCAAATTTCCTATTGTCCCTTGCCAATCATGGCTTCCTAATAATCCCCATCTATGAACTGGCTTCATTACTCTGCTCTCCCCACTGATAGCTGATGTGTGGTGAGCGTTCTGGTGCACTATGGCTGCCGTCACATCATCCAGGTGGGGCTGCACATTGGTGGTGGTGGAGGGGAATCCCCATTACCTGTAAAGCGCTTTGAGTGGAGTGTCCAGAAAAGCGCTAAATAAGTGCAAGGAATCATAATTAATTATTAAATGAACCTAGGTGTCATGTGTCTGAAAAGTGGGAAGGAACTGGAGTTCCAGAGAAAACCCCTGTGAACATGGGCAGAACATGCAAACTCCACACAGAAGGCTTCTCAGGTCAGATCCCAGGAAGAGCTTGTGAGATACCAGCTCTACCAACCACACCACCATGCCCCAAAAAGCATGTATTGTTGGTTCAAGTGTTTTCTCTAAATGTAATGTGTCGATGAACAAAATTTACTCAGCTGCATAGAAAACAGGCACTCATGGACAATGACACTGTTATGCCGTGGAAACAGACAGGTTTCGCAGATGTCTGCTTTTATTGTGCATGCCTTAGAGCTGAAAGAGATTGGCAAAATCCCACCAAGGCACCTTAGAGCCGTAACGCAGTAACCCAAAACATTAGCACAACAGCTTCATAAACACAAAAGGACTTTGTGCCAACATAAGGCAGACATTTTAATATTTCTCCCCCTAATGTGAAGTGAATAAGCAATCTACACCAGAGGCTACCTAACCTGCAACCCTTCTAATACACTCCATGCCAGAATTTGGAAATAATCCACTCATTACTTACTTACCTACACTATTTCTCCTTAGCAAGGAGCAGGTTGGAGCACAATTCTGGAATGGAGCAGACTGAAAGGTTAATTGTTGAGAAGCCCTTGTCCCTACCAGTCAATGAAAATGCAAATCTTTATGTGGGTGTTCCAATATTTATTATTTAGGACAAAAGTGTTTTCAAGCTATTTCTTATTTTAAGGAGATAGTGACATCCCAATTATCTAAATAACAAGATGTTCATTATACCCTTGAGATCAAATCACCAGGAAACCACTGAAGATCAGCTCAGTTCTCACACATCCAAAGGCACATCTTACATTACAAAATATATCATCAGTACTGCGTAATAATGAGGGGTAAAACGTCACAGCCCAAAAGAAAGACGCAAGAAATAAATTGTTTGCTAATTAAAGCATAAAGACTTATTTTCTAAATTGCAGTAAAAAGTAATTTAGTGTCTTCCCAATTTGGGGTTAAAACTATACAATTGTTAATTCAGTGACATACACTGTATATACAGTATAGTAAATATTTTACTGAGTTGTTAACATAAAAAGAGTTTTTTGTAATTAAAGATAATTTCTGAGGATTCCAAGGGGAATAGTCTTCACAGTGCCCACATCCCCCAGCAGAGAACCACTGCTCTAGCTAGAACTAATCTTGAAGCATTCTTTTACATATTTATTTGTACTTTGACTGCTAATAAAGGATAATTAATTCTTACCCAAATTAATTAATTATGTATGGATAAATCAAAACTGAAGGAATTCATTAATGTTTGGATTAATTAAGAAGAGATTAATAATTGAGTAAAGAAGTCAATTAGGATAAAACTTTTTAAAAATGTTATGGAGCCCAGGAAAAAAAAACAACCGTATATGTAACATGTAGAAAGTGATTATGACTTTGCTGTTACCCCCCTAGAGGGCAATATTTGTAACACCAGCAATGTGAAGTGGTGTTTCTTTTTTCCTGATTTCCCTTTGTGTAGTGTTTAATATTCAATGTGCTTTGTTTAGTGTCTAGATATTTAAATCTGGGTGCAACATGTTTTCTGCATTTATACAAGAAGAAGAAAAAGAGTTCATATTATTAGAAGAGGAAGGGGTCATATTATTGGGGTCTAAGCATCAGGTCTGTCTTATAAATGGTCAACTGATTAATCCAAATTCTGATGTTGCCCAGTTGATTGCTCATTATGACTCTACACACACTAAAAAGAAATTGCGCAGAGTGTCTTTTTTCTTCTGTCTGTACATGATGCTGAGAAACTGATACATGCTTTCATCTCATCTAGGCGTGACTATTGCAATGCTCAGTTTACTGAGGCTTCTCAAAAGCATCTGTAGAGGTTGCAGTATGATCACAATTGTGCTGCACAGGTTTTGAGCAAGGTCGAGATAGCATTATCTTATAACTGCAGTTAACAGCACGTCTTTACTGGTTACTCATTAGATTTCACATTGTTTTTAAGATCTTACTTCTTTCAAACCTTTAAATGGCCTTGGCCCAATGTACATCAAAGATTTACTTTGTCAATATGCACCACTATCTATGGCATATGTACCAATGTCAAAGGCTGGCATCATGGGAGACCATGTATTTTTCATTATAGCCCTGAGCACCTAGATTTCTGATCCCAGGTTTTATCAAGGAGTCAGGCACAACAGATGTTTTTGAATCTTATATAAAAACCTATTTATAGAAAATAAGAAATGTTATTTATCTTTCGCGTTATTTTTTTGCCAAATAACATGAAGCATGTGGGAATTATTGTAATTAAAGACACTATTTAAAACAAGTATTCTTTTATTCTAGCTTTGCTAGAATTGGTGCAACAGATTAATTAGAACTGAATGCCTATTATCATATTAAGAGATGTTTATGTTTAATTGTTAAAAATAAGAAATGGCTTCATTTCAGAATTTATTTCACTAAACCTGAAGAGGTCAAAGCCTGAATCTCAAAAGCACTTGTTCCACAAATACAGACACTGTTGGTTTCGTTTTCAATTTGACTGTCATACTGGGCCATAGAAAATCTCAGAGGAACTTGGCTTACAACTGGTTAATACTGTTAATACCGTCTTTTCACTCAAAGAATATACTGTATTTACTGTTAAAACCAAGTTTCCTGTATTTGAGACTATCATAATAAACAGCAAAAGACAATGTTATACCTTAGCCACTACTCATTACTTGAGATAAATGATAGGTTAATTGCTTTCATTGAAAGCTGCACTCTCCTAATGGATGACATCAGAGGTTCACAGAAGCCAAGTGTGCCTCCCTATATCTCATCACAGACATTATGATCCCCCGCTGGCTGTTCTGACACATTAGAGGTCCTGGACGGAACTGTGTCTAAATAAAGCTGCTGCACTATTTATTTCAAAATCTATCAGTGAGCGCCGAGTTAAGAGCAGAATGCAAAACAGAATCTGCCATGTTTCCCCTGCCTTGTGAACAGACCATCTAAACTAGCTCATTTAGAAAACATCATTTCTAACCCAAAAGCTGGGGCACTATTGTCATTTTCTATGGTCTGTAAATGTTAGAATGTCAAATAATATGCAACAAAAGACAGTAAAAGACGTTTCAATGTATTAACAAATGAGAAGTAGAAACTCACTGGCTATGTAGGTTTTTGCTTCAGCAACAGTATGTTAGTGTCTTTCTTAGACATTAAATAATTATCATATCAAGTAAGTATACATAGGTTAAAGTCTTAGGTATGATCAAATTAAATGTAGATTTACAATAACATATATTTGTGTGTCTGATGTTTTAAAGAACTGTGTTTTTTTTAAAGCAAAAAGATAATTAATTGGCATCCCTTTTCAAAGCTTAAACTGTACTTTCTCTAGGCTTTTGCACCAATATGTTCTTTTAAAGAAAGTGCCAGTGCTCCACGGCCTGTTTTGCTTTTTTTTTACAGGGTTTTTGACACTAATGCACTGGGTCCTTTTACAGAACACACTACATCTGAAGGACACTTGTTTCTGTAAACAGTTATCAGAGTTGGCAGGGATAAATCTGGGAAATGACATCATCGGTCACACCAGTCATTCTCTGCTTTTATTTCTGTACAGGTCTCAGAAGAAGACAGTATTATTTAATGCCTTAAAGACTCCAGCTATTCCAAAAATCTGAGCAAAGGGACTTCACCAGAATGTACCTTGTGATATCAACCATCATTGACATTTAAAAGACACACTGTTATATTGTAAACGAAATAATTGCTTTTAAATGTGCTACGTTTTTTTAGATATGTAAGTATATGTCATGTACAGCTCTGTGGTTGTCCTGGGACTCAGTTTAGTGTTTAGGGTGAGACTGAAACAGAACTAGATTTAGTTTTAGGGTTCAAACTAGGATTATGATTAAGACCTAGGTTGCATTAGTGTTAATTTATGATATAAAGTGTTTGCAATTAAGAAATCAAGGAGTGACTACAGATATCCGAAAAGCCACTCTGTTAGGATCATACAGATATTTTTATTCTTTTGTTGAAAATCATTAGATTATAAGCAGTGTCCCCCACACATTCCCAACCATGGAGACAGCAGTGCACCAACAGTGCCTCCTAGCTTTTCTTACAGGAAGGCACAGCAGATGGCCACCATGAGCTTGGATGGATGGGAGGTGGGTTAAATTAAGACTGACTGGTTTTGCGTATAATTTTATTAAAACATGCACACAAATTTCGAATGGAGTGGATATACAATTTTAAATATATAAATTTTATTCTGGTTTGATAGCTTTTGAATTAATACTTCCAAAATGAATATTTCTGTTGTTCTATAAATTATGCACAAACGATGACATGACAATTATACTGTCAATGGCACTCTGAAAGCCTGTTTTGCAGCTATGTGAAAAATAAAATTGCAACAGCACTATTATATAGAAGAAAATTAATTTTTGTTATAATATGAAATCTCCATGCACATTTGAGGTGGGTGAGAACGGGCTGTTTTGCATAAAATAACACAGTTGGTTATAAATCCCAGTGATGTACAGTATATCCTAATTGTGGTTATGATGGCCGTGACAAGAGTATCATCTACATAAATAAAATATCTCTTGCTCTGGAAATTTAAAAAACCAAGATAACAAAGTGGTGTGTAAAATTAAAAAAAAGAAAGATGTAAAGTACACTTTGCCCAGATGATCAATTACAATTTCAGAGTCAGCCTTTAAAAAACAGTATTTGAATTCAAATATACTATTCCTCGATTTGTACTCTCAATATTAAAACTGAAATTAATAAAAGTACCCAGATTTTCCACTACTATCTCAATTGTAACACTGTAAGGATCATGTTTTTCGACTTCTCCAGTGCCTTCAATACCATCCAGCCCTTACTTCTAAGGAGGAAGCTGGAGGAGATGCAAGTCGATGCCTCCACGACCTCGTGGATCACTGACTACCTGACGGGCAGACCACAGTCTGTGAGACTTCAGAACTGTGTGTCTGAACAGGTAGTGAGTAACACAGGGGCACCTCAAGGGACAGTTCTTTCTCCATTCCTCTTCACCCTCTATACTTCGGACTTTAAGTACAACTCAAAGTCATGCCACCTGCAAAAGTTCTCAGATGACTCTGCAATTGTGGGATGTATCAAGGGTGAGCAGGAGGAGTAGTACAGAGGACTGGTCAGCAGCTTTGTGGAGTGGTGTGGGGTGAACCACTTGGAACTGAATGTTACAAAGACAAAGGAACTGGTGGTAGATTTCAGGAGGAAAAAGGTCAAACCTACTCCTGTCTACATCCATGGGAGTGGCGTGGAGATGGTGGACTCGTACAAGTACCTGGGAGTGCACATTGACGATAGACTGGAATGGTCTAAGAACATCGAGGCCATCTATAAGAATGGACAGAGACGACTTTACTTCTTGAGGAGGTTCAGTTCCTTCAATGTGTGTAGTAAGATGCTACACATGTTTTATCAGTCGGTGGTAGCGAGTGCCATTTTCTACGCAGTGGTGTACTGGGGCTCTGGGATTAGAGCAGTAGATTCCAAAAGGCTGAACAAGCTCATCAGGAGAGCAAGCTCTGTCACTGGGTCTGACCTGGACCCCTTGGAGGTAGTGGCTGAGAGGAGAATGATGTCCAAACTAGAGGCCATCATGGACAACTTCTCCCATCCCCTCTATGACAGGCTTGCAGGAATGAAGAGCACGTTCAGCAATAGACTGATTCATCCACGGTGCGACAGGGAGCGCTACAGGAAGTCATTCTTGCCGTCTGCCATAAGACTGTACAACGCATCCACCTTGCGTCTTGGCAGAGGCAACATCGACAGTGACCTGTTTCTGGACTAAACGCATATACACATCTACTGCTACATCTATTCTCTTTCTTTTTCTTTTTCCCGTTTACAACCACCTTTGTGCAATATATGCCAGGGACCTGTGCAATACATTTATATTTATATTTATATCTATGGTTACATCTAGATTTATATTCATACGTGTGATACGATTTTCTGTGTACTGTTCTGTTCTAGTTTGCTCTTGTGTGTCCGGACTGTGAGTAACTCTTGTATTGTATTGTATGTATTGTACTATTATTATATAATTCGTTACACTGTGGCTGTGTTGTGTGTGTTAAGCTGCTGTTGCACTGCAATTTCACTCACGGGATCAATAAAGTATCTATCTATCTAATTCTCCATCATGAACAGTGACGTTTTATGGCATGCTCACAAAATCTAAAAATGTGTTTTGTGTTGTAACAATGTAATAATGTTTCATATATTGTAAAATGGATGCTTGGTACAACATGGTAAAAAGAAGTATCCATTAATAATCCTAGATGTAATCATTTTGTTAAAGGTCCACTTGTTTAGGTGAAACATGACAAGGTTATCCTATCCACATAAAACACTTTAAAGATTCTTGTGGAGAAGTTGGCATATTATGTTCTGTTAACCTTTTGTAATTGCACATCTTTTTAATGCCAGTCTGGCCACATTTTTTTTTATCTAGTTGATGTAGTTCAAAAGTCAAAAGCCTGCCTGAGGAGCCAAAGCTGGGTAAGTGATGAAACTTGTATGAGCCTCATCCGTTAATCTGAGGTTGTAGTGTAATGAAATGCAGTGAGCGTTTCCCGCAAAAACAATCAAAAAACATCTTCTACGGGCTACTGAGTGGGGGCTGCGCTCTGTAGCTCGGATGTCACCTCTTAAACTTTTCTCTAATCTGTTAGCTGTTAGACTGTGGCCGGCAATCCTGAGACACAGGCACTCGATTAGCCAGTCGCTGCCGGTTTAGGATGGGCGTGAGACAGTCTCCTCGGCTCACCACACAAACAGCGCCCCCTGGGGCCTGCCATGTGCCTGTGTGCTGACCTGCTGTCAGTGAGAAGTTTGTTTCTCCTCCAATCACCATTCACTCGCCTGTAAGCCCCTGGGGAGTTTGCCCCAGCGAACTGTTCCACAGTCTCCACCTACTGGCTAGAGGAGAGTATAGTATATATATATAGTATACAAGTGTCCCTCCGCTGGTGGGGAATGGGTGTGGCCTGTGTTCCAGCCTGATTAACAACCACAGCATTTTCAAATCGGGGTGTATGAAATTGAAAAATCCATGTGGAAATGTAGAAAAAAGTGTTTCTTCTTTCTACTTTTCAGTGTGGAATTAACCTTTAGTTTTTCCTTTGCATCCATCACACTCCAATAGAGCTCCCTGCTGGCAGAATTAAAGTACTAAACTGTTTAATAAAGTATTAGAACAAACGAAGTCATAAAAGCCTTACTAAAGCAATAAGTCATCAGACACTCCCTGGGTTACGTAATGCTCAACTTAAGCAAAATACTTTTTCATTTTATTGCTGAATACAACATATTACAAAATGTCTACATGTGAACTGAGCAGGTCACAGGATAAGCTATAAACCTCGTATTGTCTAAAATAGTATAAAATAGTAAATTCCCAAAAGGCCCAAGAGAGAAATATGACTTATGGAGTGGATTTTGGAACTCAGCTCTTATGTAAGTGGATGTCGGTCTTTACCTGATTAAGAGTAAATGTGAACGAGTCTATTTATCTTATCTAACATGAGTGGTAATGTAGAGAACAGAGAACAACAACGCAGCAGAACCATGAACCTGAGTTGTGCAGAGTTTCATAAAAATGGCTGTCAAGACAGGAGGTTGCTCACGCTCACCCAGCATCTTTTTAGCAGAGGTCAGACCAGGCAACCAGATCTGTTTCTGCCCCTGAGAACAGCCAAGATTAGATTCAGCAAGAGTATGAGGGGGAAGTGGGGTGTATGCTAATTCTGACTTGAATATAGACAGAATTTCTATTCTACTTCTCTCAGTGGGGCAAGAAGTACCTCTCCCAGAAACACAGGTAGAATTCAAGGTGGAAATGACAGCAGATGACTGATCCCCCGAGTGGGTAGAGCAATCTATCACAGTACACAAAGCAGGCAACATGCAAACTCCACACAGACAGATGCCCGTGGCTATAATCAACATGTCAAGTGGTAGAGAAAAAAATCCACTGCGAGTGTGTGTGGACACAAAAAAGGACTGCAATATAAAAATACTAATTTTTAAAAAGTTCTCCAGATAACAAAGACTAGTTAAAAGCACCGAGTGTGACCTTTGTTAGCAATGGACCAACAGTAACAGCTCATGGCCAGGAGGTTTGTGTGAATATACAGTATACCAGTAATGCTTTATGTACAGTCCACTGGTTGTTTTTTATTTGCTTATATGTGTGGAAGGTAAAAAGTGAGTTCAGTGACACAAAATGAACGCTACACCTTTGTAAAGATGGACTCTGAAGTCTCTCATAAGTGCCTTTTACTGCCAAAGCATATTTACTTCTAACTTGGTGAAGGGGTTAGCTCAGGTCAAATAAACTTTTGTAAATTCAAACTCTCCTGTGATCACAGCAACTGTTTACAGATTATTTTGCATGAACCTTTGTGAAGAACATCCAGACAATACTCAAGTTTATTTACAGATGCTATCAGCTGATGACTTAAATGACTTAAAGATCTCACTTGGACCACTCAATGATGTCCTGCCTTGATATCCACGATTGACTTTTCATGGTTTGAATTGGGCTTGCTATTGTTTTGTCAACAAAAATAGAGCTGATCTCATTGTGTATTTACTTTAAATCTTTCTTTTCTGGAATTAAGTGTATCAGAACAAAAACAATAGGCTTCTTTTTTTGTGAAATGGTTTTCGTAAACCGTTAAAATAAACTAAAACCTGCGAATGGAAAAAGAAATGTGTGGTAGAACAGCACCACACAAACACCATCATAGGGGCTACCTCCTTCCGAATTTCCAATCAAAGGACATCTTAACAAGGCTCAGGCACCTAAAATACAAGCATATTACAATCAGGATTTGACAACATCCATCCTCCAATGCAACAGAACCATGGACCCGAACGGTATGGAATTTCATAGAAGTAATGTCAAGACAGGATCCAGTCACTCCAGGACAGCGGGTGTGGAGGCTGCTCATGCTGGCCCAGTGTCATTTAAGCAGAGGTCAGACCAGGCAACCAGATCTGTTTCTGCCCCTGAGACCAAGATTAGATTCAGCAAGAGTACGAGGGGGAAAGCAGGGTGTACACTAATTTAGAACAGTGGAAAAAGGAAGAAGAACCTTGTTTCCAAAGCTTAACCTCATCTGGACACTCAACAAATAGGTCAGAAGGTACCTGTATTACCCAGTGGATAGAGCATACACATGGGACTAGGGACTAGTTTCATTTGATATTGTCTTAGAACAGTCAAACACACTCTGAAAAGAAAATTATAAGGAATAATTCCATGTTTTCAAATCTAAATTAATGTTGTTCAAAATGTTGACACAGCAAACCTCTAAATGTAACATTCAAAGCCCTATTCAAAATAATAATAGGTACTAAGAGTTTGAATGAAGCCTGTTTATGTGTAAAACATAAACAATGAATGCCAATATCTTTGTTTTGCCGCTTAAAACCAGCAGACAATGCATTAAGCTGTGAAAACACAAGAACAGAGGACAGATCATCAGGGGATATGCAGAAGAACATATAAAAGATTATTGCAAGTACATAGAGACAAGAACATGTGAAAGACCACAATGACTGCGTAGACATAAAAACATAAGAAATATCACCACATAGCTGCACAAAACATGAGAGCATAGGTAATGTGCTCATGGGGTGTATGGATATAAGAACTTAAAGATTGTTATGACGCTATTTAGAGATAATGCTATTGACTTCAGCAGCATGGCTGCATATTTTGTCAGACAAAATTCAGGATGGGATGCCAACAAAGCCATGTGATTTTTTTTTTGTCATGACCTGAACTGCAGCCTCCACCTCAGATGGGGATACAGATTCCACTAGAATTGCCTCAAGATTGGTAAGTGAAGAAATGAGAGAAACCTCTTGCAAGGTTACAAACTCTTACAGGAGGTTATCTGCTTGGGATGTGACAATAACACCCTTTGCGCCAGACTACTGACATACGTTCATTGCTGTGTAGTCTCAAAGCATCTTAATGACTAAGTTAACTGCAACTGCAATTCAGCAATATATATAGGCAGAACATTTTTAAGAAGGTTAATTTTCCAAAACAGTGGTCTAAGAAGAAGTGAGCAACCTTTCAAAAGAGGTGTCCCAAGAGTTGGCTCATGCACTTATTTTTATGGATTTGCATGCCACAGTTGGCATCACAACCACATCAGTACCAGCAGGTACATTCTTTAGCTGAGGAGTTAGGTACATTCTTTGGTTGCAGCATTAAAGATATGGCTTATAACTATCACACCCTGATCAGACTTATAATTTCTCAATGCTTTTGATTATCATAGCAAAAGGCCACTCATCTCCTTAGAAATTAATTTGTCAAGCAGAAGATTCATGCCATCCTTCATATGGGCTTCCAGATCACATCAAACTCAGTTAGTTCTAGGTCAGGAGGATGAAAAATTAGATTCAAGACAAACAAAAACATTTTTGTGTTATTAGTTTTCAAATATGCCAATACTTAGGTCACTCCTAGCCCCTGTATGGAAATTACAAAATTCCTATGTAGCACAATTAATTATTTAAGACAACTTCTGTTTTGTTCTCTGAATTAGAGGTTGCTGTGTTTTATTCGCAAATGTTTAAACACCCTGTTGTTTCAAATGAGCATCCTGCATCGTGATCATATGATTATTTCCCTTAATAGTCAACGTGACTTGTACAAGACATTGTACAAAATTTGAACATACAGTAAGTTCTAGAACAAAATAGATACGTTTATTAGTCATGGGCGTCAGAGACCAAATCCAATGTCAAGGAGCAATAAATAGTATCTTGATTGAATAAAGTACACATAGCAACTGCTCTTTAAGGACAGAGAGAAAGAATAACAATGATAACACTTAACAGGGTACCGTTATTTGTCATCCTCAAGAAGAAGAACCTACACCCCCCCGAAAAAGGACCCAAAGGAAGAGATGGGGCCCCACCTAGGAAATCCTCAATCCTCTCTTTTTTTAAATCCTTGAATCCTATACTGCCACAACACAAAGGTGTTTTAATGATGTTCCTGCTTACAATAGTCAGGAAGAAAACAAAATAATAAGAATCCTACTTTTCCAAAATGTGAAAACATTCCAAACAAAGAGTTAAGAACATGCCTTGTAAAAATTACATATAATTAAAAATAATTCATTTACAATTTAGTTTATAGTCGACATTTGTTTTCTGTTGGATGATAAATGCTACAAACCCAAAAAGGGACATGCAAACTGTAGCTTTTTTCTGGTTACAGCTTGATATCTGCAACCTCAGATAAGTAATTTCAGAGACAATGTAAGCTTTCAGTCAGATGGAGGGAGGAAAGACCTTTACTTCCTCGCTAATGAAATGTTTTGATAGCAATGACAGCATGCTTGGCACTACTGGAAAATGACTGCTTGCTTCTTTATTACAGCATAAGGTGTTTTCTAGACACAGTGTAATTGAATCTGATTCTTATGTGGGATATTCTATGGCATAAGAAGGTCCACATTATGTCAGATCAGTACCCAATTCTGTGCACGGGGCAAAGAGGCACCAGACCCCCTCTTGTCAGGCCAGAGTAACGAGGTCGCTGGGACAAGACAGGGATCGAATCTTTTCAGTACAATGATATAACTATGTAAGCCTCCCTGTCCAGTTAAAACATTGTTAAATTGTAGAGACCATAGAGAATACATCAAAGCATGACACAGTGGTGATCCTAATACATCATCATAATGCAAAGTAAATACATGATCTAAGGATGGGAAAAGTGTAGGAAAATGCAGAAAATAAACGTCCGTACCGAGCTTTCAACAGGGTGTCCCTTAACCACTGAAAGGCTACAGTGCCTACAGCTTCTATTGGTTTATTGAATGTACTGGAATGTAGGTGTATACACATATATACACATACAGTTTATCACTGCACATGATTTACTGAGGCCTCCTTCTTATCCACCTCACATATTGCAGGACATGCAGAGCGAAGTCGGAGTGGACAAAACACACAAAGCTGCAATGGGATTAGTATTTACCTTGCTTTCCACAAAATTGAAAAGTGCATACATGACTGATCCCCTGACAGCTCCAGTAATGGTGGACAATGGGAAATAAATAAAAAAGAGCTTAACACACCAACCATTGTGAGTGACGAAGACAGTGAGAAGCAGCGAGGAAGGATACTGAAGAGGGCCGGCTGTTAGAAAGAAAGACGGCATTTGACAACAAGACGTCAGGGAAATCAGTTAAAGCACTATTGATTCTCTTTAGAGCAGAGAGAAAGCAGATGCAGTGGACTGCCATGGGACAATTTCTGGAAGTGGAAAGAGCCCCTAGATGATTTTCCTTTCTGTTGTTTTTTTTTTCATTTCAGTGAAAGAGTGTGAGCAATAACAGCAAAAAAGCAGACTGCCTGCACCCCATGCTGACTTGCTTTGGAGAGTGGAGAGGCAATCAATGTGTGCTCACAAAAGGGGAAGAGCATTCAGAAAGCCAACTGTTCCCTCAGGCCACGGAGTGAGAGAGACAGAGAGGAGGGGGCAGAGAAAGAGCGATGGGAAAGGGAGGTGTGTGTGTGTGCGTGCATGTGTGTGTGTCGAGGGTGGGAGGCAGGGAGGGAGGGGGGTTAAGTGGCAGAAAACAATATTTTTTTGTTCTCTAACCTCTGGTCTTTAAAGAGATGCTGTGTCAACATATACAGATGGATGTGTCAATGTATTATTTTATTACTTATAAATTCTTCCTAATGAGGCCAGCACTATCCCTTTTTTACAGCAGTGCTTTACTATGTAAACGATTATTAAAGAGCTTTATTATTATCATAATTGCTAGAATGTAATTAACACATATACAGACTGGATAATTTAGCAGGCTTAATTGCAGAATGCATTGATTTAATCAGTTTTGGGAAAAATGGAGTGGTATTAGTTTGATCTGCATGTATTTTAGGAATGAAAATGGGATTAGGTAAAACAATCAAAAGGTTTAGACAGGAACATATTACCTAATACTGCACTATAACAGTCAGACATGCTCTGTGGATCATGTGGTAACAGATAAACGTTCAGTCCCTAAAAATGTTCTTAGTAATTCTGTGTGTAGACCCCTTGTAAATTCTAAAATTTTGGTTTTCTTCTGAAATATAAAAGGGCAATAAAAAAGTGAATCTAGGTCTAAATGAAAGATATTACTTTCCAGAGAAAAGCTGGTGGCTATTTACCACTTTGCTTCTGTTCATAGATTTCTTAAAACACAATTGCATCACTGGCCAGAAACTTTCCCTGTCTGCCCTAAACTACATACATTTAAGACAGAAATATACTTTTGTAGTTTTAATGTTTTAACCATCTTTCCAAAATAAGATGCAAAAGGTAAGTCATGCTACAATTTGAATGTAATAGTAAACAGCAAAAGTACACCTTTAACTACTTATTGATTGATTGATTGATTGATTGATTGATTGCATTCATACATTATTTTGCATGTCAAAAGATCCCAAAGGACTTCACATATAGGAGGGAATCAAGTACATTCACTACCGAAGTGCAGCCCCACTACTGAAGGGGGAACTTTTGAGATTTAATGGGATAATAATAAGCCTGTTTTTATCAAGAAAGGCCTGATGGTACCTTACCAATTTTATTCACAGAAACAAGAGATGTTATTTCTAAGTCATTGACCCAACTCTCAACGGTCACTTAAGACAGCGTTAGAACTCTAGGACTGGAGAATAATGTGCTATTGTAGTACCGATCTATAAGAACGGTGAGAAAACTGAATCAATTAAGTATAGTCTATAATATGAATTATCAGGCTGAATTCTAAAATACAAAAGATTATGAAACTATTGTAAGAACTAAACTAGTGCATTACCTATATGGAAATAATACAGTATCCTAGGGAACCATCAACATGGATTTAGCAAAAGTAGGTCTTGGCTAACCAACCTGTTACAGCCTTTTGTTAGCAACATCGATATGGTTTATTTAGATTTTCTAATCTAATTTTCTAAGTCTTTCACTACAGTTCATTAAAAATGACTACTTCTGGAATTGCAAGCAGTATGCATTTAGAGAAACACAAGTGTTTAGAATGATAATTATAGAAAACAGAGGGTACAGATAAGGTGTGAATATTCAAATAAGGCTGATGTAATTAGTGGCGTACCACAGGGATCTGTACTGAGTCCACTGGACAGCTCTTCTTATATTAATAATCTAGGTTCAGGTATAATTAGTAAACTGGTCAGGTTTGCAGATCATTAGCAAACACTGTAGAGGCAACAAATGAAATTCAAAAAGGTTTAGATAAAATTCAAGACAGGTAATGAAAACATATGTGTTTATGTTAATACAACATTGAAATTTTCTAGAGAATGTGGGGAAGCAATAAGAAGGGGAAACCAAATGTTATGTTAAATTTGAATAATGCACTAGTAAAGCTGCATTTAGACTAATGTGTAGAGTTTTGGTTTAGAAAGGATATTGCTGCTCTGGAATCAGTCCAGAATCCAGAGAAACGAAACCAGATACATTCTTGGGTTTTAGGAAATATCCTACACTGACAGGCTGAAGGCGCCTTTTCAGAACTCCTACCCAATGGATTTCTTCGGATTGAACAGTGAAACAAGGACCAGAGGGCACAGATAGAAACTATATGAAACTGCATGTATTGTTATGGTATGTTCTTATGTGTTAAGTTTAAATTCTGTTTTGGGGAGATTTTCTTCTGTCCGTTTTATAACAGAAAAATAATCTGGATTATTTTCCTTAAGTAAAATTCAGAATATGCTTTCACATGGTATGCTTAGAGACATAGATTGGCCATCTACCTATGCCAGCCAGGAGTATTAGATAGATAGGTAAGACTTTATTAATCCCGTAGGGAAATTGATGTGTTACAGCAGTCCAGCCCAAGACAAGCAAAAAGACATAAGAATAGTTATAAAACAAAAGACAGCAAAATAAATAAATACAAAATAAATACATAGGTGTGTGCAAAATGTGATGATCATAGTCAAAAATTACAGGCTGTTATATTAATTATTCCAGTAAGGAGAAGTGGAGCCAGGCTCCCAAAGAAGGTTCTGTTCTTCCAGTTTAGGCAGGGCAGTTCTTTGAGAGAAAGCCATGGGTAGCATTTTAAAAGATTTTCTCAAATCAAACATGAAGAAATGACATTGATATCAGCTCCTGGTAGATTATGGTCCTAGACTGAACCTCTTTGCTGAGTGCAAAGCAGGGGTGTCAAACAGAGCTCACTGTGACTGGTCTGTGCTGTACAAGCGACGATATTTTCCAAGATACCTGCTCCACCTCTCAGACAGTATGAAGATCCCATATTGGCTTATGGAAGACAATCATCCTCAACAGCCAATAACAAAAATGGCTCAAGAAGCATCTCCAGGCTGCAGGTAATAACATTTTTTTACTTTAAGTTAATAAAATTGGATTATTAAAAAAAATGTTTCATGTTGTTTATTTGTTGAATAATGAAGATTTAAATGCCAAGTATGATGTCTATCAAGACAGGTGCAAACTGCGTGTGGAGGGGATGAAAAGCGTCTGTACATTGTTATTCTGCCCACACTTAACCTTGCCTGTGTCTGGTACAGACTTGAGAGAAAATTAAATAAATGTCCTATTCACCTCAAGTCTCATTGTTCATCTTGCAGAGCACTTCAAAGTTACATGTGCCCTTTTTGTCAGCAAATACACTGACACTGAGTGATATTAAAAAGAGACATCCAAACATATTTGAAAGCATTATTTTTCAGTAAAGGCTCCATTTCTGCTTTTAGGAAGACATTTAAACTGAATTTAAAGGGTCATCATGCAGATGGAGTCTGATTATCTATTTATGTAAACACACACTCAGTGAAAAGAAAAAATGAAGAAAAAACAGAACGTTTCAACTGTTTTGTTTTTACTTTTCACCATGAAATTAACTTTTTGCTCTGAAGCTCACCCACTGACACAGCTTCCCACTCTAATATTAGCTACATGTATAGGATATACAGGCATTGAATACATTGTGGTATAGAGTAATAGTAGTATTAATTTATATTTAGGAATTAGTGTCTTTCATTATGCTATTTACAAGACTGTCAATTAGTCATAGAGACATGCCATCAAAATACCCCTGTTACTGATTTCCTGAACTAACCAAAACACATAGCTTTAAGTGTTTCTCATTTGCTGCTTGTATGATATGGAGGTGCTGTGCTTAATAACACAACAGCATTAACAAGTGAGAGGACGCCATTCTAATTGATCCGATGATCTCATCCAGCTGTATCTTTTAAAGAAGTCAGTATACCAGTTCCAACAACATGGCTGAGAAACTGGTTGTCCAAACTCCCACAACCACGTACACCAAAGATTTCTGATAAATAACTTAGAAAAGGTATTGTAAAGCAAAAGGGAAGAATGTGTTATAATCTGAACTCTGTACACCTGTATTAGATGGGAAAGCTGGAATTTACCAGCTGTTAATGTGATATGACAGATGGTGTTTGTGCAGAACTGCTCAGTAGAGATTCAGAGGGGAGGGAAAACTGACAGAATATTCAGGAGAGATTCTGGAAAACAACAATAAGGATGTCCGCTACCTAACGGTATCCTTGCTGAAAACGATTTGTATTGATCCAGATAACCTTTGAAGTGTATAGATTTCTGTTCTTCAATGGAGTCCAGTTCTATTGCCACATTTATAGTAACTATGAGCCACTATTCCTGAGGGATCTCTTTATATTTTGTTTCACAGAAACAGGTTCCCACTCTTCAATTAAAAAAATACATAACCACATCTTCTGGTTTTCATTCTGTCATTAAATGAACTAATTAATCAAATCAAATATGGTTTTCTCCTACTTCCTCAGACAGAAAGTATAATAATTGCATCAACACTTACAGTATATTTGTAAGATTAGATTCATAAAATAACAATACAGTACTTTAGAAATGGAAGTTTTCACAATGGTTTCTTATATCGCATATCAACAGCATTAACAAAATCAAACCTGTCTAAAAAACTCAGGGGAAAACTTTATGTGAAACTCTATGAAAAAACATTTGATCTTTCTTGTAAAACATTTGCCAAAGTGGTGTCTAAAACACTTTGTGGATAAACCTTAAAAGATTTATGAAGTCCTAAGGTATGTCTTTCCCCTAATAATTCCCTTTGTTTCACTTGTTATGAGAAGTTTTTATGTGCTTCATTTGTAAAATCATCATATTTCACTGAGAGAGATTGAAACCAGCAGCTGGAATGAGCATATATAAACTCACAGAGCATGGAATTAACCTCTGCTTGCTCTGTGCCTAGATAAGGTCACTGCTTGCTTGTCTCCAAAAAGTTATCATTGACTGTCATAAGCTACGTGACTTATGAGTTTTAAATTGCTATCAGCTTCACACAACAAGAATCACCTGTTTGCCAATAATCACAGTTGTCCACAATTTATCATACCTGTCAGCAGATAAAGAATTAATAGTGTGGGCATATTTTGACATAAAGTAAAAAGCAGAACATCTCAGTGTGTTATATCATTCCCCAGTTAGCATATTTTCTTAAAAAACATTAATAAATAAGTCCATTATAGACTGTTTACATCATGTTGTTATTAGAAAGTTGAGTTATTTTGTTTTTTTTTCAGATTTCTTTTTGTCACTCTGAAGCATTGCAAAGGTAATATTTCGTCACGGCATTGAGAAATACTAATATTCCCACAAGACTGTCTGGATTCCCACAGCTCCTTTGTTCAGCCCATGCTGCTTACTAACTAAGCTGTCTATCTTGAGTATAGAATTGCAATGTCTAATGAAAGGGAGTGGTTCATGCTCATGTATCGGAACTAGACAACAGAGAATCTCTGAGGGAATGGCATAACACACCTACTGGCAGAAACCGTTGAGCACTGAGCTTTTACTTGAGGATCTTAGGAAGCAAGCTGAGATTCCAACTGAGTGACTAAGGGCTTACTGTGCCTCTAGGAAACATCCCACCCTTTTACTGTGAACTCGCTTATAGTAATGACGGTACGAGTCTCTCTCACACACAACCAACTATGTGACAATATTTAGCCTGTGTTTTTTTTATTTATAGACATCATTCTTAAATGTGTTTGTTTGACACACTGGTATTGTTGGTTAAGTTTGTTCTACAATGTCATTAGGTTTATTTTACCTCATGTACCCACATGACTGTCTCTTGTACTTACATTAAGCCTTTGTCCTTATTGTCCTTATTGTATGTCACCCTGGATGATGGCATCTGCTAAGACAATAATACATATTATTACTTCTTTGCTTGCAGTAATAATTGTAAGACTTATTTATTGGCTTGTTTTATTCTTCTATATTAAATTCTGAACCAGTGTTAATATATTGTAAAACTCCCTCCTAAGGTTTTTTTTCCTCCTAGAGTTCTTGCTGAAGCTGTCTCCAGTCTGGCTGGGTGTATCCAGCTCCAGCATACAGGGTTTCCTTCCAGCTTCTTAAATCCTGTCATACGTGCCTTTCTGCACCTAAGTGCTGTGTCTTCAAACTGAAACAGCATAAGGTTTTGTAAGGACTCTCATTCCAAATGTAGAAAAATGGATGCTAGCAGGATATTAACTCCTTTTTTATTTCTGCTTAAGTACCTAGGATATCTTTCTAACTACACTCTGCATTATTTTCTCACCTACTTATTGTGAAGCTGACAGAGTTTTAATTGTCATTCTGTGAGTATCAGATAATTCCTAACTTTCCTGCGGAGGTTCAGACACACAAATGTCCTCCAGCCATTCCGGTCCTCTGCCCAGACAGGCTCCACCTGCTTACATAGCTGACTTATCTCTTCACAGGCAAAGACTTTGCGCATTCTTTTTCTCAACTAGACACGAGCTTGTGAACTCAGGATTGGCTCTGCTTCCAAACTGCAGAGCAGCATACAAAGTTTCTGAAGAAAAAAAAAATTAAATGTTAGTAATAAAAGAAACGAGATGACCCAGTTTGTTTAGGGGGCATTAGCTTTTAAACCAGAGCTGTCAGTGTAAGCTTGTGGCCTTTAAGAAACACAATTTTTTTTGTTTCAAATACTTTAGACAACTCTGATAACAAACCTAATGCTTTATATATGTTTCCTTACCTCAAGATACTATGGGAGTCCTTAGGAAAAAAAACAACCCTCAACCCCACACTTTTTATGAGGATATTAACTGAGCTGCAGTTGAGACTGTCTCTATTATAAGCAGACTCTGGGTTGCTTTGCAGTGTTCCCTCAATAGTTTCACTTGTGTACGTTTTGTTGTATTTCACAGCAGCTATTCTACCTTGAGGCTCATTCTCATTGCATCTCTGGTTGAAAGCAAGGCTGGGCTCTTATCAGTGTGAGGATGGAGGTCATCTAAGAGAAATGATGCTTCTACTGAAAGTGGCATTGGCCACCCAGCAGACAATGCTGAAACCTTTGGCATCAAGGTGCGTGGTCGCAAAACTCCCTCTAACTTGTCAAGGGGCTCCTCAGACTGCATTTTCTGCAAATAACAGCACACGTCCTTGAAGCCTACACATCCTCTGGGGACCAGGCACATCAACAAGCATATGCCAGCTCGTCCATATTCTCTACTAAAATTTTCATACAGAACATATTGTCACAGTTATATAAAGAGCCATGTCCTGCTTTTCTTCACTTAGTTAAAATCAGTTTACAGAAAGTCTCTTCCCCTCGCACAGTGTTCTTATATTATTTTGACAGCGCTTAGGAGATTGAGTATAGCCCCAGGCCTTTTAAAGATCCGTAAAGCAGATAAAATAATAGCAATTGAACTCCTAGAACTTCTCCAAGAGTTGATGTAAAATAAATATCAATTTTAATGAGTTCCTATGTGTCCTACAGCTATGCTAGCTGTCTCTCACTGCACTTTAACAAGTTTTGCATTTCACTATTCTAAATTCAGGTTTCTCAATGGGCAATAGCAAACATCCATTGGGACTATATTTAAAAATGGCCATATTCTGTGACTGTCACATAAATGACTGACACCAATCTTTCCCACTTTCTTCCTGAAATACCAGATACATGTGAAGTCAGGACTCAGCTTTCATCTCTGTAATTTGTGTAGAAGAGGAATGCTTCTGCAAGAACGCTCTTTGTTGCAGACACTAGAGTATTTCAAATGGCACACATCGACACATCAGCCACATCCATCAGCTGTCAAATATGCTGATGTGCTTCAGAAAAACAACCCCGGATTTCAGGCAAACACCAGCCAGGGTGTAGTTAATATATGCTTAAGGTCTCATTTCCAAAATTCAAAACAACATTTCACAAGGAAGTCTGTGTTGGATGGCTCACTCAGTGTTTCACTCAGTCAGGCCCTGTTATGTAAGTGACAATCTGATGCTTGTAGTTGGGTATACAGGTGCTCCATAAATCCCAGTTATGCCAGCAGCTGTTGTTGTGGCAGTGTGGAAGTGATCACACAATCCCGAGAATATGCCATCAGGCTCCTCTGTTATGCTCATTTAGGTGGAGTCATTTGTGGAAGTCGCTCTCAGTTGAGAGCCGCCTGAAGCCCAGGAAGGGTGAATGGGTGGACTGTCAGTGCCCTGGAATCTCCATGTGACAGAGGCAGCTCTGCTCTGCCCCTGCCAGGATTTATGATCAGGGCTGCTGTTGGGCTCAGAGCCGCCTAGCACCACTCCCTAGACAGCCATGAACACCACAAATATTCTTCCACGCTGTCTGGGGTTCAAGGGGTGACCTCAATTCTGTAACACGTTATAGTGCCGTGTTACACAGAGACTGAACTCATGTGTCCAGGGCACGTGTGTGTGTGCTTGTTCACATTAACCTTTTATGAACTGGAGAAGTGATAATTATCCAAAACAGGTTTGCAGTTGTTAAAGATAAGGGTGTGGTCACTGGAAATAATGCCCATTTCAAATGCTGGTTGTATAATACCTGCTTGCCTCTACATTATTTGTGGTGTTTTTGTCAACAAGTGTTGACCTTGAAGATTACTTTTTTAATTGTGCAAATAGTTGAGTGAAATTTGCTCTGATGATCAAGGGTTGGTGCCAAACACGTGTCCTGTGCAAAGCCTTTATTCTTTTTTAATCACTGTGCCACAGGGTCTGCAGCTGACGCAAACCACTGGTCCAGTCCTGCCCATCTGTCTAGTGATCTGCAGCCTGTTTTCCTGACTTACGAGAAATAGAACACAGAATCTGATAATTCAGATTAGGTGCAGCAAATGTCTAAGTGGATAATTGGCTGACACTGGGTGGCCAACAATAAAAAAACAAATTGAAGTACTGTATACTAGATTGTTAGTAGCTTCAAGTAACAAGAGTCCATTTACATAATGTGCTCCCCTTTCTCAATTTCTCAAAAAATGTTTCAATGAAAATCATGTTGTATGTATTTATCAATAAGAAGTGCTTCCTGAAGCCATACAGAATGACATTAAGATTTTTCCAATGATTAACTGTACTGTATTTGGTTGAAGTTCCAAGTGAGGAAAAAATACTATTACTTCATAAATATAGTATAAATACTATCAACTTTTATTCTTAAGTTACTTCTTAATGATTGCGAACAGTTCTTGACAGAATGCTCTGGAAAATGAACTTCTTTAAATAGGTTTCCCTGTATCCAGAGAACACGTAGAGTTCAAATAGTTTGTGAACATGCCCTCAAAATGTCCCTGGAACTCCAGCCTTTCAGAAAGTCTTTCAAAGTGTATCATGTTACTGGTGCCTTAACATGAACAGACTGGTTGTGTCTAAAAAAAACCTTTTAACACACATGACACCCTGTTGTTCTGAAAACTTAATAAAAGACACACACACACCATTCCTTTTAATGCCCAAGTTCAAAAGCTCCGATGTTCCTCGCTGTCTTCTGTTGTCAGTGATTTTGAGTGCAAGAAGAAAGAGCCGATGGCGATACAAGTGCCCACATCCGCCTGAGCTTCATTGATCTGGCAACTGTACTATCTTTTCTGATCGTGGTCAGGAAAGTAATTGATTCCCTGGTTGTTGCTATTTTGTCATTATGTTTCCAGGTCATGCCAGTAATCTTCAAAGACACAAGCTCAACATCTGGTTTGTTGTTGTTTGTGAGAGTAGAGCTGTTTGGGGTGCTGACAGAAAAAAATCCCTGGAAAAAAAATCAGAGCATGTAGTCTTCCCGTTATATAGCATTTCATTAATTTATATGGAAAAGATTTCTGCCATTCCTGTATTGCTGGGAGGAATTTATTTCCTTGGTCAAATTCATATATTTCTAGTGGGATTTCTTTTTTGCTTATGGGTCATATATCTGCAAGAAGCATACATTTTCTGCTGCTAAAAATCCATTTTAACAGAAGGATTTTTTATGTCCGAAAAGAGTTAACTATTCTAAAAGCCAGACTTCTTGAATATAAGCAACATGTTGTTCTTGTTTCTTTCTGAATGAATGTAATTGTACTTCCTCATGAAGAAAATAAATGATAAACACTAAACCACAAATTAATTAAAAAATAACTCAGATTTGTTTTTCTACGAAGATAAAATCAGAACATATTTTACTTTATGGCAGCTCAGAATCTGAACCACAGTTATGCTACAGCATTCCCAATGTAATATCCCCATGTCAATGACAAGAAAACCAGAGCTCCTTTGTGATGGGCACTGTGTTCATCTGGTGGTCAAATTGAGGCCTATTGTGCAGACATCACTGAGCTTGTGTCTGGGCTGTGGGCTTGTTCCATACTGCTACAACCCCGTGTGTAAAGAAGTGCCTTCAGTTCTCAGTTTTAATTGCACCTTTACATAATTTCCAAGTGTGTCCTTTGGTTCATGTTTCACTGTTCATTCGGGAGAAGCCTGCTGGGTTGAATTAATCAATACCTTTAAGAGTTTTGAATATTTGTATCAAATGCCCTTGCAGTCCTCTCTGTTTAAAGTTAACAAGGCTCAGTTCCTTTGGCTTTACAGTGTAGGACATTCCCTTAAGCCCCTGAATGGTGCCCAAAATTAATAATTATAATAATAATTCCTTACACTTATATAGTGCTTTTCTGGACACTCCACTCATAGGAGTAATGGGGACTCCCCTCCTCCAACAATGTGCAGCCCCAACTGGATGATGGGATGGAACCCATAGTGCACCAGTATGCTCATCAGCTATCAGTGGGAGAACAGAGTGATGAAGCCAGTTCATAGATGGGGATCCTTAAGAGGCCATGACTGATAAAGGCCAAGAGGAAAGCAGACATACAGTACTAGTGAATTATACAATTTTAACTTACAGTAATATCCCTTTACTTACATTCTACATTTTTAACTATATATATTAACCTTTTGTTTACCCTTTATATTTCTTCTCCACAGTTTATAAGATGTAAATGATGTGACAACGTGTTTTTTTCAAGAAGTAGCATCTTCTGTCTCAACCTTTCCCCCTTTTTCTGTTTAAAGTTTATGTTTTTGCGACCTGCATGCAAAAGCCTGTACTACGTTAGCGTCAATGTCAACATCATCTGTCAGTTGTTTGCATAGTCTTAAATTTGATCTAAATCTGTTCTAATTTAATTTGCTTTTTGCCATTCCTACAAATTTTGTATTATCCACAAATTTGACTAGTTTATTAATGATGCCAGAATCTAGATAAGTCATGTAAATGAAGATAATGAGGCAGTCCTAGCGCAGATCCTTGTGGTGCTCCATCAATCCAATTTGAGTATTCAAATACATCAATCCAGTTTAGGAATTCACTCTTTATCAATATTCTTTGTTTTCTGTTTATTAACCAATTCTCTAAATGTCTACCACCTGTAATTGTACAATTAACCTTTTCTAAGGGACCTTAATTAAAATGCTTCTGAATATCTAAATACCATATTTAAATGGTACCAATGTACCATTGTGCCTGTTCAAAGATCTCTGACAAGCAGGCCAGACCTACCTTTTATCTTTATTGTATTTATATTGTATTTAGTATTTAGTATATTGTATTTATATTTGTATATAGTATCTGGTTTCCATAGATAATACTCTAGTTTAGTTCTAATATTTTTCGCATGAACGTATATGTAATATAAGCTCTGATTGTCATACAGCAGTTTCTCCTAGAGATCAATTGTGAACATTGCCCACATCACTCCCCCAGTTGATGCTAACTGTTCTACGGATACTACAGAACTTGGACTATGAATAAGAAGTTGATGGCTCTTCTGCTTCAGAGGAATGGTCAAACACTTGTGCTGCTGTGACAGTAAAATCAAACTAATTAACATTTTAAAATCAAATTCCACAAAGCTGATAAAATTAGAAAAGAAACCCTTATCAAATTATAGCCATTCAGACTTAGCTGAAAGCAAGTAACACAATAGTGCTTCTGGCAAAACTCGGCAAGGGTTAGTATTCAAGAATTTGGTTACAAATTCAGGATATTGTCAATGTTACACATATCAATTTCAGTAGCCAAAGTCTATGGTTTTATAAATTGGTTGTTGTTTTGAAGAATTAAGCTACACGAAAAGATCAGGTCCTGTTTTGTGATTTCAGTCGTACGTAGCGAAATGTAAGACACGACAGGACATGTGTTTCAAATGTGCAATTAAAATTGGTTGCATGATAATGTACTGCTAAGCTTAATTTCGCCAACAAGGTGACAGCCAGTCTGGGTGCGTTAGTGATGAGTAATTGCTCAGCGCGACAGTGTTCTGTGCGAATTACTCCTGGACTGACATAAGACCACCAAGGTGTCGTCCGTTGCTGGAGTGACAGTTAGGTGGGGAGGTCCTCACACCAAATTCCCAGAGAGGGTGATTTTGCCAAAGCAGCACTAACCATCACACCTGCTGTGAATACTTTTCTCTTTGAGAAGAGAATGTGATGGTGATGAAAGTAGGGCATCTATGGCCAAGCTTCACCTCTGTTGAATATTAGTGAGATGATCTAGGATGTGTGTATCTAGGGTTCAGAGAACAGTGACCAGACGCATGTTTACTTGTGCTGTACGAGAGGAAAGGCGAACAGAATCCTACTAGTGGGCATCTGTAACCTGGTACAAAGCATGAGGCACAGATGGGCAGTGAGTATTGCCTTTAATGGTGGCTTTACATACTACTATCCTGTAATTTATGTTGGAAACCTCTTATCACTTGATGACAAATGTTATTCAGTATTATAATCAAAAAAGACAGCGTTCTGTATTTATAAGTGAAAGGTTTCTTTTGGTGTTTAGCACATAATGGCTGTACTTGTGGCTGTGGACCATGAAATGATAATCAGTGACGGATGAAAGGAGTTTCCGCCCAGGCATGAAGCCGATTCCTCTGGATGAAAAATGTGATTCAAAATTTTAAGGTAAAGGCATTCTTATTATTTTATTTCAAAAGAAATAAAGTACATGACAACAAAAAGGGAAAACAAAGTGGTATACGTAACCTAGAGAATATATTATTTTTTCTGTCAGTTGTAAACTCATTCTTTAAAATCAACAATACATTAAGAATTTAATAAAATGAACATGACTTTTGCTGAACCATCAAGAGGTACCCCTGTTCTCTCAGTTGGACACAGATGGTAAATCTGGTATAAACCAGGTGTAAGTGTTCTTGTTTTCTGCTTTTATCAAAGAACAAGTCACTTGCAGACCAATTTATCTATCGTTTCGTTGTGACAAATGCATGCACCTCTATTCCCTGTGGCACTCAATTGTGCAGAGGTACAACAGCAGTTTCCAGTTGAGTCTCAGTGGGCTTGTGCTGATGGTGGCATTAATCTGAACAGCAGGAGCTGAGGGACTCAGGAGCCAGCTGCAGTCCCTACAGACTTTGTTTCAGTTCTTACCAACAAGGAATCGACTGCTCTCTTGACAGACAAATGCCCACATATGGGTCTCTTACTGCTATGTCAAGTCAATGCCTCGCAGTTACTATCAACGTTTCATTAAATGCACATGCAAATACATCACATATACATGCAACACGCCCACACACCCATGTACAGTAGGTTGCACACACAATATGTCATCTCACTGGTGAGGTGACAGACTTAAAAAAAACACTTGAACCATCTGGCTGGATGATCATGTGAAAATGGTTCTTCTCAGATATAAAGATGTACAGAGGGACATGTGAATTTACTCCAGAGGGTGTTTTGAACACTTCCAGTTTTTGTCTGTCTGCACCTCACTAGTTATTATCATCTCATACTGTATTAGAGATGATCATTATGTGCATTTTTGTTTCCTCATCAGAGCATCGGAAGTTATGATGTACCATCTTCTAAAAAAATGTGGAAAATAAGGATGCAAAATTAAAAAGGTCATGGATTTGACATTGTGAAGAACTAATGTAAATAAATAGTTATTTTGGTTTCCTCTAAGTATTGTTATTATTGTTATACAAATAAGGGATTAAAAGAAGAGTTAGGTTATTAGGCAAAATGCCTCAAAGGTATTTTTCTGGAGAGTTCGGAGAGGGAAACTAGGAAACACTTGAGAGTATATGTCATGAAAATGCCATTAATGTGGTTGTGCTCTGTATAATAATAGCATTCTCTCTGCTACAAACACCTCTGCGCAGAGACCTTATTCACAACATGAACATCATGTTTCAGACTTGATGAGGAAGTGTTTCAGTAGGTGGCACTCCTCTTCTCATAATTATCTGTTCAGTCTTCTCAGTTGTGAACGCTTTGAAAATCGTGGGGAGATAAAAATATTTACAGCAATTTAATGATTGCCAGGGCAAACATTTTTACACCATTACAAAGTTAAAAATGAATTCACATTCTAAATATTTAAATATATTTGGATATAAAACTAAATTTATGTATTTATATTTACAATTAAAAATTTAAAAGTACAAATTTAGTTATTTTAATCTGTATAGAATTAATAAAACAGATGTTAAGTCAGATAGTTACAGTTTGATATAGAAGACATACAGTATACAGGTAATACATATTTCATGTTAACAATCCAAAGAATATATACAGTATATATATTTAAGATGCTTAGTTTTAATTATTTATTTTCCCTGATTCCAGAAGGAAAACCAACAATAATAAATATTTGATATGGATGATATTTACTAAATTAAATATGCATTTTAATTAAATTAAAATTAATCTAGGCAAGGGTTTTTCATTTGTCATCTTACAATCACCAGACAAACAGTATACGTGGATAAATGTTACATGTTTAATATTACAAGAAATACATACAGATGATTCTCTTTATTCAGTAAAATTATTAAACACAAGCAGTTTATACTGTCTTGTGTTAAACTAACAATTACAAAAGAAGAAGGGGTAGCTTTTACATTTCCGTGGCTTCTGGAATAAATGCAGGAATAATTTCCCACATGAGAAATTATAATTCCCATAATTCAAGGTCTAGAATAAAAATATAATTTCTATTGTTCATTGTCACAAACACAAACTGTACTTGTGTGTTTGCCCTCTTAAATGGGGAAGAGTGCCTGCAATCTGCAAGTCCACTGAAGTGTTTGGGCTAATACACAAGATAGGAATTCGGTATCTGTGAACATCTTAAGGACATTTTAGGAATTCCATGTAAATAGATAAGTGTTTTTTTCAGCGATGGCACACATTATTTTTAATTCCTGCTCCTTCTGGCACTACTGTTCCTGTATAATTCTAGGGTAAAGTGGGAGGCAATTATACTAATAAATTTACAATTATAATAACACATTTACAGTGGTATTTGGCACAATCCACCAAATCTATTGCACATATTAAAATGCTAGGTAAAGTGGTCAAGTATAATAACAGTCTTTTTAAATTATTGAAAAGTAATACCAGCATTACCCTGCCAATCATGTTATTTACAGAAAGTACAGCTATTACAGCGCTGTGATTCTTCACACCTTTACTGTGCTTTCATTTAAATTGATTTTATGACCACTGACTCAAAAAACTGAGTGTGTTAACTGGAGTGCTCTAAACAAAAGGAAATAAACTCAGCATGGGTTCATCGCTTAGCTACTTTTTGGTAGTCCTGGTGCCTAAATTTTACATACATTACTCCAGTAGTGACTCCTGTGGGATTTAATTCTGAGAAAGATGCAGCAATCTGAAATGGCCCAGCAGTCTGTAGAAACAATGCCTACTAATCTATCTAACAGGTATGTTAACAAGGGAAAGCTGTAAAAAATGTGTAGAAATCTTGGCCTTATTTGTGCTCAAACCTGCTTCTAAATTCAATAATTCAAAAGTTGCTGAGCAGTAAGGAGTCAACCCACCTTCAGGCATTTATCACACATTTTAGTTACAGACAATTCGAAGGGTCTGGGATTAGCCGTCAGACTTTTCTATGGTTTTCTCTGAAAAAGGTTTTGTCAGATGATGTACTGCTCTTAGTGTCTTTTTTTCCCTGACTTTTTTTTGCCACTTTTTTATCTCCGACTTAATATTTCATCTCTCGCTTCGCTTGCCTGGAACTCAGGGAAATAAACACAAGATATTTAAAATAAAACTTTGCAGGAGAACAGCTAAAGCAACAGACCCTGCTTTAGTACTGGGTGATGATTTTCAATTCTATTTCGCACTCTACCAAACGCTTCTTAACAAACGTGTTTTAATATTTCTGTGCGTTCAACTTTAACTTGTTACATACATGACCGGAAAGTATTTGCATACTTTTTTTGCATGTGTGGTTTTAAAAGTTCGTTGATGTCTAATTTATTTCAATAGCCATTTTTTTTGTTTTAGAAAATACAGTTACAGCTGGATTTGTCGCTTTATATATACCATTATCAAACTATTCAAAATGTTCTACCTTACCATATATTTTTTGCTTCAAAGCAGAATAATACAAAGAACGTTTAATCTCCTTTGAAGCAAGGATAGACTCTTGAAACAAAACCCGATATCGCATTAAGCTCTTTTAAGTTTAAGTATTACAAAAGCGCTGAAGATGACTGCAGTGCCTCAACTTATTATCACTTACTGTTTTATTATTATGAGCATTCCACTTAATTACCTGATCATCTGTTAGCGTACAGTATATTACATGTGGAGCGTGCCTTTCCGTGCTTCTCCCGCGGGTGTCCGTGAGCTTGGAGCCACACGGCGTTGCAGAGCGTCCACTGCGCCTGACGATCACAACTTCCGCCGTTTGGGTTCGAGGTCGTGACGTCACTCCTGGAGCGTGCTCAGTACCCACTGGGCCCTGTTACAGATATTCTATCACACGTTCCATAAGTGTTGTGTTTGGTAGTTTGTCCACCCCTTTAACCTTATTGTGTTGCAAATGCTTCCATAGCGAGATAAGGAGAGGTTAGCAGAAACTGCATGTCGATTTCTGCCACCAGGTGCTACTGTGTTAGTGAAGTGAAGAAGTGCTTTCAAAATGATAAGTGTCTTAGATGCTGTCTTTGTGCTGTGAAATCTGAGTGAGCATTACCTCCTTCACAGAGTACATTTCTCATTAAAGACATCTAAGTAAATTCTCTACGTCTGTATATTAGTCACAGCAACAAGATATCTTTCTGTCATGTAGTGACTGGAAATGGCTGATTTCTGGAGGCCTCAGCACTTTAACATTGTAGTTGAAATGCTCTAACCTTTTTTTCCCACAAGAAATAAAAATCAAGATCACCTGGGACAACGGGATATTTTCGTTGTCATCTTTTCACTTTACATGTTTTTCTGTTGTCCTGATTATCATCAGCCCATTGAAAAGAAAACCCCTTTCTAAAACCTAATGTTTAAGCACTTTTTGAAAAGGGAACAATTTTTGGAGTAGGGAACCCCTATTTTTAGTTTTTAGGCAAACTAAGCTATTTTAAAACCACATAATCAATCAACATTGCTGAAATAAAAAAATAATACCACCGTGCTTGTGCCATGTCTTTGAATTGACATTTATATACAAACATTAATGTTTTGAAAATAATATGGTACAATAATTAAAACTTTTTTAAATGATTAAAGTAAGTTAAAAGTAGATAATATTTTTCATCATATGTTACACGTAAAAAAATAATCTTTTACAACACTGGAAAAATACACTGAGAATAATAATATTCTATGCTTTCCTTGTCTTAAAATACAAGTTATCTTTAAAACCCTCATTAATTAATGGTCATTACTGTCCAAAGCTGGCATAAAATATAGTCAGTTAATGCCACAGTGTAGGCTGAGGTTTGGAGAAATGGAAAGGATAGAGCATATAGGAATAACCTTACAGTTGAGCTGATTGTTGGGTCTCCTCTATCTCTTCCATAATGGATCAATGATTCAACAGGAATGGTTGAATGCTGAATGGTTCAACAGGAATGATACAGACTGTGATGCCTTTGTTTTAAAACTGATCTGTGGTCATATAATCGGAAGCTTTTCCAACTTGTTTTTTATAGAACAGTTTGTTCAATGAAGCCGTAATCGATAAATAAATTCAGCCTTTAGAAGGAAAGAAATAAAATGGAGCTAACGGGTCACGAAGGTTGAACGTGAGGGTGAGTTAGATGTCACGGACATGTAAACTCCATGCACTGCTGCAGAGTTTGTAGTGTGCGTAGATTTCATGCAGAGAGAGTTTCGTTCTGGCACGGCTGAAATCAAATCGCCGCTTTTTAGGCCGGATCTGATAAGATTCCATTTGGATTAAATCTTTCAGAGACACGTTATTTATGTTTTTATTAAGGCCGCGTGGTGAAGCTGTCCGGTTGTGCGTGACTTTCTTTTTTCCAAGACATTAACTTCAGAGGAAACTTGAACAGAGATCAGAGAGGTACAGCAGCTTGAGCAGCCCCAGGGAGGGCAGCAGCAGAGTTACTGCACCTCTGCAGGCCTCTCCACTCCAGCACACTGTTTGGAACATGTTGCCTGGCAACAGGTTGAATAAACACAGCACCTGGCATCTCCAACAGGAAACCGCAGCACTTTTAGCTCGAAGACCTGCTGTGTGCGCACACACAAACACTAAGAGCAGCGAACACACAGACAGCGATTGTTTAGAAGTTTGTTAATGCAGATAATAAACCATGGACAAAAGTGGATATACAAACTGTATACTCTCACCAATGATTTACAGCTGGTAATAGCTTAGTTCTAGCTGGAAAATTGGTAGCAGATTTCATATGCAGTACGCTTCAAGTGTTATTCTTACATGTTCATTTTACCAAGGTAATCATATGGGAACATTTTGAAGTTATCTACTGGATCACTGGTTTCACAGTTGCATAAATCAGTCATTGTTATTGCCTGATTGAATATGTTGCATTTAGCGGTATACTGTACATTTGTTAAGAAGAAAACATTGATTATGTCATACATATAATATAACAGACAAAAGAAAAGAGATTATGGAAATTGAAAAAGGCAAATTCAGTGCAATAAAATGGGTAGTGTAAGTTAGGGAAAAAATCAACAAAAGGGGAGTTTTCCTGTGAACATCTTATCTGCAACATCTGTCTGCTGAGAAAGGAATTATAACCCTAATACAAATGACAAGCTTCAGACCATCTGAATGCAGAAATTATCTTGAAATCTCAAAGCATTCACTTGACTTTCTGGAAACTCCCAGATCCACAGAAAAGAAGAGAGGGGGTTCCTTAAGATGCTCCACTCTTTCCTTGTGTAAAGCGCAATTAGCTGTTTGTATAATGAATGTACGCTAATTTGCATCAATACACATAAAGACTGCAGCTTGGTGTTATTTGTGCATTACCTTCACTGCTCGTATCTGTCCCATCAATTTATTGTTATTGTAAGCAGTTCAACAGAAGCTTCCCTATTGATTTCTCCTCACTGCTCCCTAATAGTAGATAGACTTTAGAAACGAGATGGATTTCATATCTATTATCTAATGGAATTCCTCCTCTTAGAAAAGCTATGGATTTTCTGCCATTGAACCAAAAAGAAGGAGGGACACAGTAGCTCACGCAGCTCAGAATAGCTACTGGCTGTATGGATTAATGCACAAGGGAATGATATGGCTGGAAAAGGCAAAGAGCCATTTTCATAGTTAGACTGTAAAATAGCATTTTCTCAGGCAGATTGCACTTATCATAAATGTTTATTGACCAGAAGCAATCTTCATGCTTTGCTCTATCCAAGTAAACAAACGCAAAGCTGCACAAGAAAGTATTATTTTTCATTTTTAAAATCATTTTAAATCATGTATATATTTTTTTGTTTTGTTCCACTTTTGAATACCATTGAGGTAAACTCTGAATCATAGCAAACCTTTGCTGATTGACTCTCGGTAATTGAGGGTGTGTGTCCACCTATGACACATCTAAATGTAGGGCTTTGATACCCTTAGGGGCACAAATGACTCCAATTTGTGTCATTGGGAGTGTCATACTACAGCTGTTTTGTACAAAGGACTTCCATTGCTGTGTACAAATGTTCCCTACAATCCTTTAAACCTCACAGATTTATGCATGACAGTATTATATTTTATCGATTCAAAATATCCAACTCCAGGTAAAATTTACAATGCTTTTCCTGCTGTTCTTTTAGAGTGCAACTAAAAGGTTCCTTAAAATAATCATCAGAAATTATAATAAAGTTGCCGAATTTATTAATACATTAAAAATGCATTAAATTTAATTGAACATTGTACACTAAACTATCAGCAAAATGTTAATTCAGATATGTTGGAATTTTGTTGATGAACTGGAGTTTATTTCTAAGTGAACTTGTTCTTTAAAGAACGCACTGATAAATGAGTCCAGATTGAAAAGCAGTTCTTGAAGTATTTTTCAATTATTCACAATTAGACCATTGTGATTGGTTCATAAGCTAAAGTACATGCATGAACTGGGCAGTGTTAGTGAAATATACTACAGTCTAATTAGACTGGCATCCATCATGAATTTAAGACTCACATTATTGAATGGTTTGTGATCTTTCATGAATTTTAAGTTGGTGTATACTGTATGTAGTATACCAAAAATTAACAATCAGAAGTTGACATATAAATAAAGGAAATTAATGACTGTTCAAGTGAAAAGATCAGAAGAAAATCAGAAAAAAATGTTTTTAAAAATGGCAGTGAATATCACTACTGGCATATCAAATTAGAGCATATTGGCATGTAAATTAGGCATTCCAGATGTCATTATAAATGGATTCTCTATGTGGAACGTAAATCAATGAAATTATAATTTGTGTTGGAACATGTTCAACTACGCTAATTCACTCTCTTTAGAATAGTGCTCTCAGTCCTGGGAACATGGACAGTACAGGCAGAGTGACCATAACAGCTGTCCATCCACACTATACATTTCATATTGCGGATGTGCATATCTAAATATCATCTACTTTATTCTCCTCTTGGTGCTTCAGAGATTAGTCTTTCAGTGGAAAGACTAGAGGTTAGTCTTTCTATTAGTGTTTCAGTGGAAATGATATACTTTCTTTTCACTGAATGTTACATAATTTCTATATGTAAATGAAATGCAATATCAGTTAGCTACTACCAACCAAATTGGCTAAAACTCTCCTCCTTTCTTATGTTTTCCTGAAATGGACTGGATACATGTAAAATACACGACACCCACATTTTACTACAAACTATGAAATAGTAATACTTCATGGAAAAAACGTGTTAATACATCTAATACATTCTAAAGCACAGCAGTTTGGTTCTGAAGTGTAAAATCAAATAATCACAGGATTTGAAAATGTATGACTTGTCTACTCTGGTCACTGTGTGCCTGATTTTAAGAGTTCTTCTGTTTAATTTATACAATGAAGAATATTTGTCTAAAAGTGTTTTTGGTATTAATTTTGGTATTAATTTGGTATTGTTCCTAAATGTCTAGTTAATAAACAAGTGTACCCTACAAAACTCTGAAGGCATAAATTGTGTCTTGTGTAATTTCATATATAGCCAGATCTTTTTTTGTTAATTGGATATTTTCTGTATATCATTAGTCCATCCCTTAAAAATTGTTTGGTATGATGTCTTTACTGCAGTAGCATGAGAAGTCCATTTGAACTGATGCCTCACAGGCTCTGGTAAAAAGCATAACAACACAGCAAATTTTGATTACTGTTGTTTCAGATGTTAAGCTGTGATAACAACCACACAAAAGAATCATGTCACTGTTAAGTGGCATCTCTTTTGTTTCTAAGCCATTATGTAGCACATTTAGAAAACCAAGAACTGGAAGAGAGATATCTCCATTTTACATAAAGACATCTTTTTAAATAAAAATGAAGCATAAAAGGCTGAAAGTAAAAACTGTGTCTTGTTTTATTATGTTTCCATCCACCATCCAATAAGGATTTATTATATCCAAGATCACTAAAAGCTGGATACGTAAATGTAAGCATTTATTTGCATGGCTTATTGGTCTTTTCTCTTCCTTCTGGATGTTAGCTCATAAGGAGTAGAGCATTGTTCAATCAAAGGTGTCAAAATATTTTACCATGTTTGTCTTCATGCAATGCACTTGCTATTCTAGCACTATTTAAAATACTGTGTGTATCATTATCTACAAAATGCCAAGAAAGAAGCTGTTAGTGTCAAAAGAAGGGAAACCATTCTAAAAGAATCCAAAAAGCGGAGTTGGTTATTGGAAAGATTATATTTATATTAAGATGTTTATAGACATCTTAACCTCTTCTAAAATAGGCATAAAATAATAATCATAAACAGTGATTGATCTAGCTGTTTGTCCCTCTGGTTTTCAAAGAGCTGAAAATGTTTAGAAAGTGCAAGAAATATAGCCTTTTGTGCTGTCTGTCGTCTTGTCTCAGTTTAGTAGAAAAGGGGTCCTTTTAAGTCTCTTCAAATACACAAATCCATTCCCTCACTTAAGGAAAGAGATGACTATGGCCCTCATGACTTGTGAACATTTGGACGTGATCATTGTTTTTAAGAGCTGCGACAGGTTTCCATTATTTGCCCCCAGAAGTGATGCTGCCTTTGGAAAGATGGGAAAGTTAGGTCAGAAAAGTCCCAATTGAATCAACCCTGTAATCGTCTGAAAAGAATGTAATTTCTGAACAACTTCTATTGTAAAACAGAGTGGATTTAAAATCTACCTATTTATCGAGCCATCCTTTTACCATTCTACCTCAAAACAATAAAAGACCTGCAGGGAATGAAAAGATAATAATTACATGGGAATAAATACAGATTATAAACAACATGTTTAATGTTTTGTACAGACTTTAACATTTTTGTAATACTGCTTGCAACCTGGGACAACACTATTTACAGATGGCTGAAATATATTGCAACACCTTTTAAACAGGAGGAATAACATCTTGCCAGTCATTGAGAAACCTGTTTCACTATGGATATAATTGTATGTTAAAGCAATAATGTGACATAACCATTTTCTACACATTGTACTGTATGTAGTTACTTAGACATGCTTCCTTTTTTCCTATTTGTGGTTTTAAATGCTCTTGCACTTACTTTCCACTGGTGCCCTTTGGTTTGTGTTTCTTAGCAACTTCCTCGGTACCTTCTGGTTCGTGGCTCATGGTGATGTCAGTGAGAGACATGTGAAACCTCCTGTCTGTCACTGCAGAGCTTATGGCATCTCCAAAGATGGATGACAGGACAAAGGATTCTGACAATACTTTTTAATTCTCTCCTTGTGGGAACAGGGGATATCAAAAAGTAAAAATAGAATTGCCTCTTCCAGATTGGGTGAGAATATATATATAAATATTTTTGATAATACATTGTTTCATAAATTAATTTCAAAGTGCAGATTGTGATTAAAATGATCAGAATGACTTAAAAGAATAAGTACCACAAGCTTTTTCAAAGGCATCTTCATTCTCAGCAGTGATTGTGAAGCTGAAATAAAGCTCAAAATCACAACAAGAGCAGTCAGGACATAGGAATACTACACCAACGAGCCTCACTCAATGTGAAATCCATCTGCAGATGCTAATTGCTTTCTTTTAAGAAATTTAGAATAACTATTTACATTATTTTTGTTATATCCACCCAATTTGGAATACCCAGCAGTAGTGTTTTTCACGTCCTGACTTGCAGCTATGAACTTGACCTCAAACATGGTAGAATGAGGGACGTGTGTAGACAGACTCCTCTGAACGCCCGCCTTCGAGCCACTTGTCTTTTAAAACGTCAAACGTGCAAGTATCCAGGAGGCCACAGGGGGCGCTGTGAGATAAGAGAGCTCTAGTTGACTAATCCCGCCAACGGTATGAATCCTGGTTATGGCCAACTTGTGGCATGACCCAGGATCAAACCTGTGATCATAGAACTCCACATGCACTTGGGTGCCTTCACATTTATTAATACTGATGACAAAATAGGAACAGCACACCTCAGACAGCAGAACGTTTCACAGAATAGATCATTTTTCTTGCTTAAAATTTTGAAAAGTGTAATGCAATAATTGTAATTGCATTATCCAGAAAACACTAGGGTCACATTAATACACACCTTTGTACCTAGTAGTACGAAACATATCGTCCTCTGGCAGGAAAAACACTGACTAGATACCTCATGTAGTGTGCTGTAAGTTTCTGACTCATGGAAAGTAAAATCTATGAATCTTTTTCTATGCAAAATTGCTCTAAGACCATCACACCCTTTAGTTTCTGTAAGTGAACTACAGTACCAAGCTTGACCTTTCTGGAAGAAAGAACCAGGTGTCTAGCCATAAAGTCCTGGTATAGTACATGGTGGAGTTAATTATTTCTCCTGTCCTAACAGGTGCACCAAGACCAAAACAATTAAAACATAATAGAACCCCTACAATATATCACAGCGGACATTAGTGTTTTTTCTATGTGAGCTTTATCTTTGTTTGACAGACATAACTTCGGTGAGTTTGTCCAAATAGCTCAATTTTCATTTCCTGGCAGGGTGACCACCATACTGAACTATACCACTACACCAGTAGGCTTGAATGTCTAGTAATGGCTACTACAATGGCGATGGGTAGATTCATCCTTTTCCTTTATGGTTCTGTTATAGTCACTCCCCAACTTGTGGATATTAATAACCATTAATTTACCTGCAGTCTTCAAAGAGCTCCGACCTGAACTGATGATGCATCCTAGTGTTTGAAGTTTTCTATATACTATCTCCTTTCATACCCCGGGGATACGGGAAACCTTCTGAGGCCTCTCCAGAGTCCTGAGATCTCCAGAGCATAATGGTACTGTAGATTTGTTTTTGTTGAATCTTACTTTAAATACTTAAAGTGTGAATGAATGCAATGCTCTTGTCTGCTGGAATGGTTAAGTATATAGAATTTGCGATCACAACATGATGGATACTAGGAAGCTGAGAAACCTTTTCTTGTTTTGTCTGATACTTGGACCTCTGTGGCTATCGAGTTGCAATGCCGATAGCCACAGAGGCATTGTCTACACGCGGGATCAGCTGATCGCGCTAGCGCTTCCGGCTCTACTCACTGGAGAGAAGCCATCGGTGCCGGAGGAGCTGAGGAGGAGAAGCCGAGGCTGTAGGGCTGGTGCAACGCGAAAGGCGAAGAGAAAGAGATTTAAACCCTACCTTCCTTCGATCATCATGGGAAATGTGAGGTCCTTAGTGAACAAGATGGACGAACTGGGAGCATTGGTGAGAAGCCAGAGGGAGTATCGTGAATGCAGTATCACGTGTTTCACCGAGACGTGGCTGGAGGAACTTATTCCGGACTCGAACGTTACCATCGGCGGCTTTCAGACGGTGCGGGCGGACAGAAACACCGAGAGCGGTAAGAGGAAAGGAGGGGGGCTCGCGGTGCTTGTCAACAACAGATGGTGTAATCCCGGACATACTCATGTTAAGGAGCGCGTCAGTAACCCGGACATCGAACTGGTAGCCGTAGGACTGCGTCTGTACTATCTGCTGCGGGAGTTTACATGCGCCATCTTTGTTGTTGTTTACATTCCAACTTCGGCAAATGCAGAGGTAGCGTGTGACGTCATAAACACAGTCACAGCCAGGCTACAAACAAAGCACCCAAGTGCTTTTATAGCTATTTCAGGGGACTTTAACCACGTATCTATTTCCACCACTCTGCCTACTTTCCACCAGTTTGTTAAGTGCCCGACCAGAGAAAACAAAACACTGGACTTATTATATGCCAATGCTAAGGATGCATATAGTTCCACAGCCCTTCCCCCCCTTGGCAGATCAGATCACAACCTTGTCTTGCTTACACCACTATACAAGCCTATTGTCCAGCGCCAACCTGTGACCATGAGGACTGTGAGGAGATGGTCTCAGGAGGCTATGGAGGATCTACGTGGTACTTTAGAGGCCACCGACTGGGATGTGCTGTGCGAACTACATGGGGACGACATAGACAGCATGGTGGACTGTGTCACTGACTACATTAACTTCTGCGTAGACAACACCATCCCCACCAAAGATGTACACTGCTTTTCCAATAACAAACCCTGGATCACCAGCGACCTGAAGGCTCTTCTGAATGACAAGAAGAGAGCCTTTAGGAGGGGAGATAAGGAAGAGGTCAAGCGTGTACAGAGGAAGCTAAAGCAGAAGTTAAGAGAGAGCAAGGACGCCTACAGGAGGAAGGTAGAGGACAAGCTGCAAAGGAATAGGGTGAGAGATGTATGGAGCAGCATGAGAGAGATCACTGGCTTCAAACAGGCTGGGGGTGCAACAGAGGGGAACCTGGAGATGGCAAACGAGTTGAACCAGTTCTTTAACAGGTTTGATTCTGGGTCCTCTGTGGCGCAACACCCATCCCCCCACAGCCACACGCTCCCTAACCCTTCACAGCTGCGACTGCCCAACACCTCCTCCATCCCCCCACAAACATGGCCGCCTACAGCTACAACCCCCGACGGCTACTCACCCACCCATCCCCCACAGCTGCCACTCTCCAACACCTCCGCCATTAACACCTGCAGCACTGAAAGCACTATGAGCACCATCCCCCAGGCCAGGCTGACCATCACGGCTGACCAGGTGAAGAAGGAGCTGAAGAGGCTGCACGAGGGTAAGGCCACAGGACCAGATAACATCTGTCCCAGAGTTCTGAGGGCCTGTGCTGATCAGTTGAGCGGAGTGCTCCAGCGACTGTCCAACCTGAGCCTGCGCTTGGAGAGAGTCCTGGTGCTCTGGAAGACATCATGCCTGGTCCCGGTACCAAAGAAAGGGCGCCCCTCTGTCCTCAATGACTACAGACCAGTTGCACTGACTTCTCACATCATGAAGACATTGGAGAGGCTGGTCTTATCCCACCTGAGACCCCTGGTCAGCTCATCACTGGACACCCTACAGTTTGCCTACCAGCCCAGTGTTGGTGTGGAGGATGCGATCATCTACATGCTGCAAAAGGCCTACTCACACCTGGACAGGGCTGGCAACACTGTAAAGATCATGTTTTTCGACTTCTCCAGTGCCTTCAATACCATCCAGCCCTTACTTCTAAGGAGGAAGCTGGAGGAGATGCAAGTCGATGCCTCCACGACCTCATGGATCACTGACTACCTGACAGGCAGACCACAGTCTGTGAGACTTCAGAACTGTGTGTCTGAACAGGTAGTGAGTAACACAGGGGCACCTCAAGGGACAGTTCTTTCTCCATTCCTCTTCACCCTCTATACTTCGGACTTTAAGTACAACTCAAGTCATGCCACCTGCAGAAGTTCTCAGATGACTCTGCAATTGTGGGATGTATCAAGGGTGAGCAGGAGGAGGAGTACAGAGGACTGGTCAGCAGCTTTGTGGAGTGGTGTGGGGTGAACCACTTGGAACTGAATGTAACAAAGACAAAGGAACTGGTGGTAGATTTCAGGAGGAAAAAGGTCAAACCTGCTCCTGTCTACATCCATGGGAGTGGCGTGGAGATGGTGGACTCGTACAAGTACCTGGGAGTGCACATCGACGATAGACTGGAATGGTCTAAGAACATCGAGGCCATCTATAAGAAGGGACAGAGCCGACTTTACTTCTTGAGGAGGCTCAGGTCCTTCAATGTGTGTAGTAAGATGCTACACATGTGGTAGCGAGTGCCATTTTCTACGCAGTGGTGTGCTGGGGCTCGGGGATTAGAGCAGTAGATTCCAAAAGGCTGAACAAGCTCATCAGGAGAGCAAGCTCTGTCATTGGGTCTGACCTGGACCCCTTGGAGGTAGTGGCTGAGAGGAGAATGATGTCCAAACTAGAGGCCATCATGGACAACTTCTCCCATCCCCTCTATGACAGGCTTGCAGGAATGAAGAGCACGTTCAGCAATAGACTGATTCATCCACGGTGCGACAGGGAGCGCTACAGGAGGTCATTCTTGGCAGAGGCAACATCGACAGTGACCTGTTTCTAGACTAAACGCATCTACACATCTACTGCTACACCTGTTCTCTTTCTTTTTCTTTTTCCCATTTACAACCACTTTTGTGCAATATATACCAGGGACCTGTGCAATACATTTATATTTATATCTATAGTTACATCTATATTTATATTCATATGTGTGATACGATTTTCTGTGTTCTGTTCTAGTTTGTTCTTGTGTGTCCGGACTGTGAGTAACTCTTGTATTGTATTGTATTGTATGTATTGTACTATTATTATATAAGTCGTTACACTGTGGCTGTGTTGTGTGTGTTAAGCTGCTGTTGCACTGCAATTTCCCTCATTGGATCAATAAAGTATCTATCTATCGAATATCTAAACTTCTCTGGGCATAGGATATGGACATGTTCCTAAAACCAAAAAGTATGAGTGGGAAACAATCAAGACCACTGATGAAAGCTCTTGCATTTGAAAGAGATTAATTAATTATTGATGACAACTGTTGATCAGTTTCGGGATACAACTACCATGCTTTACACTATACAGTCCAGGCCCCAGAGAGTTTCTGAAAAAAACACATGTTGTGTGTAAATACTAACCCTAACCCTACTTGGGTGTCAACTCAGCATTTCCGCGATCTATATCTGAGCCTCTCTGGGCAACGGATTTTGACATGTTCCCCAAACCTAAAGGTACGAATCTTAATTGCAAGAGGTTTGATCAATGGTCTTGATTATTTCCCGCCTGTACCTTTAGGTTTGAGGAACATGCTCAGATGTTGATCACTGAAATGTTCCGTTGACACCCCAGGTAGGGAGAGGGTTAGCATTCACACACTACTAAGATAATTTTTAAGCTCAGCGCTGGATTTTGGGATCCAAGTCAATTTCAGGACGGGTGGTTTTGTAGTCCTATGTGAATTTTTTTTTTCAGAAACTCTCTGGGGTTTGGGAGGCGCGGTGCACCGCGCGATAGTTGTATCCCAAAACTAAGACAGTGGGATCAAAAATTTGTCACCAAGCAATATTAAATCTTATTTAATTGCAATAGCATTGATTAGAGGTCTTGATTTTCTCACACTCGTACCTTGCCAGAGAGGCTCAGATATAGATCGAAGAAATGTGCCGTTGACACCCCAGGTAGGGTTAGGGTTAGGGTTAGCATTCACACACTACTTTGACAATTTTTAAGCTCAGCGTTGGATTTAGGGGCCCAAGTCAGGTTTAGGATGGGTGGTTTTGTAGTCCAATTTGAAGTTTTGTTTTCAGAAACTCTCTGGTGCCTGGGAGGTGCAGTGCATCCCGTGATAGTTGTATCCCAAAACTGAGACAGTGGGATCAAAAGTTGTCACCAAATATTATTGAATCTCATTTAATTGCAAGAGTCTGGATATACGGTCTTGATTGTTTCCCACTTGTATTTTTAAACTTGGGGAACATGTCAAAATCCGATGCCAGAGAGGCTCAGATGTTGAGGGCTAGGGTTAGCATTCACACACTACTAAGACCATTTTTAAGCTCAGTACTGGATTTTGGGGCTCTAGTCAATTTCAGGACGGGTGGTTTTGTAGTCCTATCCTATCTTTGGGGCTTGTGTGGCATGGTGTACCGCGCAATCGTTGTATCCTAAAACTGAGACAGCTGGATCAAAAGTTGTCACCAAGCATTATTAAATCTAATTTAATTGCCATAGCATTCATTAGAGGTCTTGATTTTTTCACATTCGTACCTTTTGGTTTGGGGAACTTTTCAAAATCCGATGCCAGAGAGGCTCAGATATAGATCAAGGAAATGTGCCCTTGACACCCCAGGTAGGGTTAGGGTTAAGAAATTAACACACTACTATGACAATTTTTAAGCTCAGTGTTGGATTTTGGGGCCCAAGTAAGTTTTAGGACGTGTGGTTTTATAGTCCTATCTGAATTTTTTTTTCAGAAACTCTCTGGGGCCTGGGAGGCGCGGTGCAATGTGAGATAATTGTATCCCAAACCTGAATCAAAAGTTGTCACCAAGCATTATTGAATCTCATTTAATTGCAAGAGCAGTGATGAGCGATCTTGATTTTTGTCCACTTGTACCTTTAGGTTTGGTGAACATGTCAAACTCCGATGCCAGAGAGGACCAGATATAGATTGCGGAAAAGCTCAGTTGACACCTGAGTTAGGGTTAGGGTTAGCAATCACATACAACAAGGAAAATTTTTAAGCTCAGTCTTGGATTTTGGGGCCCATGTAAGTTTTAGGATTGGTGGTTTTATAGTCCTATCTGAAAATTTATTTTTGAGAAACTCTGTGGCCTGAGAGGTGCGGTGTACTGCATGATAGTTGTATCCCAAAACTGAGACAGTGGGATCAAAAGTTGTCACCAAATATTATTGAATCTAATTTAATTGCAAGAGTCTGGATATACGGTCTTGACTGTTTCCCACTTGTATTTTTAAGTTTGGGGAACATGTCAAAATCCGATGCCAGAGAGGCTCAGATGTTGATCGCGGAAATGTTCCGTCGACACCCCAGGTAGGGCTAGGGTTAGCATTCACACACTACTAAGACCATTTTTAAGCTCAGTGCTGGATTTTGGGGCCCAAGTCAATTTCAGGACAGGTGGTTTAGTAGTCCTATCTGAAATTTGTTTTTTCAGAAACTCTCTTGGGCCTGGTAGGTGCGGTGCACCACTCGATAGTTGTATCCCTAATCTGAGACAGAGGGATCAAAAGTTGTCACCAAGCATTATTGAATCTTATTTAATTGCAAGAGCACTGATGAGTGGTCTTGATTTTTGCACACTCGTACCTTTAGGTTTGGGGAACATGTCAAAATCCGATGACAGAGAGGCTCAGATGTTGATCGTGGAAATGTTCCGTCGATACCCCAGGTAGGGTCAGGGTTAGCATTCACACACTACTAAGACCATTTTTAAGCTCAGCGCTGGATTTTGGGGCTCAAGTCAATTTCAGGACGGGTGGTTTCGTACCCCTCTCTGAAATTTTTTTTCCCAGAAACTCTTTCGGGTCTGGGAGGTGCAGTGCACCTACTAAAGTCTTAGTAGTGTGTGAATGCTAACCCTAACCCTACCTGGGGTATCAATGGAACATTTCAGCGATCAATATCTGAGCCTCTCTGACATCGGAGTTTGACATGTTCCCCAAACCTAAAGGTACAAGTGGGAAACAATCAAGACCATATATCAAGGCTCTTGCAATTAAATGAGATTCAATAATGCTTGGTGACACTTATTTATCCACCCGAGTTTCTTGATACAGTTACCACGCGGTGCACCGCTCCTCCCAGGCCCCATAGTTTCAGAGAAAAAAAAATCAGATAAGAGCAAAAACCACTCGTCCTAAACCTGACTTGGGCCCCAAAATCCAGCACTGGGCTAACAAATTGTCTAAGTAGTGTGTGAATGCTAACCCTACCTGGGGTGTCAACGGAACATTATGAAAAATGTTCATAGCTCTGGTGTCAACTGAGCGTTTCTGCAATCTACTGTATTTACAGTATTAATACATAACTATTTAAAAATAATTCATTATTTAGGACAAATAGAACTTTGTTCAGTGCAATGCTATTATGATTACCGTATAGGATTACTGGAATGTTTTAAGAGAGACACATTAAATCCATAACTCCTGCTTACTGATGTGTTTTGTTCGTATTTCATTGGGGGTATGAATAAATCTGGAGGGCACTGTATAGATTTACATGGTACAAAAATGGAAAAGGTCTGAAAAATACTGATCCTTTTGTTTTAGTTTTGCGCCATCCTTCTAATCTTTCAGAAAGAAGAAAATCATGGAACACATGGCATCCCAACACACTGTACCCATCCGCATGTTATTCTGTCGAATGTACAATTAGAGACCCTGCACTCAGCTAAGAAAGATAAAGCCTTATGAAGAAACAGGGGTCACATTTTCCAAATGGAAGTTAATAGGAAAGATAGACTGCTGTGTCCATCAAAGTGTTACTTCAGGCAGTCTTTGAATGTGGTCTTTTTGAGAAGCTGCTGATTTCTTTGACTTAATCTCACATGTGGGATGAAAGATAGCGCGGCCAGGACTTGCTAGTGTCGGCTTTATTTCACTTGTTCGAATTAGGCTCGTATCCTGCTGTGTTGTCATAACATCTAGTAAGTAACAGAGTCCCTTTTTTATGAAAAGCAGGTCTGTATGGTCTTGGCAAGTATAGGAACAACAACTCAATATTTCACTTTTAATATCCAAGGAGCAGTAATGCTTTATACGTAATATGAAGTATACTGGTGTCATCTTTTATATGTGCCATTGCCGATTCTTGTTTTGTTGCACAAAAAAATCCCAACTGTGTTGTATCAGATTGTCTCTTTCCTTTAATTTGAAAGTATATATAGAAACTGAAGCTTGTCCTGTATTGTGCTGAACATCTATTGTGTTTACTTCTATGGATCTCGTTACAAAGACAAGTGAGCCATGTCAGATGCAGACAGCTGATGAAAACCTGCATGGTCTGTTCTTGTTAGTTTTGTTCTCCAGCATGTTTCCTGACAGCACTCCAATACTTCTTCAGCAACACTTTAACAAGCATTTGGATGTTATTAATATTACATTCAGTATTCTCCAGTTGATAGAGTCAACAGAAAAAGTCCATGATACCACACAAATTTCATTCTAATATTTATCAGATTATCAATGAGAGATAGGACAACACTCCTTTGTCCTAAAAAATGATTTAAGATTCTACACATTCCAAACTGTATACATACAGCATTGTTACTTTCATAGATAACATTGCAGTTAGCTGGAAATCAATCCATTCCTGGTAGCTCATAATCATTGAATAATATACAGTATGCAATGACAGGTTGTATCCCAGGCAAGGAAAATAACAATTACTAACAACACTCATAAACCAGGCGAGGCCATTCTGCCTATCAAACCCATTTGGTAAATTAGTAGCTAATTGATCCACAAATCTCATCCTGGTGTTTCTTGAAAGAAACAAGGGTATCTGCTTCAACAACACAATAATAAATTAATGTTTAAAAAAGGTCTGTGCTACAAACCAATCTGGTTGTATATATATTCAAATATTCCAATTTAGCCAATTATATGTGTATATAAAGATAATTGTAACTGCAATCACCTCAATGATAATTGGATAAAGCCAGTGGTTTTTACCTGAGTCTTCTGAAAATGGAAGCTGTGAGTGACAATATCCATTAATTACCCACATCAACATCAGCTGTTTAACAATAACCACTTTCCATTACCTTCTAATAAAAAACATAGTAACGATTATTTGCTATGGCTTACGCAGTTAAACTGGGATTAACAGAATAAATAGGGGAAGTGATTTTTAAACTGTTTGCAAACTTAATGCATGAAAGTCAGCCTTGCATATTATCAAGTCTAATCAGAGCTGCATGCTTCACTGCTTCAGTAATTGTACTGGAATTAGTCATATTCTTGTTGTATCCTCGTTATTTGCTGACAGTAGTAACAAGGGGTTACAGATTTGTTTCATTATTCTAGTCTGTTAATACACTTTACTTCTGGTGCAGTGGTGCCCATATGTATTGGGACTGTCGGGGGCCAATATATAGAAGGACACTATTACTAGGTAGAAAAACAGAATAGAAAGGATATATTTCTTCACATAAATGACAATTCTGAATAATTCAAAGTGTGGGAAGGTCACTGCAGGCACATCACTGTAGATACCTAGATAAAAGTACTGCTAGAATCCATTATTTACTTCTATAACCTGCAAATGTATTTGCATGCATGTGTGCATGTATGAATATCTTGCAATTCTGTTCATTTTGCAATTCTGTTCATGTTAATTAGGAAACCTTCTACAATCTTTTAGCATGATCTGTGTTGTCCCTGCGGTTTTTACTTTAAAATTTTACTGAGGTGAAACACTGCCGTTTTATAATGCAGCATTATGTGATACATTTTTGTGAGCTCTGAAAAATGGATTAAAAACAATTTTGAAAGGAAAAAAGGAACGTTTACGTAAAAGAAAAGATGTGATTTATTTATTTAAATAAATATAAATATAAAATGTACACATATAATTTAAAATTATATTTCTATTTTAATTATTATTGGTTTTATTAAAGTTTGTAAACCAGGGCTGTTTTTAGATCTAATGAACTCCTTGGTAAGAAAATACTAATTAACATTACATTATATAATGTTAAATATATGATGTAATAATTCTAATATAATGAACATTATATACTTTAAAGCTTCACATGACTAGATTTTCGTCCTGTCCAGGGTGAATCCTTGTGCCTGTTGCTCACCAGGTTAGGCTCCGGTTCCCCCGTGACCCTGAATTGGACAAAGCTGTAAGAAAATGGATGGATGGATAACTACTGTATATTGTGTGTGTAGCTCTGTTAAGGTCAGATGTTTTATACTTACCTCACATACTGTATCACATTCAGCTCTGACGATACTGAGACACACTGATTTTCCTAAGTGTAGGTGACAGTTACATTACAAACCTAAAAAAGAACATCAGGTCATCTCAATAAAATAAAAAAACAAAGCCTGGTAGAGTTCCGAGAGATGTTTTGATTTATTACACAAACATATATAGAGAGATAGGCTATTTTAAGATTTTCCATTAAGAATTGTGGCTTTTTCAGCCAAACTTATAGACTGAAGCCTAGCAACAATTATAACGTTTTTGTCAGATATGCTAAATTCTTTAACTTGCATGTAAAGTAGAAATAATGTTCATCATACTACAATATTTAATAAAATAATAATTTAAGTTTGACCTTTGGACAATTACAAATAAGAAGATACTGCCCAGATAGCTCAATTGGATTTGAATAGCTGATTGATCTGAGGATCTCATCTTTTATGTGACAGATGCCAAGGTGTCACCTCCAACAACATGGATTTTTTTTCATGACATGTTGTGTTTTAAATGCACATTCCCTTAGTTTCCATTTGTGTCTGCTGATTCATGTTTTATTGTTGATTTGGAAGAACTGGCTGGGTTGACCTTACAGATACCTGGGAGTTTTCTGAATTCTGAATACTTGTTTTAGGTCGCTTCCTAGCCTACTGTGTTCTAGCCTGAAGAGATTCAGGTGTTTAACAGTGTTTCTATATTCAATATTCTGGATAATGTCTAATGTGTTACATAGTTTTGATATAAATATTATGTTTAATGACGTACCCACACTTTATGTATTTGTCTGTTTCTTTGCTTTCTCACATTGTCTAGAAAATGAAAATGATGTATCTGCATAGACACCCAGGGCTTTTTCATATGTAGTTTCATCATGTTTTTTTTTTGTTTTGGCGATATATTTTTTTTCTACCTTTAAGTAAGATGCTAGGTTTTTGCACAGCCTTGAATTTTGTCTTTGTAAATTTCTTTTTGCATCTTCAACACTGTTTTCTAACCTCCTAGTTTGGTGAAAATGACTAATTTAGTCATTACGCCACAATGTAGGCCACTGAAATAAATAAAGCAAGAGCCAAGGTCCCCATACAGATCCCGGTAGTACTCCACTAATCATATCACCCCTATCTGAACATTCAGCTTTTCTCTGTATGTTGTTTCCTATTCATCACCCACCCACTGCCTGCAATTTAGGAATGAATGTTTTATTACGAACTTTATTAAAAACTTTAGAAAATCTTCTGTATACTGTACCATAATCGGTTTTTGGAACCATTATTGCTGAGCATACATGGAGTATCTTTTAGATTCTTATTGCCTTATCAATGATCCTCTAGTTAACTCTTATTGTTTCCATAACCTCAGATGTAAAAGGTTTATTAGTTCATAATTAATTCATTTCAATTTGTCCTCTTTCTTATGGCTTGATGCTATATTAACAATTAACAAGTCAGTAGGTATTACCCCTGTCCTGACTGATTTTTGGAAGAGTTTTGTTAACAGTGTATGAGCAACATATCTTATTCCCTTAAATATTAAGGATCTCCTACGATACACTACAATAAAAAAAAAATATTGTTAGTTAAAGTTAGATGCTAACACTGTAACTGCATTTAACAAAAACTTAGATTGATTATTTCTTACAAATCCAGTAATCATTTGACAATGTCAGAAAATAAAATAAACAGCTATTATTATATATAAACTAGATAAATGAACATTATGAATACTGAACTTTATAATGAAGTTACAATGGGACTTGTATTCAATGTATTTTTAATGTATGTTTGAACATTAAATACCATTATCAAATGAACATTATACAGTATATGGGTCATCATCTATAGAAACGTACAATGTGTTATGGGCATTTTTAACAATTGTAAATATTTTGCCTATCCTTTAACACCATTCTCAATATATTATAGTGAGTGAGAAATTGTTTCATCAACTGAATTAAAGAGGCACCTTAGGGAGGCAAGATTGCTGGATACTTGGGTTAACAGTTTGGAAGTTTGCCCCAGAATCTTTAATGACCAAGCAGTCAGGACCTCCTTTAACATTTCATCTGGAGGCCTGTACCATTGACAGCATAGTGTCACCAGCATCTATACTGGGGCACTGGTATGGTGATTTTCTTCCAGAGGAAAGAGCGCCACCTAGTGATCCATCAATCCCACGTGCAACACTTACAACAGGAGGTCTGGTATTGACCAGGCCCAGTCTGAGCTTATCTTCTCAGATCTGACTTGATCGGGCTGAATCAAGTTGCCCCAGATGCAACAAATTTCCAAGTAAAACAAAGTAGACCAAGATGAACATTATTATTATGAAATTATATTATGAATATACAAATACAAATATTAAAATATGAATCTATTTCTGTGTTTCTAGTACACTATTTTCTATTAATTTGGTCTATTTGCAGTGCTTTATTTTCTTGAAAACAAAAAATGTTTGGAACCACAAAGATCAACCACAAAAATTGTATTTGTGATATCTGCATGACAAGCAGAATAAATTATTTTACAATTATTTTTAGTTTTCATAATTGTGCATGACCATCTCTACCTAGTCCTCTTGAGGAGTTTGTGGCAGAAGAAGTTTGGCACAATTGTTGCCACTTATTAACAAGAGCCTAACACTGTTAAAAACATCATAACATTTATACCCAGCCCATTAAGCACACTTGGCTAAATGTTTCTTGAAAGAAGTTGGGGTATCAGCTTAATAGCTGACTCCCATCTCTCCTTGTGCAAAGAACTCTTAATAATAGTTATTTTATTATTTAATATGAACTATAGTTCAGCCTTGTTCAGAACTTTAAATTAGTTATCAATAAAGTTACATAAACGTACATTAACTGCATTATATTAGTTTCATGATATCTATTTTTGGAAAGGTCTAAAATGGTCCTTATTAAATAAAAATATGAACTATTATTTATTCTGAAAGACTCTGCTAGTGTTTATAACCTGTTTTATAATGGTTTACAATTTGTCATCATCTGTTAGCACCCATAAGTAAACAACAAACATAACATATATCATCTCACAGTGAAATACAGATACAATTACATACAGCATACCTTGAAAAAGAAAATGTAGTGATCACTTTTATGTGTTTGTTATAATTTTATCCTGTGTGTTGTGGGAAATTCTTCATCAGAGGAGCAGGACACAGTCTTGTGCAGATTCAGTTTTATTGAGCTCAATAATGACATCAACACGCGTTGGGACGTATACAGTACATCTCACTTATCCAGCATCACAATATCACCACTTAAGCACATTGTGAGAGCTGTTGATGGGGTCTGTTAATTTAGCCTCAAACAAAAGTTACACTAAGATGCCATAAAGCTGACTTGCTTTAGCAGCCCCAGTGGCTTAACGCTACATAATAAAGGACGGGAACAACACCCACAAACAGGATAAACCAGACCAATGTCTGCTGCATATCAAAGGACAGAACATGGAGCAAGACAGAGCAGGACAAGAGGTAATTACATATCAAAGAACAGAACAAGCACTCAGATTGTGAAACAAACTTTCTTCTGACTGTATATAAGACCTGGGAAACTCTTGCAGTTTGTCTGTGATGTAATTATTGAGCTCAATAAAACTGAATCTGCACAAGACTGCTCCTCTGATGAAGAATTTCCCACAAGTCTAAGAACATATTTTCAAACTTTCAACCAGTCCTTTGTCTGCCAAGAAATACACTATGCTTGCTGTTCACATACAGTACCTTGCAAAAATTCAGTCTGCTGCAGTTCTAGTGTATACTTACCTTTTATCATTCGCAGAAATAAGATGCAAACATGGTAGGTGGGTTAAAGAATGAGTGTATGCAAACATATTTTGTGATTTGGAATTATAGCCCATGTTATGAAAGAATAAATTAGAAGAGGAGGTGAAAGGATGTTTTTCCTTTCTTATTTTTTAAAGCCAGGCCTCAGGCTTTAAAATGCTAATCTTGAGTTGTTTTTGATGGAAAAATCATTACAAGCAGACATGTCATTTTATTTGCAGATAAGTTTCAAATGTAATAATGCAGTTGTAGGCAGAGATACAGGATGATTTACCTTCATAATTTCAGTTCACTGATAACACCAAACCCAGAAAAACTAATTGACTTCCCAGTTTACTTTTAAATGGGAACAAGGCTTTATTGCTCTCTATATTTTTTTTTTGAAATGAGGTATTCAATTTCAAAATAATTACTAAAGTGTTCTGTAACTTTCAGACACAACAAAATGCATATGCAAGTATTGTTTCTCATAATAGAAAAAATAGGGATAAATACTGAAAGCTGTCATTATTCAATAACAGTATTGAATGTTTTTCAACTAAATAAGTATTCATATGTTTAATTTTAATATGACAATACAGCTAACAAGCGACAAGTGTGTTTTAATTAATTACAAAATATTTAAGAATTTGTATTTCTAAAAAGCCATCAACAGAAACAGATAAGAACAGAAACTTCAATTACCAAAATAATCCAAACCTGATTTCTACTCTAGTCTCATAGCGTTGTCTCTCTATCCTAGAAAGAAAATGAACAGATAGTGTACATGTCCTTCCTCTATTTGTATCCTTTTTACAGTCTCCACACATTTTGGTTCGAGTTAATAGGACAATTGTGAATGTTTTTTCCTCTTGGTTATGGAACAATTAGTGAACAACATTCCAATCAAATGGGAAATAACAAACCTTACTTTTAATTACAGCTTATAATTAGGATGTTTATTTTGTAAGAGATCTACTCCCATTATAACTTATCAGTGCCTTCCACTGTAGTTGTTTTTGTATGAAAATTAATGGACATTCTAAAAGAAGCCCATTCTAAGCATTTATTATCAGATGCTTTGTAATTCCTCACAGATATCTGTTGGATTTAGATTTTTTGTGCATTAACCTATGCCTTTATCACCACACTTTCAGTTCTCAAACAGTAACTAAAGACTACTGACAAGCCGATGGCATTAAAATCCATGCAGGCTTATCTCATTGCAATAATTAGAGTAAATCAAGTGCTTCAAAAAAGAAATGACAAAGAATCAAACGATTCCAATATGACTCCTGTGCAATTTCCTTGTTGAAGATGTATTTCCAGAAAAGATACCCTGATTGCAGATGGCTCCTAATAAACATCCCAATGTTACAAAAACTGTTGTTTTTTTGCTGAAATTTCTGCATCACTATTGATGCATTCACCAGTGCTTGACTGCCATTGATTCTACATCAGTATAAACACTGACAAAGAAACACTAAAGCATTTAGTGTGCAATTATCAGTGAATAAATATTTTATTGTGATATAGGGCGCCTGTTGTTAATTTACAGGTGAGCAGATTGTTCCTTCTTAACCTTCACTAGTGAGTCACCACCTTAAATTATGACTTTTGTCTCATGTGAGCATACAGACATCAGAAATCGCTGACGTCTCTCCTAATGGGAAGTATAGTGATATATTGAATAATAAACCTCTCAGCCTCTCAGCTCAGGAGCACTCAGGGAAGCTAAAACACCAAGGCAGCACTCACTTTAATGGGGAACCAGATACCCTTAGTTGGTAAATGAATGTCAGGAACAATTAAAAGCTCTAAATAATAACAGTGAACAGAAGAGGCCCAAAGCAGGAAAAGGTCATGATTTTAAAATGTATTATCGGGACAAGATCCATCCAGACTCTGACATTGCATAGCAGGGATATGCCGAAGGCAAAGCAGGCCTCTGACCCTGTTGAACAGACGAGCTTTACAGACCAAAAGAAAATGACTTCATGAAAAGCATACCCTGTCTGCGGATGTACAGTCTGCTCTAACTATGATAGCATCAAGGTCTCGAGGAAGTTTCTGGTCGTCTTATGAAAGCCAGCCGCGCTCGGATTTCTTTTTTTGGATGAACACTATGCTCCATGTGCCAAAACAGAGCGAGAATACAGCACAAGCAAAGTGGCCAAAAACAGCAGGAGGACCACCAGGGGCACGATGGTGTCTGTGGTATCATGTGGCCCAGAAAAGAGAGATGGAACAGGAGAGTCATGCCAGGGCAGCCAGCCTGTGCTGTAAAACATGCTCAATGTTCTTTGCCATTTATTACTCCAAGGCCTGGGCAGTGTTCAGAAGTCTCTAGGAGTCAATGCTTGTAACACTGCTGATAGGGTAACATGACAATCAGTCACTGCAAGCAACTAGAATACATGCCAGAACACATACTGTAGCATGTACAGAACATCTCACTCACTAGAAATGGAATAATACTGTCACCCAGAACAGCCAGAAGGGCAGGTGATTGCCAAGGCAACGTTTTAAATTTGACGAGCAATATCTCTTAATGCGGATCGAGGTCGCAAGCGCCTACGGTCTAAGAAAATATTGACTTAAAAGTAACATCTCACTTCATCGTTTTACATCACCAAAACCACAAAACCTTTACAGAAAACCTTTTATCAATCGAAAAAGATTCAACTAGAGCTTCACAAAACTGTTTTCAGAACCGAAAAAAACGTTCATTTAATCAAATCAAGCCGTGTGTAGTGTAGTCGCAAGCGACCACGGTGTAAATCAATATTTACTTTTTGAGTCCTGTGTCATATTTAATTGTTTTATACCAACAAAACCACAAAACCTTTACAAAATCTGTTATCAATCGAAAAAAAGGATAACCGGAGCTTTAAAAAAATGTTGTTTTTTTTAAACCAAGACAATCAATCACAAAGATACTTTTTATCTGATGATTCACTTCCAAACTTCCAAATTGCATCGATAAGACAGCAAGACAAGACCGCAAAAGCAAAAAACAGCAAAAAATATATACATATCCCATGTTTTAACTTATTCTGGAGCATGATATATATCCACAAAAGGCTAGACTAACCCACCTCCAGACCTGGAGGAAACTGAACATTATTGGCTTTGGAATAGATATTGGAAGCAGGACCGCTAGAAATAAGGTGATCTGATTGGTAAAAAATGCTGTCATTCATTGTATTTTCAGGCATTCAGAGCCCTTAGGGGGTGAGGCATCCTCTAGAAGCCTCAGGCTGCATTCCGCCTGCCTTCTAGCTGTCAATCATTGACTCCGAAGGGGTAATCAATCAGTTTCTTATCAGTGGTCCTTTTTTCACACTTTTTCACAGAGGCAACTCTGAGGTGTTTTTTCAATGCCTAACAGCAGAAAAAGGCTCTGTAGCAGTGTCTAAAGGTTTTTATAGCAATTGCAATGGTTTTTATTGTTGTTGCTCCCAATATTTTTATGATTTATTTTTTATGTGCGGGGAATTTCATTCCAGGTCCAGTCTTCACAAAACATTATGTAAATTTTTTTCAAATTGATCAGTTTGTCCCAGATTTTTATCCAAGCTAGTAGACACCTTGGACAAGGCCTACAAAGCATTTCCAGCTACCTGACAGGCCTAGAATAAAACATTCTGACCTTTGGAGACCAAAACAAAATTTCTACCTGCTGTTTTTTGGGGTATTTTTTTCCTATGTTTGTCTGCTGAGTGGACAAATTATGAACTAAAAGAAATTTGACTGTTCACACTCAAAGCCAATGGGGTTAGCTTCAATTTAACACCTGAACCAGGCTCCTGGTTAATCTGTGTATCCCGTAATTCTTTACAACATACAAATCCCTACAAAACTTTTCAAGTTGAAGATTTTCAGAATATTCAATGAGTACATTTGGTCCCAATGACACATAAGCTTTATGAAGTTTCACTGGTTTTCTTGCCAAGATGGTGCTACTGCCAGGTGCAATAGACTTAGATGGGGGAGTGCATCAATGATAGAGTTGGGTTTGGGGGACACTTACCAGATGGCACTCGACAGAAGAGGTCCAGGGCTCAGTTTTCTGATAGCTGTGGTAAGCTGCCTTACCCGAAGCTCTCAGTTCTGGACAGCTGTGGAGAGAGGCCATTCCTTTTTTTCAGTTCCGGGATTTGTCAGTTTTGGACAGCTGTGTGCTGATTATGAACAATATTTGTATCTAACAAATATAGCTTTGTTTCTGGGAAATGAATGCACGTCACTTTTGCTATTATTTGTATGATATGTATTTTATATCATTTAAAAAGTAAATGATATGAAAGGAAAATGGAAAAGTCATGATTACAGGAGAATGCCACTTTGCTGTGGCAAATCTAAATTAATTTAGGAGCACAAAATTACCTTAACGAGACACACAATGAGATAAGTGCGCTCTGTCTGTGTGGAATAATAATGGTTCACGAGATTTCAGAATAAATACACCTGTCTCTGTAAGGCCCCTCAGGCAGGTACTGAATCTCAAGCTAAGATTCAACCATGAGGACCAAGGAGCTCTCAAAATAACTCAGGGATAAAACTGTATAAAGTCAGATCAGTATATAAACATTTCAAAGACCCTTGAGAGAATGGTGGTCAATCATTTAGAAGTGAAAGGCACCCAGACATTGCATAAAATACACCTCAAATCCTGTATGAGGTTTACAACAAAGCACTTACTGTATGTGATACTGCAGACGGGGCAAAAACCTTTGTGGTCAGACGAGACAGAATTGGACCTTTTAGATCTAAATCCAAGGTGTTACATCTGACACAAACCCTACATAGTGTATCACTCAGTCAACACCAGCCCCTGCTGTCAAGCCTGGTGGTGGCAGCATTATAGTTATAGTTCTGCTTCTCATCAGTAGAGACTGGGAAGCTTGTCAAGACTGATGGGAACAGAGATGGAGCAAAGTATTGGCAAATCTTAAAGGAAAACCTGCTTCAGTCGTAGTACTGGGAACTAGAAACTTGAGAATCTGCAGAAAGATTTGAACAGTGCTATTCATAAGTGATCCTTAAACAAGTTGATTGAGCTTGAGCAAATCTGTTAAGAAGAATGGGCAAAATTCCAAGCTGGTGTTCAACGTTGATACATATTTACCCAAACCTTACATGTGGTAATAATTGCTGCCAAAGGTGCTTCCACCAAATATTGAGCTCCTGGGTCTGAATATTTACACAATCACAATTTTTCAGTTAATTCTCATTAATTTTTGTTCTGACTTTTACTGTAGCTTATCTTATTCTAGGAACTATTCAGGTGTTGATTAAAATATTACATTTCCAAAAATATGTCTTCCGAATTTTGTAATTTCATAACGTTTCATAAAGTGGAACTCGATGAGAGGATTCTGAATAATTTTGCAATATGCTGTATAAATCTGATGCTTTCTGTTTCTGTTATGCCAGATTTTGCACCTCTTCTAAAAGGAATTCGCATTAGTACATTGTGCTGATTCATTTTATCTTCACTTCACCCAAGAAATGTCCGTTCAGTAAATCAAACCAGAAAGCAGAAGAATGAAGAGGAGAAAGGACTTGCATTAAAACATGTATTTCAAATGCAAGAGATATCCAGACAGAAGACAGTCTCTTCTGTCCGTTTTGAATTAATATTTTCAAAATAGTGGGAAATTACCAGCAAAAAATACCAAAAAGCCTTATACCAAATCAATCAAACAAATGAAAAACAATTGCATTCCTTTATCACTATGTCAGAGGAACAAAAACCCATTTCATGACATCACTTCCTGACTTTTCCTTTGATATTTAAAGGGGAATGCAACGCTGGTATTTTTGTATTTCAGGGTTGGAAAGCATCAGCTTTGATGAGTGCATTTCAAACCACAATGTAAGTAAAATGTACACAGTAATGTGTTAAAACCTACAATTTACATCACAAAATAGACAAAATGTCCAGGTTTGTGCAGTGCCATGTTCTACGATTCAGAATGAGGCAACACAACTTCTGCTGATGTGTTGCGACCTTATTACATTGTAAACAAGCAGGCTTGTGAATACAATGCTTTAAATACAATAAACGTATTGCTGTTGACTTTTGAAGACAGTTTTGCGACAAATACTACTGTACTTACTTGTTAATTCTGCATGCAAATCACATTGGAACATTTCTGTGGTGAAACATCTGCTGAACAACCTGTACTTATAGTATTTGCTCATACATCACATTACGTTGGGCTGTGTAAGCCTTAAGCCCTTCCTTCAAGTCCTCCAAGTCTGCATTTCTGTGACGTGCACAAGCATTTGAGATGTACCGTTGTAAAAAGGGTAATGGGACACCCTCACAAGTCATCACTTTCTGGTTGCTTGGCTCATGGTAAGAATGTTGTGTTCTGTTGTTGATGCTTGTTTTCCAGTGGCTAAGTGCATGTCTGCAGAGAATTGTTTTAAGAATCTTTCATTCTTTGATCTTAGTTAGATCAAATTTAAAGTTATCTCATGCAAGTAGTAACACAACGTGTTCATTCATGTTGAGCATGTTGAGGAAAACTTACAGTACCGCTGTGTTTATTCAAAGCTTTGTTCTATTAAACACATTTCATCTCATCTGTCAAAGTACAATAATTCCCGTATAATGAGCATAATACAGGGTCCACTGTCCATTCACCTCACAGGCCTTCACCCCAGACACCCTCTTCATGTCCTCAGTCACCACATCATGAAATCCCTCCTACTCCATCTTCCCCTCCCCTCCTCAGCCTATCCATCACAGCTGACCAAGTCAGAAGGGAGTTGAGGAAAGCAGCGGGTCCTGATGGTGTCAGCTCGAGGGTGCTAAAGATCTGCACAGACCAACTGGGTGGAATGCTGCAGTACATCTTCAACCTGACATCACACCTGATGAAAACCCTGGAAAGGCTTGTACTGGACCACCTCACCAACCCTGGTGAGTACAGCACTGGATCCCCTGCACTTCGCCTTTCTGTCACACTTGGGAGAGGAGGACGCAGTCTTCTACTTGCTAGACAGAGCTAACTCCCGAAAATACGGGGAGCACTGTGAGAGGTATGTTCTTTGAAGTCACCAGCGCCTTTAACACAATCTATCCCCCTTTACTGAGAGATAAAATAAGGGCAGTGCAGGTGGATACTCCCTTGGTATCCTGGATTATAGATTATCTGACCTGCAGGCCACAGTGTGTATGGATACAGAGCTGTGTGTCAGAACAGGTTGTTAGCAGAACTGGAGCTCCACAGGGGACTGTCCTTGGTCCATTCCTGTTCACCTTTTACACCTCTGATTTCAAGTACAACTCTGAGGCATGTCATCTGCAGAAGTTTTCGGATGACTCTACGATTGTGGGGTGTATTAGTGAGGGGAGGGAGGAGGAATATAGAAGCCTAATTAGCAGCTTTGTAGAGTGGTGTCATCTTAACCATCTCCAGGTCAATACCAGAAAGACTAAAGAAATGTTCATGGACTTTCGGAGGAATAAGTCTCTGTGGACCCCTGTTTCCATCAAGGGTGAGGACATAGAGGGGGTGCAGTCCAACAAGTACCTAGGGGTACACCTGGATAATAAGATGGAGTGGATTGTTAACACTGACACCATGTACATTACAAGAAAGGTCATAGCCAACTCGATTTTCTTAGGAGGCTCAGGTCTTTTGGTGTATGTGGAACACTGCTACACATTATTTATGAATCAGTGGTGGCAGCTGCCATCTTCTATGCTGTTGTGTGCTGGGGCAGCAGCATCATGGCAAGAGATGTAAATAGACTCAATAAACTCATCAGGAAGGCTGGCTCTATTTTGGGGCTAAGCCTTGACCCCCTGGAAGTGGTGGTGGAGAGGAGAATGCTGACCAAGCTCTCAGCCATCATGAACAATGCGTCTCATCTGCTACATGGGACTGTTATTAGACTTTTAGTAACAGACTGCTCCAGCTACGATGTTCAAGGGAACGTTTCCACAGGTCCTTCCTCCCGGCGGCTGTCAGGGTGTATAAGGCCTGTTAGCCCTTCATCTGCTCATCTATGGACAGCATGTTGCACTCATGTTCTTTTTGGACACTGCATTAATATACTGTTTATACTGTGGTATTTTCAATCTGTATATACCTATGTGCATTTTGCACGTATTTTATTGTTTTACAGTGACTATTAGCATATTTTGCACACACCTATTTTTTTCCTAACTCTATATTATTTTTGTATTCTATATACTTTTTAATTACAGTACTCTAATGCTGTAGTTATTTTCATTTTAGTCTGTCCTGATGTCTTGCTTGTCTTGGGCTTGGCTGCTGTAACGCCTCATTTTCCCTTCAGGATCAATAAAGTCTTATTTATCTTATAATGCGTTCATTCACTTTCACTGAAAATAAACTTAATAAACTTAATTAATCTTTACAGGAACAGACATGCACACCACGTTGTGTTACTTCTTTCACGGCTTAAACTGACTTCCTTATTCCCATGTGCACACACCAACTAACATCCTTACATATATATTCATTATACATATCACTATGGTGAGCACCCTTGTGAAACACAAAACTGGAAATGGGACATTGCCAACTTGAGCGGGAACCCCCATCTGAAGAGTGTAAAACCGCGAGTGTGCATACTGGGACACATCCTCATTATAGTGTCTAGTGAGCAGGAAGTGCCGCTTCACATCGCAATTTGCCCGAGCTTTCACTCTCGCCTGTGGTGAGACCGGGGATTTGCAACAAAATGGAGACCATACAGTGCTTCCACAAAGTTCACGATTTTGTGTATAAATTCAGAATTTGTTAAATTTTGCAATACCTTAAATGTATGTACTGTACGTTGCTACTGAGATTTCATAACCTGAAAAACCGAGACCACAGTTCCCCTTTAGAGACTAGAAAATGTATTTACCTGTGAATAGCTCATTATAATGTTTGCCTTAAATCACAAAAGGGGTAGGATGGGTTCTTGCTCAAAGCACAATTTACCTTCAGCACATTTCGTACGTGTGGGAAATACATTTGCAATTATACCGTAGGACAGTCTGGAGAACTAATTTCTTGCCACTAAATATTTATTGCATGATAGAGCACATTGCGTGATTGGGCTTTAGGCCTCATACATGGAGGTGGCCCTGCCCTTAAGCAATCCTTGAGATTAACATGCTGGCTGATGGTGATCTCTAGGCAGTGGGACAATATAGCGCTAAGTCCCACTGGACAGACCTAGGAAAACAGCATGAGGCTGGGGAAGAGGAGAGGAATCCAATGAGCTCAGCACTACTGATTAATACAAGCAGCTTGAAATATGCTTCCTTGTCATTCATTGTGTGGATATGATTGTTAATTCACAAATAAGTACCACGTATTTATTATCGGATTGCTGGTGAACAGGATAAGGGAAGCAAAGTGGCAGTGAGTGCTTTGTGTTGTAAGACAGGAAAATAAGTCCCCTGCCAGAACCATTACTTCACTATGCTTTCAGAGACTTCATACATCTTGTCTCTATATATTTATGTTTGTACATATGAAGTGCCCACCAGTTATATAACTGGACCCAGTCTTTCAAAGAACCTTCCATCACAAGCAGACGGAAACTGAAATACAGTAGCGCAGAGTTTGAACCCCTATGACTCAGGATTTCCAAACAGAGGATTGCCAGTTTGTGGCTTCAGTATCAAATACAGTGACATGAATAAGGACCATGTTTAGATTTTATGAATTTGTGGAGTGTTTTTTTTAATGCAGTGCTTTTCGTATTTTCCTCTTTTCCCCGTTTTAGGCCTGTATTACTCTCCATGCATTACTCGGTTGCTCCGAGTTGACACAGGCAAGGTCCCAAAGCTCCTCTTGTTCCCCCCCCAAAAAAACAGAACGAAACACAGGAGATGAACAAAGCAAGACCTTCAATTGAATTTCAGGTGTCAAAAGACCTCACATTGTACAGGCAATTTACTCCACCTGTCACGCAGAAGACAGATCTGATCTGTACAAGACATTTCCCCGCGTCAAAATGTTTTATCTGCGCAGATGTTTTTCTTTTTTTTCAACAGCTGCAAATCTCTCGGGCTCTTAAGGCAGGGTACCTTGAACCAGAAGAGAGCAATATACTTTTCCTGCCTTTTTTTTACACAACTAAAAAAAAGTCTGCGCACAAATCTGGTCCATTGATAAACAAGAATTGATCGACTGTTCCTCACACTGCAACATTTGTAACTTCTTGCTGTAGCACAGTACTAGTCCAGAACAGTTAATAGTGACTTTGTTGTGGAACATTGCTGCCCTTTTTACAAATGCCAAGTACTCAATCCACTTTTATATAAGCCACTAAAATCATGAACTCTTCTTCTCACATAATCATACACATAGTCACTCATGCATTAATAGTTATAAACCTTCAAAGGTCATCTCTATGACAACTAAATGATCCTCAATGACCCTGGAAACTCAATGATTGAGTTTAGTTTGGAAGTGAAAGAATAATACTTTCCCCACCTCCCCTTCTTCCCCTCTACCGCTGCTCATTATCCAGCTCTGAGACCAGCCCTGGAGACAGAGCTGTGGCCAGCTTTGAAAGGCAGGAGCTTTACCCCAGACAAAGAGTGGGAAAGAGTCTGAGCGTGCTCAGCATAATGTGCCACACTATCTTCACTCCCTCATTGACCTAAAAGAGTAATTTACACTATTAGCATAGACGCATTGCTCAAATGCGTGTAGTTAGTGCAACCACTAAGCAGTGTAAAATTTCTTTCAGCAATGTTTCATCTCGAATTGGAGTCTGAAGGCAAGTTATTTGTCTCAAGCACTTATTCGGGCTACATGTGAATACAAGTCATTGGTTCTAATGCATTTTTCACAGCAAAGATTTTATTCCTAATGTGACAAAACAATCACTCAGGCAGGTTTACCAGTCATTGATACAGCAGCTACAAATGTACTCATAATTATAATTGTTTCTTTTGACTTTGCCTGCAGTTCTAGTCTTTGGTGGCCCCTCCCTATGCAGTAACAACATGCAGTATTTTTTGCCATCACATACTGTAGTCTTCCTGCAAACATTTATTTCAGTGTTGGTCAGTGGTAACTGTGCTTTTTACCCCCTAGAATTCATCCTGAGACAGAACAGTCCTTCCCTTCTTCCTGATACACAGTTCACCCCATAAACTTTTAAAAGACTGAGATCTCGTGACTATAGAGGTCAGTCTTTCGTCTAGTTCACTTCCTTTTTCACGAGCCAGTCTTTAGAAGGTGCTTTTGTGATTCCATTCATGTTGGAAGCGATACTTTCTTAGCTGACTGCTTCACGTGTCCCTGTAGAATATCCTTGCAGGCCCTCTTCTTTAAATTGCTAGCTGATGGCTTTCTCAAAATCTTCTTCTCTGAGCCAAACATATTTCAACTGGATACATCTAACCAAATGACTTTACAGAGAAAGCTCCTGATGACTGAAGGTTCGGATAAAGTCTGATTTTTTTACTCTGCTGAGCTGGTGCTGGGCTTCTTTCTAGCAACACAATCACAGAATCCCTTCTCCTGCAATTCCTCTCTCACTGTCTGTGCTGACACTCTAACTTCATAGCTTTCAACCAGTGTGCCAATTCTGTAGCAACTCACTGGTCCATGTCTACTTCTGCCAGGATCAACAGAATTGTCTTGTCACTCTCAGATGGGTCTTTACTTCCATCTTATTTTTTAAATTGCAGTTTTTAGTTTTCTTTTCTTGTATTTCTGGAGCTTGGAGTCTGCTTTGACACCTTTGTTCTTCCATTTGACTGTAATCTTCTTTGAACAGAACTGCCACTTACACATAGACTGCATCATACAACATTTAGCTGTTTTTAGCATACTAAAGAAAACTACACAGTAACTCTTAATGAACGATGTCTTTCATCTGCATACTCTATCCACTCTCCCATTATCAGCGGAATCTGATACCTAGTGGAATCTGTGACCTATAGTCAGGGCCTCTCTTGTTCTAAGCGCACTGCTCTTTCCCTGTAAGGGCCACAGAGAAAGGGACAGTTTAGAACAGCCGAAAAAATCTAACCAGCATCTCTTTTGGAGGAGGATGGAAACTGGAGGATCTGGGAAAACCCTGCAAGAACCCAGGAAGAACATGTAAACTCCACACAGACAAACATCTGAGGCTGTACTAGACCCAGGACCCTTGAGCCTTGAGACAGCAACCTTCCTCCAATCCCAATATACCTGTCGTCAGTCTGCCGCAATTGATGCCTGAGCACACCTTTTAAATATTTATTTATAATGTGGAAAAAAAAGTATTTAGCGTGTTATTTGGCAAGTAACAAGTAATTCTTCAAAAAAATACTTTTTGGGATGTGAGTGTTCAATACATTTACAAATAATTAGTTTTAAACATACAATCATACCTTATGCAGTAATGGATAGATCCATTTGAAATACTGTATTTCAATACATATGACTGAAAACATTGATATGATAAATATAATAAGCTACAGTATGTAGCCACAGGGAAAATACTGAGATATAAAATGTCATCATCATTGCCCTAACACTAGACAGAATAGTGAAGTACTGTGCATACAGAAAGCGCGTTGATCCTGATACAATATACAATATGGAGAGAGACCTCCCAGAAAGGTAATATGAATCCTATTTGCACTCATTTGCATCTAAGTGCTCAGATATATTATGACTGTGACATAAGTAAAATGAAAAAAAAATGGCTGCTGGGCTGGCTTTAGTCCAGGCAGTAGGTGGACACTGACCTAAATCAAGCTTTAAAAATAACAAATGAATCAGTCAGACCCTCTCTCACTTAAGAGAGAACAAAGTATGAATCATCCCAAATGCACAAACAGAATGTTTATATTTTACTCACACATTCTCCATATTCAATTTACAGTGTTTCAAAACATCATCGAGAGGAAATCTAGGAGAGAAACCCTGCAGCAGAAGTACTTTATTAATGCATGTTAACCTGTGTAAATAAGTCTACACCATACTGAATTCAAGATGCAGCCTCACTTTATTGTAGTTATTTACAGCATTGGGGAATTACCTTAGGTTAGCTAACTGGCCTATTTGCTGGCTTTCCCAGGATAATTACAGGTAGGTGCCTGAAGAATCCCTTAGAGACTAAACAGTGCTGTAAAATGCACTAATATAATCCAGCGGTGATTTAACCTACAAGAGTATGAGTTGATCAAATAAACCCTGCCGAGTGGGGGAATGAGCTCATGAGCTGTTATGTTTAAGGCTTTTGATTATGCTCACATGTCTTAACGGCTTACTTTTACATCATATTCGCGCTAGATAGAATATATATATATAACATCTACCCTTTGAGAAGGGGCTGCACGTGCATTTGATCAAATCCCCTTTTTTGCCCCTCAGAGAGGAAACCTGTCTGAGACAAATTGCTGAGCAGCATAAGTGCTACAGTGAAGGATGAAAGTGCGCTGAACAAGGCAAACAACTAGCCTATTACAACAGCCACTTAACAACAAACACATTTATTACATCACGATCTGTTTGCATACCTCCTGCAATCAACGTCCCGGGGCAATGAAACACAGCGTGGATTAAAGGATGATTTTACTCTGTGTGTGTGTGTGCGTGCGAGGGAGAGGGTGTTTATCAGCCTTCCACGGCAACTAAGCGGTTCTTCCCTCCAGCTTTGCCTTTCAGTAAAACAAAAGAGACGTTGGCACATATTGAGCAGCTTGATTCAGGAGGCCCCCCATGGGAATGGCGCATACGCGCGGTCCTTCACTGCGACATCCGCATAATTCCATAAATAGCGGAGGGAGATGGAGGCGAAGAAAGAGCCGGGACTCCATCCCACACATGAGACAGCTCCTGTGTATAATAAATCATTCCTTAAGAACTTAATAGAAGTTTCCTCTGAAGGCGATGCGCCTTTTTTTTTCTACCTGCATGCATTTAAAAAAAATATATATTCCGCAAATATTAAATCCACGACACTCCTTCAGAAAAACACGATGTACAGTAGGGAGAGCAGTTCAATGGGATTTACTGCATCTGGCTCTGAGACGTAATATAGGCCTGCTTAATTAATATGTTTCTACAACAGAAATTAACTTCAGTTGGCGGGCTTTTTCGTGTTTTAGTACGTGTGAAAAAACAAACATTTCAAACTACGTTGCATTGGACCAAGACTGGACCATGCCATAGCGTGTCATCTTAAACACAAAGTTCTGTTTGGGAATGGGTTACCACATATTTTGTGAGATCATCGTCTCATCATTTCTGTGCAATCAAGACACTTGACTGTTTTTAAAACAAACCTCCTTTAATGGGGTTTTAGCTTTTCTTGCTTGAAGCCTATGTAATATTGAAACAATGTCTAATTCAATTTTGATTACGCAACATTTTGTATCAAAATTGATACTACAATAAGCTTCAATTATCACATTTTTGCAATTATACCATTATATAAAACTGCACGGCACAGAATACACTAAGAACAATCTAGAAAGTAGCAGCTGTTGCCATCTATTGGCAGAAATAAGTATTGCCAGTTTTTATTTATTGGTACTGCATCTCAGCGTTCACTTCCAATCCAGTCCAACAGCTGGGTTTTGAGGTGTTAAAAGTTTGTTTTCTGTAACGAAATCACCGTGGATAAAAGTATTGCCAATTTGCATGCACAGAACACAGATTTTTTTCTTTAAGGTAAAACTGTAGTAGTAAGAACATTTTTCCAGTCTTTAAAATAAAAAAGGCATTTATGTTTAAATAATATGGTTTGATAAACACTCAAAAGTGTTTCATACTCAAAAAAATGTCTTGAGAAGACTTTCTCTATGTACGGTATTACATTGCATGGGATTAAAAATGAAATACACTTGAAGAGTGCTGTATGTAACCTATTATTAAACGTGAATATTTTAATAAATATCACTGATACAGATTTTTTACACATTTTTAATTCATTAGTAAGTGTAAAGAAAGTGCATGATAGAACACCTACTATTCTTTTCACTTTAACTTTGTGATGCAATAGTTAATTTCCTGGAAATAAGAAAATTAAACATGTTTCAACATTGCCAGATTAGTTTGGCATCCTCAATACTGGTGAACCCATTGAACCATCTTAAAAAAATGGCCTCCAGACCTGAACACCATGAAGACCTTTTAATTGATAGATTTTTAATTGATGCCTCTCACGCGTAATAATCTGGGAATAGCTGAAACGCATTAGCCGGTGTAAGACTATGGAGCAAAGAGAGAGGAATTTCAACAGACACGTTCACCACATGAATACGGCACCAAGAGAATCTCCTATGAAGTGTGAATGGAGACCTCATTACTGACAGAAAGAGTTAAATGTTTTTGTCTCACAGCTTTGTTTCACATCATGAGAAAAAATGCTTCGAGTCAAGAAGATTGATTTAAAGTCACTACATAAAATGGCCCTCCTAGGTTTTGTAATTAACAATACATCCTTTTCGACAAAAACTATTATATTGGCGTTGGGTTCAGCATATTCTGTCAGACAGCTGATGCAGGAATATTCTAGTGTAACTCAAGTCATTGCAGCTGATGACTGCAAGTAACTCAAGTAACAGAGATTCTTATTTTTAAAAAAGGAACATTAAGGTAACGTCACATTTAGAAAATTCCAAGAATTAAATATTGGCTTGTGCAAACGCTGTCTCCAACAACCATTGTGAACAACAGTTCATTGAGATGATCATAATAGGAAAAACAAAAATTAAACATGAACCACACAAGAAGGAAAAAATAAATCTGGAGGATCTGAAATTGTACTGACACACAGAGAAACATGCTTTGGATAAAGGAAGAAATGTGGAATTGCAATAAGGGGCTTACTTGATTAGCTCTTAATCTGTTATATCCTGTGTTGTAATTTTTAAATCTGACTTTTTTGTATTTTATGTAATTTAAATGTGCTAATTGCAGCCATTCCAAAACTTTCTAAAGCTTCAGACATGTTTGCTCTTTGGAAATTGACAAAAAGATATTTTAGTCTAAAAGCAACCTTACCTAAGGCAAGGGTAAGAAATTTAATACTACATTTGGAAAGCTGTAAAATGTCAATCTGAGGTTGGATACTTTAGGAGTTACTAAATGATTCAGTTATATAGAGCCATTTGGCTTGGATAGCAATGTTCTTCAACATAATTGCTTCCTTTCTCGTTGAGGTCTCAGATCTCATGCTCCACAGGACTGTGGACAGTGTAATGTGGAACTAGAACATGCAAAAGACCACAGCAAGAAAAACATTAACAGCACTGTTAAAGTTCAAGTTCAGTGAACAAAAAAATAACTTTTTATGTACTTCTGCATATTTACAAACTACTACAATGCACACAGTACATGCACTAACAAAAAAGCTACATCTAATTTAATTTTATTAAACATAATGTGCTAAATGATAGGTTACTGCAGTTTAAAATGACATCATAACTAATGTAATAAACTCTTTATGAATCCCTTATAACGTGCTTCAGAACAACAGTACATAATTTCCCTTCCATCTTTCCATTATGTTGTTTCCTCTGTGCTACACATTTCTCATGAAGAATGATGTTCAGAAAATACTACAGTCAGAATTAAATGGATTTCTCTGTGTCAGTGCCTACAGGCCATAAGGCTTCTACCAATTTCTGTCTCAATGTGGCAACATCATCATCAAGCAACCTACAAACTGATGATATTTTTGTCATTAAAAATAAGAAATACAATCTCCAACCAAAATCATATATGCTAAGCCCTATGTCTGTGCTTGTGCCTTTGTGTAGACAGCATGAATGGAAAATCCCCTCCAAACTCTACCCCTGGAAGTGACAATATGGAGTACAGATGGTATTTTCTGTATTACCAAGATAATCCCTCTGCCTCTTCTGGAAAGAATACTCATTAATTGCATTCTAAAGTAATGCTATTTAGCATCAAACTCTGATGCTGAAGAAAAACAGCCAAAAAGCCTTAAAATATTTTAAATCATTGAAGGTGTTCAAGTACTGTTTAATATGTTTGCTCTTACTAAACCCCTTTAATTCACAGATAATTTTCATCAGCAGTTACTTTGTTTTACATTGGTGCTCAGTGAAGTTCCATTATTTATTATCTTTTGTTGGAGTATTTTAAAAAAGCATAGCGACTGAAGAGAATATTTGTTATTGTTTTGATATTTCAAAACCATAATTCTGCTTCATTATCATTCTAGAATTTGTTTTGTCCATCTGAAAACTTCTGAGACATGTCCATCTCAGTTAAGAAGCAGTCAAGATATCCTGATGATAAAAGACACTGTTTCTAAACAATTCTATCATCATCTTTTGATATGTGCCAATAGAACTGTAATGAAAGCGCTCTTTCAGGACCCTATGCAGACGACACAATCTGGGGAAGAGTGAGAAAAACACGGGGAAAAAAGCATGCAGGAGTCGGGAATGCAAACAGAGGGCGTGTCCATGGTGCGCAAGTGTTCTGGGGGGTGAATCAAGGGAAACTGTCCAAAAGGGAGTCCAAAGGGAAATCCAAGATGAGGCACATATCCAGAGCCGGGCGGTCCATCCGATACAAAGACAAACGAGGTTAAAAATCGGAGCGGGATCCGGTGGAGGGGTGGGGGGAAAAAGGGGGGAACGGGACCAGGTGCTAAAGTCCTGGACTCAGAGTGAAACATCTGGCTTTTAAGGCGGGCTGAATAGGAGGCTGGAACAGGGGGCAGGTGCACAAAAGGGGGAGGGACTAATCGTGACAAGAGCTTCCAATTGTGGTCAGATGAAATGTAAAAAGATTAGCTGTCTTCAAGTAGCAAATTACAAAAATCAATTATCAGCTATTTATCAGAAATGAAGGTAATAACAGGAAGCCTTTGGCACACAGAAGGGCCCAGTCCAGTACTGTGATTGATGGGTGGGTTAACGTTTTGATTGGATTTCAGTCAATGTTGGTATTAGGAGATGGTCAATGAGAAACCTTACCAATACGGGCATGGATTGAAATCAATACAAAAACTCCAGAAGAAAGCAAATCAATTGACTAAGGATTCCCTGGTTGACTTTTTGTGACACAGACAAAAAAGTGCTTTAGTTTTACACAACGGAAAACTCCCACTTAAGCCACAGAGGATTCCATGAACTCACACTGAACCCCTGCTGGCATCTTTAAACTAGTGAGAGGAATGCTTGTGTAAGTTTTTAAGCTAATGGCTTGTCATGGCTTCTGTGGTAACACAGAATGATATGCAATATGAATAACTGTCATTCTTTCAGAGAAGTTAGAATCAGCTTCATATTTTCCATCTTTATTTTTAGGCAATTTAGCATAGGGAGTCCAATAAATAATACACATCAGATGAGGTACAGGTTGAGTAGCTAGACTATAGCATTATACTGATTGACAATCAACCTTTTTGAGTGTGAAGCTAATGCTCTTGATAAATTCTTTATATGTTGTATTCCTACTGTACATGCCTCCTTATTGACTCGTTTATAGGGAACCAAAAAGCATTGAAATAACTTATTTTTCCAGTTATCAGAGTAGTGTTTCCTCCTCATAAACCACTGGATAACACTTAATGAAAGTCTAAAACCCTTAACAAAAAAGAACTCACTCAGAAATATCACCCATGTTAAGTAGCACTGTTGAGCGCATTGTGAAAAAGGCATTGGAGGGCGCACACAGACACAAACATGTACACAATCACACCAGAGCCAGTTTTTACAAAAGCCAAATAATTACACATGTGTTTTTGGTCTGTGGGAGGAAAATGGAGCACCCGGAGGAAACCCCCGCAAAAAAAGGGGAAAACATGCCAACTCCACAAAGATTTAAGGGAATGTCTCCTATGTGAATTTAATTTTTGTTAGGAATGAGAGGAATTGTTATATTTAGAGTAAATAAAGTTTTATACTAATAGCTGACTAAACTGACTGTGGCTGCTATGGACATAGAAATAAGCATTACTCCACTTACTGTACTTTTGACAAAACCATCTACCAACATCTGCTTACATCATTAGGCTCCAGAAGCCTACTGCTGTTAAGGGACATGTTACTGGAAAACAACCCTTTCATTATTTTTCCTCAGACCATGAGACTTTCAAACCCTTTTCCTGATGTCTTTTAGCTTACCTTGATCAATGTCCATTAATAAACACAGCCTTGTAGAGCCACTTGTTACATGTAAGACTTCAGATAGTAATCACAATAATTCATCATGAAACCTCCCCTCTTTTTTTTACATGTTTGGTTTTATTTAAACTGCATATTTTCAGCATGATACTATGTCTTCTAAAAGGAATGTCTGTTTGGAATTTATTAACATTTAATCCTACTTGTAAATCTTGATTATGCTTTGGTTGTGTAGGGGGACATCTTATACTAAGATTACAACAAAAGCAGAAGTACATGTGGTAAGATTATAAAAAGGACATTTTATTTTAAAAATCTGGTCTTTAAGTTTGTAATAGTAAACACACTTGTGCATTTCTGAAAGGCAAAAACAGGACTCTATTATCAGATTTTCTAAGTGAGTTTGAATATTTTTATGTCTGCTTTTAGAAAGTCTGATAATCTTAGAACAACTGAGAAAAGTAAATCATTTAAGGGTTACCAAGAATGCACAAAATCGAGAAACTACAAGGAGAAAAACCAAGCAAATAGGAATGTCACTTTGTTCCCCACATTTCAATAAACCAGACTAGACTGTGACAAAACCCCACTCCTGATTGGAAGCTCAGAGGTGCCTATGATAATGGTTACATTTGATATCAGATTCACACACACAATACAGTTATATGAAATGTCTGCGATGAAGGGCTGTCTCATGCCTGCAGTGCATGACCTCCCGCTAGGTCTTTCACACTTTTACACATACTTAAACACGTTGCTTACTCACCTGTCCCATATTGTTGACATCCAGGCTAATCCACATCATCCACTTTCCTAGAGCTTTTGTGGAGAGAGCATCTTACTTTACGTATTACTTTATTATTAACATACTCATCTTCGTTGTCATCAATAATGCTATTTGCAATTGCACATTGTGTGTTGTTTTCCTTTCTCATTCTTTTGTGTTTCGTCTATGGAGGATCACACCTCTTGCCGAGGATCCTCAATAATTCTTCATTTCTGTCGGTTGTCCATATCTCCTGTCTGTTCCACCACTGTGTGTTGGAATGCAGATCCTGATTGACCTCTAAAGAGGAGCCAGAGGCGAGTTTAGGTTATTTAACCTGGCACTCAAGGTGCAGCAGGCAGTCATAGTAGTTCCTGTCATACAGTGCATGCAGTTTCAACTTTAACCTTGTCTGCATTCTGTTCCACAGCCTGTTTTTTTTTAAAGCCTGATTTGAACCTGTTAGTGGTTCCCCTCCAAGATTTACTAAATGGACCCCGAGCAGTCCTTTAAGTCTTCTGTGGCTGCCCTTGGCTTACTGCAAAGCTTTTCTCTCAAACTGCTTTTCCAAGAGCACCATTTCGTATTAAAAGTGTATTTTCTTTTGGAACAAAAAAAAAAGCCATAAAAGCAACAGTTCCTTGAGTAATGACATCTGATCCATTTATGTAAATAATATTAAATTATAAAATGTCTGCTTTGATGTCAACCAGTGGTAGAGCAAAACAAGGAACTGGAGGAGTGCTTGAAACTCTCCTTCTCACACTGTGTTTTGGAAAATCTTCAAACATTTTCTATAGCATAATGTCAAGAGCTCGACATTGATGTCCCCCTCTGCTGCTTTTATTTACTTCAAAATCAGTTCTATTAGTTTATCAGCCTTATTAGTTTGTTGAAACTGCAGTGTTTAAGCCATTACATTCTGTATCTCTTTAAACAAAAATCACAAACTTTTACATTTGGAACTTTAATTCCTGGCAGTTTAATTCACCACTGGTGACAGGTGTCAGACTTCTGGGTGGTGAGCAGTCAGTCTCTGAGTACAAGAGTTTGTAAGCACAAGAGACTTAAGGGTTGCAAATGAAGGGCTGAAAAAGGAACCTAAAACAAACATTTTATTGTGGTATCATTTTGATGTTAAATATTATTAAACTGCTTCTTAAAATAACATTAATATCTTCAATATCAATTTTATATTTGGTTTTAATTTTTACCTGAATTGATTATTCCAGATTTGGAGATTTTTATTTTCATTTTGTCTGGTATTGTTAAATTGTTTGCATCCAAGGTCTCAGAATCAAAATAAAACTAATGTTTTCTGAAAGCATCAAACTCAGATTGTTAATGTATATTTTCTGTCATTTATTACAATAATTATTTTAAGCATGCATTTTAACATGGAGAAATTGTGAGACACTGAACAACATCCTGAATATGAGCACAAGTTCAGTTATAAAATATTTTAAATGATCAGGGCACTAGTAACCCCAGAGAACACAAATTATTTTTTTGTTGCTGCTGGTGCATATATATAATCCAATTGAACACAATGTGTGATCCTTATCAGAATATCTCCATTACATCAGTGTAATCTCCTGTGAATAAAAAAAAATAGTTTACTGAATGAGTTGGTGTGAAGCAAATATTTCTCTATAAAAAATAGATACACAAACTGAAAATGTTTGCCACAGAATGTTTTCTACCATTTAATATTTCAGCAGATTAAAAATATGCAAACTAAAGGTACTTAAGTGTACTTAGAACTGAGAACAGGAAGCCCTTCTTTACACAAATGGTTGTGGGAGTATGGGACAGGTTTCCTATACAAGTAGTCAAACCTGTTACTGTCACAATATTAGTTCCCCCTCCTTAAGGGTGCTCCAGCCCTATCACCAAAGACTTTATTCTCTGCACCTGTTCCCTATTCCCAGCCCACCTTAAAAGCCAGGCGCTGACGCTCATCCGGGCTCTGCATCTGATTTCCATATCGTGCGAGTCCGGGACCTGGAAGCGCCTGGTCCCGTTAAGGTTTTAACCTCTGTTCCCGTTCCTGTTCCCCGTCCGCCGGTTCCGACCCGGCCTTTGTGGTTTTTAATTCTTGTTCTGATGGATCTTTTGGTTTTGGACTTACTCTTTCGTTTTGGATATTCCCAAAGGACTACTCTCTCGGATTGTTCGCCTCGGCCACACCTCCCCCGTGCACCAGCGCACCTTGGACACGCCCCCTGTCTTCAGCCCCGTATTCCTGCATGACGTTTCCCCAGTGTTTCCCTACTTCGTCGGATTGTGTCATCCGCATAGGGTCCGGAAAGAACTGTTCGTTACAGTTACTCTGACATCTAACAAGAAATGGATGGGGGATATCCTTAGATCAATTAACGTAATAGAAAATTAATTAGATGGGTTGAATAGCTTACTCTTGTTCATCATGATTCTCATGTTCTTAAAAGTTAATTCTTACTCAAAAGTGTAAGCAAGCCATCTCAAATTCTCATTCATTTAAAATTGGAAAACAAGAACACGGCTCCACACATCTATAGTACTTTGGATGTGTTAATGTCAGGGTGATATAACTGTAGTCTTATAATAGCAGCAGTGCTCCAGGTCTTCACTGAGTCACATGTGATCTTTCCACAACACTGCTGTCCAAACATGATTGTTCCACTTACTGAAGCCCCAGTAATTGGCACAGAGGCTGCGTCAGGCTGTGCATGAATAAAATTTAAAAAAGTTAAATACAGTCAGTGGAACAGTGGTACTTTCAGGAGATCAATTGGGAACTTTTTTTTTCCACCTTTTTACTCTAAATGTATTATTTTATCTAAAGAATTCCTGCACTTTAGAATGAAAGCAAGCTATTTTAACACATGCGTTCTGTTCCTCCCTTGTTTATGGTACCAGCCTTAATTTGCTTTTCCAGTAATTAACACCTGTGCACTTTCTAAATAATGAGTCAGTCCCACCATCAGAAACCGGTGCAGCAATTCGCTGTGGGAAACAAATGGAGTATTTTAGTAACTTTCTGTTCTTCGAACAATAAGACAGGTATACTGCCTGTTTCAAACTGCTGAAGATGAACCACAGTCTCATTTTTTAAAGGTCCCAAAACCAGCGTTGATTCTGGTTTTATTTCAAAAGCACTTTAAGTTGGAAATGTTGGACCTGCTTTGAGATCTGTGTGATAGAGGAAAAACCTAAAGGAAAAGGTACAAAGAAAAGGTTAAACCATTTTACTTTTTTCTTGTAGAGGAGAGTGAAGATGTAATGAACCTGCATGACACAGGGATGTTGAATAGCTATGAAAAGAAAGCCTTAGTCTGTGTTTGGTTTTCTAGACTTGCAGTTATTTGCTTCAGCAATCCCTGATAGGAAGCAAATTAGCTTGAATGCAAACTGCCTTTCTGTAATCTCTGTCCAGTGATAAACCCGCCAGGTGAAATTCCAGCAGGAGCCTAATGTATTCAAACTAATTAAAAAGTGCCAGCAGGAACTTAAATAACTCCACTATTAAAACAGATACTTTTAAATGCAGCACATTTAAAGTTCCCATAGGCACCCAGAGCTCAGACTTTGTGTGAGCAATGTTAAATAATGGGCGGGTTTTCCATCTGCATGAATACGAAACCAAACTTTGAAAAACACCTTTGAGTTCCAAACCATTGTTACAAATAGTTTTATCTTAGTGTTTACATTATATAAAATTAAACCACAAATGAGTTCAGACCCCATTGAATGCATTTGAATCTAAAGCTAGGTCGCATCATTGCATGGAAGAGATCACTGAATCCTTTGTGACCTCAGATGTGGAACCCAATTGCTTTTAAAACTGCTGTAGGAAATAAAGTTTATTTGTAAAACAAAATTGAACTAACAATTATTATTACTGAAATCCTCATTATATTAATTCAGACCTTGATCTTTTGCTGTGTACTGCAAATAGATTTTCAATTAAAAAATGTTTTGATAAATGCAAGATGAATTCTACCAAAATATGACATTTATCCTGCACTTTTCATTTCTCATGTTCTGTACTTAGTCCAGAATGGTACGGAAGAGAATTTGAAGCCATAAAAGTAAAGGATGAATTCTTAGCTGCAATCCATGTTTCTTCACAACATCCTTGCCAAGTTGAGATAAAACTTCTGTAACTATAGAAATTAATGAAGCAGGTAAATTAATTAGAAATGAATGAGGCAGGTAGCTGCAACAGCATGTGTGGGATGCAAAGGAACAAGTAAAGGTTTATTCCATGCTGAAAAGGGAAGAAAAGAAACACAACATTTCAGCTGTAGAGCCTTCTTCAGGTGTCACCTGAAGATGTCACAGCCGAAATGTTGCGTTTCTTTTCTTCACTTTTCAGCATGGAATAAACCTTTACTTGTTCCTTAATAAACCAAACAAACAAAACTTCCATTGAGGCATACTGTTAAAACCACAAGAGAAGGTGTGTCACTAGAGTTAGTGTCTTCATTTATAAGTGAAAGGTTATAGGTTCCAGTATTGTGAGAGGCACTATTGTGACAAACTTCAAAACCCAGCTGCTTTGATGGATATAGAAATTTCAATAGTGCCAGCCAAATAAACCAATAATAACAGCTGCTTTAAAAGTGCTAAAAATTAAATGGAAAATATTGTATGGGTTTGTATTATTTTTTACTTATGTCTGGTAAGAGAATATAATATATTCTAATGTAGCTCCTTCTGAGACTGTATTCTTTTTGAGGATGTCATTATGGTTTTGTTATAACAGACACATCCTGGCTTCACTGCACTAGAAGTTAAATACCTCCTTGGACTTCTCCTGCCACAGGCAATATCAAATGATGGTAGATATGTTTGGTTAGACGCAGACTCTGAATATCTGGGCAGACTGACATCACTAGTAGTTTAATTGTGAGCTATGTAAAATACTTACACTGCAAAGCCAGCATAGATATTCCAAAGATGAGTTTTTTTTATGTAAAGATAAATAATGCATAGAACTATAACCATTGTGTTACAATTAATGAATCTTTCCATAGTTTGAATTCTAGTTTTTTTTGTCTGTTTCTTTTTACCAGTTCAACATAAAAATATCTTTAACTGTGCAGTAATGTCCTCAATTCACTTTTCATTGTTGTGAATGAGTGCACGGGAAGCAACTAAAATGTTGCTTAAGGAGGGGTTAAAGAAAGAAAAACAGAGGTAGAAACACAGAGACTGGGACTGTGTTTTCCCTAACCAGACAAAGCTTCAACATGTAGTCATACACCAGGAGGCCATTCTCTGGATTCTCTGATTTTTAAGGGAAAAATATTCCAGATGTGAGGCGAAGGAGAGCTGAAATATACAGTACAGGTCTTTGCTGAATACCATTTACTAAATGAGTGGTGCTACAATAGGATGCTATAGAAAACAGTATTCCACATGCATAACAGACATTTCATGCAATTCAGCTATTATTTTGTTTTGAAGTTTCTGCTTGTGTAGAATTCAAGCATGCAAATTATTTAAGATTGTCTCACACAAAATATTTGACATGTATTCTGAACTTTACGTTTCTGACATGATGGTATCATTCTCATAGGAATAATTAAGCAATGATCACTTCCAAACATAAATGCCCTCCTAATAAAATTGGACATATCAGTATTAAAACTGATTTCTGTTTGTGGGGATCTGTTGTTGGCCTGTGGCTTTCTGTAAGTCTCCAATGATCCAGAAATGGAAGCCGATCTATTTACATAAACCAGGCATTCAATCTGACATTCACTTGGCACAACATGTAAATAATAACTTATCCCACAATGGAAATCAATTTACTAACCCAGAAATGATCAGACCTGCTTTTCTGATTGATGTTGACAGAGAAGAATTGAACTTTTCTTCTCATTGTCACAAAGACGTGTCTTCTCCATATGAACGTACTTTATCTATGGTCAGTATCGTAGCCAGCAGTAACTCCAGATATTGCTTCTGATGCCACTGACTCAAGAATCAGGTCCAAAATTGTATGAGAAAAATACAATTCCATTGTTTAATAAGACAAAATATGAGTAACGCTTTTCTTTAATGTTTTAATGAGGAGATACATGTGCAGGAAACAATTATGAAGTACAGTACATTTAAACAAATTCACACAAAGACTTCAACATGAAAAGAAAACTACAGTATGTTTCTCTTGATCTTCCATCTTCTATCATTAGCAAATGTATGAGATTCTGCATCATACTTTACCCCACTGACAGCAGCAGACTCTTATGCCAGTTATTTCTTTTAAGGAGAAACATCTGTCCCCAGAATTTTTTTCCTGGGAAAGGTTCAAACCTAAAGTTACAGAAAAGATGCACATCATGAGAAATGCAGTCCTTAAAAATATAACAGCCTTCCCTCCCACAAACACACAAAAGAACTTCTTAACATTGCTAATCATAATCATTTACAGGACAGGGAAAAGAAAGAGGTTTGGGGGAGGGGGCTAAAATTTGTAGACTTTTACACAGCCCTGTATATTCTGCAATTACTGTTTATTATCTTATCTTTTTACAATATGCTTATCAGGTATCAAGTTATAGCAAAAGTGAAGACATGAGAAATATTGGGAAGCATATGGAATTAAGCCTTAAAGCAATTTAAGAAAATATCGTTTTATATGTGCATTAGTATGGGTTGTCTACAGATAAATTACACAAAAAGATTTTTGATTAAAAACTGGACGAACAGAAAATGACGCCGACTCAAAGCCCTCTCAAGCACAAGCTTCCATTCTGAGATCCACATTGCAGCTGAGAGTTAAATCGAGAACTTAAATTCAATGTCCAATTGCAAAATTTGTTCACCAGAGGCTCTTTACTTTTACCTGATGGAAACCTGCCATCGATCACTGGGCTCTTTGTGATGAGCAGGGGGGTCAGAGAATTCATTCACAGTGGGCCTGTGTCAATGATTGCATTATCTGAAGGAAGCAGATTTACCTCCCAGACAAGTGTCACCTACGTGTGAGACAGGCTTTTATTTCCTGAGGAAATGAAGCCGTGAGCAGCTGTTAGATCTCTAATACTTGACTTGCATATTCTTAATGTTCAAATGATTATGCAAAACTCAGAATGTCTGACACCTTTCGTACATTTAAACTGTAAACTAATAACATTCCCACTTTATATTCACTACAAAAGACACCTTGTGACAACTTAGCAGGATTTCAAAACGTTTTTATATGCTTCAAACACCGAGCTATAGAAACTATTCTGTAATCTTAAAATGCACAGATTTTACAACCGAATAAATAATTTATTAATTTAGAGCAACATAATATCCTGGGGTAGAGTAGAACCTTGCAAAAGGATTAAAACATGGAATTATCTCATTTGGTAACACTGCAGCCTTCTGAATTCTGATTCGGCTTTGAGCAGTGTAATATTTCTGTATGTGCAATTAAAAAAAGCATCTAACTCTTACCTTTAGGTGTTTTTGTTCACAGCAGCTGAAATACACTTTTTAAATGTAAATCCAGTATCTTTATTCCTGCGCCTTTTTTCCCCCAAAAACATCTGATCGCTTACAGCTGCTATCACTTAATGGATTCTAGAGCTCCAGCTCCAGAAATCCATTAGAAACATACAGTTCCTCCTGTTAAAATAAACAAGGTGCTGATGCAAATTCTGATCACTTTGCATGGTTTGTTGCTTTGACTTTGACAGTTATTAGTCTGAATGTTTAATCATTTATTATGAAAACTGCTGGGGTTGGATAAGCTGGTGAAACAGAAATGCTTAGCACACAGCATGACAGATGTACGTTGTGTATTCAAAACAGAATTCCGATACCACAGAACAGGCACTTCTCGTGATTCATGGGGGCCCTCCTTGGTCTAGAACCACACTTTTTTTATTAATGAAATGACACTTATAGTATGATTATTAAAGCTCTAATGCTTTGCCTGACTGTCAGCATTTTCATCCTGTAAGCCTCCTAGTAACCTGTAATAAACACATACTGTGTAAGATATCATACAAGTGTAAAATTTAATCAGAATCAAGGGGTTTTGGCATAAAGCAGTGAACCACGTCTGAAAGGTGCATATTTGAGTGTAAACAGACAAGTGTAGGTAAGACCCGGGGCAGGTCAGGTCGAATTGTAATGGGCTTCTTTAATTGCTATTTTGATGATATAATTTCTCCTGTGTATAGTCTCCCATTGAAGTCCTTCAAGTGTGACATAGCAATTACAGTCAGCCAGGCACACAGGACGGGGACCGAGCCTTAATAGAGCTTTGGCTGTTCCTCCATTCTTACCACTTGCTTCTAGTTTTTGATGATAGAGGAGTAGCAGGAGAGGTCTTTACCCGAGCTTTATCCAGTTGGCTGTTAAATTGTGAAGGAAAGATTGATTGATACCGATGAAAACAAAAGCTGTGCCTCTTGTATGCAGACCTGACCGGAAAACATATGAATGTGGCTCATGCTTGGATACTGAAATAATGATAACCTAATCCTAATAATGACATTTGCTCTTCAGACACCATAAAACGTATTCAAACGTGAGGCAGAAGTGGGGGTTGCAGTGGGGAGAGCTGGGTTCAGATTTGGCTCTGTTTGTGTGTTTTTCCTGTTAATTGAAATAAAAGGACTGTCCTATAGAAAGTGTAATGGTTGATTAAACATTAAAATTTAAAAGCATATTTCTTTTGTTCAATTTGTAGTAGTAATATATCAGCTAAAAGAAAAACAAATATTTTTTACTCTCCATTATACTCTCCATTAAGATTACCTACAGTATTGATATGCGAGTATTTCATATTGTACTGACAACACATGACAATGCATACTGACAATATTGTCTTAATGGACGTGTAGTACAGTGTGTGGCTATGGCTGTTAGCCAAAATACAAAATAGCAAATTTAGTAGATTAATTTTTGTCAAACCCCAGCTTAGCCATTTAAAGCATGCGGAAGTTCTAAAAGTATCGCTACAGTAAAGAGGTTAGCTGTAAATTGTTAATTAATATTTAATCAGTTCATCATCGCATTTCTTTTTTTCTTCCATAGGAAAAAGATAATAAAAGATGTAATGGTTTGTCTAATTAGGAGTATGTATCTGAAGCAAAGCTAATTAAATAACAATATACCCCACCCCTGAGGAAAATCAACACCAACGGCTCCCATGTGATATCTCTAAGTATGCTTATTGAAAATGTCAAATTGGTTCGAAAAGCTTCAACCGCAGCTTAAAGAACGCAGTGTCATAAAAAATGAATTTTCTTTCAGTGGCTGCATCAGAGCAGTGGAAGCAGGTCTGTGCAGAAAGGTTTGATACTGTAGGATGACAGGCCTACAGCCAAGATAATGGGGCAGTGCAGATTGCTGAGCTGTAGCGCCCTGGTTGTCTTGTTACCAGCAGTAAGATTGCCTTTAAACAAAACTGAGAGCAGCTCAGCCTTTCCTGTTACTGGAGGGCAGAGCATAGAAAATGCAAGACTTGGGCAACTTGCTATGCAAATATTTTTCCTTTTTGTCTTTTCCCCCAATATGTAAAGATGCGTGAGTGCACAGTGCACAGTGAGTGCAAAGAAAAAGTGAAATGTAAATATTTGATGAGAAACAAGTGTTTTTTTTTTCCAAGACCCATTTAACAAAACATGTTTCATTTCTGATACTTCAACCTAGGGTTGCATGCGTGCAAGGGCCTGTTGATGATCACCTCGAAGCTACAAGGGTTTTGAGAGCTGAAGGAGATAACACTCACATATTACAACACTTCACAGAAAGATATCTAAAATGATTTTGATCTTCTAGTCAATACTAAACATGAAGTAGCATGAAGAATATAAGAATGTTCATTTTTATCTTCCCACTAGCATCGTGACCGAATACCAAAATCAAAACAGTGGGAATGAAAGGTTCTGTTTATACTTCAACACAACCAAGACAAAACACTCCTAATGTGCTCGTGTTGTCTAAATTAGTAAGATTTTCATGCACATTTGGGAACCGAGCTGTGCTTCTTGTTCATGCTGTATAAATATTTACATCATACAGTATGTGTCTTTAAAGATGAACACATGCTTTCAACAGTCGTAAAGCACAGTACATGTAAACGTCTAGTAAATAATATACTTTTTCCTTGATGTTTCTGTTTAATAAGATTTAATTGGGGACTTGCATCGATAAATATTGAAACGGATAGATTGTGAACATACAGTACAAAAAATAAAGTATTTCTTTGTAGAGTGTGCAATACTGTGGGTAGGATTGATGGAAGGCCTAACCTGTGGATCTGAGTGGGCCTGGGAGCCAAACAGCCCATAATATAGGTAAATTAAGTGATTGCTGTTGATACAAGTTTAAAAATACAGAAAAAGAAAATCTGATTACGTGTGGGGCTAGAAATGTGATCTTAATGTTATCCTCCGTTCCACTTTGCATTATCATATTTTTCTGGTGCTTTATGAAAACCTTTTTCAGCCCTTGTGATGTACTGCACGGACACACGCTCTGAGTATTCTGCCATACACTCTCAGCAGTCTGTTGCTGCCTACTTTTGGAGACAACACTATGGTGTATGCACTCTTCTTTTTTTACTTTCCTCTAAAGAATCAACTTTTAATAGGGTTTAATAGGGTTAATTATAGGTTTAATATTTGAAGGTCTCCTCCTTAAGGATAGCAATGATATTGGTCTCTTATGAACTTGTTTAAAGTTTCCTACAATGTCCAATTTTGCACAAGAAAACCAATCTTAATTCTCCAATTTACCATGTTCATTTTCGACTACAGGTTTCCTGAAAGATCCTGGATGACTACTGTAACTGTTTCTTGTTCTTCTTTATTGTTCAATTGTTCACAATTAAAATCAGGATTTTTTCAACTTTCTTTTACCCTGATATAGCTATAAATTCATATTTTTGGCAGATAAAAGCAGGAAAATAAAATTGGTTGAAATTAAAGCTTTAGTAAAAGAGTACATATAAATCTGATATTATTTACCTAATAATGAAAACCTTCTCTACTCGATATAATGTTAAATGACTCAAGGCATCAAATTTAAGGTCAGGTATTTCTCTGCGCAGAATTGGAAAAAAATAATAAAAACAGATGGGGAGGAACAGAGTGTATCCTGTAGAAGGAAATAAGATCCAGCAAAAGAGACTAAAATGACAGCAGTCTTTATTTCGTATCCTGTTTTCCCTCTGTCTAACCAGCTTTTTTTTATTTTGCACACTCAAAGAGGGAGTGCACGACTAAAGTAAACACTAACCAGGTGGTTTATGAACAAAATCAGTATGTCCAAAAGTATAGCTGTCTGCCTAGATACACTAATATCTGTTTCACTAGCTCTCAAATTCAAAATGACAGAATTATCTGTCCACTCAGAAAGCTGCTTATATCCAAAGTGGAGCAAAGTGTACAGGAGGTCGCAGGGCACACAGGGGCAATCTTGAAACAGAAATTAATCCAACCAGCCTGTCTTTGGAAATCATGAGGAACGCAGCACACCCAACGAAACCACATGTGAACACGGGAGAATGTGCAAAGAGCCAGAGTCAAGCCCGGGATCCAAAAGACGTGCTCCAGCAGCACTAACTCCCATGCTGCTCAAAACATAGTTAAAATTGAACATTTTTCTGCCAATTCTTCACTTGCAAAACAAGACTCAGAACTCTACTGAGTCTTTTATAAAACTTTTACTGTTCTGCCTGAGTCAAGGTCTTTCCAGACAAGTATTAACAATAGGATCTATCATCTTGATTCACCCTTGGCATACCATTGAAGTTATGTTTGAAGCTTCAGTCACTTGTGGTTTCAGAACCTACAGTACATGTTCAAGCTGCTTCTCCATAATTTTAGACCCTGTATGTTCCTGTTCTGAATATATTGTCTGCAGTAGAACAATATTATTGCAGGAGATGCAAGTAACTTAATAATTTTGACCCCTGATTTTGACATTCCTTCTAAATTCTTTTTTCTCCAGATGTTGCTGCCATACAGTATTTTCCACTGTGTATGGAGCCATTCCTCCATTTACTCACTCCTTTATTAAATTCAGGATTCCAGGGGAGCTGGAGCACATCCAGGCAACAGGTGGGCGCAACACAGGATACACCCTGGATGGGGAGCTAGTACTGTACATTGCCAGAAACCAACTAGCCTAGGAGTATGTCTTTGGACTGAGTGAGGAAACCAGAGCACCAGGTCAAAACCCACACAAATACGGGGAGAAGATACAAAGTCCACTCAGGCAGCTTTGGAGTGGAACCCAGGGCCCAAATGCTGCGAGGCGGCAATGCTGAACACGGCACCACAGTGCTCCACCTGCGGGGAAACCGTTTGTCTTAATCCCATTTTAGATCATGAAGCTCGCTGCAACCTAGAGTTTGCATTCTGTTTCTGTTTGATTCCAGAAAAGCCACTTCATCACTTTTTTTTTCTTTCTATACAGTACATTGCAGATTACTGATTCCGTGATTACAATCCATTTCTTCAAGGATTCAGAGGAACTGGTTTTTGACAATGTAGTCATTACAGACACATCCAATGTGTTTTTAAACAAGAGGATATTTTTCACCGTAGGTCCTTAATACTCTTTCTCCCCTGTTCACACTGTTTGGAGTTCTGTCCTTGAGATCTGCGTTCATTGCTGATGTTGATGTACAGTACTCCTCTGTAAGATCCTTTCAGGACCTTGTGTACTTGTAGGAACTCCTCTAGCAGAATCTTCTGTTGACGACAAAAGATCTTGACAGCCTGTAACCTGTCAGTCAGGAAACATAAAAATGTTATAGTATGTAATACATCTTCCTATAGTTTCTAAACAATTTTAATGCATGCATTTAAAGCATGCATTGAGTAATTGGATTTGTGCCTTTGACATGAATTATATCTCTAACTAGCTTTCAAATTACCAAAAACTTACTGACACCTGTTGAGGTTCTGTAAAAGTGTTTAAATTCCAATTTAATAAAAGATGTAATCAAAATACATGGGTAAATTAGAGCCACATAACACTTTCTAAAACCTGGAATATGCTTTAGTCTGCTGACACTGAAGCAATCACCCTCTGGCTAATTATACAATCTTCCCTAATGGCCTTCGTTTGATTGGTTTTACTGTAAGCCACATTTATTAAAGCACAATAATAGTCTCAATTTTTACTTATCGTTCAATAAGGTATTTCCTTAAATAGATTCGACAAAGTGCAAAACATATCACATAGATTTTACTAGCACTTTTTTAAACAGTAATAATTAAAGAAATATAACACCTCAAATGAATTGCTTGGTGTAATTTTGGAAGCATGCAAAAAGCTAAGCTCATTCTTCTTGATCTCAGTGTTGCTTTTGCCACTGTTAACCATAATATCTTGCTTTCTCGTCTTGAGACTGTGTTTGGAATTTCTGACACTGCTCTCAAATGGTTCAAATCTTCCCTCACTGATCGCTGTTACTTTGGCTCTCTTGGCAGATTTAGGTCTGAAATTGGTCTGGTGTTCCTCTGGGCCCGATACTGGGCCCCCTACTTTTCAGCAATTACATGTTTCTACTTGGTCAGCTTTTAAGATCACATGGCCTCATCTATCACTTCTATGCTGACAATACTCTAATCTACATCCATACCAAACCTGACCCTGATGTGGCTGTCTCTATTCTCTATAATTACAGTTCCAACATAAAAACATAGATAACTCAAACTTTCTTAAATCTAAACTTCAACAAGACTGAAGTCATGCTTATTGCCACCCTCTATCAACTTAGTAAAGCCAATGCTGTAGGCCTATCTGTGGATGGTACTCTACTCCAGTATAAATTGAAAAACTTGGGGGTGATACTTGATTCAGGCTTGACATTCAACCCACATGTGCAACATATTGTCAAAACATCATCCTTTCACCTTAGAAATATCGCCAGACTACATCCCATGTTACCGCTGACTGTTGCTGAAAATCAACACATTTGTCCTCTCCCAAATTGACTACTGTAACGCTTTACTCACCGGGGTTTCTAAATCCATATTGAATAAACTCCAGTATGTCCTACATTTCGCAGCCAGAATCCTGACCAGGTCTAGTGCAAGTGATCACATTACTCCTATCCTGGAGTCCTTGCACTGGCTTCCTCTCAGGTTTTGTGTCGACTTCAAAATCCTCATGCTCACCTATAAGGTTCTACATGGCTTGGCACCTTAGCATCTGTCTGAGCTACTGCTGTCCTAATCCCCACCTCGCAATCCTTCACTCTTCTAATTCCGTTCTCCTATCTGTTCCCCAAGCCCGTCTACACTCTATGGGTGACAGGGCCTTCTCATGTTATGTCCCAAAGCTCTGGAACGCTATCCCCAAGGATATCAGAAAGTCACCTTCCCTAAACTCTAGAATCACAACCTTCTTCTTTAGGAGGGCCTTTACTTAACTGGTTTTGTTGTTTACCCCTCTGCTCCAACTGTATTCAGTACCCCATCAACTGTCTCCTCTCATTGTGTATTTTCATTGTGCATATCTTGTGTATTTTTATTGTTGTTGTTGTCATTCTGCATAGAGTTTTGAGAAGCCATCTTTAAAGGTGCTGTATAAAATAAAGTTTATTATTATTATTATTTACTGCAATGTATAGCTCTTTCATTGCTCTACTGCAAAATCGGCTCCTGAAATATTCAATGCAATCACTGTACATTACATTTTTTACATTAATTTATTAAATTTGGAGAAAATTAAATCAACTTATTTCTTTGCTGATTCTTCAGAACTCACAGTAAAACTAGAGCCAGGGGATCCAAAACGGTAAATTTCAGGATAGTGCAATTCCAAAGAATGAAAGCTAAGAGGAAGTGCACAGGGGGCATTTTGTTTACATAAAGAGTTGTGGCAGTATGGAAGAAACTGCCCACTGTTTTTGAAACGGATACCTGGGCTACTTTCAAGAAATGGCACGATAAAAACCAATCAACCAATTAACCAACAGAATGTTGACAGAAGTGTTACTTCGCAACGGCAGTGAATCTGAAAATTACAAACCCAGGGTGCTAGACTATTGGGGACCAATTGATTGCTTACACCCTGTTGAAGCATAGATACAGTATCTTATACTGTGTGTGAACACTTTTGTATAAAAGAATTGTCAAACACAGCTCCTGATGTTTTGTTTCAGACCTGCAGGAGCAACCAGAACTTGAGAAGTCAAAAGAGAAAAGAAGGATAAAAGTGAGAATTGCAACCCAAAAGTACAAGAGGAAAACATCCTTTAAAAAATGCCTTAGATAATCATTAAAGGAATTAGCCATCTGGCTATTTAATCAGGACTTAAAGATCTGGCTAGTTAGGAACTCAAGTGGGATTCAGATGTGTTTTTTTACCTTACCATCCTGAACATGGAAAATTAATTGTATTTGTGGAAAAACCCCAGTTGTAAATTAAAGAAACCATCAAACTCTAACACTCTTCTCCAGACTTTTACTCAAGTGGAACAATTCCTTCTGTGGTGGCCTGTAACCCCAAGCTGACACACAACCAAGTAAGGTGTTCTGTTTAAACCTATGGAATAATACGGCTTTCAAATTACATCAAAATTGAGATGGCTACAGGGTAGCAGTTGTGGAGGAGCAGTTAAATCTCTGGTCCCAGAATTGAAAGATTCTGGGTTCAAATTCCAGGTGCGACGTGGCTGTTGTACCCTTGAGCAATGTGCTTCACTCAAATTGCTCCAGGAAAATACACAGCTGTATAAATGTATACTAGTGTAGGATGCTTTAAATAAAAGCATCAGCCACATAATATCCACTAGGGATTATGTTGGGTGTATGTCATGGATAACAAAATGTGCACTGTAAAAATTATGCAATTCTATATAACTTTTTATCAAATCTTTCATCACACCTCTAAAGGGTCAACAGCACAATAAGCTAAATAGGAATCTATGACAGAAAGCTTTTACTATATACATCTAATCCAAATATTTTATCCATTTAAATAGCCATTGTTGTCATTGTTACAAGTAGTAACAGTTATATTCATATCAGGCATAATATGAAACTTATAGAGCAGTGCTGAATTTCTAATGTAATAACACTTATTGCAAAAAAGCAGAGACTGAGAAAAGTGGAAATTTGCATTATTTAAGGTTCAGTTTTTTATTTCTAAGCCAAATCTATTCTTTGTCAAGCTCAATACATATTGGTCATTGCACAATATTCACCATTCAAACCTTTACTCTTTAACTGCAACACTACAGAAAATCCATACATTTCTAAATAATAATATTGAACATGTCAATATTTCTAGCATATTTGCAGTCACAGTTCCTAGTGCAGGAATGCAGAGCAGATGTTAAACCACAGTATTATTCATTAATTGACTAAGTGTCTTATTTGCATAAAGGAACTCACTTTGACAGTACATAATTAAACCAAGCTCCCTCTGTGATCAGCAAAATGAATGCAACATAGGCAAATGGAGATTTTTCTCTATCTTTATTCATCCTTCACTGCTGGGCATCACATGAGTTGAACTCTATAGCTCTGCTCACATGTGAGCACTTGCAGTCGATGACCTTTCCTTTTATGTCAGAAAAGCCTCCACATGTTGAAACAGCTGATGCCAGCCAAAAACCAGGCCTGTGCAGTGTTCACACAGACAATTCCTCTTAATCAAAGGAGCTCAGCTTTTCTAGGACATTTGAATTAGAAGACCCTCTAGCAGACTGATAGTTATAAACTACAATGGTGAGTCTATTTCTTTCATTGTGCAACTTGACTTTTAAGCAGCTTCATCATGGCCCAGGTGGTAAACTATAAGAGCGGAGAAAGAATGATTTAGAATGAGTAGTGATGCATCTCTCACAGGCTTCACCCAGACACACAGTCCCCTGAAGCCAGGATGGCACAGGAGGCTGAAGGTGCCCTGTTCAGCTCAGGCTTGCTCAGGACTCATGATGCTGGCCATCACACCAGCAACATGACAGCAGAATTACTACCCTGTGGCCTGACATCAGCAGAAGCTACAGTAAGTGTTAGGCTCATCGCCAGCCCAAAAGGCAAGAGGTGGACCCTATAAGGTAACAAGATCAAAAGAAATCCCAAATCACTAAAATTGAGGAAATCCAGAGCCGAAATCTATAGATGAACAAAAGTCCCAAAAAACCAGGAGACAGATTAAGTATAAAGCACAAAAGACATAATCCAAGAATCAAGGTGGATGAAGAATCAAGAATCATCCAGGTGGATGCTGCACATTGGTGGTGGTGGAGGGGAGTCCCCATTACCTGTAAAGCTCTTTAAGTGGAGTGTCCAGAAAAGCGCTATATAATTTTAAGCAATTATTATTATAATTATTATTATTAAGGTCAGGGGACAGGCCAAAATCAAGAAATCCAGCAAGGAGTCCAGGGTGAGTACAAACAAGGATAAATTGTAGAGCTCAAGAGGTTGTAAACAATACTAAGCAAGGTTTGGAGGCAGAGCAGGGTTTAAGCAGGCTTGAGGAGGGGAGTGTGGTGATGTCATGACACTAGGCAAACCGGAATTGGCTAATGATATCTGTTTGATCTACGCCTGTTCTGAATGAAAGAGGTAGACACCAGAGGTTGAGATGCCCTCTGGTGGCGGGATGCTGAGATTGTAACACTAGGTAAGGTTGGGCACGGTCAGCACAGTGATGGGAGTCCTCTAAGGAAAATCAGGTTGCCTCTGTAGTGTGGTGAATCAGAAAGAGGCCAAATTACCCACATTTCCAAACAAATGCCCTAGTATGGAAGCCAGTGACACTTGATTGCAGGAAGTACTTTGGGTAAGAAATTATACCGAATTTCTGACGACGTGATCATTAAAGATCCCATCACTGCTCTTAAGAGTAGGGTTTCCAGGCTAAATCCCACTCTGGTCTCTGTCCAGTCTGGCCTCACTAAAGGTCTTCTCACTCCCCCTGACCTGCTGTGCAGTGGGGCTGCTGCTGTAGAATGGCTGCTCTGTCACCCAGGTGAAGCTGCACTGCAGTGGGGGATAGAATGGAACCCTCCTATGAGTACAGAGCTTTGGGGTCCTCTGGGATGAACACTGGATAAATGAAAGGAATTAGCTGATAATTGTTATGTATAATATTAACATTTCAACTAGAAGCCGAAACCTGAGGTTTGAATGCATGATGTTGCAGGTGTAGGCATATGGGAACTAATTTGAAGCTACATCACATGCTAATGGAATATTTATTTGACACGTAAATTAAGCATGGTAAATTGTTAAAAGAACGCATACATTTTCCACACCTCTCACAGACAAGATTGTATTTAATCTATCAGCTAGTCAAAGCTTTTATGGATCTTCTTGATGCAAAACAATTTTCTTCAAATGGCTTTAGAATTTCAAGTCAATTGAAATGATTACAGATGTCAAAATTTTAGACTCCAAGGAATGCTAGAATATTCTTTAGAAAGCTGTCGGAAACAACATATACTGTAATGTTAACAGAACAGTCCGCCATGGATCACTTGCTAGCTTGGGATTTTGTAACATTCTGACGTTTTAATGTGTGTTGGACACCCAAAGTAACAGCTTCTGAAACCCTACACAAAACATACAGCAGATGTCATAGGAATTTAAAATTGGTCACAGTGTTATGGCTCAGTGTTTGGCTTTACCAGGCTGTAGTGATGTAAAACCCTCCCTAAAGCATTTTGTCTGGAACATCTGGAAAGGTACATTGTATATTATGTGGGACCAATCACTTTTTAGTAGCTGTTAAAATCCATACAGAATATTTTCACTTGTATTAGATATCATGCACCACTGCAAGCTGAGTGGCTCATGGGAGAAGGAGACAACTTCCTGTTCCAACAGCTGAGGGGAGATTGACATGTTGACAACAATATTCAGTGATTTAAGTGAGCAGCTTAACAGTCTATAATTCAACACTCAACATTTGCATATTGTCTTAAAAAACAATGGCGATCATGGCTTTGTTTTGCATAACTATGTGTCCTTACATTTACATCAGTACATTCATAAAGCTATGTACTGTTCACCAGTAGATCGTGATACATGCCTATTAGAGAAAGCCTGTTTGTTAAGCAATCAGGAGGGGAGTAAACTCTGCCATTTAAGAAATTATATACCTAAGATGTGAAATGTCAGTAGTCTTGTACCTTCTAATCATTGCTACTGATAAGATTTCTAGCAGCCAGGTGACTCAGGAGAAGTCAACATGCCGTAGGCAGCGTGTGAGAACTTGAGTTTGCAGGAGCTCCCTGATTGGTCAGTGGTGCAAGACACAAGCAGGTGACAGTTCATCTGTGCACCAGCTGACCACCGGGATGTAAAGGTGATGACAGTCTTGACTATCCTGCTTGTTGGATAAAAGCTCCTTTTCTTTTAATCATTATTAGCATTTGTTTCATTTGTCATTTTTGGCCAAACCAGTTCCCTTTTTCATTTTTCACAGTAGATGTTTCATTTTTAAACTCTGTTTTTGTGACATGGGGGGTCTCTGCTGCCAGTTTTCCCCCGCATGTTAATTACTGCTCATTGTCAGGAAGGCAAATCAACATCTGCAACACGTCGCTTGCAAAAATAAGCAGTTTAGATGGGTAGTGCATGCTTTCAATTCAGCTACTATTTTACAAAAAAAACAACACCTAACAGGACTTGGAAGTGAACTGGAAGGCCCGTTCCAGTTACACAGAAGACTACTGAGTCAAAATGTGAGTTGGATGTCATAAAGCTCTTTGTTTCACTTTCTGTTCCTTTTCATTCAGTAAGCAACACACACACATTGCTGGCATCAAATCCAACAGATTATTGTAATTGAAATGGCAGGTGATTTGAGATTCATGTCCACTGTGGGTGATATACATACAGAAGAGAACTGTGGTTTCTGAAATGAATATTAAAAACCTTTACCATGGGCAGAAAGAAACTGATAAATTATGAAATTATGAGGAATAATATTTCAGACCTGAATCTGTAAAGGGAGAATTCTGTACAGAATCTGTTAAGATGCTTGGTCAGCCGCCAAGCTGGGTCCATCAGGGGACAGGGTCTCTTGTCTATTGTGCAGGGAGGAGAATGTGAGACTGCACCTCTGGCATCTCGCACAGAACTGGCACAGCGGATCTGTACAAATCAGTCCCCTCTGTTTATCATACAGGCTAGGCACCAGCGATGTTAAATCCAGTGCCAGTGTGAGCCTAGTGCTTGATCTGAATCACAGGATTCCTTTACATAATATGTTTTATGTGTATAGCATTTCTGTAGACCACATATCTGATTTAAAAAAAATGCTTGTTGGAAACAAATAAATGAAGACAGATCCTTCTCATAGATAAAAGCAATTTAACTGCTAATTAACTGAACAACTGAGTGAGAGAGGAAAAAAATCTTCATCCTTGGCTTGCTACAAAAATAGATTGACATCCAGTTGTTTTTTTTTCTATCTCCCTCTCTTTTCAGAAACGCCAACAGAAAGATGTTCAACCAAGTGGAAAAATAATAAGTGTATTTCATCCTGGCATATCTTATGGCAGAGTGATGCTGTTTTTACTTATTTATTTGATATTATATTAAGCATGGATTCACTGCGCACGTTCTGAAAAAAAAAATCCATCTTGGAAATGAAATTATTTAAAGGACTGTCAATGTACATAATACCCCTTCAATAAAGGAGAGAGTTAAAAAAAACAAACAAACAAAAAAGAACATTTCCTTCTCCTCGCGTTGATAAATTGATCTCGGGTGTGGAACTGCTCAGTGCGAGTTGCCTGAGAAGGACCGCGCTGGTCCCTGTGGGTCTGTTGCTCTGAGGTGGCGAGAGACCATCCGCACAAAGATCCACTCCCAGTGTCGTCAAGTCAACGGACCTGCGATGGGTTTACACATCGACTCGCTCTATGTTTTTCAGAATGGTTAACGAAAAAAAAGAATCAGACTCACGCAACTCACGCCGAAATGAGTCATTCCGCGTTTGCTTTGTTACAGCTTTTAGAAGCTTTTATGTTGTTTGCGTGGTGAACTAAAGTAAGGCCGTATTCAAATTCCAGAGATGACTCAGAGGAACGCTGACAACTCACATTGAATTAAATTTCTCTGTTTTCCCCCACGCTAGTTTTCAGTTTAAGTAATGTAAATTACAAGGTTCCATCAGATCTAACATGAAATAAATGTGCCAAACTCAAATAAAAACATAAGCTTCCGAATGAAGGAATTCAGCAGGCCGAGATGTTTTAATCAACGGCTATGTTGTTGTCAGTTGTTTCCTTCGGTCAGATTTCCGGCACGCTGAGTTTTGAGCTTTCACCTCCTTAACAGCAGAACAGCAGGTTCAACCAAATATACTTAAAATCTCCAAACTTCTGCTTTTAATACCATTTATAATCTTGTCACCATTGATCAGTGCTGCTCAACCTATTTGCACCAAGACAAATAAGATGGAGACTAAAAAAAGTGGAGATGCATTTATTAAAGCCTTTTGAGAGCAATGATACTGAAATAACTCGAGGAACACAATGTTCTTACAAATCCCAGTGTGTTCACGGAAGACAGAGAGGGAGTTGTTTTTTTTTTCTTCTTCACATATACTTGCGTCTAATTTGCATACAAATTCTAGAATGCCTAGCAGACTTGGCTGTGTGGCCAGGCTGCTGTGTCAGTGCGTGTGTACATGCACTCATTAGATGTGTGGGAATGCATGCGTTGGTAGTGTTTTCTGAAGGCTGAGAGCGTTCCTCATGATTAACGCAAGGGAGCTGTGGCAGCACTAGATATACTGTAGCACAGGTTGCTTTCAGTTTTCTTTCCATCAATCTGTCTACCCCACCATAAAGAGTTGAGGAATGTACGGCCTGATTTGTAAAAATGTTTGTTTTTACTCTAGGTCACTTGAATTTCGAGCCAATTGTCATTTATATAGATTTGTTTAAAGAACAAAAATGCTGAAATGCTCTACGTTTTTCAGTCTAAGGATGGCATGTAGTACATTGGATTACACCTTAATTTATCAAGAGAAAATTGTTTAAGGATTAAAATTCATCGGATAAAGCTTTTGTAGTCATTTTGCATGATCTGCTTACATTTACTTGTACTTAATTTTCATATGATAGTACTTTTAAAAGTCCAATTGGTAATACTGTTAATTACCTTAGCCCTTGAAAAGGTTAACTAATGCATACAGTATATACATATACAGTACACATATTGTGAGAGTATACTGTATATAACATCTGCAACATCTACACTTATTTAGGTGTATCTTCATTTTCAGTATTTCTAGCTAACATGAAAAGATGGCCAGGTTTGGTAAAGATAACCCTAAGGCTGTTATTAAATAATACATTATGTGAGAAAGTACAAACCCTCTGGAGAGTGAACAGAAAAGGTAAAGCATGGTTTTCCATGTGGAAAGGCATTTGGCAGTATCTAAGCTAGACTGTAAAGCTGTGTGACAGGGGAGTTCATTATAATTTCACTGAAAAGTCTGGGCAAACTAATTTATTTTCACTCAGATAGGGCAGTTTTAACCTGATGTAGGTGGAATTCCAAAGACATTTGACACCTATACAGTATATGTATTTATGTATATGTATATTAAAATGATTATTCTAAAATTGATCAGTTAGATAATGACATTAAAACTATACTGGATCCACTGTATTGATGACATGGATGTCACAATTCTAAGCATGTATTGATTCAACTTTAATTATTAACAGTTAAAAACACAGAGCAGCGGATCATGTTTAATGTGAAGTAAAAGCGGGCTCTGAATAAACCTCATATTACTTCATTTGTGATGTCTCAGATCAGCTCTTCTTCAAATAATGAGGGTGGGGTTTGATGAACAAGCTATTACCAGGTTTATTACCAGGTGGGGTACAGTTAATCAAATACTGTCCCAGAGATATATAGCAATATTATAAGTATACTGCATACTGTATAAGTTACATTGTGCAAAAAAAAATGTTTTCCATATTAAGCATACCCTTCTTGAAAAACAGCAATCGGATTAAACTGTTTACTAACATTTTTCAAAAGTGCTGATTTCATACATACAGTATTGCTGTGGCTGTTGGAAGTGTTTAAGAAGGAATATACACTGGAAAGTCAATTGCATCAGCTTGTAGGTCTCAATGTACTGCCTTTGATCTAGCACCTTCACCTTCTGAGTGTCTGCTGTGAGTCTGTCAGGCTGAAGGGAATTAGTATCTGCTCCCAGGGAGCTCCCAAACCTAATTAATAGTTACTAGTTGAGTCAATTTGCTTTAGTGTGTAACAGAACTCACAGCTTATAGTCATCTCTGAACACTTTAATGAAATCTGACTTCACTAGTTTTTTGCTGTTTTTTTTTTACCAAGAATATTCCTAATGTGGTAGTAAAGTAAAGCTTTTTGTATTGGGATTTTGTTTTTTTAAACGGACAAAGGTTTTTAATGGTACTAATCTTATTGAAATCAGGAAAATATTAAATGATTCCTAACACAAATTATGCATCTGTTAGGTCATGTACCTCTATAGTATCTAAAAAATGTATAATTGTTATGTACAAATTAAGTATTTTTATTATAGTATGTAGTACTGTTATATTATATTTAGCCCATCATTTTGTAAGAAATTATAAAGTCATAACTAAGTTGTAATAAATGTGGGTACAAATTTGGAAAACATATGGGTACAAATGTGGAAAAATTAGTGGCAAATTAGTGGCCTTAAGCACTGATCAAATCTGTATTCATAATTTCTCCTTGTGTATCTCCCTACATAGTTTGTTTTATGTATGATGCATCTGATAGATTTACAAGAGTACATCTGTTGTTCATAGAAATGCAGAACTAAAATCACTGACAATTCAGTCAAGGCATCTACACTGAATCAAATATACATTTTGTTTACTCATATGCCTACCTGAATATGATTTATATGCCTACCTGTACAACAACAAACTACTGATGCCTGTTCTATTGATCTCACACTGGCAGATGATGGCAACCAGCCCCACAGTGTTTAATAAGCGAAAAGTGAGAGAATTAGCATGCATGTGCCTGTTCTAAAGTTATTGCCATATTCTGAAACTTTTTTCCACCTAAGAATCTTTTGAGTCAGAAGATGAAGAGGCTCTGCATGACCGGACTTAAATATCTCTATTAAAACCATCTGCAGCGAGGAAGAACTATAAATACTCTGTAATCTAATATACAGGACCTGTACCATGCTGGCTTCTGTTATATACTGCACAGTAGTAATGGTCATACACGATCTTGACCAGTCAAGTCTCGTTTGTTCACAGAACCCCTAAACACAAAACCAAAATGAACATTCAATTTAGAGTTCAATTAAAGGATTTTAATTATTTTTAACTAGTCTTTCTGTGTTTTTTAGCGGTTTCTTCCCAACGTGACTCTTCTTGTGTCTCTGGTGTGGACTGTCAGATGGTCAATTTTTGTTTTTTTGTTTTAATCCAATGCAGATTGCTCCTATTGTACTGGTGTTCAAAAGTGCATTTACAGCCTCACTCTCCAAGTACTCCTTAATTTGGACAGAAAAGTAATAACCAGCATAACCACGAGAATCACAGATCAATGCAGATTTGTGTTACATTTATCGAATGAAATGGATGAGACCTCTTGCTTGAGACCACTCTAAAAGAATGCTAGAAAAATGCTAGAAAATATAGAATTGTGAGCAAACATCAAAAGCATGAAGTACTGCACTGCAGACTTCTTGCTTCTGTGATATATAAGCTGATATATATATATATGTAAAACTTATTTCCAAAAAGGCAAACTAATGATATGTACCACTGCTTTCCTAAGAAGAATGCATGTAAACGGAGACCTCTGACTCCCATGGGGCTCCTGTTGTAGAATATGACTAGTGAAGCACAGCACCACTGGGGACATATTGTACTTTATTGCACTTGGCAGACCGCGTAGATGTGTGAGTTACTTAATGCTTAGTTTTTTTGCCATATACTGTACTTCAGAAGTCTTTCACATTTTTCAAACATAACACATGCCCATTAAAGCAACACTTACAATGTTCTTGGTGGTGAGCGTATAATATCTCAAAATGGGGACAAACAGAAAACTTGCACTTTATTTAAAATTATTCCCACATGACTAAGGTCCTCATAAGCCACTTGCTAGCTACACAATGAGAAGGATGAACAGGAAAATAAAATGATGAACTTAAAAAAAGAAACATTTCCTATAATGGGTATGAGATATGTTGCCCTACATTTTTATATAGGTTTATATAGGTTTATGGGCCAGCAGCCATATCACTCTGCAACTCACAACTAGCAACCCACTGAACCTCAGCAGGTGTGAGCCTGGTCAGTACCTGGATGGGAGACCTCCTGGGAAAAACTAAGGTTGCTGCTGTGAAAGAGGCGTTAGTGGGCCCAGCAGGGGGTGCTCACCCTACGTGTGGTCCATGTGGGTCCTAATGCCCCAGTATAGTGATGGGGACACTATACTGTAAACAGGCACTGTCCTTCAGATGAGATGTAAAACCGAGGTCCTGACTCTCTTTGGTCATTAAAAATCCCAGGGCGTTTCTCGAAAAGAGTAGGGGTGTAGCCGTGGTGTCCTGGCCAAATTTCCCATTGGCCCTTACCAATCATGGCCTCCTAATAATCCCCATCTCTGAATTGGCTTCATTAATCTGCTCTCCTCCCCACTGATAGCTGATGTGTAGTGAGCGTTCTGGCGCACTATGGCTGCTGTCGCATCATCCAGGTGGGGCTGCACATTGGTGGTGGTGGAAGGGATTAACATTACCTGTAAAGCGCTTTGAGTGGAGTGTCCAGAAAAGCACTATATAAGTGTAAGCAATTATTATTTAAGACTGTAGCTCAGACATATCCCTGGGTTCATACTGTCTCAGATGAAGATAGAAATTTATTCCTAATAATAAAATCAAAACTGTCTTCTCATTTTCAAAAGGTCTATTCAATTTTCTATAAAACTGGAAAAATGACCCATAGACCTGAAGGATACAGCAAGGTACTATAAGCTCTGGCAGTCTGAGCGAGACTTGTGATCTTTGCACTCTTCACACCAGAGGACAAGTTTTACTTCTTGTAGCTTTTGTTAAAGTGGTCTGTACCGTGCATGTGGTTCTGTATGACTACAGATTGTCATTGGCTCATTCAGACAGCTTTTAAGCCTTGAATTGTTCAATATGAGCACAACCAGTTTTACCTTTCACCTTTCACATTTTTTCCACTTTAGCAAGTTATTGACTCAGCAGCTGATTTTAATTACAGCTGCCTGGCCGATGAATACGTTCAAAGCAAAGGAGCAACGTGCAATCAACAGAGCTCACAGACATACACAAATACAGACAGGTAGGCCAGTGGTTGTGCACGGGACCCAGTAAGAAAAGACTAGCCAGCCTCCCTCTGCACATTACCTGCTCAGCTGTCCCGTAGGCACCCAGCCCTAGAGCTAAGAAAGGTCTCTCAAAGGGAAACAGTAGCAGATGAGTTTGTGTACTATTCTGACGCCAGCCTATGTGACAAAACTAACCCAGGAAAACAGGTTGCATCCCAAAAGAAAACACATTTAACACTGGAGAATTTTGTTGTGGCATGAGATGTCAAAAGTCCTTATTCAGATGATGAAGCTAGTTCAGTGAATATTGCCTGACCAATGCATACAAGATCATCATGTCAGCTATTGATAATTCCATCACGTCATTCCACACAGAAGGTTAGGGGCTTAATAATAGTCAGTTCATAAGTATTTTCATCAGACAGTATGAAGCAATAATAAAGAAAGACAGGATTGTGCCATTACACTCTACACCTCTCTCTTCCTGGCAGCCAGTCTGGTTGTTCATCTAAGTCACAACTGTTGTACAAGTTTGCACAAACTGTGATATTGATGCTTTTCTCCTCTAGATAACTTTCAGCTCACATGGGACAATACACATTTGTTTACCACATTGAATAATGACAGAACTACAAGAAACAATGAGCAAGATGATTAAATGTGTAAATGTATGAAATAATAAGCCAGAGGTAAAGAACATCATAACTGCATTTTGCTTTCCTGCATTTCTGCAGGAAATCTATAGGAGCTCAGCCAGATGTGACGTCATTATCCAAGACCAGCCGAGTCAGAGTTTTGAACGCCTCAGCTCATCACCTTAAAAGTTGTTTTTTCTGAGGTCAGTGTTAAAAAAGACAGAAAAAAGCTACATGGTACTTAATGGCAACCTAACAGCTTTCTATATGGCTTTAATATGCTTTTAAAGTCAGAGGACGCTTTACTGCTTTGGGTTAAAAATGCACAAATTTACTTGGTTCACATTTTTATCCAAAGCCTCTTATATTTGTTCCCTTCTATAGAGCTGGTATTTTACTGGAACAGTTCAGGTGAAGTGCCAGATTGTCTCACCTGGGATTTGAACCCACAACCGTCCAGTGATGAGTCAAGAACCCCCAACCACTGCTCCATAATTTAACATGTGAATAGTGCCTATAGTTTACATAGATTATTTTATTATAGTTTTTGTGGAAATATTAACATTATTTTTGAGAATCAGCTGGTGATTGTTTGGATTCATTGTCCTATATTTTGCATTGAAGATGTAAAGAGTATCTAGATATTTAAACCCAAAATGAAAACAGCTGTATTAGTTCCTCTCTGCTCACCATTGTGTACATACTGTACAGTTCCACACTCAGTCAAACTTGTCCAATGCCCTGATTTCAAAATGGCTTTTTTAAACAGTGGGTGGAAATTTGTCAACCATGGGTTCTATTAGTAAACTTAGTTTTATTAGTATTTTATTACTATTAGTATTTTATTTGTTCTCGACTATGTTGTTTCCTGGTCCCTGACTTGCCTTGTTTGCTGCCAGGACTTTGTCATCATTCTTATTATTGCTAAATTATTTGGCTAATGTTTTTATTCATCATGACTTACAGTACATTCGTACTCAGTTACACAGAAGGGCATCTTCATTGCAATGTGAGGGAAGTACTTTGCTCAAGGGTGAAACGACAAGGCCCCATGTGGGATTTGACACCTAACTTTCCAGTTCTGAATTCAGAGCCCTTAACCACTCCTCTGTCTTATTAATCCCAATAGAAACCACTTCCTCCATGCCACGAAACTCTGCTCTGTTCTAAAGGTTTTGCTATATGAATTGTGGAGAAAGAAGTTCACATTACAATGCACTTTGATCAGGCATTTTCTTTGTTCTGAATACATCTGCACACCTGGCTGGAACAGTCACAAGACTTCTGCCTGTGGTCAAGGGCGTTCTGTACAGCCACCGTCTCACATGTTTAAACCTGCCCTTTTCAAGTAGTCCATCTGCTTTCTGACTTTAACTTAAACAAACGAAATGAAAAACGTGGTGCACAGATCCTCTCCTGAACCCCAGTCTGTGTTCTACACATTCCCTTCTATGGTAATTAATTGTTCCTATTCAGTTTTATATTGTCTGAGTGTTTATCTATCCATTTTCAATAACTGCCCAGTCCAATACAGAGCTAAAGTGAGTCAGACATTGAGGGCAAGGTAGGAATCACTCTGAACAGCATGCCTGTCCATCGCAGGGCACTATTTGGAGACGCCAATTAATCTAAACAGCGAGTCTCTAGACCTCTAAGTTCTAGGAGACAGGAGTATTCAATGCCACACCACTCTACCACACTCTATACTCAGTAACTTTATGTTAAAACTAGTGTCCTTGATCAGTGATTGTCTAAATAAATCATGCAGTTGTTTAACTAACAATCATGACATTCCATGGAAATTATTGTCTTATATCCAAAGAAACTGTAGCACAAGGGGATTTTAATACTTTTATGACAGGCTAGTGATGTCACTGTAAGAGTTTCATTTTGTATATGTAACAAAGGCATAACTAACATGCAAAATGGGTGCAGTACACAAACGAAGGGAAAACAAATGATGTGTGACTTTTTCTGTATAAAAAAAAGTTAAACAAGGGGCTGGAGGCAAAACTTTGAGAACCAATATAAAGGCACAGACACAAATGACCTTCAACAGACAAACTTTAAAAATACGGCACAAAGAATGGAAATAGCTGATAACAGCTATCATTTGAACCGTGAATACATCAACAACATTTCGGTAGGCCTATTTCTAAATCAAATATAAAACAAAGTCTGGGGTTAATGCAACAGAAGAAGGAAATAACTGTTCAATGGGTGATTGGTAACTAATTACATTAGTTACAACAGCTACAAACAGTATTTAAAAAAGGTAATCATACACAAGAAAAAAAAAATGTGAATTTTTCTGTTTTGGTCCACAGCTCAAATTCTCTCTTCTTGTTAAAAGTGCTTTTGATGTCTGACTGGGAATACATGCATCAGTAATTTTGTCAAAAACTTGAAATCTGAGACAATATTAGAAACATTTCCCCAAGGCAGTCCTTTGAAACTGAATGCTACAGTGAGTCCATTGAAGGCATGAAATTTGCAGTTAGAACTGACGATGGCTTATCTATGGTTAGTCTTACCAGTATTTTACAGAATAAGTTCTTTTCAAATGTTATAGCTTCAGCTTTGGGTTGGTATCTGATCCTATGTGATGTGTACACTCTGAGGATCATTCAAAGTGCATTTTAATGTGAACTTCTTTCTCCATAATTAATATAGCAAAACTGTCAGAATAATGCAGAGCTATGGAGCAGGGAATGTCTTGTATTGCAATATTTTATATATGAAATATATTTTAATAAAACAGGGAATTAGTTAAGGGCCTGAATTTAGAATTGGAATGTTATGGGTCAAGCACAGGTGTGCACACACATTTTTCAAAAACAAAATGAATGAGAAAAAAAGCCATTCCTGCCACTACCATAATTGACTCTCTGGCTGCTGTGACTTTCCTAGAAAAGGACTCCTAAAATAAAATCAGACAGCTGCAACAGATGTCCTGTGCAATTTGATCACACCGACAGCAGCAAAGTCCCCACTGTTCTCTGATACCATGGATCCAAGCAGAGCCTCATATACTGTAAATAATGTCAAGATAGGCCATGTTTCAGTGACACCAGCAGAAATTATGTGGGGCTAGAGTTTTTTTACCTGCAGACTGAATTATCTAAACCTTCCTCCAGCTGGAGTTATTACAGTACCAATACAGTTTCAAATTCAGAAAACAGTATCAGATTATTAACAAAAAATATCCTTGTATAGAAAAGTGGGCATAGAAGAAGAAACCAAAACATAAACACACCTGGACAATCCCCAAAACATGTCAAACATGTCAAAAGGTACCTATAGCGCCCTCTGGACAGAGTGTACTAGGAAATACACTCTGGGAATGTATAAAGGGGACTAGGAGATAGCTTTATATGACATTGTCTGTGACAGGTCAAGTACACTCTGTGAAGTAGGAAGTACATCATGTGATAATTAGCATTTTTAGAAGATTAATTTATATTGTACCAAATATTCAGCCAGGAAATTTCTTCACCTCTAACATTCAAACCCCTGTTCCAAACAGAGGATTCTGAAGATTTGTAGTCTTCTTCAAAAAGAAACACAAACCCTAAGTAATGGAGAACAATCGTTTTTTCTGTAGCCCTGAAACACAGCAGATCTGGTGGTGTATACCCACTCTACACACAGCCATTGTATTACAGAGGTGTAGAAGAAACACAATATCAAAAAAGAAAGAGAAGCCAGGCAGCTCATTGCAACTTGTGATATGTGTTTATTGAGCTGATGTATTCTATGTTTTGTTCACAGAGAAATCCTTTGAAAACGCCTGAACATAAATATGTCTGTTTCTTTTTTTAAAATTTGGTAAACAAGTATGGTAAACAACATAAAAGGATGTGAGCCAGATCATACAGCATGCTAGTGTTTTCAGCTGTAGAGGCCACACTCCCAATCCATTGACGTAATATAGAGTGCTTTTGATCTAAACATTCTGATCTGTCCTCTTAACTGCATTACAGGGCCTGTTTGGCCTGAACTTGACAGGGATATACAAACATGTTAAGTTTCTCATCTCATTTGTAAAGTTGTTTTCTAAGTGCCCCTGAACCAGCAGCACAATTTCATATGAAGATGTTCACAGACAAGGTAAAATTAACCATTTAACATGCATTTTAACTGTTATTCCTCTGAAATACGAAATAATAAAGACAGAAATATATAACCGACAAATGTAACGAAGCATGGACAGAAAACTTGTTCAGTCCATTTCATTTAAGCATCAGGCACATTAAAAACAAAGTTGGATACTTTGAGTATTGTGCATATCATTTCAGAGAAGTAAACATATCAATACAAAAAGTGCACACCTTACAATTTTATTGCCTTGGACCTTCAAATCTAACAATATGAAAGGATGTTCAGGAGAATATAAAGGGCACAATTTCAGATTGCTACATTTGCACAAAGTAGCTTGATAGACACAGTTGATTGTGGTGAGCAAAAGGATATTTCCATAAACAGAGATTGATGATAAAAATGCTAAAGTATTGTGCTGTAGCAGAGCAGCCCAGCTGTGGGTTACCAATATTCTCTGAATCTTTTTCCTTGTTTGTGTTGTCTTCTACCTAAATGAAAAAATATGTTCATTTCTGTGTTTATGCAGCTATAGGTATGAGAGGGGATTTAAGAAATATGTCTGCTTTTTAAATTTCGTAAATAGTAAGTATGTGAATTGGATCTTTTTGTATTGAATGGCTTTTATTGAATTGTTGAATCAACAGTTGAAGTATATAAAATGTTTTAAGAAACAAAAATATGCTGCATCTGAGTAGAGCTCCTCTCATTCACTGCAAATTTAAGAGCTCTTGCTTAGCTGAAGGAAAAATCAAACATTTTTGGATTCAATTCACGTTTAACTGTTTTTGCTGGTCACTGGTGTTTTATTTTCAGTGCTGTATTTCCAATGGCACCAAAATACTGCAAATACAGTATACAGTAGTTCAGGTGGGTAGCTGCGTCAGCATGCGTAGGCTGCAAAGGAACAAGTAATAGGTTTATTCCATGCTGAAAAAAAGAAGAAAGAGAACACAACGTTTCGGCCGTGGCACACCTGAAGAAGGCTCCACGGCCGAAACGTTGTGTTCTCTTTCTTCTTTTTTTCAGCATGGAATAAACCTATTACTTGTTCCTTTACAGTATACAGTATACACATATGAGTAATGGAAAGGGATATTATCTCTCTCTCCATTTCACATGCTGAGGAAGATAAAACCAAATAAAGAAACAATTTGTCAATATAAAGTCAAAGCAGAGCTGCTTGTCTTGTCCACCTCTGGACATTTTGCCCAGATTCACTGGTGTAACATTGCTAACTTTGACCACATATATGGTATGTGAGTTACACATACCATATATTGTATAAGGAGTTGAGTGCATTGCAGAAATCACTTGCATTCAAGATGGTGACAGGAATGATTATTTTGTTGGTCAACATTTGGCTGATAATTATTATTTAATCTCTATTTCTACTAAAGCTCACTTTAAATAATATATAGCTCTCTCAGAGCTGTACAGTCCTCACAGCACTGCTGAATGTTATGTTGTAAAGATTGCCTTCTTGTCAAATCAGGGCTCTCATCTTTGATGTTAGATTGATTTCAAAGGGTACAGGAGGTGTGGTTGTACAGTATACTCAGGAAGAAACCAAAAACCACTCATCCTTCTGATCTAAAGCATATTTCTACAGGCAAGGCTTGCCAAGTGTTTCTGAACTTGCTGCACACCATTTGTGATTGGTTTGTGATCAGATATTTTCACTTTAGAAATGATGTTTTATTCAAGTTCAAGTTTATTGTCATTATACTCATACACAGGTATATGGTATGACAAAATGCTATTTAGCTAGCTATCAGAGAGTAAGTATAAGGGTTCAGATTGTAGGTGAGAGAGGCTGGGAGTTTAATAGTTAGTGCGGGGGTAAAAACTGTCTCTGAGTTTGGTAGCTTGGGCCTGAGTGCTCCGGTACAGTTTTCCAGATGGAAGAGGGTCAAACAGTCTGTGTGGGATCTTTGATGATGCTTAGAGCTTTCCTCAAGCACCGCCTGTCACACAGTAAATGTCCTGGATGGATGGGAGAGCAACCCCAGTGATAGACTGGGCATTTTTCACCACCCACTATAGGGCTTTGCTGTCAGCAATACTGCAGTTGCCATACCACACAGTGATACACCCTGTCAGTATGCTTTCTGTAGTGCATCTGTAAAAGTTAGTGATGATCTGGGGAAATATCATGTTCAAATCGCCTTCTTCAACCGTATTAGGAAGTACAGGCGCTGTTGTGCTTTCTTAATCAGACAAGTGGCTTTAAGAGACCATGTGAAGTCCTCGAAGATATGGACGTCAAGGAATTTGAAGTTAATAATAATAATAATAATAATAATAATAATAATAATAATAATAATAATAATAATAATCATAATAATCATAATAATCATAATAATTGCTTACTTATATAGTGCTTTTCTGGACACTCCACTCAAAGCACTTTACAGGTAATGGGGACTCCCCTCCACCACCACCAATGTGCAGCATCCACCTGGATGCCATAGTGCGCCAGAACGCTCAACACACATCAGCTATCAGTGGGGAGGAGAGCAGAGTAATAAAGCCAATTCATAGATGGGGATTATTAGGAGGCCATGATTGGTAAGGACCAATGGGAAGTTACTGACCCTTTCTACTTCAGTCCCATTGATGTGGATAGGAATATGACTGTTTTGCAGCTTTCTGAAATCAGCCATCAGCTCCTTGGTTTTGCTGACATTGATGGTGAATTCGTTGTCTTCACACCATGTTGTAAGGAGATTGACCTCCTCCCTATAGGCCCTCTCACTATTGTCTGTGATCAGACCTACAAATGTGGTGTCTTCGGCAAACTTGATGATGGAGTTGGTGTTACGTTTGGTATCATTGTACAACACTCTGCACATTAACATTGTGTACATTTGCCTACCTCTGTACAAGCACATTAACTTTAAAGGACAGATAAAAGAAAACAGCTTTTTGTGGATGCATGTTTTTATCTCTAGCAGTATCTGCCCTGCTGGCTGGCTGTTGTATTTAACAGCCACAGGATATTTCAGGAAAGTCTTCACTTTAAAGGTTCTGAAAGATACACAATATCTTAGTAATCAAATTAGTATCAGCAACCAATACAGTTGCTAGGAAACTGCTACTTGGCCATTCCTTCACTGTAAACATTGAACACAGGTTGAATCTAATAGATGGTGTCAAAAAGAAGGTTCAGGCATAACAGACCCAATATTACAACCCAGTCAATACTGTTCTCAACTTGGTTAATACTCTGTTATGCAGTATGATCTTCCCTTTTTATTTTTATTCTTGTATATCTTTTGAAGCTCACTGTGAGTTTTTTTCTCTACTTGATAGCAGATAGAAGTCAATGACTAGCGCTAATGACCAAAAACTACAAATTACTTTGATTTTCAACGATGTGAAGTGATCCTTATCCTTATTGTGCTCTTTCTTGTGTCCCAGAGCCATTTTCCATTTCCCAAAAAATCAGCAAGACTCAATTGAAACAGGTGTATTTATTATTGCTTGTGGAATGAAGTTATTTTTTCAATTAAGAATGATATACAATATACAATTTATGGTTACCTGAATCACATACACAGCACAACGGATGTCGCTGTGCTTGCTTTGCTTGATATAATTAAGGCTGGCTGACTATACTCATTATATTGAACTGGGTTATTTAACAAAGACAATTGCAGAATCCACTGGTTTCACGCTCTCAAATCAGCACCTGACAGTAGAGTATGAGGTACAGCTTAGCAATGGCTCTGGAAAGGAGCATTACTCAGCATGTCTGCTTATCAGTTTGTTCTGACGTCAGACAGGATCATGTTTAGCTAGATTGCTAAAAATCTAACCCAGAGATCTGCTTCTTGTGAGGGTGGAGGGGGCGCCATATCTCTCTGTATCAGAACACGTGTGCAGGTAGATTGTTCCATCACCAGGAGGCAGGGAAAATGAATGATGAGATGTGTCATGACAGAGTAAGTCAGGTTGTAGAACCAGAGAGCATAGAGCTTCAGAAGTTCCCTCCTAAAAGTGTTTTTTTTTCACTTCATCTTGCAGAATCACCACACAGCAGTATGATTTAATTACTTTGCTAACCATCTGAGTTTGATTTCCCTGAAAGGTACAATTTCTACATGTACACATTTGTTAGGTGAAGCCTTTGAGGTATATCTCTTACTTTACTTCACACAAAAGTAACAAACAAAATAAACTTTTCCTTCCATTCATTTCCATCTGCAAGATATTTACTTGAGGTCTGGGAGCTTGAAACAAATTCAGACGTACAGCATATTGTATGAAAAATAGATTACCTTCTTTTTGGGTTTCAGGAACTTTCATGAGGTTTACAAAGAAAATTTGGGACAGATGACAGCAGCCAACTTTGTCATTTACTAAAATTTTGTATAAAAACTAAAAATTATTGTACTGTATTTCAGTATCTTCTCCTTCACTCCTCTCTCTACAGAAGGTCCTAGCCTCCTCATCCTCTAGCCCTCAGAGAACTGGATTGAGACAAAACACTCGATAAACACTCTCAGTACACCTACTGTATCTTGGGTGTTGTTACTCCTTGTGCAGTTAGTTACTTTACGAAAATCCATTTTGTAAATCATTCAGATAGTCCAAAGTACTTAATATGCATATCTATTAATTCTTGCAATTATACCTTATAGATCAAGATGCTTTATGAGTTGTTTTGCAGTTAAGGATAAAATACTGATACATTAAAAATCACAACTAAAACTTTTTTCCCTCATGGCTTCTTTTGCATATGTTTACTTAAAGGGATATAAAATGGTTTACTGTAGTCTGCAAATCCTGTCTGAATAATTTGTTCAGCTACCAATTACTGTTCTGAAACTATAAATTAATTATGCTTTCAATCTAATAGCTTAAGGCCTGTTCCCCAAGCTCGCTGTGCTCTGATGTTTTGACATATTGTACCAAATGGCTGCTTCTAGAAACAGTAACTTTACTTCAGGGTGTTTAAATAAAAACAAGAACAGCCCTCAAAAGCTCAGACAAGCAAAAGATTTTTCACTCTTTTTTTCTGAAAAAAAAATCATACTCTAGCTAAATAATAATAATGTCACGCTACAAGAATACCAAAACATACAATGGCTAATAAAAGTTAAAAGTAAAGTGGTTACATAGGAGTGCCTTGCCTTATTCTCATGTATGCTTTATTCTTCTACACTAACAAAATCAGTGTATTAATCTTCACAGGAAAAACAAACATCAATAGTCCATATTTTTTTCAATTAAAGGTAAAAATGGGAATAACCAATCCTCCACCATGTGGAGACAGCCTTAACAACGCGCAACCCTTTGATGAACTTTTAAACACTTCTTGCTCACCAGTAATCCATCGCACAGTATTTCATAAAGTATTTAATCATTTATAGCAATCTTTATCAATATTTCAAGTTTAAGCATCTCTACCTAAACATCATCTCATTTCTTTGAGGCGGAAACAATTCTGGATCTTCCTTCCAGTGGATTTAGCTAGAAATGGATCAATTAAAACATAATCCGACTTTAAAAATAGTACTCCAAAAGTAACAGAGTTTTTAAAAATACAAATCGCCTTGCTTTACGATGTGTTCCAGATGTGTTTCGATCTCACTTGTTTATTTCACCCCATTGAATTCTAAATATTCATAAACAGCATTTCATGTACAGGATTGTTCTGGTGTGTAAAACAACAAAATCCCTACTTTAAGATTGGTGTTGTTTGTGACAAACGCACCATTCTATGTAAAGGCAGAATATGTAAGAGATTTGTAGTAACTTGTCATTTGTACTCGAAGTAGATTAAATATGCTAATATACCAAACGGGCTGAATCGTGTGGAACCTTTCTTCTGTTCTTACTGTATGTTCTGCTGCTGCCAGACCTTCATGGAAGAGGGAACAGCAAAAACATTAACCATATAATAATAAAGAGGAAACAGCAAAAAAATTTTCTTTGAGACAATAGAGTTCTGACATTTAAAGTTCCTGTACAGGTTTCCATGAACACTTGTAATATATCAGCTTTGAATCCCGATGTTATTTCCCTATGCAGCACATGCACTTCTATCATTTATCCAACCAGTGTCATTCATGATTACCGATCATGTACTGTATACCTATTGCTGTGTTTTGCAGCTTTGGCAAGTATGACTTTGGTGCTTGACGCTTTATGTGAATCTCCTTATGATAAATTGTTCATTTCTGGAGGACCAGGACCAAAACACTATCTGTACCCCACAATGTTGTTTATATTCCCAATGCCCCCCAGCAGCTCATTGTTTTAAAACAAACATTGATGAGTGTCCTCCTCTGAATTAAATCAAATATGTTTCCTGGAACCTTGTACACACTGCTTCCTGTGGTGTTTCTACATTAAGAGAAAGAAAACTATAAGGTTTTTAGGGCGACGTCCCCATTCGTACCATAGCTCTATATAGCAGATGAATAAATGATGAATGCAATCCTAATGTAAGTATTTGTGCACTATCTTGAGAATCACCTTTTGAAATATAACCGGAGAAAACGTATTTGTAATGGTATAAAAATCAAGCAAGTATCTCAACTCTATGTGGCAGTTGGCTGGATAAGTTTCTGTATTTGGGAGGCTGTGGGCTCAAATCCCAGGCGAGGCAATGCTCTTGTATGTTTGGGCAATATGTTTCACTGTAATTTCACCTATTGTATACATGGATGCAAAGGATTTCTTCCAGTAAAAGTACTGGGCAAAAAAATCAATGAACAACCAAAGATTTTGTGAGGTTACAATTCGACACCCAGGTTTGCATGTCTGACACAACAATGGGAAATAATTTCCTACATTGGAAGCAAGAGCAGTTTCAACACTGGTCCCAGTGTGCAGGACCACTTTAATTATGTTTGCAAAATAGGGGACTGTAGGCACAGAATTATCCAGCAAAGTGGAAGGGCAGCTGCCCAGTTCAGAAATATTTTTTTTTTCAATTCTGCCCCCTCCTCTCGGATCCCAAGCTTGTTTGATAAGCCATATCCAGTCGGCAGGGAGGTCGATTAAATCACATTTATATTGTAAACGTATGCATTGCTTTTTTGCGCTCTGCAGTGGATGAGAAGAGATACGGGGGTCCCAGGGGAGCTAGACAGCCAATTCACCCTCATATTGCAAATTTCCACTGTTTAAAGGAAATGAGAGGTTATGAGGGGGAGATGAGGGATTACTCGGGAGAGCATGCTGAGAATTTGTTTTTTTAAGAACGTGTAAGGATAGATCCTTTTTCAATCCACACCCCCCTCTGCAAAACATGGAGGCTACAGTCAGCCTCCATGAAAAACCAGCAGGAATGTCTTTCATTAACATTCCTTAGGGATATATATATATGAATGTTTTATGTATCTAATCTAAAGCAGATAATGTTTTTTTTTAAACCAGGAGCTGAAGTACCATTTTCAAGTAGTAAGTAGCTATGAATACCACACATTTCAGACAGCTTGGTCCGGTATGTCACAGAATGAAGTGGCTACATGATAAAAGCTGTAATTTACACAACAAATAAATAGCCACCTATATGCATGACAATGTCTTTTTTTTACAATGCTGATCTATAGAGTTGTGTTTGATGTCAAATTTAGAGCTCTTCTAAAAGATCGCCCTTTTTCAAATAAATAAAATGAGCCAAGTGTCACGCCCTCTGCAGCCAGAGGGCGCTCCTTCTCTGTCCTGTCCCTAGTTTCCGGTCTGCTGTCCTTCCTGTCCCTCTCTTCCTTGGGCTATATATTTCCGGGTCTTGCACTCTGTCCTCACTCAGCATTGACGTTCGGATGTCCTGAGACCCGCCTAGCACCAGGGCGAACCACGTCCGCTCCCTGAGGGCATAGGTTTCTATACGGCATTCCTGAACTCTTTGCACTAATGAGCCCAGGCCTTTTTCCTGTCTCGACGCTACGGATATGGGTCTTTTTCTGCTCTCCTGCTCCCCATGGTTAGTCCCTTTGGACGTCCGTGACACCAAGTTTGCCAATTAAATGCACCATTAGAGCAGCACTCCTACTTTAATCATGCTCAAAAACATTTTTTACAAACCTGTTTTACAAATATGATAAGATAAAGTAAATACAATTGTTTTGGGATTTATACATTGACTGCATACGGGTTCATTAAAACAGTATGAAGCCATTTATAAATAAACTCGTCGGCATTAATTAGAATCTAAGCGTCCTCTCTGTTGTCCCTCATAGTGAAGAGGGAGTAAGCATATTCTAGTTAATTAGCAATGCACAAAATATTTTGGTGAGGTTTAAATTTATTTCTATTGGGATCCCAACTGGTTTTTACCAGTAAAAGCATTCTTGGAGCATAGGCAGACCACATCTGGGTGGTGAAAAGGATTTTCTAAACAGCAGACTGCACAACAACTGGCTGTGCTTTGCTGGGGCTGTGAGGGGATTATTCTGCCAGGACAGCCTCAGATTCCATGCAGATACCCTGGTATATGCCAAGCTTGCTAGCCTTGGTATACCAATGTGAGTCTGCAGCATGCTCCGTGCTGACTGCTGTCAGCTATGGGGCTCACAGTCTGAGCAATGGCAGATGGCTCAGCAGTGCGCATTATGGAGGAAAGTGTGCACTGTCCTCATCTTCCAGATACCAGGCTGATGCAAGACTGTAGCAGTGGGCTGAACTGAGGAACTGCCGCTTAGAAAGAAAAAATGATGTGTCAGTCCAAGACAGTAAAATAAACAAATGTTTTCATTGCCAATCATTTTGAATGCTCAAATGCAATCTCAAATGAATTGTCTGCCATTTATTTAAAATGCTATGGAACTTCTAATTTAACTTGATGTGCACTTAACCTGTAAACTAAAATGACAGTTTGTCCCTTTGTGTGATAGATTGTATCAATTAACACGTGTTAGAGTCCATGCTACACCCACAAAACCTTTTCCTTCAGTGCAATTAAAAAAGCCAGTTACTGCTAGAAATAGTATATTACTTTATGCTTATCTTAACGCTAGTGGAGCTTAACATACTGCTGACATTCCGTATTCCTTCCCCCATGTAATTCAAATGAAGCTGGAAAGAGACCGGAATGACCTGCAGGGAGTAAGTTTGCATCAGTATTGCTGTAGTCCAATGACCTTGCAAATGTACTAGAATTATCATCTGAATGCTGAGATGCCAGACACACCCAAGTAGCTGCGTAACCTGTCTTGGATACCACAGTTGCTAATGTTATTTGTTTATTACCACAATCATTTCAGCAGTAATTTAATTTCTATCCCTTCCATGAATTAAGTAAGTCTGTGATATACTGAATAGATAACATTGCCCACATCTGATATTCTACCAACAAAGTACCGTTCTGCCCAGTTTTCTGAAATATGCTGTTGTGTGAAATGTCTCTCTGGATGACACTTGATAAAGGTCTTACCAGTGTAAGAGCTTGAGATTAGAATATTAGAACCAAAAAAAGCAATTGACATGTAATTGTGTTAATGCTTTTGTGTATTGTGACAGAGCTGGGATGATGAAGCTTACAAAACCATATCTCCTCACTAACCGGACTAATCCATTGTCCATCACAACAGCAACAGCAACAACAATAATAATAATAGTATACACTTGAGTGAAGAATTGTGTTGGTATACAAAGGACTTAGTTATAATCCATGATATATAATGAGATTTCAAGGATTCTGGTAATGTGCAATTAATGTGACAGAACTACACTTCCATAGTAATAAAGCAAAAATTATTCACTTAAACATTCAGAATCTATTAATTACATTTTGTTTTAGAATGGAGCACTGTCAAACAAATTAGGATCAGCATATTGCAAATGCAACTGCAGAAGATGATGTGCTACAAGCTAGAGTCTCAGAATTAGAATGCATAAAACTTGCCAATTAGTATTACTGCAAAACAGTCTTTAACATAGCATTAAACAGATGTTTTTAAACAAATAGCCTTGAATTCACGTCTTTCATAATGAGAACACTAGCCTGAGTTTTCTTTTTGAATTCATGCCTGTAGTATGAAACCATTTCAGTCTTGCAGGGCCACAGGTCTACTAACAGTTCCCTTTAGACCGAAACATTAAAGGAAGAAAGGGAACCGCTTACCCTTGACTGCACAATTATCACTCGGTTTTAACACATTAATTGAGGAATGCTGTCATCAAAAATGTGATTAGTGCTATTTTTAAGTGACTTTGTCATAAATCAAACCCCTCAGAAGAACTGCTGGCATTTTTAAGAAAGGAATTCATATATGGAAGCAGTGTTTTATAAATGTCTAAAAACCCTCATGCAATACGTCATGCCTTTCGACTGGAGTAATGCCTCAGCATTATTAATAACAAGATACAAATGCTCTGAGCTACGACAACGACAAGTGAAAAGAAAGTCCAACAGGATAAAAATAGCACTGTTATATAATTTACGCCTGTACTCTGAGGTTTCAGATGGTTTTATAATATGCAGGGCAAACAGTGGCAGACACATGTTTTCTAACAGCAGCAGCATCTAACATACAAAAAGAAAAACATCCCCTGTTGTAGATAACAGCTGTTGTTTATTAAACTTTCAATTTATATTTCATTGTTTTCCCTAGACAGCTCTTCACAGATAACTGGGAGATGTCGGAGCCTTTAAAAAAGATCTCTAATATCAAAATGGGATCATAAGATTTTGTTTGAAACTGCAGAGATAACATTTTATATTGTTTTCCCCTTTATATTAATCTAACATTTGCATGCATATAATGCTATTTGCACGCCTTTTGGGAAGAAAAAGAATAACTATGCATAGCAGCCTTGCTTATGTAAACAAGATCAAAGCATTTTAATACTGTGCAGTGAATTCAGCAATGAGGCAGTGCAAACTCTTTATTAACAGATAATGGAAATTATAGTACTTAATATCTTTCTAATACATCTCTTATTATAATCATCAATTATTCTAATTATGTATGTAGAAATCACAGTAGGAATTTAAGCTCATTAAAAACTGTGATCATTGTGCTTGCACATTTTAATATAATTAGTCATATTTTAGGTGTTGAACATTGGCCAACTAGTCTTTCACCAAAAATGATATTTTCCTTTCAGTGAACTGCAAAATTAACATTAGATTGAAAGGGGGCATTGGAGAGAGGCTAGAGTCAGCAATTTGGTTGCCTACCTTTCAGCAACAATATATACTTTAAGGTCAAAACCATGAATGGAGAACCATAGGATTGCCAAGTATATGTCTTAGTTCAATACATCTGATTGCTCTAAATTTCACTTCTACAAGTTTATTTACACAGACACCAAATAATCAGACAATGTAGAATTGTGTTTTGGCACCAGGTTCTTATCAATACAGAATTTCCTTTTGCTTTCCTTTGAACTCAAAAAGCTCTGTTTTATTAATGTCATCTTCTTCTCTGCTGCTCTGAAGGTCAGGTGGTTTGCTTTCAATATTATTATATTTCAGTAGCCCAGAATAAACAACACATTGTTTTGATGTTCCTGTTCAAGCAAATACAATGTTCTTGGTTGCAGGGTGTAAAGTTTTGCAAAGCAGAAGTCATTTCATCCCACCGAGGCAATCTGGAAGACAGGATGGCAAGGCTGACACTAGTGCTGTGTGAACTCTGAGTGCCACTCTCTCGCTCTCTCGGCATGTGGCACTGGAGCAAGAAACAGAACAAGGCTACAGATGGCTGCGAGGTCATCACCAGTGGACACGATCCTGGTCAGCCCTGAGCCAGGTGACACATGCCACTAATATTGGACAAATATTTTCAGAATAGGCTGAAGGCCAGAGGAAATGTTTAGTTTGAAGAAATAGCTTGCCATATTACTAAAGCTGTTAAGTACCTGTTTGGATGTGGCACCGGTCAAGTACTTAAACATACTGTAACGAAAGCGTTCTTTCAGGACCCTATACAGACGGCACAATCTGGGGTAGGGTGGGGAAAACACGGGGAAAAAGCATGCGGGAGTCAGGAATAAAAACAGGGGGCGTGTCCATGGTGTGCTGGTGTTCAGGGGAGGTGAGGCCGAGGCAAACAATCCAGAAGAAAGTCCAAGGGGGAATCCAAGAGGAGGCAAAAGTCCAAAACCGGGTGGTCCATCAAAGACAAACAAGGCTTAAAAATGGGAACCGGGTCAGAACTGGAATAGGAACAGGAACAGGAACTAAAACCTTAATGGGAACAGGTGCTTCCAGGTCCCGGACTCGCCTGGTACGGAAACCAGAGGAGAGCCCGGAATAGAGTGAGCGCCTGGCTTTTAAGGAGAACTGAAAAGGGGGGTTGGAACAGGGAGCAGGTGCGGTGGATGAGTAGAAAACAAGGAAGGGCTGGAGCGTCCTTAAGAGGAGGGGTTTACGAACGGGATACATACTACTGTATATGCCAGATACACCATATTGCTGTCATGTACTGGCAGGTCTTTGAGAGCTGTTCCCAGGACAGAACCCACAAATCTTAAAACCAGCTTAGAACAGCAGCAGGAGGCCTAGCATTGCAAAGGTGATGAGCCTCAAAGAAGAGACCTGGCCCGTGGTTGTGACAGCTGTAGACTCAATCCATATTGCTAATAGTTTTCTCAAGTAATGAAAAAGGACCAAACTCTTAGCTTCCAGTGCTCTTCTCCCAGATGGGAAGATTCCAAAACTCAGGTCACCTACCTCTATCTCACCAGATGACTGACTTACTGCATGTGGTTTATCATTGCCAGGCGGAAGCAGTAATTGAGGGAAGTTTTCAGGTGATCATGGATGCATTGCTCACTCCTGGACAATGTCGCAATTAAGTGTTATTTGTCAATTATAAAATGAAAGAGCTACGGTGTGCCCTCGTTTAACTTAGACCTGCCAATTGCTGTATTTCCTTTGAAGTGTGTTTCTTTAAGAATTTATTCACTCTTAATTAGAGATACAATACTTTGTGTAGAAGGCAATCTGTCAGGCTTCATTATAAACAGTGATATCTCTATTAGTGCTGGTTATATCCTCACTGAACTTTATTCAGTCTTTTATTGGCTTCTTCTTTTTCCCACCTCTAATGGCGTGACAGCAATTCCACTAATAAAATGGCTCTCATTGCATACAGCATACAAGCTGCTAATATCCGTGTAAGGCTCAGCCATGAGTGGAGCTGAAAAGGCACTCTGTCTAAGAGGAAATCCAAGGTAAAGTAAACAGACTGGGTGCAGCTCTGTGTGGTCTCTTTGTTAAGTGTCAGTCCTGGCATGGAAAAGGGTTGCCAAGGCTATGTTTCACCTCCTCTAAAATCAGACAGAAAGTCATTGATTTTCTGGTGGCACACTCAACCTCCTCCAACACACCCCCTTCTGTATCTCTCTCTCTCGGCACACACACACAGACACACGCATGCAGACACTCTGTCTCTGTCCCTCTCCCTCTCTCTCTTTCTCATTTATGCCTTTACAGAGCAGCTGCTGCCCAGAGAACTGTGGGAACTGCATTCACATCCGAGCACATTAGTCACCAGATGTCACCTTTTGCTGCCAGCCCGTCGAACAGCCAAGCAGACAATGCCCCATGCATGCTGAACATCTGACTGACGACGTCTTCTATAACGGGGGATGGCTCACTGGACTAGAATAACACCCACAGTGGTAACCTGCAACTGCAAGCCATGTTTAGAGTGACACCTACTGTACAGCTCTGTTCAGAAACCTGAGGCTCTTGTTGTGTTGTAGATTACAGTATATCAGCTGGCTTTAAGGGGTCAGCACCTGATAAACAGAATAGCGCGAATCATTAACAGGATAATCAGAGGTCTTAAGAAGCTAAGAAGATGATGTTCCTATGCAAACCCTTAATGTTTATTTTAGGAAATGATTGCATATGATGTACAAGTGATGCAGAAAAAATATTTTAATTGACATTTGTTCATCTTATTATGCTATCATGAATAAACACAATTATTAAGGTCTTGCAAACTTCATTAATGAGTATTACTTTCTCTTATTTCTAAATTAATTTGACTATTTTTTTTCCAGGAGATGCCATCCATTTAAAATAGGAATTTTAATAAATTAATCCCCAATAATGTGTTAAATACAAATATTTCAAAAAAGAAATAATGATATACAAATATTTAAGAAAATAGATTTTTTCATTGCTGCAAACAGGAAAGTGCCTAATTAGGTTAATTAAGGCATTTATTTAGTGCACTTCAGATAAACCACAGACTGTATGACCTTGGCTGTTTAAAAAGTCCAGATATTAAAATTGAGCCTTTGCCTAGGACTTGTGGTCTTGGCTAATCTACCTCATTCAGGAAGCAGGCTGGCAGGTGATGTAGCCTCTGGTCTAACTGAAACAATAATATCTCTAGGGAGAGACCAAAAACCAACCACAAGATGACAAAGATAACATCACACTGCAGGAACAGAGGGGAAGCTGATGGTTTCCTGATTGTGTACTTTCAAATCAGACTGTGAACAGCACAGCATGTTTGGTATTATGAAGAACAAAAACGGTCTTTTAGTTTTAAACCAAAATAAGACCGCCTGATTGTGAGACCTTTATCGTTTCCTTTAGATTATCTCATTGATTCGTTGGTGTTTTTCTGGGTGGTGGGGAGGGGGGGAATAATTGGCTGTTTTGTTGAACCAGGAGTTTTTTTCCCTCCTCACCTAGGTTGTAGTTAGAAGCCACTTCTAAATAATGGGTTCTTCATAAAGCTAGGAGCAGGTTTGATTGGGAAATTTGGCACATGATCATTTAGGATCAGTTTGGGCTCCTTGTGGTACTTTTTGCAATCCAGGTTTGGGGGGGTCTCTGCAGGTTCTGTGATGGGTGGAAAGGGGCTTTGATAATTTTAGCATCCTCAGATTTTTTCACCCATTAGTTTTTTGGTGAAGTCCCCTCACTCATTTACCCAGTTCCAGTACACAGATTCCTGGATGGCCAGGAGACAGACTTACAGTACGTGGGCCAGATTTGGTCCTTTGGGTCACCTGTTAAAGAGCACTGCCCTGACAGTTACTCTTAAATGCTGACTTTGTGAGCAGGTCTCTGGTCACAATTGTTACAGTATAGGTTCATTAACTGCAACATCAAATGCGGCACAACACTTGATAGTAAAATAATTGTATGCATCCATAGCACCTACATGCCCATGACTGATACTGGGTCTACTTTTAACACAGACCTTCTAAGCTCAGTCCCATTGAGCTGAAGTGTTCAGTATGTGCCCAATCCTACCTACAAATAAGGCAAAATAGGTCCCAGCACAACGTGCTCTAATTTGTGCCTGTGGTGCACTTCCACACCTGTGCTTCATAGCTGTGGCTCAATGCTGCTTTTTTAAACCCAAAAACATACGAACAGTGGAAACTCACAGACACCCAGCAGAAGGATTCAGGGAGCCACGTCTGTTATTTCCACAAACAGACCAAAGAACTCCTGAATAGACTCGTGGTGAAGAACGGATCATCTTGCCAGTCAACCACCTAATGACGACAAATGGTTTCCTTATTTCTGTAATGAAAGTGCCACTGACAAGAAAGGAGCACATATGCTCTTAAATCTCTCAGAACAATCTACTGCTCCACATACATTAAAGCCACATGATTTTCATTCATACATTACATCATTAATCGTGAATAGGTGTGATAGATCATCATTTGTGTGTATGTGTGGATTTATATTAATTTATATGTCAATGATCAATCAACTATTTTTTTAAAAGAGGATGGGATTTAAATATCAATTAATTTAAATGGAATGTAAATACCTGGTGTTTGTTTTACAAAAATGAGTGTTAAATATCGTAAGGGTGCAATGCTTTCACCAATGATGAGAATTGTAAGAGAGCATGCATGAGTGTCTCCTGAAAATGCAATTTTCAAACACATTGGGGTGGTCTGCTGTCTTCAATCAGAAATCTGAGCAAGAAGTTGTTTAACATGCAACAAAATATGAGACTTCCTGAGCAAAGCATCAAAATGCAAATCATGGCTGATACTCTCAAATACCCTCAAAATAGTAATGCCTAGGGGCAATGAATCATGTATAAATTCTAGAATCTATTAGGATTGTGCAAGGTACACTTTACTGAGCTTTATCACAAATATCCTTGGGTGCAGAGAAGTTTGTCACAGCAGAAGCATTTATTTGTGATTCAAAGGTTTTGTTTTCAGCAGATTGCATGGTTTGTGAGAAGATATGAGAATAATAAACATAAAACAATAAACAGAGAGAAATGCACCTTTATTTGGGAAGCAGGAAAATAACATGTGATCCTAACAAGCCCCCACTGATTCCTTTAGAAGCTGCAATTGGCTTTGTGAGAATGTCAGAAGAGGCATTCCTATCCACTTCTTTGGTTTTCTGTATGTTTTGCCATATCATTTTAATGTATTAACCACACTACAATATTTTAGGCAAGTTTTCAATGTCTAGGGCTTACAAATTGGAATGCATTTCTTTGCATTGTAACAAAGCAGTGGAACTCGTTTCTAGGTAACCTTAAAGATATAAACATAGCAGAGTTATTTAATCAATATTTAGCCAGGCTTCTAGAGGAGACAGCAATCCCATCATTTAGAATCTTCTGCCTGGACTAATCTCAATGGCACTTAAAGAATGTTTTGAAGTATGACTCATTATAATGTGATCTTAGCATGCAGTTTGTTTCCATTATGCTCACCCCAAAGTTCTCCCTCTCTACTTCAGGATACACTGCCTGATTGTAACTTAAAAGTGACCAGTGTGTTATTATTTAGAATTATAATAAACAGTACATTATACACATTCTGCTTCACTCGGGGTACAAATGTAAGTAAGTTCTCCTAGCAGATTTAATCTATTGCACTTTATGAAGAAGAAAAATGCAATACGTTTGTGTTGTGCCGTATCACTTTCTAGAAATCTTTGACGTTAGTTTAGAAACTGCCCCCATCCTAGATTTACTCGGATATCTGAAACGTACCATGAAAATGGAAATCATTGTTTTAACCTTCAGTTGTCTTGAACCTAGATCTTTATAGCTTTTAAGACTCTGCAGGAAGTGTTAAAATCATAGAAAGAGCTGGAATGTGTAATGCTGTTGTCCACTTTCCTGAACAGGAAAGAAAGGTACAGAACTTTCTTACTCTCTCCTGCTCTTCTCGACCCATTAAAGGAACGGGCTACGAATGTACGATGTTGAAATCTGTGCCACAGCTGATGGGACTCGTGACTTGGTTAGGAATCGTCTGATAAGTTTTCATCCAAGAATCATTTATCCTCTGTCTGTTAATCTTTTTCTCTTTATTATTACAGAATACTGAGAGTACTTTTTTTGTGTTTTGTGTTTAATATTAAAACTGTAAAGACACCACAATGAGTAAAGGAACCATTGTTTTTCTAATGTGATTAAAAGCACAGTTAATAGCTGAAAACTTAACTACTGACTGTATAAATTTACCATTGTCACTTCCTGTTTTCTTGTAGTTTTCATCTTCCTGTACCTTGGCTGTTCTTTTCCATTTTCAGGCATGCGTGCTCATTATCACGTTCATCTGCAGACAGTTCTTCAGCAGGTCCCAAGACAACTTTCTGTAAACAAAGATGCTTTGTCTCATTAAAATCTGTGTATCACATCCCTATTGTCACATTCTACTAATGTAAAAGCCAAAGAGATTTGTTTTGTAACAATTCACGGCAAAGTATTCTGTGAAGTACGAAAAAGTTGTATGTGTGGGGGTAACCAAAGTGTGGAAAAGAAAAAGACACATAAATCCTTCGCTACATCTTCTTTAATAAGGCAATTTTTTGCATGTCAGTTGAATATGTCCTTTTGAAATAAAAAAGTATTACTTCAAAAAGGAAGGGTAACTAGTTTATTTGAAGTGAAAACATAATTTTGCTACAGACTGATTTTGATTAAAGAGATACACCCAAGTTCAGAGCTATCAAATGTTGCATTTGGTGAGAGCTGGAACAATGAACATTTGGCTCTGGTTATTGAAAAGATTGTGAGAATGTTTATAATTCAATCTATCAGCTGACAGTGAGTTTTAGGGTTTCAGATCTGATCAAAACCAAATGTGGACTGTAACCACTTATACAGCATGATCAATGTTCAGAAAATAATATACCAGAGGGGAAATAAAGGAATGTTTCCTGTTAGCCGACCAGCAAACAACAAAAAAAAAACAGTCTAATGCTTTATTCACTAAATATACTTGCACAACAGCCTGAGATGAGTTGGGGTTTAAGTGGATGAACATAGCATCTTTATGTTCAATTTAAAATATGATGTCTAAAATCATATTCTTATTTAATTGAACCATCAGGTGTAAATTTACCAAACGTGAAAACGCTGCAATACTGTTACGTCCCCAATATGGCTCAGTGTAGGGGCGAATGGGGGCTAACATACGAGCCAGGGTTCTACAGACGGAAATACACTATGAAGTTAAAAAAAAACACAGGGGTAAGTGAACAAAAAACAACTAGCTACACCGTTCTACAACCCAATTGCCCTCAACTGTCTCCCGAGAAGACAGGGGTGTCAAAAAGTCAAGTGTTCTGCAAGCTACCTTTCTACTCTATACTAAACTAAGCTATAACGGGAAAAAAAACATGACTGCCACAACAATCCCAACCCTACACCACAGCTCAGGAGAAAAAAAAATCTGACACGTCTCATGTTTTCGCTGTTCCTTCTTCGTACACTTCTCTTCAGACACTCTCAGGCCGTCCCGTACCGGCATTTATAACCGGACAGCTCTCGTCAACCATTCCAGAGAGAGACCCAATTTAGGGACATGCCCACTTCCAAAAATGGACCCCCGCGCAGGAGGGGAGCCCTTCCCCCAAAAGAAAAACAAAAAAAAACAGAATGTAACAATTACATTTTGCTATTTAGAATTAAATGAGTTTGCTGTCTCTCCATCGCAGGACAAAATGGGAAAAGAACAGTTGAGAAAAGTATTTTGTTTGATTTTTCTTTCATACACAATGTTCGTCATTGTGTTTTGTATCCAGCGCTCCCTTGCAATGCCTCTCAAGCCAACCCGGTTATATTTTGGAAACAACAGATGAATCTTCTTTGAATCGGTTTATTTATTTTTGGAAAGGAATCTCCGGGCACTTTTAAAAGGCGTCTCTCTGTGCTGCAGAGGGTGTTTCTCACTGTACAGACCACATTTCTTAACATAGTGAAATGTAAGTGAGTGTAGCATACACAGTATAGAAGGGCTACATGTTTATAAGCTATTAAGGTATCAGACTACCAAGAAAATATATCCAGCTGTGTCCAGTTGTAAGACTTCTGTTCCTGTCCAAGCTGATGCAAGATATGAGGAATAAGTCCTTCAGTCAGATATTGATCAGTTTGAAATTAATTCATCTCTTAAGCTGTACTAACCGGTACTGTTTTATTAGTTATTGGCTAGAGTGCTATAGAACCAGGAAGAAGTGAAATAATTAGAACAAGAAGGTGATTTGTACATTATTTATTCAATTCCTTTGCTAAACGTCTGTAAAGAAAAAAATGTCAAACCAAGATGGTTTCTTTGCCAAAATCATCTCTAATGATAAAATGTGTAGACTTAGACACAAATGTTTAAGTACGGTAAACCCCTGCATACCACTGATGCAGATACTGTATTTACGTCAATATTTAAAAAAAAAAATCATAACAAAACTATCCTGTCCTTTAATTCAATTTGGTTCAAAAGGTTCACCCCATTCAGGACAGACACATCTATGCAAACAATCTAAACAAAGAAAACTTTATTCTGTTTGTATTTGTACATTATTACTCTTATGCCCTTTGTTATTAATGCTGTACATTTGTGTAAAAGACAGTTTTTCCATTAAAGAAATCTAGAAGAATCCATTTATCTTAGGGCACTAAGCATGATGGTATTGATTTTAGGTGCCTTTTATTTGGCTTTTTCAGTAGCTATGGAGGCTCAAGGGAACAAAAATCTATTTCTCAGGCATGAGATAGAAATCCATTTTTGTGCACATTTAAAATGCAGTGTTAGCTGTGGTTCAAATACATCACTAAAAAAGGAGCATATATATATTGAGGCTTTGCAGACCCATATAGCATACTATATATTTTCTCTCCCGGGGAATGGGAATTTCTTTTATGATGAATGCAAACTACACGGAAACAGTGATATTTTCCATGTTTACCCTATACAGGGTATTAAGTGTTCAGACTAAACACAATCAAATTGCTTAAAATGTTAATGAAACTGAAAGCAAGGAAGACTGCTCTGGTACAGGGGAGATCCTGGCCAGCAATTTGACATCTTCCACATTGAACATCTGTTCGGTGCCAGATTCTCCAGGTACTCTGACAGCCAACACAATATTATACAAAATAAAGCCAAGCAATCGGCTGTGTGTTTTATTTTCCCTGCAGTGTGATATAAATGTTGGCCACACATTTTACTGCATTACTGAGGGCCCTCTTCACTACAGCTGTGATTTCAATCTTTCATGTGATATGTACTGTAGCTGGTGTACAGCCAGTGGTCCTGCTCCTTCAAATATTCCTCTCGGTTCCATGAGTTAAAGCACATTCAGCATTATACCGAATTTTCACCACTGACAGATACAATTTTAAGTCTAAATGATCACAGAGTTAAAAGCTTGAATAAAGAGGAAGGTTATTCTTGAAAAGTGGCATCATGATATAGTGTTACTCATGGGCTCTTACTCTTGAGAACAATGTGCTGTAATGGGTAATTAGTCAAATTAAGTGCTTTCTCACCCCCCTATTTATTTCTGTGCACATGCGACCCTGCCCCCCTCCCCCAGTAACCATCTCTTCATTCATTTATTCAATGTTGGATAAAATCCCTTTCAGCTTTATTTCATGTGCACCTCAGGTCACATTTGCATGTTTAGCATCTAGCCCACTGATGTAAACTTTAAAGTCAGCAACTGCATCGCAAAAGAGAGAAGAAATACAGTACCTGCTCTGAATGCATATAGACTGCTGAGCGCCCATGGGACATGAGATTGAATTCATGGGCTGAACACTTCGTATGTGTAAAACTCATCACCCTTTTGTACAGAACTGGAATCTTAACCAATATGGCATGCATTCTAAACAAGTCCTATAACAAGGAAAATATACACTGGGACCTTTTCTATTTAGGAATTTTCTATGTAGAATCTGGATTACAAACCTCGAGTGACATTCCAAAATTATCATTTACAGGTTAATATAAACCTATTAATACAAGATTGATACAGTATTTACTTGTTAGGATGCCGTAACGACTTCAGTCTGGTTCAGCCATTTTCCAAACATACAGTATGTATTCTGGAGGGCGATCCACGATGACCTATAAATGTAAACACACACCTGTCCTTTCAGACGTGAAACCAACTTGCTCTTCCAGAAAGGGCCAAATACATCATTAGAAAGTGACCTCATGGACTTTAGAGCAGATGTGACCAATCTAATTATGCAGCTGTTTAGAAGGATATCCATGCGCAGTAAGGAAAACAAGCAGCAGCAGCTCATACTGTTCCTAAATGAGCTGCAATGAGGAGGTTCTTGATTATTTTCTCTAATGTTTTCTCCATCACTGAATGCACTTTCTTTTCCAGATCAGGCCTAATGAGGTGATTTGGCCTTTTCAGGAGTAGCAGGTGCCCACACATTATTTTTAAAATGTGAAACATCCCTCCAGAATATACATTTTTGGAAAGTGAATCAGATTCAAGCCCATTTGGGATCCTGACAAGTAAAGGTGTTTAGCATTACACTTATCAGTTTAGACAAGCCATCTGAGATTTCAAATCTGATGCCAAAACAAATGAAACACAATTATCATGATCTGCTCATATAAACTAATTACAGCATATTGAGCAGCAAAAAAATATAATGCAAAGAAAGTTATAACAGCATAGGAGTCCACCACGATTTTTCTAATTATTCATAGTCAGTAGTAGTAAAACTAGTAGCAGCAGTGCCAGTGAGGTTTTGTATGAATCCATCTTTTGGTCTTTTCACACTGGCACACTAGAGCCAAGCCAAACTGGACCATCATGCTATTCTGTGGGCCATTCCAGGCTGGGGTTCTGACTCGAGGCAGTGCAGGCCAGGACTGGACACAAGGGTTAGTGTGTCAGTCTGTCATAGCTTGACCCCATTTTCATTCTGTCCCAGAGGAACGCAGTAGGAAGCACAGCTGATCCACAGGACACATGGGATGACACTGCAGTGTAAGAGGACATGCACAGAGACAGCAGGTGAAGCTACTGCAGGTAGGAAAACAAACAGTTTGCAGATTTTTCTAACATGCCCTTTTACCTTTGTGATGTACCCATTTTATAGTGTTAACACTTTAAAGTTTTGAACTGTGAAAGATCTTAATCAGTAAAATTATAGTGATGTTGGAAAGGTAATGTTAAGCACAACACAAAAAATGGTAGCAGAGCTTGTGGTTTTGATTGGGAAAATATGTTGATTGTGTCAAAAAAAACTCCCAGTTTTATGAATAACCCTTTATGGGAAAAAAAATAGACTTTCTTAAGACTTACATGCTATTGTTATTTTAATACAATCTGTGGCTAATATGGGGGTGTTCGGCATAGCTTAGTGGACAAGTCACTGGACTCATAGCTAGCTGGTTATTGTTGACTATCTTGCTCTGTACCACGTAGTTCAATTTGCTGTTCAATGCACGTGCATCACCCACAATCAATGTGGTGTCTCTTTGAATTAATTGATGAACAGGCTTATAATTGCCTCTTAACATTCATATAAAAAGAGAAGACAGGTGGAAATGTAAATGTTGGATTATTCATTTAATTGAATTACTGCATATTTAACAACACTTACTGCTTCTAGACAGTGGTATTGAGATGTTGTCCATGGCAAGCTTTACCTGAAAGGCAAAATACATTTTAAAGTTCTCTTTTTGTTTCCCAACACGTCAAAAATCTTTATTTCAATGAAGACTCTTTTTATGTTAAAAACCTTAAATATGGCAATTATTTGCAGGATTGTTTTTTTTTTTTTAGATGAGGTAAGTGTGATCGAATTTGCAGATTACCTTGTTTGAAGTTCAGATTGTGAACATATCCCAGGAGCAGCCCCCTGCCTACTTGACTAATTTACTCTCTCTACATGATGCCAGTCAGTGTGTCAGTGCTCTAATTGTCTGCTGATCCTGTGCATATCCTTTTTTCATTGATTAAAATCCAGCACATCCACACTCAAATTGTGTTAAATTATTAAAGTCCTCCAATCCTGCCTCTGTCCATTGGCTCATTTTAACTTAATCCCTGCACCATCTCTAGTGACATGCAGTGCAGTGTCATTCAGATTTCGCATATCTTCAAACAAACTGTGGCTGAAGATACACCGTGTTTACATTCTGTTAAGGAATCTCACTTGTGCACAATAAAAGCAACAACTGTACATTATCTATATACCTTCCATTGATTATTATAAAACCAGGAAACTAGGGACAGGTCAAGCTATTGAACCCTAAACTGAATGCTCACTTAGTGATGGACAGCCTGGTGGCCAGATGGACACAGGCCAGAAACAGAGACAGTGGATGATCAATTCTTCCTCAACATTATGTTGCAGCCTTTTCTCTGGAATGATAAGCAAATCTTGTTGCAGTTTCACATGTCTGTCTTGCTTCTACTGCTGTTCCTGGGACTCCTTTGGCACACTACACTGGTGGATGCTTTTCTCATATTTATTAAGTTTTTTTTTTTAGACTATACAGTACTGCTGGAAATCCCTGTAATTTCCATCAGACACATACTATAGCATATTTAGAAGCACCTAGAAAAGACACCTTAACAAAACTGAGCAAAGTCACCAATATGAGAATCCTCGAATGCACAAAGGTGCTGAGTGATAACTTGTTACTGCACTGTACGAGATCCCTGGCTTCATTGTGGGCAATAACTCTAGTTCTTCAATCAACCATGAGTCCTCTCTCATTAATTTAACCTGAAAGCAGGTAAGTGAAACTGTCATACAAGTACGCTATTAACGACTGACACACACACCCTGTCCCAAGTCAGAACCACAGAGCCTGTGAGGTCAGTATCACACAGCTTGATTCCAGTGCACCAGTGTGAGGCATGCTGTACAATGGTCCAGCTTGGCTCGGCTCAGTTCCTGTGTAATAATAATAAGAATGCATGTTAACACCATAATCATTATCATCATCTAAATAGGGCTTCTATAAACCTCTCAATATAATGCTAAATAAGTTTACTTGTCAGGAACTCTCCCTGTACAATCTGAAGGTATGTGTAAAATTTTTAAACGGAAACTAGTGCTGTGGTATCAAAGGCTTTGGGCACTTCTTACTCACAGTAAGAAAGTGAGTATCCTTGAGTGGCCAGTCAAAGTCCTGACTTGAATTCTATTGAGAATTTTTGGAAAGACTTTAAAACAGCTGTCCATAAGTGATCCCCAAGTAACTTGAGAGAGCTTGAACAGATATGCTTACTTTTACAAGGCACCGTATAATCCAATTCCTGCACATTTGTACAGATGGGAATAAAATTGACTAATTAAACATAATATGGTAATATGTTCTGCAAGCCCTTCTTGTGCCCACAGTTGGAGAGATCTGGTGATGGTCTCCCGATCTTTCCTCTCAATGTGCAGGATGTTTTTTGTGTACACCAACTTACTGTCTTTTCAGGAGGGAGAGAGAAACAATGACAATTATCCACATCCGATCCCATGCAATATCCTTTTGCAGACGCACGCATACTCCTCGATTAAAACTTGTTTCTTTACAGTCAATAATAAAATTACACTTTCTTTGCACCGCTAACTAAATGCAAATTAAAACAGGGCACACAACATTAATGCAGAGAGTTGAATATCCATTTAATCACATCCTCCCTGCAGGGTGTGCTGATAAAAATGACAGCAAAACTGCATTACTAATTCTAGTCCTGTCACATCTCATCGCTACTTACCTTGCAAACGAACCGCTATAATGGCACCTGCCTGCTGGGCTGGGAGGTTTCTGTTGATGTACACTTACAGTGAGTAGTTGGGGAACAATTCTGGGGAAGAAACGGGCCAAACGTGTTATTGGTTTCTTGGGATGGATTTTTTTTTTCTAAATTGTCTCTGTTTCACCTCACTCTGTTTTCTTTTAATCATCCCCAGCCCCTTTCCCCTGAACTGATTTCTTAAGATGGGGTTCTTGAAGGCATTAGGTTTCATTTAGGAAATTCTAAAGCCATATGTCAAAAGGCCCCAGGTACATAGCTCACATTTACTACTCTCAAGATCTGTGCATGTGCCACAAATGAGCATGAGTCATCGAGGAAGGACAAGCCATTTGTGTGCATCACAGGATAACTATGCTGTAAAGTCTGAAAACAGGCAACATCCAGTTAACATGCTTCAAATTAAACTTCTACAGGAATATGGTGATATTCGGTTTGAGTTATCTGAAGCATAAGTACTAAACATTTTTTGTAGAACTAGATGAGATTTCTTAGATTCCCGGATGAGATCACTGGATCAGTTACAGTAGGTACCATCAACAAAACTTTGCTTGTTTGTAAGCATTCTTACATTTTCAATCAGCTGTGTTTGTCTCACAGTTGTTCAACAGGAAGTCAAAGTTGAAGTGACTAGTTAATCATAAGAATCCTAAATGATAGAAGTTTTTCAATTTAATTTAATTTTTTTAAATTGTTCTAATTTTAAAAGTCCTCCACCGAGGAGAGCAAATCAACAATAGTCATGTTATCTCCACAAATATGTTACTAAACACAATGCAGGGAAACAAAATCACAATATACCATGCAGTACTGAGTTCAGTGAAGGACACTAAACCAGAACTTTATAGAACATTATATTACAGTGCTACTTCATCCACAACAGTGACCCAGACTGACTTGTGGTAGCAGATGCTGAATGTAACTTTTTTTTCTACAAGATTTGTTGTTCATATCTTTCTTACTTACACTACAGTGGTGAAAAAGGACTGAATAGTGTCGTTAACCTCCTAACAAGCAGTAGCAGATATATAAGAGTTACTACACACACAAGATGAGTTTAGCAGTTGGTAAGATTAGATCGTTGTCTGTTGTTATAAACCTAGCAAATGTGGTGTTTTCCCAATTCTCTCTAAAAGCAGTGTGGGGCGGAACTCGTGGGCAGCGATCCTGTCCACCAAGGAGCGATAATTTCAAAGTTCTGGTGACCCTTCAATCGCTGTCTTGTGGTGAAGTTTCTGAATTGCAATACTTGAAATATGTAATATGGTACAGAGAAAATGGAGTTTTGCCTGCCAGACATATTATTTAAATAAGCAAATGACACATTATATAAAATGTCATGATAAAGCCCCAGGAAAATACTATTCTTATCAGATCTCAGTGTGCCAGTTTTCTCCAGCGAAGTCTCACCAAAGCGTTCTTCAAGACCCTGCTTTGGGAGCTCAAGTATTTACTTTCCCAGCATGAGAAATATATTTTCTTTATTCTAATCCATTAAACATGGATAGGGCTCTTTAGCAGATATTTACTCTTTGAATAAACAGGTTGAAAAATGAGCAAAAAAAGGCCTATATTTTTTTCTTACATGTTATTGGCTGTAAATGATGATAACAAAGAATAGTGTTCACTGAAGGATATAAAGTAAAAAAACAACAACAAATATATCTTGGCAAAATTTAAACATCTGTTTGTAAAATAAAAAACAAGATTTCTTAACGTTTCTCAACTTTTAACTCATATGACATATAAACAGAGCTTTAACTGAGTAAAACAAATCACTGTATAAATATATTGAGAGGAAGTTAAATGCTACAAAAAAGTACTGGAACCAATAGCAATGTTTACATTTTAAATGCTTCTCAAGGTATATATCATTATATCATTCGCAGGACTGTGAGAAATACAATATTGTGTTAATCTTTTACACTATATCTGCAAAACATGCCATCAATACATCTAATGATAAAATACATGACAAATAAGAATATAGCATGGTCAAAATATATCAGATACTGAGCACAACGTGCAGACTCTGGATTTAGCAGCAATCTAGTGATAATTGGAGTGTGACAGCAGGATGCTCTATATCCCTTCCAGCAAGGACTTGATATAGGAATACAGAGGAGTCCAGAGTCTGTACAGATTATAGGTTGCATTTCAAAAGTGTTTACCTACAGTGCAACTGAACGACAAGATGTTACGTGTTTGGGAAATTTCATTTTCCTTAACACCAAGACATCCTCATTCTGTTCATATTACAGTCTAAGTACATTTCTAAAAGCAGAAACAGTTAAAGGATTGCAATAATCAACGCAGGAAGACACAAAGCATGAGCCAGCTTCTCAGCATCAATCACAGAGAAGGACATGGTACAGCAACAAAAGCCCTAATGGCATTTCCAACCTGAGATATGCAAGTCAATCTATAGCCACACATAGCAGCAGTATTTAGATCCCTAGTCCATCAATAGCCACATCCCATCCATCAATAACCACACAAAAAATCTCGGTTTTGAATACAAGCTGAAAATGACCACAGAAATAACTCTTTGTCACTGTGCAGTCTCCACAAAATTGATTCCATCTGCAATTTGACATTAGTAAGATGGTGCAAAAACATAGAATAAGATGTCTTGTCAGATTTTAAATAATTAACTAAGATCTAACCCAGCAGAGCACGGTTCCTGAAAATAACCACATTGCTCTCTCAGTTCCCAAGAACATCATGGTTAACAGTAGCACGTGCAGGTACTGTAAAACAGAACAAGAATCAGTTTTGAGGCAATAATAGCATATTTTTAATAAGTGTCAGGGTCCCTGTCAATGGCATTTCATATATCTGTCTTGAAAATAATCTTAATAGTTCCCCAAAAAATATTCATGGATTTAACACCATTAAATAGAAAAAATATAAAATGTGATATTATAATAATAAATTTTATTATAAGGCACTGTGATTGATATAGATTTAAGATATTTTGTCTTAAAATAGAAGTTTTAAATGATAAATGTGGCTTAATATCCAAATCTTAGCCTTTTTATCTTATTGTCTGAGAATTAGCAGAATTGTGAGGGAAAGAAAAATAATAACATGTAATAGTTCATGAAGTGTATTGAGAGCTACAATTATCCTCTGCTCAGGGTGACCGAGAAATGTTTCAAGCTAGGTTATTATTGCAACAGCAACAGGATGAAAGCGGTTTAGTGGGTAGGCACAGGACAACTGCCTGATTATTTTTACTTAGACCCCTACCTTGAGACACTACTTCCTAAGCTGCTCAATATATTGGATTTATGTTTTGAATTATCCTACAGTAAAATGTTAAGCTGTTGATTTAGACCTCTGAAGTTTTCAATAGATTACATAGAACTGGATTCTGGGATTCAGGTACCGCATCCTTTAGAGTTTTTTTTCTGTCAGCCACTGTATTTTGTGAACAGTAAATTCATTAACGTTTTAATAAGGATTGTAGACACCTGAAATAAGCTAACCAGAGGCTTATACTGGCTTCTTTCAATATTTTGACTGGGTTAGATTATAGGACCATGTACTTACTAGCAAAGATGGGTCAAATAGCATCTTCTCATTTGTACCTTTTTACTATGTAACCACCCTTATCAATCAGTTAATTAATTTTACATACTGTATACGTCACGGATATCACTTTAATCTGAAAACTGTATTGTTAAATGTGTGACAGGAACTAAAAGCACTTATGATTTTATATTTCACTAAGTTTTGATCATACTCATAGGTACTGTAATAGGTACCTAGGTGCATAAGAAGTGTTCATTCACAGACTGAAACAGTTATTACCAGAGGAAGTGCTAAGATAATACTATCATTGGCCACGTTGAGCTGAGACACATCAGTGCTGAGAAAAGGCTATATGCCAATATTGATGATAGCACCTGGAGTAAGAAAACAGTGTCACAATAAAAAAAATACTCAGACACAGCACTTCCCTGCTTGTCTCCTCTGAAATGGATATGTTGGCTTTGGCACTTCTTGTCTAAGTTGGTCTCATGCTGTAAACAGTGTTAAAAATGGCATTGTAGATCAATAACACAAATACTGATAATAAATCTATTTTCCAAAAAAGGTAAGATTAATTTTTCAAAATTGAATTCTGTCTAACAAAAAGAAATGAAAACCGATAAATTTACTTATTGCTGAGCTGACACTGTATGACTTGTAAGTGCTGAAAGGGCTGTCCCTAAATCTCTCACACACAACGTCAGGACAATTTTGTGCGTTCTCCAGAATGACAGATCCTTTTATTTCATGCACCTTTTAAAAAACACTTAGAGCAAAAGGTTTTCAGATTAGTCTCTGAAAATGGAAATGAATTGAAGCAGAAGAAAGTACAAGACAGTACAAACCTAGTTTGTACTAGAGAAGACTGCATGCTACCAAGAATCCAAGGTCAAACTTTTTAGACATTACAACAGCTATTTTGTATTTCTTCAGGGGAATAAAATGGTTGTGTAGATAGAGTACTCTTAGTTCATATTATTCCTTTAATTAAATTTCCTTCATGTTTTATTTTATACATGTTTCATTAATATAGATGCCTAGTTTAAAAATGTGTCTAAATCGACATAAGCATCTAGGAAAAGAGAGTGCTCTTGACAAATCTCTTACAAAAGCCTTGAAGCTTACCGAGGACAGGGGCACGTCTGAGATCATGGGCTCACCGTGCAATAAAGTGACTGTCTGTCCTTGGGCTCCCACCAGACAGTGCTGTGTTCAGGTTCACCTGCAGGAATGTGCCTTTTTCAGGGGTTCCAGCAGGAAAGTACTGTGTTCAGGGTTCTCCCCTTCAGAACTATGCTCAGGATCACCTGCGGAGCATCGCCTTGGCTCCACTAGAACAGTACTATACTCAGTACAGGGGCGACAGCAGGACATTACTACAGTACAGTATGTGCAGGGGCTTAAGTAGGACATTATTATGTTCAGGGGCTCCAGCAGACAAGTCCTGTGCTCATGGGCTCCAGCAGGACTTTGTTGAAGGCACTTCTGCATTACAGTGCCATATTAATGAGTCCCATGTGTGTCCTCAGGATAGCACTCCAGCTCCATGGAGGCGATTCCAGAATGCAATGTATAAAAAGACTATTAGCCCAGCAAGTACAGTACATAAAGTATCTTTTAAGATGTCTTTACATGTTTTCTTTTTTCCATGTTTATTTGGAAATACAATAGCAATTCATGTTCTATGTCATTTCGCAATTCAAAGAGAATAGGTAGAAAATGTGGTAAAAAAAAAGGTAATTCCAGATAAATGATAATATTGCAAAAATGAATTGATTTGAAGAATTATTGTATTTTAGCCCTGTCTAACCTATTAGATTATGCATCACCCTCAGGTAGAGATGCAGGATAGATTATTTATGTTATGTGGTGTGCAGTTTGTGAAAAAAGCAACATGACAAGAAGTTTTGCCTGCAGTACTCTTGCTGATATGGGAAAGGCAGGAGTTTCTACTGAAGTGGTGTGTAACTGCCAGTATGGTGTGGGCAGGAGCCACAGAAACAAGGTTTGTTCTGCTCGTAGGCTGGACCATCACTGGCCGTGACTGTATCTGGAAACAGCAAAAGACACAGTGGTTGCCAAGAGAGACAGCTGTAGCAGGAAACAGCTAATAAAATGGAAGAGACAGCTGCCCTGTGATGGAGTGATGTTCCTTGCAGGTTGTATCCTGCCTTACGCCTGTTGTTTGCCGGGACAGTCTCTTGCCCCCGTCCACACTGAATTGGATAAAGTGGTTAGATAATGAGCGGAAGAAGAAAGAGACAGTTATAATTGATCAAAATTCAAGTCAATGCATGACAGTTGGCACACACTATTATTTGAAGATAAATATAGTAAACAATTGCTACAGGGGTCTAATTGTGAAGCCGGAAAGCCTACCTGTGTTAGAAATGTTTGGCATATGATAATCAATGCTTACCTGTTTTTCTCTTGTTTGTCTTTTGCTGCTCATAATGCACAATAACACACAGTATATTTTCAGTGGACATTTCCATATTTAACTGTGTCCAAAAAAAGTAATGGATGACAAACCCTAACCCCAAACCTGTAGTATCTGATAATCTTGGGAAAAGTCCATTTTCATTTAATGTCTTAAGTGACTACTCAGATTTACAGTACCTGGTATAAATATGCTATTAAAAGCAGGGGACTAATGCATTGGTTAATTTGTATTTGTTTTATAGGGGGAGGTATTCCAAGTCTTTAGCAATCCATTGAAGTTTCATAGTTATTTGACTATACAAAGTAAAATTCTGTTTTAATGAAATTATTATATTTCATTTCTATCTCATGAACTACTGTATGTCTTAAGGGATTTGCTGCCTAACTAAATGGCTCCACCTGCTGTTTTCAGCCAAGTACATCCAAAAACAAGATGACACTTCAAATTGTAGATATATCAAGTTGCTTTACATAAATCATAGATGAGGTTATCACTCATTGCATAAAAGCAATGATAATATAATGACATGTATCATAGGAGAATTATGTGTACTAATATAATAGTCAAGAACAAAAAGAACACTTAAATATATTTAGCAAGTGTTCATCAATTACTGCTGTAATAAATTAATAGAATGATATATGATGTAAGTTTTTCCTTGCAAGCAAGAAGCTGGGTGGCATTATTAGTGTGCAGATAGAGTCCTCTTAACAATATGGATTATATATTCTACCGCAGAGGGGAAATATTATCGAAGCTGTGAACCAAGAAAATTCCAATTGCTTCATTGTTTATGACATGAATGTGTAAAAAGTGACTCCATTCACATCACTTCCAATTCTCAGAAATCTACCTCTTGTGATTGAAAAGCACAGTTGGTAAATCTGATTCTGCGGGCGAAGGTTTGAAAAAATAACGCACGATCACAAGGAAAGCAAGCCTCCTTTTAAAAAAGTTGATTTTTGTCATATAAAAATGTAATCACCCTCTAAATGATTTACCGTAACACCGTGACTACAGCGTATTTACATCGACAAAGTATGAAGGTAATAAAGTGTCTGCACTTTGCAACTGTAAATATTTATGTATGTATTATTCATAAACGAAACTAGTTTTCTTACCAGGAATGAATTGCCTGCAATAACCAATACGTATGCTGTTATTCAAAAGACAGCATTCAGCAGAAAAGTGTTTCTGTTCTAATGCTATAAAGTAATTATATAAATAACGACAACTATAAATCACTCACAAAAATGTGACAAGGTGAAGACAGGTGAAAGACCATGAGAAATTAGTGTGGCCTACTAGGGGACCGTTTTCTCACTGTATACCCTGAAGAGCACACCTGAGAAATTTGACCAACGTTGACGTCTTTGGCCTGATTAAACTTCTTGTGCTGAAATGTCTCAGTTTCCTGCTATGACTGAGCTCTTTAACTTCTCAGGCGGAGAATCCTTCCTCAAAAAGACTGGATAACAAAGCTGAACCATTTCAAGACACTGCACAAGTTTCAAAGTTCATCTCACGCTTTGAACATAATTGGGCTATCGATATGAAGAGCCGTTGATTGTGTTTCCAGATGTGAACAGTTTAAAATTTAAATATATTTAAATGACAACTCTTTGTGTACAGCACATTTTGAATTGCTCTTCTGCCATGCTTATTTTTGCTCAAAAGCATGAAATGAGAGTACTGGCAAGAGTTTCTATGCAGAGAAAAATGATCAAGATGTATTGTATTGTCTTAACATGGATTGCTGTCCCACAGCAGTCATTATTTAGAGAATATATCTTGAAGGAGAAGAGATACTAATAATCATTTCTCAAGCATCACAGCCTCGGTGTGTAGAATTAGAACAGTTAAATGTTCATATAATTTTCAAATAAAACACATTTTTGTAAGCTAAGCTTTTACTTAATTTTAATCAGAAAGATGTCTTTATTTTTGCATTGTTGTTATGAAATTTCCATGTATGCAGTACCTTTGTGATTACATAGTGCATTTGCTATCTGGTGGAAATACTACACAAATCATTTATAAGCACCTGTGAAGCAGTTGTTGCAGATGATCAGTTAGCCTTGACAGAATGGGGCATGAGTTATTTGTTAGATTTACAGTTTTTTTCCACCTGAATTTCCTTAAGAGCAATGAGGGAAAAGGAGAAAGATATCTGTTTACTCCTTGAGAGCACATTGCGGAGATACTGCCTGCATTAATCTACTCAGAACAAACACCATTTACCTTCCCTTCCTGGCTTGCCATCATGCCTTTTCCCAACACCAAGAGAAAACATTGCCTCTCTAAGAATACATTTCCTGGTGGCCCATGACACCTTATTAATAACCATGTATCCAAGAGCTGAAGGCTTAGGAGCTACCGGTTGAAAATTCAATCTCATTCTAATATCGACAGAAACATATCTGAGAAATCGAAATATTAATACAACCTTCTTGAATCACATTCTTTGCATTTAAGCTCTACAAGTACAGATGTTCTAATCTTTACTGCCCTTTCTTCAACCGGGACCAGAAAATTCAGACTATAAGTGGATACGCCTCACCTGTTTTCTTTTGAATTGTTAAACATTTTAACCTTTTTTTCCCTTTTAGTTGCGCTTTTATAGAAAATGTTTAACTGAATCATTGAAGAATAATTAGACAGAGAAACACAATGAATTGTGTAGTGAAGCAGAAAAACTATATATGCACTAATACAGATTTTGGTGACAAATAAATTGAATTTGGAATTTGAAATACCCAATGAGCGGACAACACCCCACTTTTTTCAGTGGTGGCAAACAGTATGATGGGAAGACTGTTCTCACTGATCTGCTCCACAGAGACCTGGAGCCAGCCACATACTGATCCAGACACTTTAGGAATACTTCCAAGAGGCTGACAGTCTGGAAGACAAGCTTTCCCAAAAATAAGGATGACAGCAGATGGCCAACACATGCTTGCTGTGGTGTTGAGACAGTGTTGAGGTGGTGTTGAGTAGTCGCGGTGGAGCTGTGTCAGGGCTTCATGAAAGGCACTGGAAAATACATGGGAAAACCAGCAAGTCAGGAACTGGCTGAAGGAATAAGGACAGGATGTTCATGTCTGTCCTGCAGCTAGAGTATGACTGGACTTACAAAGCACGACGAGCCCTGCGTCAGAAGACAGATCTTTCAGCATAGTGGGTTGACACTTGTTCAGTGTGCCTGAGATGGGAGATCTTAACACATTGTCTGACTGCATGTCTCATTCCTTCTACCATGTATCAATGGAATTTCTCTGCATTAATTCATCTCCGAAACTGAAGTCACCCTTAAAGAGAGATATTGGCATTTTCTCATTCTGATGGTACTCTATATTTAATTGGAACAATTTGGCTTTTTTGTGAAGGATAATCTTAATTCAGTATTTTAATACATAATCTGGAATCATAGACATATTGATAACCCAGATTGTGCAAAATAAATCATAATCTACTGTACATATAGTAGCATTGGATAAACCATGTGTTTGCTAGGTCTTTGATAAACGTTTAGCTGTGTCCTACTTGTAGTTTCCCTATATCATTATCAATTCACCTAAAATGAGATACTAAATTGCTTAGGGTTGCATTTTATTCAAGTTTCACATTTCACTTTAGTCTGTTGTTAGACAAATATCATCAAATGGTAGCCACTACTATTAGTAAATTTGGGTTAATAATACAATTACATTCTTCCAAAATATAGATATTTTTACTTTCTGGTGGCAGAATAATTAAATTTGTAAATAAATGTGTTGAAGTCTAAAATAAAACATTATAGAAATTCATTATAACTATGATTGTAGTGCATACAGTACTTTAACATGAAAATAGACAGAAATGCTCAGTTTTAAAATAAGGATAAAAACAACAATACTGAAATATGAAAAGAGCAAAGTGAGTAGTGGTCAGGAGACAGACTTGTTCTATCAGAAGAATGATACGACATCCACATTGCACCTTGAAGCTCTCAGAGACAATCCCAGGAAGCTGCAGTCTAGCCTGAAGCGCATGTGAGCCTCTGCAGTAGGTACCACTGTGTTTTTAAGCTCTTGCCCAGAGAATCCGCTTCCAGCGGGACAAGGGAACAGTTGTCTCCAGACAGAAATCCCATCTTTAATCAGGGCTTAGAAACCCTTCTCTTTCCCCACCGCAGATCCTGTGCTTCCTGTACTGTGTAAGGATCTCGTATGCCAGTCACATCCAGGCCTTCACCCATCCTGGGACTGCAATCAGGCTCTTAATAATAATGCCAGTCACATCTGCTGGACTACTGCTGCAGTTACTCGAATCATGCTGGCGCTCTGATGCAAATAACAAGGACATCTGAGATGGAAGATGGGGTGCTTGTTTTACAATGCAGATATGAGCCCTGAGCTGTTTTTTTCTTCCCCTTTTATTTCATACATGTAAGATACACTACACTACTGTAAAAGATCGATGCATTTTAATTGTTAGGTTTCATTGGGGATTGCTGCCAATATTAAAGTTTCTACCTTTTCAGAGGTACGAAATGTAATTTTTAGTGTCATTTTATTTGATGAAACAATTCATTTTTTAAAAATGTAACAATTTAAATCTGAAATTCCAAAAACATTTTCTGCACAGCAAATGACATTTAAAAGTTTCAAATACAGAACTGGGAGGGTATGCAATGGCCCTTAAAGTGTGCTTTCTCTCATGCTTTGGGATAGCATACAGTAAAATTATATTTGCACAAAAAGCCCCATATCTACTTGAAAAGTTGTACAAAGGTAATTGAAATTGTTTCCTTAGGTAAAAAATGTAAATAATAATTAGATACAGAACACATGACTAGAAACTGAAGCGTTCTGTCTCTCTAGGGTTATCTCAGACTGCTCCATTTCTCTTTCTTTCCTGCTGAGCTTCAGTACTGCCTCTTCGGAGGAGTGCTTCTGTGGGGTCAGTGAGCGGTTCTTTTATCTGAGCCCATTCGTCCTTGGTGTCCCATCTCCAGAGTGCTGCTGAAGGTGTCAAATTGTGTTGAGTTATGTGTCAGTTTCAAACTGTTGTGAACTCTTGGCTGAGTAGAAACAATTAAGCTCATTTGCAGTGGTGACATGAGCCAAGGATGAACCCAGCCCTCCAGAGGAGCCGTGCAATTTCAAAACAGCAGAATCACAACTAGACATCTTTGATTTAGTGCAATAACTGACTGGCAAAGAAGTTCAGAACAGCTTTCATGAAGTGGAAAGACCAGCAGAGTGCAGGATAAAGCTGGTCTAATGTGGTATATTTACAGTAAGACTTACTAAGAAGAGATTATTTAGACATGGTTAAAATCCTCTTCCAGAGATAACTCAATACGAAAGGCCTGTAGTACCAATACGATAAGAAAGCATTGGAATAAGATATGACATTATTATACCAACGAACTTCATTATTTTCATTGTTTATATGGGCAAAATTTGAAAACAGTCACTGGATATTACTGAAGCCAGGCAGAAGTATTTTATAAACATGGCCCCTCTGTACTCGACCTCTGTTGTATCTGGCTGTTATGAAACAGGGAAAAGAAAAGTAAACTTTAGAGCTATTTTTCAAAGACTGCAGGTTGTTTTCATTTTCTATTATGCTTGATTTTAAGGCTGGAGCCACGCATGGCAAACATAAATTTGAAAGTGCAGTAAGCATGATTAAAATTCAACAAACCCAGTCTCCCAGCTAAATCTAATCACATTTCAGGTTCTCAGTGCCGTAAAGAAAGTGCATTTTGCATAGCGGCACCTAGCAACCAATAAATGTACAGAACACCGAGAATACGAATTTCATTGTTTATCACACACCCTATATCAGGGTGAAGTGAGTAGGTACATTCTTAAAGCTATCTGAGTGTCCATGATTAAATTGAATATGCATTGTAATGCTCGATTTCAAGATCAATCAATCATTTTTTTCAATTAACCTTAAAAAACAGATCAGATTCTCAATTCTGCTGTATTAAAACAAGATTTTAATCTAATCATAAAGATGTAATTCAAAGGTTATTTCAGAAATTTGAAAAGGTTAATTGTTATGTGCATTTAAATTGGGAGACATTGATATGAGACGTTAACTATAGTTTAGAAAACAAACCAGAAAGCAGCAGAGGTCTTCACAAAAAAACATCTTAGTGTGCTGAAATTATTTGTATCATAACTGTCTTATTTGAGAAATTATTTGTGTATATGATTGTGTAATACCTTGCACGGTTCTACATTAAGCACTACAATTTAAATTTAAATGAACTTTGATTTCTTCCAGTAACTTCCAGTAATTGATGTTAGGATCCACCATATTTTTCTCTACGTGGCCATCAACATTTCTGGCCACAAAAGAGTTCCAGTAGGAGTTGTCAACAACACCCAACACATCTCAATCACATTCAGATTTCACAAACTACACAGTCAATATTACTACTCCTCTCTGGGGGTTCAACTTGGAGCCAAAATCTGTCCTCTTCCCCTCGTTAGCATGTCTGTCATTCACATTATAAATGAAATTGCTTTATATCTGTATGCATCATGAACCTTCCCAGACATGTCACCTGGGTTTCTTTATCAAACCAATTCTTAATACACACCGCTTGTAGCTTCCCACTTGTTCAGAAATCATATTCCAATATCTCTTCCTCTGCACACTGCATCGCCCTTTCTAGAGCATCTCAACTCTAACTTTCCACTCATGCGTTGCTTCACATCATTCTCCGCAAACAGTTCCAGGTCCCTACACTACACCACGACTTCTTCGACGTGCTAACTCTGCTGAACTCTGGCCATTTCCTGGACTGGTGCAGCGTTCCTCACTGCTCATCGAGGAATTCCAATAGCCACATTTAATCCCTTGGGTCCTGCTCCTCTGGAGTTAAGGAGTTTACATTAAATTCAAATCTAGTCTATCAAGAATGCTCACTCACCGCTCAGCGTTCTCATTCTTTCCTCTTCTTCACACTCACCCAAACACTATTCTCCAGAGCAGCTTGTCCTGAACCTTCACAGTTTGGTCGATTTCAAAATGTTACCCAACCCTCCTTCAAAGCTTCTTTCATTTCTCTCTATTGAGTTTGATCTGCTAACCACACCCTTGTTCATACGGTATATTTTGTTTTTGCAGCATCAGCATTATGGGGTCTCACTTGTTTCTTCTGGAGGTTCTGAAAATTCTCATTGTCCTCAGTCAGGTGAGTTACCCCAATAAAACCCTTTATGCACATCATACCTCTTAACCACCTTAATTCATGTTTGACCAAAATATTGAAACAAATGTTGAAAAACAGTACAATAAAGGATTGCATTACATATACATATTTTCTAGTGGCCATGTGAAATCTTCAAAATGCATTAGGCATAAATAGCCACATGCAGGGAGACATCTCCTAAATGTTCTCTTGAAATGCTTTACCATAGAAAGGCTACAAATGAAAGGGAGTCCATTCAGCCTATCGAGCCCATTTGTTAGTTACTAGTTACTTGGTCCAGAGATCCAAGGAGAGTTTCATCTAAGAAGCCAACAGTATCAACATTATCAAATACGCTTATGGTGCAAGTTAAGTCCGATGAAGATAAAACAAAAACAGATAAAGTCTGAGAACATCTGAGCAAAAGTGTTGCACCATAATCAATTCCAGCTGAAAATGATTGAGATTTGAAACAAACTCAAGTTAAACATCAGATTCGGTTTTGTGTCTAAAATTAACAATAAAATGCTTAGCCAGTGAAGTTTAAATGTGTATGGGGGCAGTCCATCCATCCGTCCATTTTCACTCTGCTTTTCCTGTGAGGGTTGCAGTTGCAGCAAGCCGAGGAGATCAACCCAGAGTTCGCCGTCCCCAGCAACAGATTCCAGGATCTCCAGGCGCTCCCAAACCATCCGAGACATATAATCCCTCCAGCGTGTCCTGGGTCTGCCACTGGGTCTCCGCCCAGGGGGACGTGCCCGGAACAGCTCCAGCGGAAACTGACCAGGGGTCATCCTAATGAGATCCTAATGGTGGCCGGGCAGCCCGGCTGGGCTCAATGTGGGGCCATCTTGTGGGCTCACCACCTGCAAAACGATGGGTGAGGGTCGGGTACGATGCCGGCCTAGTGACGGGCACAAGTGGAAAGGACCTAGATGGAGGCGGGTGGTGAAAATTTTATATTTCCGTAAGCGTGCTGTGGGATGGAAAAGGCTGAGAAACACTGACCTATTTATTTATCTGTCTGCCTGGCAGTGTGGAAGAACTGTCCAATTGCAGCTTGTTAGAACCATTTTGTATCAAAGAAATCTTCTGAGAAACCTCTAGTAGTATCTCGTGTTTACAAAACATTGTACAAACATGTCCTTGTGCTCCGATGGCTGCATTGGCTGCTTTCACTCACATTGTGTTTAAAAGCACTGTGGGTAATTTTCCGGAGGGATAGCAATTTATTTATATTGGCAAGAGGTTGAGTTAATCACTCTCTGCCACCTGTACAAGAAGAGGAAGCCAACTCAATGCCGAGCCAAACCAGGGCTTTTTTAAGCACCTGAATTTCTTCTAATCTCCTTTTGAAATAGGTTTAGAAAAAAATGAAACGGTGACTAATTATTGCTTTCTGTCAGCATGCCTCCTTCAAAAGCAAGAAGGAAAACCACACTGAAACAAGCCCTTTTATTAAAAAAACACCAGAAAACTTTGTTACTCCATTGCCCCCAGAGATCGCCAGGCACTGAACTGCCATCTGTTATTTTGTCTCAGGAAATGCAGGGTCCCCGCTGCTGAATGGGGGAGAGCACCCAGGTGATGGCAGTTCAACACCACCCGCCAGGCCGTCTTGTCCACAGTTCCCTGATCCTGCATATTAAAACCCGTTCTGAAGCAGGGATGCAGTGTTTAATATATGACTTGTCCAATAAGCTTATCGCCTTCAAATTACTTGAAATGAAAGTAAGTGAGAGAAGGAGAGAGGACCTCCTGGGAGAGAGTTTCTATGCTGCTGAGAAGAGCCTAATTTTCGAACACCATCTGTTACCAGTCCCTGAGTTGAAAGCTCCATTTATGTCAATCCTCCCACTGCCACAAAAGGAAAACACTAAAGGCGAGCGAGTCTTGCATATTGCAGGGAAATTTGTATCTAACTGCTGAAGTTCAGATTGCTGGGATTCTTTTGTGTCATGTTTTTATTACTTTTTCTTCTTTGTGCCATTGTACGGGATTAAAAGAAAACACAAGCATCAATCAGCCAACTAGAAATCACCATTGTGATAAATGATTTTGCTTTAATTTGGAGGCCACTATGGGCTCAGTACCATTAGTTCTGATATTAGTCCAAATGCAACTGTTAAAGTCAAGGTAGTTTGCAATGTCCGGATAAATATTTTGCTACAGATATTTTGAGGACCAATTCTAATGGTCATTATAATTGGAATGCTAAAATTATAAAAAGAATGGTTTTCTTTCATAGAAGAAAGACATACTGGTGTATGATCTCGGTAAGCATACATCTCTGCAGAAATAGCCCCCCCTATCCCTTGACTTCCTCCACACACTGAAGAATGTACTGGAGTTTACCCCAGTGAGATTATCTGTAAAGCTGCAGAGAAAGCTGATCCCTTGGAGTAAAAAAACAAAGTATTGCACTCACCTTTCCCTTAAGGCATTGATCCCAGCTTAAAGCCTGTAATAAAGTCAAATTGATGCTATAACCTTGTGTAATGTTTTGTGCTTCACTACTTCCTGCTTGTAGTAACTCCTAGCCCTCACTGCTTGTCCTCATGAATAAAGGTCCTGCACTTTTATAGGTAGTTTACATTGGTCATTGTTATTTCAGAAACAGATGTGTAATTTTCAGAACCTGACAATTATTTTGAATGGAGCAAAAAATGGGGTGGAGTGGTGGCTCTGTGGCTAAGGATCTGTGCCTGTGGCTGAAAGGCTGCCAGTTCAAATTCTGCAGCTGGCAGAAGAATCCTACTCCATTGGGCCCCTGAGCAAGGCCCTTAACCCCAACTGCTCCAGGGGTGCTCTACAATAGCACACCCTGCACTCTGATCCCAAGCTTCTCTCTCTGTCTGTGTGTCTCATGGAGAGCAAGCTGAGGTATGTGAAAAGACAAGTTCCTAATGCAAGAAATTGTAAAGGGTTAATGAAGTGATGTTATAAGTACTGGAAAATGAGAGGAACACAGAAATGGACAGTTAAGACATACAGTAACTTACAGCAGTTTAAAATCTTTTTACCCTACAGTCCTTATTTTCATTGGATGTGTCACAAAATGATTTATTGCCGTCTGAAACTAATTTCAGGATAAGATGTGTACTGTCACCCAGACACATATATTTTAATCTTTGTTTACAAGAACTGCATTTGGATAGGTGAAGTCTGGAAGAAGCTACAAGAAAAAGACTACAGGGGTACTGATATAAGTACTCAGAATCCTCAAAGGCACTGACAAAGTCAACCCCTCAGATTTCTTCAGAATGAACGGTAAACACAAACCAGAGGACACAAGTAGAAACTGTGGGAAGAACATTTAAAACTGAGAAATGGAGGCACTTCCTTACACAATGGGTTGAGGGAGTCTGGAAGAAGCCACCAAGCCACATCGCTGAAGCCTGACCTCTTTCAAGAAACGGCTGGGTCACATTTCCAATCAATTAACTACAACCAACCATAAAGGCTAGATGGGCCCGATGGCCTCCTGTCTATTCCTACTGTACATTTTCATGGTTCCAATACATTTTTGTGTATACTGTGGGGTTTACAAATACAATTTGCTGGCATGGTAAAAACTCAAGTCAACATGCGACCTCTGTTTCAAAAGTGCTTACTAGAAGGGAGATGTACCGTGTTCTGAAAATAGTATACAGTAAATGTGAAGAAAACCATGTACAAGGGCAAGAGTGGCTATCCTGTGATCTGCCATTGCCATTTTCCAGTGTGAGTGAACATGTTTGTACATGTGTGGGAAGGAGCTGAATGGTGTTCGATCGATCAAAAGGACACTGTGCTGTGACCCTGAAGTCCCTGAGGAGAGTCTACTAGAGAGATCTTGTGTCTGAGCCACACACTGAGGCACACATGACAGACTGTACGTAATATAAACTGAACTGCAGAGCCCGAGCTTCTGTGACCTCCTTTTCAGAGAACAACTACACTGTTGGATTTTTTCTATTTTCAAGTAAAACTATCTTCATATTTTTGGAACACGCTTGATAAGTTCAGAAACATCACTACTAATTTGTATATCCAATAACTTTATTCCTTTAGAAGTGGGCAGTACTATTACAGACATCTATTTGAATATCTACATGAATTTCTTAACATCTGTCATCAAGCGTGAAGATGCGTGTATTTGGAATTTGAGGGTGATGAAATGTTTATTCTTCCTGTTGTTATCTGTAGGGACTAACAAAAGCAAAGATCAAAGCAATAGTCAATAATGTCAATAATGTGCTGAACATGCAACTTTTAAAGTCAAAGACAGTTCACGGGGAGTAGTGACACGCGAGAATTAGATCGGTTTGAGGATGTGTATTTATATTTATTGATGACACAGGAAGAGGAGTCTGGGACCCCCTGCAGAGAGAGGAGTGAACCCAGGAGGTGCTGCACAGGTGGTGAATGGGTGGAGTAGGGATGTGTGAAACGAAATGTGAAAAGGGACGGGTTTTTGCGCGTGATTTACAGTATATAGCTTTGAGGAATGATGTCTGGAATGATCATGATTTAGACCACCCGGGAGAAAGTGGCTTGGCTGTCATCATCTATCCTGAATTCCAATTCAGAACTTCAATCAGTTTTCACCCTCCTGAATAGGTTTTGTACATTGTTTGTGCAGGACTATACATCAAAGTTATGAAAATAATTATACTATTCCTATAATCATATTATTATTTATTATAATATATTGAAGTAAGTAGCTGCTTCAGCATGCGCGGGTACAAAGTAACAGGTAAGGTTTATTACATGCTAAAAAGAAAAGAGACACCATGTTAATGCTGTAGAGCCTTCTTCAGGTGTCAATATTATAATATTGACATATACTGTATATCAGGTGTATATAATATAATATATAATGTATAGGAAATGTTATTATATATTATTATGTATTATAATAATTGCTTTGAATTGTGTACAAACTTTTTATACTCAAGAATTTGAAGATTTTTACATGTAGGAGGAAAACGAGTGTATCCACCAATCTGCACCACCACAGCAGAACAGCTAGAGATGTGTAAACTGACTGCAGCTGTCAGGGCACAATGGGACATGCTGAAGGACATGTAAGATGAGATATAAGCAGGATGTCACTTAGATGTCCCCACTTAGACTGTCCCCACAACTCTTTTTCACGGGGGGTCATAGGATCTCCAGTGACTGGAGGCCAGGCTCTCTTGGTAATGGCTGATCCAAAGACAGCACCTCCTCCAGCACAGCCTCCCCTGTCTGCATGCGTTGTACAGCCCTGGGAAACAAACTGATCCCTTCGCATCTTCAGGTTACATCTAGATGATGCACGAAAAGTAGAAGCGAACTGGTTTCTGGAAACCACTCCTCCAGAAATGCCAACCTGGAGGCAGAGCATTTACAGTACGTGCAGAATGGCCATTGTGCTGCTGGAATTCGGAGAGAGAAACTAGTCTGCAGTCCCCTAATTGTCAAATTCAGAAGCAGTGCAGCAGGAGGGTCAGCAGTGGTGCTCCATGGCAGATGGTGCCTGAAGCAGTTCCTGTTCTTCTGTTGCCTGACAAGCCTCTGAAGACTGGAAGTTTCTCAGCTGTGTCCTGATATTTGTTTCAATATAATTAGCCAGTGAACTTTTCTCTTCACCTCGTTTTAAAGATTTTAGCTAATTTCCACTTTCGGACATAGCAAAATACAATTCTTTTACATTTTTTTTCAGTCCTTCCAACTAAGCAGGGTAACGTCTGTACGAACCCTGAAGAACAGTGGTTCCCAAGTTTTACTGCAGCCTGTATCCCTTTGGTTCTCAAAATACTGTATGTTCTTGCACCCCTTGCCAAAAATCACTGGAGTAAGTCAGTTCTTTAAACCTAAGGTATACCATGACTATAGAAAGAAAGAGATCAAGTTATATATTTTAATTGCGCAGTAAATGAAAAATGCACAAAGAATTACACATTTTGAAATCTTAACATACCCATGACATAACCTTAACATACAGTACGTAGGTCTGATGAAACAAAGTCATTTTATTTAACATGTCTCTGATTTTTTGACTAGTAATAACACCCAAGAATTAAGTGTCCTGAGAGGATTATAGGGTGTTTAGTGAAAATTTGGTTGAACCACTATGCTGAGGGCTAACCTCCTGTCCACAGGACGAGGGGGCTGGGACCCCCAAGCGAGTGAGGGGTGACCAAGGGGCAGCTGCAGAGGTGGAGAGATATACGTGACAGAGAGAAGGGGATCACATACAGTATGTGTAGTGTTTTAGGAGAGGAAATGACATCGGGGTGCTTGCTAATTACTGACAGCCGAGTCTGATTGAACATGGTTGTTGTCATCCCTCCTGAACTTTCATTACAAACTCCATGTGGTGTTTTCAATGATTTGCTTTCTTAAAAATCTGGCATGTCTCTCACCCCCATAAAAGGTATCAGGCACCCCCAGGTGGATTCAGATCCACTGCTTAAGAGGGATGTTTTTAAAATGTAATCATGCAGTTATGTCTGAATAGACAATACCATAATCTTTCTGAATGACAATTAGCCTTAGCAATTAACATTTCATGAGTTTAAATAAAACAACTCTTAAACGTACTCCATTAACACAGTGCAGGCAATTATGCTATTTACAGGTTTTAATATTAGTGTCGTAGAAATTATATTTATTGTAATTATGATTTGCTAATAAATTGCATCCTTGTTATACAAAAGACACAAAAATTAAGCTATTTTGCCAGTTTTTTAATGATTTTCCTGAGGAACATTTTATTGATTTCTAGCATCATGTTCCCAGTCGGGTACTGGGCACTAAAAATTCAAACCCTGCATTACAGAGCAGGTTTTAAATCAATGCCTATTCTGTTTGTGGTCTGTGCATACACTGGGAATGACTTGATCCTTTCTGAACTGAAAGAGAGGTTTAAATACACCATAGCACAAACTGAAACTGTGAAAGACTTCTAATTTCATAAGATTAACCTAGAAAAGAACCTTTCACTGATCACTGATTATGTCCTTCAAGCTGCAAACCACATTAAGAACATTTGAGATGAGACTAATGCACAGTGCAGTTTTTGGCAATGTACTCAGGCAGTCTGCTTTGAGAATAACCTGGATATACTTCATCTACTGATACCGCATATGACATGTGGGTGCACTGTACTGAAACAATGTTTGCTTCAGATGACACATGAAATCATATTCCCATCTGCTCAGTTAGTATTTAAGGTCCCTCTTCACATGTCGAGTCAGAGCCAAGGTGCAAGTTTTGAAGTCTCTTCTCTAGACTCAGATTTCCTCAACGATTACAAGCCTGCTTCCAAACAAAATATTGTCTCCTTGCATATAAAGTACTCCGCTGCTTTGAGATTTATTCTCAGCTACCCAAAAGATACATATTCCGGGTTCATTTTTAATCATTCCCAGCACAAGTGAGAGTTGTATCTATTGCTGGTAGGCAACGTGAGCTCACTGCTATATCCCGCCTATGGAACATTTAAATAGCAGTCAGACCACAACTCCATGTTGTTGTATAAATTCAGTGCCATTTAGCCACATTTTACTAGCAATCTACTACATTGTTGTGGTCCATTTGCATAACGAAACAGTTAAACACACATATTGTAAAGAACACTATGAATTTGTTCAAAACGTTAGTGAAGAGATTTTGAACAAATATCTAGACACAAATTTTCCTTACTTCCATCCCAGAACACCCCATATTTGTGATATCCCAGTGCATCTGTGCATCTTTTCAAATACATGAGGATGGACAAGTGTTTTCTTTCATTATATAAATAATCTCCCTAACTCCCTCCATCGAAACAGAACAATAGTACTCTGACTTTTCCAGTGTTACAGCTTTCCTACTGTGAACTGTATTTACTGAGTGGAATTCAACCTCTAATGGTTTTGCTGTCAGAGCAAAAAACGTGAGCTTGCCACTAAATCTTTTCAGAAAATTGTAAGAGTAAGTAATTTTGCACCGATCATAGACCACAAATCCCCAGGGCCATCATTAAGTTGAAAAATATAGACTTCTACTTCCTAATAACAAATGTCTTAAATAAAAAGGGTTCCATACAATTTAAAAATAAAGCTTCTGGCAAACATTAACAATATAATGTCATTTATCAAATTGTGTTTGAAAAGGTTTTTTTTGTTCTAGATTTTTTTCTTGCTTAACTGAAAACAATTGCTATCTGACATGGTGGTCAAACTAATATGAACATGCAAAATCTATAACAAGAGTTGGGAACTATAGAATTAGTTTGTGCCAATTAGAGCAGAATTTAACTTTTTAACTTGTAGGTCTTAACGTTCTTACTATGACACATATCTACAGTACATCAGTGATCCAGAGTGCTGGCTCTGTAGAACCACAGCCCATCAAGACTTAAAAGGGATCTTCTCGACTTCAAAATCCTCATGTTCACCCATAAGGCTCTGCATGGCTTGGCACCTCAGTACCTGTCTGAGCTACAATCACCCTACTCCCCACCTTGCAACCTTCTCTCTTCTAATTCTGGTCGCCTATATGTCCCCCGAGCCCATCTACACTCTATGGGTGACAGGGCCTTCTCCTGTTATGCCCCAGAATTCTGGAACTCTCTCCTCAAAGGATATCAGAGAGTCACCTTCTCTAAACTCCTTCAAATCCAGACTCAAAACCTTCCTCTTTAGAAGAGACTTTACTTAACTGGTTCTGTTCTTTACCCCTCTGCTCCTTCTTTATTCAGCACGCCCATCTGCTGTCTTCTCTCCTTGTGTATTCTCATTGTGGATGTGTAGCATTTTTTTATTGTTGTTGTCGTCATTCTGTAAAGTGCTTTGAGAAGCCACCTTTAAAGGTGCTATACAAAATAAAGTTTTATTATTATTATTTTTATTATTATAATTATCTTCTGCTTCCCAAAGGCTAAAGATCTGAAAAAAGTGTCTATTTAGACTAATTGTATCAATAAGTGATTGAATTAATTTAATAAATCCAAAAGATGGCCTACTTACCCAGTTCCATTAGGTAGCGTTAGAATAGCGATGTTATCATTTTCTATTTTTACCTTGTTATGTGTTTATACACAGCTGCTGGACATTGTAGCAAAGGATCAGGTCATTTTATTTTCTTCACAGGAATAAGGCCATGAGAACTTCTCATATACAGTACAGTACATATTTGAAATTATGAGTGATTTCAAAAACTCAGAAACAGTGAGAGAAAAAGATACAGTTCCACTCCCACCTGTTAAGTTAAGTTAAACCCTCTGTCCTGTCTTGTTTTGTCAGTAAGCAGTGCCGGTTTGTCTTATGCTGGCGTTGCAGAAGCAGGCATGAGCAAAGTAGCACTTGGGATTGCAGGTTACCTGCTGGGATAAAGGCAATGTTCTGTTTAGAGAGAGGATAGCTGTGGAAATGGCTGTGCTTCAGAGTTCCTTGCTGTTCTGGTTCCCCCTAGCAGAAAAGAAACTAAGGATACTTCAACCAGTATGACCTACATTCCAGCGCTTCAAAAGTATGTCAAATTCCAAGTTTGGTGTTTAAAAGAGCTGAAAGAAAAGTTTCAAGCCGAGCCACAAATACAATATTGACCACAAAAAGAAAATAAATATTTCCACAACAATTAGATAACAGTTTCTTCCCTAAATCCCAGGATTGATCTCTCTGGTGCTTAGATTACCAGATGGATTTCTATAGTCTGGCTTGTAAAGGCAGGTTGGAGGATCAGAGAAAGAGGGAAATTCTGTAGAGTCATATCCATAGTGTATTGGGAGTCCACTTTTCTGCTTGCTGTCCCTCAAAAATGGGTTGACTGATTCTGAGGGGCTGACGGCCAAGAGTAATCTGGTCATTTTCTAGCTGTATCCAGACCTGTCTGACCTCCTGACCTCCAGCCATTTTGGCTGCTTCACCTGATAAGAAAAGGTACAGCTGTAGGGCCCCAATCAGACAGACTTAAACCCCCAAGAGTTCACATGGTCTCGCCTTCAGAATAAGAAATATTGATTGGTGCAGCTATTTTCCTGGGGCACTGTCACAAACAACGACATTATAGAAATCTATCCAAAAACCTAGAGATCTTCATTTTAATATAACTAACACCAGAGAGGCTGTTCCAAATTGTTCTTCCTGTACTCATGACTGGTCACATAATGTGGATGCAAGAAAGGACTTAGTTACTGATTGGGTAGACCGTTAATGATATGAAATGATAAAGGACATATTCAGAAACGTAACCAGGAAAAAAATGAAAAGGGTTAGAAATCTAAACCTTTGGGCAGTTAAAACTTTTAATAAAATGAAATGTGACCTCCAAGCAAAACTTCTTTTGGTATTTAATGGCTACAATTGATTAAATAATAAATTGTATAATATCTAGTACAGGTTAGAAGAACACCAGTTACTCCAATTGTAATGTTACTCCCTTTGCTCCTGGCCAGCTGTTCCCAGTCTTCATCCAGGTGGATGCTGCACACTGGTGGTGGTGGAGGGGAGTCCCCATTGCCTGTAAAGCGCTTTGAGTGGAGTGTCCAGAAAAGCACTATATAAATGTAAGCAATTATTATTATTATTCTTTTATCCTTACTCCAGTATCTCCCGATCACAAAACAGAAAATGTGGTAAAGAGCACAGATATTTACTGTACATCATTTGTCCTCTAATTAACAGTATAATTGTGTTTGCATACAGTACCTTAGACTTGTGTGATATTACACTTTCTGATTTACGTTACATAATGAATAAAAACATTAGAAACAAAACAATTCTGTATAATATGGAAAACACTGAGCTCAAAAATACTATTTTTGAAAAAGAATGTTGAATGTACTGTATGTTGACATCATTTTCATTGTCTAGACAATATTTTGAGAAGGAATACATAAGGTAAACAGAACTATACAATTAGTATGGCCTTTGGACACTGTGTGCAATTTTGGTTATCATGTTCCCAAAAATAAACTGCTGCTCTGGAATCAGTCCAGGTAAGAGAAGGCACATACTGTATATTTCTGGGTTTAAAGAATATTTCAGACTCTGACAGATTGATAGATGAAACATTTTCAGTCCTGAACAGAGCAGACTACAAAGTGACCCTGTGTTTCTGAAATCTTGGAAGGCACTGACAAAGTCAACCCAATGGATGTCTTGAGAATCAACAGTGAACCATGAACCAGAGGGCACAACGGCAAACTCTACTGATGTGCATTTAAACCTGAGAACAGAATACACATCTTCACACAAAGGTAAGCAAAAATCCTAACTTTTTTTCCAGAAGAGACTGGATCAGAATCTCTGCTCAATTAGCAACTAGCAATGAAATGTGTTTAATGGGCAGAACGGCCTCCTCTTGTTTATAACATTCCTTGTCTTCTTATGTTCTTAAGTAGAAGGCTTACTGTATACACACAGATTCAGAAACAGACTGAAAAGTCATCATAACATCTGTGCTCTCTTCCTTTTAGAAAAATCCATATGTCTTTAGGATCATCACTGTTACATGTTCCTTAAAAGATATTTCACGTTGAAGCCCCTTTTAGGGTAGTGTTCCTAATGAAAAGAAAAGAACTCTCCTGTTGTCAACCTAAAAAAATCAATACAAGATTTTTAAGGTGCAGACCATTTTCCCTTCTCTTGGATTTTTTCAGGCACCTACTTTCATCTTCCACAAGATGTGAGTTTCAGTATGAAAAGGACTAGAAAATGCTAACGTATACTGCGATGAGAGAAAACCCGATGCTTTATGAGTAAGAAAGTACTTTTGCGGATGATGTAAAAATACATATTGATGGAAAGTGGGCAAGAAAATGGTTTGTAATGTACATTAACATATTTGTATTCCATATTGAAAAAGAGCACTATGATTTTATAGTTTATACTCTAAATAGACAGTTCAATACATGTTTGGGAAATGTGGTATTTACTTATATGCTTGTTTGACAATTTGATTTTCTTCCTATTATTTGGAGCTCCACACTGTGGGACAACTGCTAACGGTACTTCATAATTAACCCAGACTGTATGGAAGCGTGCTGCTGGGGTGTTCACTATTTAGTGAGGGACCAGATTGGAAGGACTATGTTTATTTAGGAGATTTCGGGATGCCAGGTTCATTTACACAATGTTTTTCCTAAAAGGTCATTTAGTAAAAAAGTTTCTGAATGTCCAATCCTGGTGCCGGAGGGCCACTAACCTGCAGGATTTTTTTATTATAGGTCTCTTCAATGCTTAACAACTGGGGGAAATGCTTAAACCATTTAAATAAAGTGAGAAACTAGTGGATTTGGGCAATTAAGATTCGAACGAAAACCTGCACACAGAGAGGTACTCCAAGACCTGAATTGGACCTGTACTATCTTGTACAGGAAAACTGTGTTAAAGTGAACTACATTTTATTAATACAATCATTTTCTAACCTCTTTACCCAGTACAGGATCAAGAGGGACACTGGAGCCTAACCTGGCAAGCAAAAGGCAAAAGGCAGGCTACACCCTAGAGGGGATCCCAGTTCATCGCAGAGCTGACAGACAGACAAATACATACTCTCACACATACATTGCCACACGAGGACAAATGGGGAGAAAAGACCAAGTCCATGCAGATAACACCCCAGGAGCTGACCTCAGAGCCCCAGCACTACGAGGAAACAATGCTGACCATCGGCCGCACCATTCCACACACAATTACTTTTTATTTCTTTTTAAAAATATGTTTTTTCCAAGTGTGAAATAAAATGTTTCTTTTCGAATGAACATATCCCATTTCTAATACTAGGCAAAATACAGAGACTTTTAATTGGAGGACAGCATAAAGAAAATAACATTCATACATCCCAATTTCTTTTGATATGTGCTCTAGTGTATCATGCAAATATCATGTCCCTTTAAGATATGATGGTAAGGTCTCTTCATGAAGTCTAAGTAAACAAGCTAAATAATTTTCATAATGTGAATATAGAACACACAAAAATGACATATTGTGTTCTTGCTCAGTATTAATAGGTTAATCTAAGAACAGTGCTGAGCTAAATAAAGCAGTGAAAGAGACTCAGAAAGCAAATGTGAATTAATGGGAATTCTACCTGAGGCTGTTCTTCTCCTGTGCTTGGTGGGGAGTCAGCCTGTGTGAGACAGAGAGACAGAGGCTCCTGGTCAGGGTCACACTCCACCATTGCAATAACCTGACAACATTTCATACAGACTGCACAATCCTCAGGGAAGACAAATCCATGCATTTTAATTGCTCTGTTTTTATTGTGTTTTAGGGAATTTCTATGCAAATCTATTTGCTAAAGAAAAAGGAATATATTTAGAAATATATATGCAAATCATTGTTTTCTAAGCAGAGCAGATTTGAAACACTAAAGGTTTATTGTGGGGAGCTGTTATTAGAAAACTGATTCAAAGTCATTTATTAAAATATTGTATATCGTACTGCAATGCATGGTCTTCAGAAAATAAATAAAAAAGCAAAGGAAATGAAAATATCCAATTTAGCTGGTGTGCATTTGATATATATTATTACAAATCTCAGCAGAAAGTTCATGTGGCTCATTATAATCTGCCTATTCTCAATGTTAGTATCAAATGCATTATCATGTATGAGGCTAATTGCTCAAATTACCTTGGTGCCAAAAATATTTCTGTACATTTGCCTATTTGCACGCATCTGAGTGGTAGAGTAAAACAGAGAAATAGGTGACTTTAGCTTGTGCAAAATATTTACTTGTTACCAAGAATATTCATTATTATCATTGCTGTTGTTTTTCAGCTACTACTACATTTACAAAGTCTCTATGAACTAAAATGAAATTTAAAAGACTGGCAAACTGAGCTCTATTAAGAGCACGTTATCAGTAAACAGTGTAATTCAGTGCTAATACTGGATTTTTGTAGAAATATTAAGCGTGATATAAAACCTAAAAGCCTAATTAAAACAGCTTTACTATTAAAATTGTTATTATAATTAAAATGGAAATGTGATACACGTGAACAAATTAGAAGTAAAATATATTACATGAACCTGTTAATTTATGTGTGGTTGAATGTTTGAAAACTGAGGGCCTTCCTATAGACAACAATGAAAGAACATAAAACCCCAGCAGGTATCAAAGTGTTGTTGTCCGTACACCACATAACGAGTGACCTCCGCCACTGAAAATGAGTCCTGTAGCTGCAAAGAGCTATGCTCTTACACACAAACACATAACACACAGATGTACAAAAACCTCTCATTACTGGCAGGCCTGTCAGAAATACCCATAATCTATAAGCAAGGATGTCTCGCAAGGGAAGGCATCCTCATTATATTTTTCCTTCCATCCCTTCTGACTTATTTGAAGTAATAAAACACACTAAATCCAAATTCAAGAAGACAAGGAGCCTGGCTGTTTTGACAAGTTAAATGACTGCGGGCAGAACTAGGCTGCCAGTCTGCAGGCAGCACACGTAGATTCTGTGTGCTGCTCTTTATTCCTGTAGTGGCATCTAATCCACCACATTCTCTGCTGAGGTTAAATTGAAACGGATTGTGTTGTTCAATATTTTATTGACAGCAGCCTCACAGATTGTTGCTACAATGACACCAAGGATAATTATTTCGCTGCAGATTTTTTTTCTTTTTTTAGTCTTTTTTTTTCCTAGTCCTTCTATTCCTGTAGAGAATTAGTTTTGCATAAATTACCCTGCGGAATATTTAATCAGTACCCCCACCGGGAGCCTATGTGCCTGATTACTGAGAAGAGAACAGTGATAAAGAGAAGGAGCCTCTCAGTGAATACAGGCACTACAGCAGGATGAAATGAAAAAGATCTCTGCTTTGTTTGAGAATCTAAAGCCAAGACCTAAAGAAATTCAGATAACCATACACATTCCCACACAAATACAGTATGTATTATATATGTGTGTTTGGAGCCTGGTATAGATATGCAGTGTGGTTGTTTGTGAGACTCTGGCTGCTGATGGGAAATGTACGGTATCTGTTGTTGTGTGTTTGGAAAGCAGAGCCATTTGCCTACTGTAGGTAAGTATCCCACAGACCCAGGGATATCAAACTAAACAGCAGCTGCAGTTGTTTGAGGAAACCAGTTGGCCCAACGACTTGCTGGAATGTTCCTGGAAATTCCCCAGCCAGCCCATGTTACCAACTCTGTCCTCGAAAGAAGACAGCAAGGAACAGAATATATAGAAGGAAGCAGGATAAGGGAAAGGAAAAAGATAAGAAGGTTTTAGTTACAGCTTTACTGATCTACTTCAGCATTGGGTGAATTGAAACCTGTCAGGTATTGAGCACTAAAGGAAGTCATTAGGGGAAATATGTTGTATTTTCAATATCTGTGGAAATATTGAAGTTTTTTAAAAGCTCCAAGGAAGAGCTTATTTCGTGCAGTTTTGTTATGGACAAAGGTTGTCTTTTTTAGCATTAGTTTAGATGTTTAGCTCATCATGTTTAGTGAAGAATTAAACTAATATTAGTGAACATAGTCTTCTTTTCCCTTTTAAATATTTTTGTCCACTTATAAATACATTAAGGGGGTATTAGTGATCTACTGGGGAAGGTTGGGTATAATTGGTCAGTCCCTAATATGTTTAAATATTCTTGTAAAGAATATTTGTAAAGTTGTAAAGTTACATTCTACACTGAAAACATATTCTAATTTGTTCACTGAAAATTAAAGAGGCCATGAAACTTTGCTCAGAATTCCCTGACTAGTGGGTGTGTGTTATTATTCAAATTTTAAAAAGTATTCATGAGGGTATCAGGACTGACAACTGTGACTAAATACATGCCTTATTATATAATCTCTTCCATCTATTGGCAGCTCTTAAAACCACCCATTATTCAAGTATACAGTATATTAGACTTCTATATTTTAGCTGATGTGAGATTATCCAGAATAGGTCCAGAACAGATTATCCAGAACAGATTAACTATCCCATTCCATCAGTATCAAGAACTCTGCCTTTTTCTCATATGGGAACACGGGGCCAGAGTGAAAACACAGTTAAAACCCTTTCCTTGTGTCTTTGAAGGGAATCTGAACACCTGAGTTTTTGATAGAGACTGTTTGTGCAGATAAGGTCATTGGAACAGTGATTACCTGTTAACCTTTGTCAATCACCTGCACTGTGTACATTTGTCTAAAAAATGAACATATTTTAACTTTTGAAATATTTTAATATTTGTTGTATATTTTCAAAGCCTATTCTTGGGTTGCCAGCACAGATAAAAGAAGGCCAGTTTACACTCATAATTGTTGCTTCTGGACTAATTTAAGTTTGCTATAGCAAAGGGAGTTAATCATTATGCAATCCACACATTTTAGTTCTTGATTTTTCTTGGCAGTTCTTGCTGACATCTCACATTTTAGTTAATAAGTTCATTCAAATGTTGATTAAAAATATTCACTGGAAAAAATATGTCTGTCAATTGTGGTCCATCACAAAGAAACATCACTGGGAGGGGGTGAATACTTTTGTAAGTGTCATTAACTTCAGTAAGAACGGGTTTCTGTTACATTAATTGAATACTGATATTAAGATAATTGTTGAAACCACGAGTGAGACTTAAACCAAATGAAATATCCTCATGTACATTATGACAGGATTTCTGGGCTCCTGGCCTGTAGATGCCAGAGCGAATCATGAGCTGCTCCCTACAGTATATCTCACTGAAAGACATCTAAAAAATTCCTGCTGGACTGCAGAGCTTGGAGATCATAGTGAAAGAGCTCTACTGTACATCACTAAAACCTGACCCCTGCGGTAATGGCCTTTTACTCATGTCTTACCTTTCATCCACAAGGGGTCAGAAGACCAGCATGCTGACTGGCTAACCTGGGAAGTTGTTCAGCTTCAAGACTTACATCTCGGAGACCGAGATCAGTCTGTCGGACGCTGAGAAGAAAGCGAAGACTTGCATCTTACTTTGATTGGCATCTGGAATGCCTTGCTCATGAGAAAAGCGTTCCTCTATATAAAATAAAATCACTGTAATGCAACTGTTCAAGCATATTAACTATTATTTCAAAAAAATATTTATGTCGAATTTTGCTGAGCAGGCACTTGCAGACATGTTTAGATCAAAAGGAATCAAATGTAGATGAAGTGTGGCTTAAACAACCTGCTTCGTTAGTAAGGTTTTTAGGTTGACAAGCTTGGTACAGAGATTATAAACCCCCTGAAGATTAAGCAACCACTGATGTAAAACTCCACTTTGAGTTTATGAGGAATAACGATACCCAAGAATTAGATGTTTTTGAGGATTGTTATAGAGTATTTAGGAAGAGTGAGATTTGGTGACCTAAACCAACTAATAAGGTTTTTTTGTTATTTTCTTTAGGCTGGGTAACAGATCTAAATCTGATCAGAGAAAATGGCATCTTATTTTAAGGGCACTTCATGAGGAATAACAACACCCAGGATCCAATAAATGTGCCTGAGGGTGTTTAATGAGTGTTTAGGCTCGACCCGCTAGGCTGAGGCCTGGCTCCCTGGCCAGAGCACAAGGAGTCTGGGGCCCCTGCAGAGAGAGGAGTGAACCGGGGGGCAGCTGCCCAGGTGGAGATGGGGTGGAGGAGGATGTATGAGACAAAATGAGAAAAGAGAGCGTCTTGGGTTTTATTTATATATACTATATACCTTTTGAGAAATGACACCTGAAATTACAGTAATATGATTTAGCACAACTGGGTGAAAGTGGGTTATTCCTCCTGAACTTCAGATCAGTATTTCCATTAGTTACCTAATGACAGCCCTTGTTCTCTGGATATTCTGGAGATGTGCTGTTATGAGATAATGCCAAAGTATCAAAGGTTTCTAAAGAATATAATATGTAATGTAATGTGGTCTTAAACCTCTCCCCTCTCTCTCTCATCCTAGCGTTAATCCCGCATCAGCAGGGTCTGCTTGTCGGCACGCCCATCTCCATTTGGTGGTTTGAACCAAATCTTTGAGCTGACGTTGCCATTAAATGCGACCAAGAATACTCCAACCGGCGTGTCGCTCCGCCTGCCATCAGCGGGGGGAGGAGAACAAAGTAATGTAGCCAGTTCATAGAGGAAGATTATTAGGAGGCATGGGGAATTTGGCCAGGACTCCGGGGTTTAAAATAAAATATCACATTTTAATATTGCCATGGTTTATCATTACAGTTCATCATTAATGGTGGGGGTTTTTAAGGGAAATAAAACATGCACTTTGGTCTCAGTGAATCAGATTTTAGGATTTTAGAAACATTTTGTAAATGCAAAAGGCAGTGAAATCTGAAATGTGCTCAGTGTGACTGACCTGACCACATACCTTACACCTTCATTCTGCTGGTATCTTTCTGATCATGGCTACTCTGTGAGCCATGAGAGACAAACACACCTCGCTTCCACACATAGCTTCTTGCTAACACATCATTAAATTGGTTCAGTTCATTCAGTTAATGGTGTTAATGGATAGAATCGTGCAGATTTTTGCTTATTTCAAAATCTCTGCTCCCCAAAAACAGATCATGGCTTTGTACCAAAGCAGCAATAATGGTCATTACAATCGAAAACTAAAGAATTACTGAACACAAACATCGGGGTGTTGTTAGTCTTTATACTGTATCTCTAGACTGTATTCAATACTGCTAGAGTGTATTCTAATATATATTAGCCTTGTGGGTTCCGTAGCCTGAAGCCAAATAACAGGTCTGAACATAGTGTCTCCAGAGCAGCCTTTGTTTTTAACCTGAAGGCAGAGAGCAGAGTGCCTCTTCCCACTGCTTCAATTCACAACTCATTAAAATAAGGATTCTTTATTTCAGTGTTAAAAATTCTCTAGCTTCAGGGTCATTTATGTAAGGTTTGGACATGTATAAGCTCTTACTTCTAAAGCAATTTTACACTATACAACAAAAAAACACTTTCTATAAAAACCTTCATTTTGTAATTTTAGGATGTGAAGTGTAGAGCAGTTTTTCTGGTTTCATACGCTTAAAACACATTTTTTCCATGCTTTGTGCTTCTTGAAGAGAACACATAAATAAATCATTATTAATACGAATATGATTCACCTTCATTGTTTGGCTCGCTACATTGTACCTCAATTTCACAACCATTAAAATAAAACTGAAAATGACAATAAAAGATACAGGTAAACTATAGCTGGGCAGTACAGTAGTGCAGTGGTTAGCATTGCTGCCTTGCACCACCGGGGTTTAACTCCTGGGGTATCATATGTATGGTGTTTGCATCTTCACCCTGTGTTTGTATGGGTTTCCTTCAGGAGCTTTGGTTTCTTCCCACAGTCCAAAGAGGAAGGTCAATTGACTTCTGGGAGAATCGGTCCTGATGTGAGTCTGTGAGTGCTTGTGTTTGTCTTCCTTGCGATGGACTGGCGTTCTGTCCAGAGTGTATCCTGCCTTGCTCCCATTGCTTGCTGAGATAGGCTCCGGCTCCCCCGCAACCCTATATTGAATAAAGCAGTTGGAAAATAGATGGTGGTAAACTACAGCTTGCTATAAAACCACCTATAAAAGTGACCTTTACATTAAAATGCAGAATAAAAATGCATTGTCCTCTGACATTTTAATATGAAGAGCCGGTATTCAAAATGGATAGCGCTTTCAAGTTTGCTTCCATGAGCAATTAGGACGTTTGGAAGACCTTAAAAGAATCTTTTAAAGCGTCGTGTAGCTTGGTTTATGAAATGTCATCTATAAAACCTTCCTGAAAGAAAAAGACAGTTGTTACAGGCAAACACCTGAGGTCTTTATAAAGACATCATTTGGTAAACAGACACATTGCTTTTACCTCTTCTCTCTGCTGGACGGCTGCCTAATTGCCAGCTGGATGTCAGAGTGTGGCTGCAGAACGTGCTGTTGATCTTCTGTGGGGAGCGGAGTCCCTCAGGGCTCCTGTTGAGCCCCACACAGTTGAGTTAGTTGCCAGCTGATTGTCACGATCATAAATCCCTCCTCTTAAGGACGCTCCAGCCCTTCCATGTTTTCTACTCATCTACCGCGCCTGCCTCAGGTTCCAGCCCCCTGTGCTATATAAGCCAGACGTTCCTGCCTATCGGGGCTCAACTTTGGAAGATGGACGCCCGGAAGCCTGCCTAGCCGCGAGTCTTCCGCGGGTCCTGATCTTGGTCCGGGATCAGGGACCGTCTGGTCCCGTGACCCCCTTTTTATTCCCCCGACCCTCCGCCGGATCCCGCTCCAGTTTTTAACTCTGTTTCTGTCAGGATGGATCACCCGGTTTTGGACATTTGCTACACTCTCGGCTCTGCCTCGGACTCCCTTGGACTGTTTGCCTCGGCCACCAGCGCACCATGGACACGCCCCCTGTTTTCCTTCCAGCCCCTTGCATGCCTCTTTCCCCGTGTTTTCTTCACTCCCCCCTGGATTGTGTTGTCTGCATAGGGTCCTGAAAGGACGCTTCGTGACACTGATTCAGCTTCTAACCGTGAGTTTGGGTGGTGTAAAACAAAAGCATTTCTCCACCATCTTGGATTTACTCAGCCAAGCAGGTGAGCATCCTCACACTAACCTAATTCTTGGGTGTTGTAGCTCCCTATGAAATACTCCTAAAATAAGGTCCCCTCTTTCTGATCAGATTTAGATCTCTTACCAAGCACGCTAGAAGAAAATAGCAAAAGACTCCTGATTAAATGATCTAGATTACCCATTGTCATCCATACAAACAGCATGAGCTGGAATATGAATTAAATTCAAATTGAGGAAATAACAAATCAGGATCTCTTTGTAATACATGAAGACATAAGTGAAAATTAAGTTTACAGCCACTTATGAAAACAGGAGATACTTTGTTATAATGAGGACTGTGGGAGTCTGGCACTGACTTCTAGGAAATACTGTATGGGTGAAAGTGACTCTCTGACATTCTATAAAAAAAAGACCAGGTAGAGCGTTTTTAAGCCAATGTAACACAAGGCAACGTTCTGGCGATTGTTTCAAGCAACAGTTGCAGCATCTATTTGCAAGTAAAGCTAACTTTTATTTAAATATTTGTAAATATTGGATATTTGAATATCTGAGGAGTCCCTTTCTTCTCTGCTTCCTTTGGAAGTGTAGTGTAGCACCAACGCCCAAACCTTGTAGCATTATATCTTTTTTAACACACAACTATAACCTTTACCAGCTGTTTTTTCAAACGTTTGTCAGATTTCTTATTGCCTTACATTATTTAGATCATTATAAATCTGAAGATTAAAAATGAACAGATGTTTTTACAATTCAAGATTAAACCTCGGAAATGTTTGGTACATCTCTTACGTTACCTAAAACAGTCACCCCTAGAAGCTGCTCGATACTGCATAAAGAAGTAACTCGGTTGATAGCGTGTCTTTTGATGTAGTTTACTGAAGAACATTAAGCAAACTAATTGGCACGACAGGCTGAATGGACCCCCCTCGTTTGTAAACTCTCAGGTTCTTAAACAGAAAACTGCTCTATAGTTTTATCACCGATTTGACAAAAGAAGCCAACAGGCATGTTTCCCAAATACATCACCTTTACAGACATCGGTTTTAACTGTTGACAAGAAATGAGGTTGCATGATGGATCTTTCTCATAAAAATGTCCCAGCCTGCAAAAGTAACAACCAAATAGGTGCAAAGAAACACCCCTAAGAGGTATCTGGCAGCAGTGCAGTCCTGTTGTTCCTCAAGTTAACCTCAGGACAGGTTTGGAAATAAATTGCAAGAGCTGATCAGTAATGAAGTAAACTTGCTGATACAGTGCTTGCTCCAGGTCCTGAGATTTGAGCACTTACAGGGCATTCGGCTTCAGCTCTTGTCCGATAGCCCAGTGGGACTAATTACAATGTTTACTGTAAAAGCAGCCGAGAAGGTGCATTCCTTTTCCTTGCACAATGATGCTGACTGCAGGAGGACCCACTGCATTACAAATCTAGCGCTAAAGCATTTAACCCTAAAGCCTGCCCTCTCATCGTGGGTGGTTTTACAGCTTAAAAACTCGCTTAACAGAAGTAACTCTTAGTAAAATGTCTCAACATTTCCATAAGCGCTATAAGAGTCTCCTATGCACCCTCTTGAAAAAGGGAAACCACCAACAGAACCTTAGCTACTTTCATTTAAAGAACTTATATTCAATTACAATTGGCCTGCTTTCATTATTGTCTGCTCAACAAAAAGATTTCTGCCTCGGCGTGTCCGTCTGTGTTTGTGTACCCTGCCCTGCGCGCTGTTGTTGCCAGGATAGGCTTCAACTCCCCCTCATTCCTGAATTGGAAGAGCAGTTAGAAAATGCATGGATTCTGGTGGCAGAAAAGTCTTCTGCTGAACTTCTAAACAATTAAATTTAAATGTTTGATTACTAAATACTCAGGTGTTCAGAAGCTGCCTCAGGTAACAGAAGTTTTGTGTTAAGCAGCAATAGCATAGTCGAGACATGTTTCGGGTACAATAAGCACTCACAATCTGTACATTTCCAGTGCCTGATAATCTCTTACACATTGCACTCGGTAAAAGAAGAGTTATTCTGAAGCCATTGATAAAACTCTTAACAGCTGCTTAAGGGGAAGTAGCCATGTCTGCATTTTGAAAATTGGGATTTAGTCTCCATCCATAGTAATGGTGACAAAATAGAACCATGTTTCGTTATCCTCATAGACCAATAAATTCGACTCCTTTTACAAGTGAAGTTAGGGAAACAATTAGAACTTAACCTGAAGATTGCCTATACAGAATACAGATAGCAGGGGGAAAGATATGGCCTTGTTTGTGACTTTCCAGATAAATTCCAGAGGACTGGATATAGATTAAGAAAATGTTTTCTACATCATCAACTAGCCAGCACGCAACAATTCACTAGGCTTTCATGAACCAAACACCAAGAAATCTTTACCGAAAACAGCTGGTTTCATAGACTTAACTTGATATTTACTGAGAATAACACCACTCAGGGGTAACAGTAACTGTTGCCGCCTCCTAATTCTCAGTTCCTAGGTTCGGTTAGACCTGAGGACCTTTAGGGTGCTGCTTTCATGTTCACATTTCTAAATTGTCCCAGGTTGCCCTCCCACCCTGGGAACTCCGTGTGCTTCAGGGATAAGCTGCAGGTGAACATGACACTTCCTGAGACACATGTTCTTGATCAGGGAAGGGTGGACACAGCACTGAGAACCGCTGTACAGCACGTTGCTCCGTGGATGTTCAGCAGTGGTTTTGGCGGCAAAAACAAAAGCTCAGCAAAAAATAGCTATGATGTTCCACATACAGCTAAACATGTAAAAGCAGCATTTTTTTTGCTGCAAATCACTTAAAGGAGTAGGAATCCAGCCCAAAGCAGTGTCCAGTCCAAATAAAGCCAAATAGAGCTCAATACCTGAAGGTTACACAGACAAATCCAAATCAAGCACCCTACAACACATCCGTTACCATTAGAAACCGAGTGTTTTATGGACTTGTAGCGACATCTAGTGGTAACATAGAAGCATAGATTTTGCAAACCACACAGTTCAGGTTCAGTAAATATTTAAAAACATTAGAAATAATACCTATTGTATTGAAATATTGTCATTGTTTGCTTCCAATAGCTCAAGAGCACAACAGATAGCTCAAAACTGTTCAAAACCAGCAATGTACACAGTACCATGCCTGTTTGCCACCATCTGTTGTGACAGTCTTAAGCTCAAGCCATTTTCAGATGAAACAGCTTTTCATTAAAATACGACATTTGCTTGCAAGAACCTTCTATGTTGTCATTCTTTTTCCCTCAGGTTGGTCCAGCTATGACTGTTGAGGACAACAGCCTACCAATTGTGTAAATGATGTAAGGCAACATTTCTCTGCTGCCTAGTGCTTCCATTAGCAGGACACTTCATTTCAAATGGGTAAAAAAGGAGGCACATGCTGCTACACATCTAAACACACTATTTACTTCTTATTCTTATGGACTACTCATACTGGCCCTCAAAACACCTCTGAAAAATATTAAGTATTATTAGTGTAGTAGTTCAGGTGAGTAGCCGCGTCAGCATGCATAGTCTGCAAAACAACGTTTCACCTGAAGAAGGCTTCACAGCCGAAACGTTGCGTTTCTCTCTTCTCTTTTCAGCATGGAATAAACCTATTACTTGTTCCTTTGCATTATTAGTGTAGTACAGAAGTGGTAGTACTTTGGGAAATAAGACCATATTGGCACTGAATCCATATCACTTACATCCTGGCACCCTCCCCAAGTCATTCATAAACTGAATAACAAGTCACACGCTTTACAATTTTTTTACAATTTATTTGATGACAATATACAAGAACATCTTCAGCGCTAAGGCATTCCCTGAAAATCCAGGATCACTGCAAGAAAAAAAAGGAAAAAACAAATATTACAAGCCTAAAAAAACAAAGCAACTATACATATGCACATTTCAGAGGAAGTAAACCAAAGACATACACCCATGATAAGAAAAACCTCCATGCAGTTCAACTGCATACATTCTACTCTTGTCATAAACATGCCCACCATTTCTAGGATTTAAAACACCTGTCCTGTTAAATCTTGGCTGCAGGTATTAATCTGTGTTGAGTACAGGATTCCAAATACTAAATTTGAGGGAATAAAACTTTACCAGGAAATGTCTCTTTCTGGATTAAGAAGTACATAATTTCGTGTTTGTCTACGACTCATATTCCAGTGAAGATGTGACCCTAAAACATGTAATTGCATTTCAAACAAGGCAGAACGATATAGACATGCGGGTTCCTAACCTCTGTAAAAAGAGAATGCATGTAAATTGAGGAAGTCATTTGCTTTGCTTCAAATAAGAAAAGGTTTTATTTTGCTACAACGAAAACTGCAAATTTGGTTCTGTGCTTAATTCAGACGCAAACAGTGAGCAATGTTCTTTACACTGATCATTTTTTCACACATCTAATCCAAAGAACCTGGTTCTTATGTGTATTAGTTAACACACGGTTGACAGGTTTTCAAGCATTACAAACATGCAATCGAGCAATAAAAATCAGCTATTAAAGACAGCTGTCTTCTTGAAATTTAAAATGAGTAGGTCAATATTGTTAACACTTCATGCAAAAAACAACCCAACAACTTCACTCTAGTGAGATAAAATACATTTCTCAACTGTTCCTATACAAGCATCGGTTAATTCCAGAACCTGAATAATTATCAAGTCTATATTCAATCCAACTGAATAATTAGGTAAAACATTATTTTTAATGTTGATCTTCAATTCAACAAACCGGAATGTCTACTTAAATTAGACACCTGGTTTAAAACCAAGACCAAAATCTGCAAAAGATAGTTAGAACACAAGCCCATTCCCTTAGAAGATCTACTGACTTCATTAAGGAAAACAAAAGGGATTAGAACAGAGACACAAAAAACTGGGTGATTTAAGGTTGGCGTGTGGGACTTGCAAACATTGACCAACATGTCAAACTAGCAAACTCAAAACGTGATGTGCAACTCGAACAGCACACCATGCTCATTCTTTAATACCTGCAAAAGAACCTTCATTTCTGAGAAAAATCCATGGAGAGCAAAACAAAAAGGCAAAGAAAAAAATGATGAGATGTTACGATATGGTTTGATTTTTTTGATGCATGCAATGTTACAAAGATCCTGGACTTACTAAAACGTACCCCACTGAGTTTCACCTACTTAATGGCTCTTTAACACTGCAAAAATTAGAAACCCCAGAGCAAGACAATCAATGTTCTTTCCAGCACATTAGATTAGTAAAGCTAAAGACAAAACAGCATTTTCTGATGTCTAAAAGATCTATGGCAGATGTAAAAGCATTAGTTTAAGCAGAAACTTCACTCCAGAGAGATTCCACCAGTCTTATAAAGCAGTGAGGGATGCATCTTGTGCTAGGAATTAGCTTAAGCTGCCCCCACCCTCTTCGCCATTGCAAGAAAAGCACATCTACACTACAAGCCACTACTGAAGCCACAGACCTACACATGAAAACGGCATTTACCTTCTATATTCCAGAAGAAAACAAAAAGAGGGAAGATGACAAAGATGGTTAAAGTAACAGCAGAACAATGGGAGACAGGAAAGCGATTAGAATTTCCCCAAGAGATTAAAGGGTACTCTCATCATGTTTTATAATAAATAAAAAGGGTAAAATACTAAATTATGTGTACAGTGGAAAACATGAATAAAGAAATGTGAAAGATCTGCAACTGCTGAAAAACATCTTTGTTTATCAGCTTCCTTTTTTAACCTAAACTGTCCAGAAGGAATGGTATTAAACGGATCAGTGTCATGGGGTTCTGTGGAGAGCTGGACCGTAGGCATTACCTTCTTGCCAGCAGCACCAACGTTAGCCTTGGCTGTTCCCCGGACTTTCTTCATTCTGTTCTTGCGTTCTTTGCGCTGTTTCCTTGAAGTCTTCTTCTTCTCGTAAAGACCATGCTATGAAGAAAATCAGGGAGAGAGACAGAGAGCAATTACTGGAGGCACTCAGAAACTTTCAGGAACTGCCCAAGTCACCAGCTGGGTAACTGATTTGCTGTAAGGTCATTTCGTCTCACCAGCACACATTCTGCCCTCCACATTTCAGAAAAGTTTGAACTCTAGATGTTTGGGTTGCATTTCTAAGAACTCCATTACCAATAAACCAAGGTTATGGCCAAAAATAGACTTTTTCCTAAGTTCATAAAAATAAACAATTTACCTTAAGTTTACAACTTTTGCCATCATCTGCATTGTTATGACGGCAATACACAGGTCAAAGCACATAAAAGCACGCAGCTACAGTACAAATGCATTTTGACTACAGGAAACATGCTTCTGCGTGCTACACAATCTTTTAATTCCACTGCTCAAGCTGCCTTCTACAAGCAAAGGTATTGCGACAATCCAAACAATTCACAATCCAAACAATTAAGGCACAAACCTGTAAATGGAACCGATTTGGAAGGCCAACTTCCAGATTCATTTCAACGTTTGAAATGGGGAGAGTGCCAGAGCATTTGCAGAGTTACTGAAGACCCGAATGAATCAGCCCACAGTATACGCTCATTTCTCTCAGTGGCCTCCCGATGAGTAGGACTAGTACACTGTCTGCACACAAGGCCATGCGCCACCCAGGAGCGGGTACACTGCTCCGGGAACCGCAGTGCCGCTCAGCACTCAAGACCCCTCACTTACTCTGGCCAGTCTGTGCTTGGGCTCGTTCTTCTTGGCGTAGTCGAGAGAGTCGTAGACCATGGCGAAACCCGTTGTCTTGCCGCCACCAAACTGAGTCCTGAAGCCGAATACGAACACCACGTCGGGGGTGGTCTTGTACATCTTGGCGAGCTTCTCCCTGATCTCGGTCTTGGGAACAGTTGCCTTGCCGGGGTGCAGGACATCGACAACCTGTGAATAACAACCGGCCAGCAGTTACCTGACAAGCGGACCCATCCGGGCCGACGGCCGGGTCTTCTCCACCACTTGTTCAGACTCAAGTTTAAAAGAAAAACTGTGAAAAGACCTGAAAAGAAAACCCAACCTGAAGGACGCAGGCCAGGCCACAAACATCACTTTCCCTCTTCTTAAAACCTTTGTAACTGAGAACAAATTTCCATCTGCAATGACAGCCTGAAGAAGCCCTTCATACAGCACTAGATTTTACCAGCGTATCCCGAGTGCAGAATCTTGCTGAACAGTACAACAGCAGCGCTCCAGCAGGGACTCGAACCCACAACTCTCCCCAGTGGTCACCAAATAATTCCCACAGCCAAATCCTGGATATTCCACACATCCGAACTTACCATCTGCTTCCTCTGAAGCAAGCGGTTTGTCATGAACTTCCTGGTTCTGATGGTCACGGTGTCGTTCTGGAAGACAGGACAGTGATACAGCGCATCAGTCTCGCAGTGACTTTCCAGACACGCTCAATTAAATACAGACAAGTCCGCTAGCTCAGGTGCTCTACGTCTAAATTCGAAATAGTTTACCTACATATAACATCAGAACTTTAAGATGGCTTTTGTTGTTTTGTAATCTCAAGATAAAACACAACAGTCAGTCTTAAACTTCACGAAATGAAACGTGACATTTTCATTTGAACTACGCGGGATAAGTGTTCTAAAACGTCTTAATTTAATCGACACAAAATTATCCAAAATGTTCTGGATACTGTAAGCCTAGGATAGACAATGTGACAAATTTGTTGGCACTGCTAAAGCTTTTAATTTTATCAATTCGACTTTTTACGTAAATTTACGTAAATACTTTTTAAAACTAGACACAATAGTTTATCCGAGGGACAGTTTCAATATCAGGGCCCAGAAAATTACACTGACAAGCATTTAACACTTCGGGCAATTCAAATCAGCAACAGTATGAAGATCGATACATTTACATCACATTATAAAAGAAAGGAAAATAAATACCACAAACGTGAGTCTGCAGCCTACTGCTCTACTTATGAATATACTGGTTATACTAGTATTTACTTTTCAGCTAACAATATCGCTTTAGTCTGTCTTTGCAAAATTAACTCAGGTGTTAAGTGAGACCAGGCCACAGGCTGTATCTGGGGGGTACTTTCAAGAAATTAAGTGTTTAAAATGATCCATGAGTCAGTCTTATGCAATATTTCGGTGGTCCATTAAAAAACTGCTTTTAAAACACATGAATCCTAAAACTTTACAACGATGGCTAAAATAATAGATGGATTTTGATCGGATTTTAGGGGCGCTAAACTCACCATTTTGGCAGCTGCCTCTCTCAGGGATGTAAAAAAGAAAGAAGGACCCTTAGTCGGCCAACAATATGCCAACAGGGAACATCTAAATGGTAGGCCAAAAAACTGCCTGAGTAAAACTCACACATCTTGTATTGTTTTGATTGGAAATCTTTTAACTTGAGGTTAATACATTTCCTTTATAATAACACGGTATCCCAAACAGATTTATTAAATAAAAGCTAAAGCATTAAACATCTCTACAACATTATGTATTGAACAAATTAGAAATGAAAACCTATAAAGTATCTGATAATTTTTAAAATTCTACATAAAGCTGGAGAAGTTTATGTTTTTTTATTATGTTAAAATATTTCTTAATCTTTTCTCCCACAAGACTGAAAAAAAGGAATCTTTCTGCAGATATTTACAGAACAACTAAAATTTGTAAGTGCATTTATAAAAATACAAAACAAGATGAAGCAATTTCGGTTCAACAAGGAATACAGTGTAATACAGTATAATATACTGTATTGTATACTGTACTAATTTTAGGGTTTAACTGTAGTATAATACAGTAGTGCGAACAGCCAATAACAATGTCCGCTGTTGCCACTAGAGGGCGGTGTTCGCGGTTGCTGTGTTTTGCAGTTGCAGAGAAGTCTTGCTCTAGAGGAAGCTCGTTGGCGAAGGGGTTATAGGTTAAACTATACATATTGCATAGTGTAGTATAGTTACGGCATGTGATGTGTAGTGAACTGAGAAAGCGTAGAAAAAAACAGGGATTGGGCGTGTATATAGATGTAGTTTATATGTTTTATTAATTATAAACTGCTCGGCAAAACTCAAACCATGGTGAAGGAGCAGTTTAGGGAAACAGATGTGGCTAAAAAAATGTAAGTGCGAACCGCAAACTAACCGTCTGCAATTGAAGTAGCACGCATCAGAAATCTTCAGCTATTGATAAAAGTCGTATGAGTAGTATTTTGTACTCCTGTGTGGTTTATTAGGGTGTGAACTTTTCGGTTCAACGGTTCTGTCTGGAGCAGCAAACGTGACTACAACATAAAAGTGTTCTAATGTTAATAAATTACTTCTACTACAATATAGGTGTACAAATGAAGAGGTACAAAAATATTAACATGCAAGAACCTGTTCCGTGGCACTAATCTGTGTATTGTACCTCCATTTGTTGATTGACTACAACTTTACAACACTAGCCCGCAGAATCTAAGCTGAAAATATTATAGAAATCTTCATGTAGGGAAAAAATACAGTTTTTTATGTTTTTAAGAGACGTTAGAGAACATAGCTTATTTTCTAGTGCTTCGGAATCATTACTTAAGTTTTCTGCATGGACTAGGAAGTCTTATTTAAGAGTTTATTTATTCATGTGCTCTCTCTGCATTGCCATTTGTTGTGATGGCTATTGTAACAGATATCATTAATCCTCTCCTTTGGCATGCATGTGCACATTTTGTCTGTGGTAACATCCAGCGGTATTGCATACCTGCTCCCCTGAGGGCTGATCATTTAGAAAACCCTAAAACGTCAGCTGGACGTGCTCTGTTGCTCTCAAGCCTGGCCCCAGGTGAGTGTTTCACTCCTTCACCAAGCAGAAGGTGCGAAGCTGGATTGTTCACCCACTACTGGGGAACATGAGACAGGTTAGTCTTACCCTACTGATGCTGCTGCAATTGTAGTCCTGCTCAGTACTAGAGACACCACAGGTTCAGACATTTGGTTGTCTGTGCTTGGCTGAGGAGTCAGTGGTGCGAAGCCCCCATCGGTGGGGAAGATGACAGAACGCCTCAGACTCAGAATGACCCTTAAGTGGTACCCTGCAGCCACGAGGTTGCCCTCTTCCCCCCGAGTGGATGTGTGTTGTTCCTACCGGGGCTGTTTCAGTGCTTGTGTACGTGCCCTCCTGCCCTCAGAAAAGCCTTACCGAAACAAGCGAGTGTATGGTTGGTTGCGTGCCTGTGTCGTGCTCACCTGTGTCTGTTGTTTGGCACGCTCCTGTCTAGAAGCCACATCTGTTTCGGGATGAAGTCCGCAGAGGAGATGCGGCAGCAGGCGCACATCCAGGTGGTCAGTAAGAACCTGTACAGCCAGGACACCAGCCACACGCCGCTGCTGTACGGTGTGCTGGATCACCGCATGGTAAGGCTGGGCGGGACCCCTCTGCAGCTCGCAGTACAGACCAGCTTGCACGGCTCGAAGGGACAGACATCAGTAAAAGCTGCATGTTTTGGGCTTTGGACTTCTTTCTTCGTGCCAATCAGTGCCCAGTTCCACAATGTTTTTTCTTTTCATTTTAAGGGCACGAGTGAAAAAGATCGGCCTTGTGAAACCTGTGGGAAGAATCTTGCTGACTGCTTAGGACATTATGGATACATTGACCTCGAGCTGCCCTGCTTCCATATTGGATATTTTAAAGCAATTATTGGGGTCCTTCAGGTGCGATTAATTCATTTCTTTTGTGGGATATCTCAGTTTGTAAAGGGTTGTGACCGATCGATGTTTACGGCTCTTGAAATGTATTCCCGTGTAATGCATTTCCCTTAATCTAGCAAAAATGACAGAGTTATGAACATTGCAGTTTCCCCTGTGTACAGGAATGCAGAAGTTCCGTTTGGTGGCAAAAAGTTGTGACTAAATATTTATTTAGCAAAGTTTATGTAATTGTATGTGAAGAGTGTTCAGTATTTAAGAAATGTAAAATAGTGTGTCAAAATGACTTATGAATATATCAGTTCCATAAGTGTAAAAATAATTAAGTTTCTCAATATACAATGTTCACATTTATTCATACCTCAGACATATGTTGAAGATGTGCTGTAAGTGTAATTCTGTTGTTCTCAGTTTTCTGGTAGTATCGCAGAGCCTCAGAAAGTATGCCATCACTTATAGAAGCCATCCTAATTGCTACAGAATATTAAAGGAATCTGCTAATAGAAGCATATTATCATGGGGAATGTTGGAGAATTGTCTGAAGAGCTGAGGTCCGATATTCACTCCTGCAACTCTCCTGATGGCTAAAAAATACAAATGGAACCCGGATTGAACTGTAATGGCCATTGTGAAGACTTTTGAGTCTACTGAGATGGTCGTCACTCCACCAGGAAGAGGATGTAGGAAAAATATACCCAAATGTGCAGTGAGAAATTTGTCTTGGGTGGATAATTCGCACACTAGGGCAACAACAAGGAATCTTCAGTTTCTTTGGTAACGTTGGGATATAGTATCAGAAAGACAGAATACCATGGCTATATGATGTGGTTGGATGGAACACAAATAGAGTTTCTAGGCATTTTCACTGGAATTATATTGAGCACAGGAAGATGAAGCTCAGGTTAGGGAAAAAAAGGATGGCATTCTTTCTCTGAATAATAGAAATGGTTCAGCTTACGGGTTAATTTGTATCCTCTGGTCCTGGTGTCCTAGGGTGGGACTACAGAATGATTACAAAGATCAGCAAATATCTTAGCAAACATTGATGCCCTTTGTCGGGCTGCTCACAAATGGACTTACCAGTAGGATAACCATATAAAGTCTGCGTTATACTCAGTGACCTAATGGTTAAAGATCAGTGTTTGTGCTTCAGTGTTCATCATGGTAGGTATTAGAATGTTTGTGATATGAGCATAGATTGCAGGTCACTCTCATAGGCTATGCAGGAGCCAGGAGGACCCAGAGAGATTCTGTAAGGAGGAGTGCTCAAGTATCACTCATGACGGGATTGCAAACCTACTAAAAGTGTACAGGAAGTGCTTGCCCAAGGTTATTGAAGCCAGACTTATCTACGGATCTACAGTATCCTGATTGGTGTAGTTATAAATGAGTTTGGCCATCATACATTAAAACTGTATGTGTAGTTAGAAAATGTTATTACTGTCATAAAATACAGAATATACACTTGGATTTTCATGCCAAATCCACTTTTAGTTACTGACTTCTCTTAAATTATCCAACAGTCATCATTTAAACTTCTGTAGATATTTAAAAGTATCTTAGACATTTTGGAATCTGAAGTAGTTAAAAAAGAGTAATTTAAATAATTTTACTTTTTACTAGATTTCTAAGGTTGCACCTAGTAATAAAGTTAAATGTTCCTGTGAATACCTATTTACAGTGACATTTCATGATCTGCTTGACTATTTTAAATGTATCATATTTTATTATTTTCTGCTCTTGCTGTTTACTTATGGTTGTGACTTCCTAACAGATGATCTGCAAAACATGTTCCCATATCATGCTTTCTAAAGAGGAACGGAAGCAGTTTCTGGACGTCCTGAAAAGACCTGGTCTGCCCTACCTACAGAAAAGAGGACTAAAAAAGAAGATTTCAGAGAAATGCCGCAAAAGATCAGTCTGTTTGAACTGTTCAGCTTTTAATGGTGAGAATCAAAATGTCAGATTTTATTTTTGCTTCTTGGATCTAGTCTTTCCCTTTGCCAAAAACAGCTTGTGAAATACATGGTTAGAGCATCATAGGAAAAATCAAACTTAATTTAAGATCACATTATATACTTGAGCAAATCACCATGTACTTTCTTTACTCATGCACAGTGCTTTGTATTCCTTATCTTCTTTGTGCTGACTATTATTCCAGACTGAATGCCAGTCGTCAGCATTATAAGAGGTAGACTGTTACACTAACCACATTGTGGTGTGTGAACTGTTATTTTAAGAAGATTTCTTCTCTTGCAGTACAACAGTCGCTCTGGATCATTCATGTATTTTTTCTTAGATCCATGTCAATTTGTTCTCTAAGAGTTTTAACAGCCAGTTAACTTACATGTTGTCTTTTTCAGTGTGGTAACATCTAGATTTGTGTTATTTGCAGGGCCAGTAAAAAAGTGTGGCTTGCTGAAGATTATCCATGAAAAGTACAAGACTACTAAGAAAGTGGTGGATCCAGTCGTCTCGGAATTTCTCCAGTCATTTGACATTGCAATAGAACATAATAAAGAAGTAGAGGCTCTGCTGGCTAGGGCCCAGGTAAGTGGTAAGGCTAAAGAATACATTTAGTAGGCTGGCAGTGTCTATAGCCACAGTAGCTCGTTGGGGCAGAGCTCATCCTGCTTTCTGTATCATTAAGAGAGCTAGAGATCATGTGATATCCACCTGGATAGGATGCTAGTCCAGTGCAAAAATTACCCACCAGCAATGCTGGTCCTCACTTACTGGGGTAAAGCACCTCATTCAAGGTACAGTATGACAGCAGTGGCCATAGAATGGACTCAAACCCACAGCCTGCCAGCTGCAAGTCCAGTTGTACCCATGATTGTATACCTTCCCAAAATAATTTTACTATGTGCTTTTAATTTTTTTCATACTATTCAGTTCTTATGAATAAGTTATCCATCTAATTGGTATTAAGGATGCTAAATACAGCTGCCTGCCAAATACAGCTTCTCACACCAAAAAATTCTCTTTCATCGTTCCCTTTGAGTAGTGTCTTGGGCATAATTTAAGCCTGTGATCACTGGATTCAAAATGAACTTTGTACTGCAAGAACTGCTAGCCTTTTCTCTCATAAAGCCTTATTGCGTTTGACTTTTCTAGGCCACGTAGAACCTGTCACTTCACAGCGTGCTGTATGTGTTCAATAATTGGATTGTGTATCTGATTAATAATATCTCTGATGTGTTCATTGCGTAGGAAAACCTGAATCCTCTGGTGGTGCTAAACCTTTTAAAGAGAATCCCCTCGGAAGACGTCCCTCTGCTGCTGATGAACCCGGAGGCCGGGAAGCCTGCGGACATGATCCTGACCCGCCTCCTTGTCCCGCCTCTGTGCATCAGGCCCTCAGTCGTCAGCGACCTGAAGTCGGGCACCAACGAGGACGACCTGACCATGAAGCTGACGGAGATAATTTTTCTCAACGACGTCATTAAAAAGGTGGAGACTTAAAGACTGGTAACGGCGTTTTGATCCACATTTCGGGCAGTACAGGGGGTCCCCATTATAGGTCACCTCGCTCTAAGTTGTTTCACGCTCATGGGGTCGATTAATTGAGGAAATCAACTAAACAGATCCCCGTACTTATGTTTTTTTGGTGGTTTGTGGATTATTCTGCTCCAGAAATTTGTCGACAGTGCTGTTGCACACAACTCAGGTTCTGAATTGTTTGGGCGTAACATTAAAGTTGGGTTCTTACCAACATGTCACAGATCCAACCAAGAGACTAAAGTGTGTTCGCAGACTTTAAATTGCATGAACAGTGTGGTGGAAATCTAACCTGAAGAAGTAATTGACTATTGATTTCGACACGACCAAAGTTCGAAAGAATTTGATGGCGATTTCTATATCTGTTTCTTACGGGTTATAACGGGTTATAGGTACATTAAACGTATACATACCCATGTCTGAACTGTGTGTTTAGAACACATCTCAACCTAGTTACATTTTTCCTTATAATGTATAATATTTATTCCTTTGAGTCATTTTGCTATAAGTTACTTATTTAGGAACTTAATCTGGACTTATAACTAAGCTTTGTACAGTTGGTTGCTGCAAGTAAAACACAATCTATTTTATGGTCTCTTACCTGAGTCTTTTCCATTAATTCTTATGGTACAAAGATCCTGCTTTAAGGCATGTGGGCAAGGTTTACACTCTTACACTCCCAAATCATCCACATTTACACTGTTGTTGGGGGGGTGAGTCACATTTATATGTCATTTTGCTATATGTCACAACATTCTGGTCTCTAACCTCCTAACGGGGACCACCTGTACCACATAAACATAGTGTTTGAGTGAGCCCAGCAAGCACAGTAGCTGTTTAGTGTCTTGTACTTAAATACTTGAGCTGATTTAGGACATTTAGATGCTCTGTAACAAATTCTTGCTAAAAGACAAGGATCCAATGGGACATGTCTAAAACATTTGAGGTTCTTAAATCTTCTATGTTTGGATTTAAGTGTCTTAGTGTTGAATAAAGGATTAATTTGCTATAAGTAAGTGGCATAGTAGTATGACCGCGAGTGACGTATAATCTGTCTAACTTCCTTAAGAAAATCTGGTGCTCTTCTTTCTGTCCCAAACAGCATCGCATGTCAGGAGCGAAGACTCAGATGATCATGGAGGACTGGGACTTCCTGCAGCTGCAGTGTGCTCTGTACATCAACAGCGAGCTGTCGGGCATCCCGCTCAACATGGCGCCCAAAAAATGGACTAGAGGCTTTGTGCAGAGGCTCAAGGGAAAGCAAGGTCTGGAAATTCATTTGAGATCTTTTTTTGACAGTATAGAATGGCATTGAGTCACATAATATTCTTACGGTATGTATGTATTTGAAGTGTTTTTTAAGATAATGAGACAACGGTTCAAAGTCCTCAAAGTCAGCCCTCCGGATAAACCAGAGGGCAGAGGTGGAAACTAAGTGGAAAAATTTAAATTGAGAATGCGCTTCTTTCCACAAATGGCAGTTTTGGAATATATTTTTCTTTCACGAAATGACTGGTTGAGATCCTTGGATCAATTGGAGAAAACAGGCTAGATGGGCTGAATGGCCTCCATTCCTTTGTAAACTTTCATATAATTTCTATTAATATCGTTCCAGTTTATGTAGATAGAATAGACTTCTTTCTTATGCGTATGTCTAATGCACCGCTGGTGAGCCACACTGACTCTGTCTCTGAAGCATGGCCTTTTTCAATAACACAAGCTCCTCCGCTTCTCTGCTATTTATTTCTTGTCAACACTACAGCATGGATACTGTCAAAATGGTGGTGTTTGTACAATCATGTCACTTGCATCACGTCTGACCCTTGTTTTCAGAATTTGATTAAAAGGTCTTCTCATGCTGGTGGTGAAAATGTTCTAGTAAAAAGCATTTAGAAGTAAAATATATCAAAGTGTGTTTTGCTTTTCTGTTAGAGCGCTGTCCTAAATTGCTTTAAAATGCACAAAGAATAAAGAGGATTTTGACATTTTAGAGCATTTAAAGATTTTCAAGGTCTAGCTGAATTTTTGTCTGTTAATTGTGGACCTATCAAATAAACCTCATATTTAACTTGGTCATCCTGGGACATTGGCCCCAGTTATATATCCTGAGATGAAAAATCTCAATATTAAATTTGTGTTCTTTGTGTGTCAACGTTTGCAGGGCGATTTAGAGGAAATTTGTCTGGTAAGAGAGTGGATTTCTCTGGACGAACGGTCATTTCTCCCGATCCAAATCTTCGTATTGACGAAGTTGCTGTGCCTGTTCATGTTGCCAAGATACTCACTTACCCAGAGAAGGTAAACCCTTTGACTTCCTTTGGCATGGGATTTGTGTCTGCAGAGGTTTGGACTGTCAGACTCGAGGAAACTCAATAAATAAACTGTTTGTGTTCTGGTCCAGGTGAACAAAGCCAACATTGACATGCTGAGAAAACTTGTTCGAAATGGGCCTGATGTTCATCCAGGAGCTAACTTTATTCAACAGCGCCACACCAACATGAAAAGGTGTGCGTCTGTGAGAATATCAACAAGCTCAAGCTATATTTTATTTTTTTGGGGGGAGGCGTTGTAAAATGTAGACTCCTTGAAAAATTCATGCAAAGGACTCATACTTTTATTACATTAATTTTATGTGCAATATATTTATGTGCAGCTTTTTTTTCTCAGGTGAAATGTATCTTCCGTAGTTTGTGAAAAGCAGCTGAATCAGGTTGTTGTCTGTCTCCCAATGACTGTACAATGTGAAGAAGAAAGGGGATGGGATTTGTACCATCATGTCCCTCGTGTCAGTTCTGACCCCTGTTTTCAGATCAACTCTAACTATCCATTCAGTCCTCTTTGTAAGAGGTGTATTGCCTTCTGGTCAACTTTTATAGGTTGAGCTCTTTACTTTTTTATGTACTGATACATCTACAAAAATGTTCATTCAAATATTCAAGCTTTTGTGTGCTGAAAAGGTGAAGAAGTCCCTTTTTTGGACTTGTTTAGTTAATAGCGATTCCTCTCTTTGCCAGGTTTCTGAAGTATGGTAACCGTGAGAAGATAGCCCAGGAGCTCAAGTATGGAGACACTGTGGAGCGACACATGATAGACGGAGACATTGTGCTATTCAACAGGCAGCCTTCCCTGCACAAGCTCAGCATCATGGCCCATATTGTTAGTTTGTAGAATTGTTTCCATCTTTTTTTTTTCTGGTAGGGACCGTCCAAGACAATTCTCAAAACCTAGGAGCCACTGTCAGTTCTGTGTTTAGCTCTGGTCATGTTTCAGTCTTTATTTCATTGGCTTTTCTTCCACACAACTGTCCCTTTACAGGCAGAAGTCAACTCTAGGTCTTGTCGAGTCTGCAGGAACTTCATAGTTGGTTAAAGACAAACGCCCGAAACTTGGAATGGCATTTGGAAAATTGTCCCATCTCTCTTCCATAGGCAAGAGTGAAGCCTCACAGAACGTTCCGGTTTAACGAGTGTGTGTGCACGCCCTACAACGCCGACTTTGATGGAGATGAGATGAATCTTCATCTTCCTCAGACTGAGGAAGCCAAGGCAGAAGCTCTTGTCCTCATGGGGGTAGGTGTCATTACAGGAAAAGTGGAACATAAACCATGATACACAAGGAATGTTAAGCAATGTGTTTTCTGGATGATGGCGTCATATGCCATTATGTTTCACAGAGAGATTTTCACTTGCTAAACTTGTGTTTTTGCAGACAAAAGCCAACCTTGTGACTCCAAGAAATGGAGAACCTCTCATTGCTGCTATCCAGGACTTTCTGACAGGTCAGTTTTTTTGGCAGTGTTGGATCACTAAAGTGTAATCATACACTAAATGCTACTTTTAATGTTTATGCGATAAAGTATTTTTAATAAACTCTGGGATCGAGGTCTCAAACTCCTTCCTTTCCACCTTTTTAGGGCCCTGTGTCGTCTGGTTTGAACCAAGCATTCAATTAACTGCATGATTGTTATTCTTTGGACAGTTCTTATAAAAGTTCTGTAGATGACTAACCTTAAGTGAAAGTTGAGAGTTATCAATTGGAAATGACTAAGACAAATCCTGTACATGTTTAGGAATATAGATAGGTTAATTGACTAATCTCTCAAATTCTTTGAGGCAAATTCTGATTTAAGATTGAAATCTATCTTGTTTGTAATATTTGCTTGGGACAGTGATGTGTGTATGGGGTGGGAGGGTGAGGGCGTGTCTTGTGTTTTAGATGTATGCAAGGCTGTTGTAAGATGAAAGAGGTTGAGAAACACCGCACTAGGCACTGAAGTTTCTATTTCCAGCATGTCTCCACCAGGGGGCTGCCATGAGCTGTGTTCTCAGTGACATTGATAAATATAACTGTCTCAAGTGTTTTTACTGCCAGAGATTTAACCGTGACTAACACCTTTCCCCTTTTTCCTTTACCAGGCGCTTACCTCCTCACCCTGAAAGACACTTTCTTTGATAGATCAAAAGCCTGCCAGATAGTTGCTTCTGTCCTTGTTGGGAAGGATGAAAAGATAAAGGTTTGCCTACCCCCCCCTGCAATCTTAAAGGTAAATGAATGAATAGCAACACATTCTAGATTTATTTTGGTGCTGTTAGTCTTTGTGTTATCAAGGTGTATTTCTTTTAAGAGCCCTTTGCCATTAACTAGCTTGCTGTCAATTCTAGCCCATAACTCTCTGGACTGGGAAGCAGATCTTCAGCCTTATTCTGAAGCCTGGGAAGAGCTGTCCTGTGAAGGCTAATCTGCGGACCAAGGGCAAGCAATACTGTGGCCGAGGGGAGGATCTCTGTCCCAATGACTCCTGTACGTGCAACAGAATACACATGAAAATGTTAAAAGAGTTTTGTAATATCTGCTGCTTAAGGTGAAGCTAAGCTGTGGCTCAATGGGTCGTAAGATGAGAAGAGAAAAGTAGTATAGCCAGCTGCCATGTCAGTACAAGCTTGCTCTGCAGTGCTGCAGCTGGAGTGCCCACGACAAGCTTACTATGCCTTTTCCTAACCTGGATTAAACCCTGAGTTTAACCCACCCACAATTAACAAGCCTGATTGCCAGCATGCACTGGGTAGAAACGTCAGAGAAACACTGTACAATATCCACTGAACGCTGCACTTACTGTTTTCTATGGATTTGTTGTTGTTTTATGCTACTCTTCTATGCACTCTTTGCATGTTGACCAGATCTGATTATAAGTCACCTTCCATCTGCCAGATAAATAAGTAGAAATGTAAGAACAATCTCTAATGAATGTGGATTTCATGTGCTGGACTATTGGTTTCATTTCTTGGTTAAGAAAGACGTTGTTAGTTTTGTTTTGGTAACAATATAAGGATCCAGAGAAACAAATTTAGTTAAGGAGCATTTCAGGGGAAAACAAATCTTTTGCACAGAGAGAGGTGGAGGAGTCAGGACAGCCTCAGTAACCAGGCTGCCCAAGCTTTGACTCTGTGAGATCCCATCAAGAGCCACTTAGTAGATGTCTTAGACATTTAATCTTCTAGCAAGCCACTGAACATCTCATTTGTAACTTTTCTAATAAGCTTAAGTTCTCATTTAATCGCATGGGTGGTCAAGCATGCAATCAGCCCTCTCAAATCTGATTTATTTCTCTGGCAGTTGTGGTGATTCAGAACAGCGAGCTGATGTGTGGCAGCATGGACAAGGGCACTCTGGGCTCGGGATCGAAGAACAATATCTTTTACATCCTTCTGAGGGACTGGGGACAGATGGAAGCAGCCAACGCCATGTCCCGGCTGGCCAGACTCGCTCCTGTCTATCTGTGTACGTTAAGGCCAGTTAAAGCTTTTTATTACCTTTTGTTTAAAATATCGTGACCTCTTCCCTGACAGTGCTGTGCACACATTAAATTACAGTATCTGTTTAACGAGACAAGCACAACTGTACATGAAGTGTGTTGTTGGATTGACATAAAGCTGGACCAGACACTGTTTTGAAGAGGTTGATGGTTTCTGCAGTATAATACAGCTTTTAAATTTTTTCCAAGTTTAAGCAAAAAGGCCCCTCTCTGAGTATCATGTGTTCATCTATCATGTGTTCACACACAAGAAAAAGTTTCAATTTTTTGTTTAGCAAACCGTGGGTTCTCTATTGGTATTGGCGATGTGACCCCTGGCCAGGGCCTTCTCAAAGCTAAGCACGAACTCCTGGAAGCGGGTTACAAGAAGTGCGATGAGTACATCGAAGCTCTCAACACGGGCAAGCTGCAGCAGCAGCCTGGCTGCACAGCCGAGGAGACGCTGGAGGTGAGCACCAGAGAGCACAGTGACCAGTTTTCCTCAGGGGTGGATTGTCTATTGCTGAAGGCCCTGCCTGTCTCATGGGGTCCTTGTGGTTTGAGCCATTAAAAAAAAAATTGCTCTCCTTCTTTCCATGAGACATCACCAGCATTACTTGGAGCAACTTAGACCTGGGCGTTTGTCAGTCTGTTTATGTCAGTCTATGATAAAATGGATGAAAGGTATCTTGGTAGTTTGTTTCCTTTTGTGCATTTACTCATTAATGCAGACCAGGTATTCAGACGGTTTCATCAAAGCCTTGGAATGAATTGTTGGCCCGTCCTGTTGCAGGCCCTTATCCTGAAGGAGCTGTCAGTGATCAGAGACCACGCTGGCAGTGCCTGCCTGAGGGAACTGGACAAAAGCAACAGCCCTCTTATTATGGCTCTGTGTGGATCAAAAGGTGAATTTCACAATTTAGAGATTTTTTTACAGGTTAAAGCAGGTAACTGATGAGTCAGAATCAGTATATCAATCTTCTTAACATTTCATTGAGCGTTTGGAATTTTGATGCCAGAATTGACCCAAATCAGTTTCAGAAATATCGATTTCACATGAAAATGCAGTCTGATATTTACATCAAATACTTTCAGTGCCTTTTAAAGATAGCCATTTACCAATACAGCATCTGTTTGAGTCGGAATGAGTAGATGAACAGTGTAATTTACCGGCTTAAGGGCTTGGGCATAATTCAACATTTGTTCAGTCTGTTGAGCCGGGTGGATGAAAGGGAAAAAAAGTTTTTTTTCACATATAAATGTTAAGTGTGGGTTTTGTTATTTTTTTTCCCCCCAAAGGGTCTTTCATCAACATCTCCCAGATGATTGCCTGTGTGGGGCAGCAGGCCATCAGTGGGTCCCGGGTCCCAGATGGATTTGAGAACAGGTCCCTGCCTCACTTTGAAAAGCACTCCAAAGTAAGTCCCAGCAACAGTCTGTGCGATGATAGTTTTGTCTCTTCTGTGGAGTATCTGTGCCAGCAAGAACAAAGCAAAAACCTTTGTCAAGAGTCGTGACGAGTTGCCTCCTCTAGCGCACAGATATGCTGGGAACCGTCATTTAATTTAGTTTGTGAGTTATGAGCATGCCATGGGCATCTTTCCCTACAGGTTTTTCATCTTGAAGAGTTTTTGGTAATGTTCTGTGGGCTGTCAGCAAAGGCTAACCTGACCTTTTTTTGTGATGAATACGGCGAGTTGGACTGAATGAGTGCTTTGGTCTCAGATTCTGATTCTGAATTTGAAAATAATGAGCTTGCAGATTGTGATCTGACATGAAGCGCAAGCTGGTTGAAAGTTAATTTGTGAAAAAAGAAATGAAATCCGTTTGAACCCCTCGGAGTAAGTTAAAAGGCTGGCGTTAACAGACTGCTGGTAGGGGGACAAGGATGCGAAAGCAAAAACGATTCCAGTTCATGAATTACATGACAGTGCATTAGTGGTGCACTAATGTGGTGAGATGTGAATTAAGGCTAGAAAGAAAGGGTTTATTCTTTGTTTCACTCTTAGCATCAGTGAATTGGTGCAGGAGGTGTTTGTCAGTTCACAGTTCACAACCAAAGAGGTTTGGTTTCACAGTTTTGATGTATCGTGATCTCATTGACGTTTTTCCCTGTTTCATAGCTCCCGGCTGCGAAGGGTTTTGTGGCCGACAGTTTCTACTCGGGCCTGACGCCGACCGAGTTCTTCTTCCACACCATGGCTGGCCGCGAGGGCCTGGTGGACACCGCTGTCAAGACTGCCGAGACCGGGTACATGCAGGTAGGTAGCAGCGGGCCGCCGCCCAAGAGCCATTTTTTGGAGCCGCGCACCCGCAGTGACGTCGGGGTAACCCTTTCCGTTTGGTGTCCTCGCAGAGGCGTCTAGTGAAATCGCTGGAGGATCTCTGTTCTCAGTATGACCTCACCGTGCGGAGCTCCACAGGCGACATCATTCAGTTTATTTACGGGGGTGACGGACTGGATCCGGCTGCAATGGAGGGCAAAGACGAGCCTTTGGAGTTCAAGAGGGTGCTGGATAACATCAGAGTAAGTCAATACTGTTTCAGGTAAAACGAAACCTTAGCCTGTTTCTGTATCCACGCGACCCCCCTGCATCTCTGTCACTTGTTGCCAGCAATCATAAGGACAATGTTCATGACTATAGATCATACAGAGAACGGAAAATGGAAGAGACAGCCAGGCCATGTGCAGCTACACTCTGTAATGCCGTATATTATATCACTGTTGTTGCATATTGTTATTTTGGCTCTAATAGTAATAAAGAGCAACTTGGCAGATGAGATGAAACAACACATGGAAATTTAACTTTAGAGTGAAGAACTTTGTGTTCATTATTAAAATAAGTTTTTAATAGTCCTCAGTATTAAATATCGAGGGTGGTGCGGTGGCTAAGGATCTAAGGTGGCTAAGGATCTGCTCCTGTGTCTGGTAGGCTGCCAGTTGAGCCCCCGAGCAAGGCCCTTAACCCAAACTGCTCCAGGAGTGCCGTATAAATGGCTGATCCCAAGCTTCTCTCCCTGTCTGTGTGTCTCATGGAGAGCAAGTTGGGGTATGCGAAAAGACTTCCCAATACAAGAAATTGTACATGGCCAATAAATTGATCTTAATCTTAATCTAGTCAAGTGTAATTCACCTCTTTGCTGATAAATGGTGCTGTAGCCTAGATTCCAACATTCCTCCTTTCTGTTTTGTTCAGCCTGCATGGCCAGATTCTCTGTTTCCCCATTGAAATAAATGGGTTTTCATTACCTTCTGATTCATGACTGGGCAAACACCTGGGCAAACACCTGACTTAAAGAGATTTTTACAGGCAGATAGCAAATCACTGTACTAAGCTAGAAGAGGCTACTTATGAAAGAGTTAGGCATTTATATTAAAACGTCTTCTAGGCAATGTGGGGGAGCAGTTAAAAGACATTATAAGGATATGTGTTTAAAAGTGTGATGTTGGAATTTTACAGTGGACCTCATTTAAAAATATTGTGTTCAATTCTGGTCACCCTGTAACAAATATTAAAAAGGGAACCTGATATACATGTGCAAAATCTTTAAAGGCACTGAGATCATCAGTGACACTTGAACCAGAGAACATAAGTGGAAACTGATGTGAAACTGTTGGAAGGACAGGAGGCAATTAAATGGTCATGGGAGTGTGGAACATGCTGCCCGGATATGGCCGAAGACAAAACCCTGACTTCTTTCCAGAAAAGGCTGTTCAAGATCCTTCAATTAGTTGCCTAGAAGTGAATAAATTTGATTAGCTATTATTTCTAGTCACTTATAAACTTTAAACTTGAAAAATGGAAAGTGTTATTACGTAAAATAATATTTCCTGAAAATGTTAACAAAGAAACACAATTTTTACATCAAATACAGTTTTATTACCACACATAATATAAATGCTCCCTGACTATGTCAGTTTTATTCAATGCCAAAAGCAATGAGTATTTAGTTTTGGTAATACAATGGACTCATTTCTATCCATATACACATATCCTTGTTTCATGTTCTCCAGAATTTAACCATTATTTGTGAGGTCTAAGAATGTATTTTAAAATTCACATCATCAAAAACCAAAACAAACGGAGAGTTCCATGTTACAGTTGATTTCATTTTTGGTCTGTGGGACAATAATTTCATTTGCAAGCCTCAAGACTTGAATAACAACTGTGGACTCTGTAGCTTTTTGAGAAGCATAGTTTATTGCTTGTGACTCCGGTTTATTTCCCCAGGCTGTATATAACTGTCCAGATCAACCAGCCCTCAGCAAGAATGAACTGGTTTTAACTGCAGAGTCTATTATGAAGAGGAGTGATTTTGCATGCTGTCAGGACAGCTACCTGGAGGTGAGTGTGCTCTGAGTTTCTTGTGCGCAGCGCAATGGACTGTACTCAGCCATCAGGTAAATAAGAAACCTTGGAACACCTCTAGCCGCTCAAGGGTATATATAATTTTTCCTGTGTGCTCTTTAGACATCCGATTAAATTTGTCAAGTTTAATCATCTCACTAATTTTAAGTGCACACCTACGGTAGTTCCTAAAACTACAGTCGCAACTTCCTTCGGTGATGGTGCTGTATTTTCTCTATCTTCTGTTGAAATAATCGGTTAGTCTTCCTTATAGACTTCTGCTGCTCAGTCGGTATTTTTTTTTCTCCTGCATTTGAAGTTTATTAGATGTTGCAGGAAAACACTAGCATAGTGTACATCCCTCTTGGCTCCAAGGTGATTTATCTGATTATTTTGAAATAAGAACTACGAACTGTAAGAACTAACCAGAAATTAAATGCTTGCCTGAGCACATATAGGAAAAAGAAATGAGGAAGTGTGGCTGGTACTGAAGCATTAATGTCAGACAGTAGCAATGTTATATATATATTTCCACATATGTATATATTCAGCCTGCTATAGTTGGGTACATGTATAGTATGCATGGCAGATTAATCTGTCAGTTTACTCCCATAACAAATAAGCTACTTCAGTTCATACCAGTGTTCATTGCTGTACGAGTGTACCAGTGCTGCAGAAGATCTGAATTAATTACCCACGCCTACAGGTGGTTGATTATGGTCGTTAGAATATCTGTATTCATGTATGGCAAATGCTGCAAGGAGCGGCCTTGAAGTTTAACCACATTGAATTAATAATGAAATCACAAACTTGATTTCAGGAGTAGATGAGCTTATCATGTTAAGGAATCTGACTGTTTTTGAGACATCTTTGTATAGACTCGTTGGATCTTATGAAATCAGTATGTTTTTATGAATGTATATATACATATTTTGTGTAGATATTATGATGGAAGACAGTTATGCATAACTACAAGCCTTATCAAACAGAACAGTGATATCCTACCTGTGACTTTTCTTATGTTCAGCCGTGTTCACTGGGGAAGCTAGTTTTTCAGCAGTTTGTTTTAAACATGTGTGCCTGTTGATTACAGTGTTGATCTGTAATCAGCAGCTCTTAATCATGTTCAAGGATTTTTGTTATTTACATAAAACTTGAGAATAACCTGGCTTTTGTGTACAGATGATCTTATTGCCTGTTTTAAGGAAAGCCCAAGATGTCTGCCTGAAGAGACCTCTTGTGGGCAATGCTAACCAGTGGGGAATTGTGAGGGATCGGTCCCGAGAGGGGTTGTTACTCAATAACATCAGCACCGGATCAGCTGATGCAGGGGTCTCAAACACAGCGTCTTCTTAGTGTTTGAGGGCTTAGTGTCTTTTAGGTTTTGTTGCAGCCTGGGTTGTCATTTTAACGTTTTTGGTTTTCTGCCCTTTATTTTGTAAAACATTAATTTTGATAAAGATAAAGTTACCTATAAATCACCTTGGAACCTGGTTATAAGCATTGCGATTTTGCAGTCAATTAAATAATTAGATCAAATGTATAACTGAGATCTCAGGGTGTACCAAAAACCAAAAGACACCAGGAGTTTGAAGCCCTTCTTCGGATGCATTACTGCAGTCTTTCTATACATTGTCTATATTAAACATTAAACTTACCCCTTTGTTTAAAACCTACTTTAGCGATTTAAAAAAACTGTATTCATATGAGTCCAATTAAGCTGATCATAAATAAATGATCAAAACTGGCAGCTGAAATGAGAATTATTGAAGACATGTTTGTCCACACAAGAACCTTCTTTTTTAATGGCCTTTTCCCATTTTTTATTTGAAGGATTTAACTGAAACAGGTTTTGCAAAGTATTTTGAGGTACTGTTTCGAGCATGCCTTGAGTGTGCTACAAGCTTGTTTGTCATCACATCTTCCCAACAGCTGTTTTGTGTGCACAGCTGATCAATTTTATCCACTACATGCTTGAAAAAGTTACTGATTACTTACATGTGGATGAGTCTTTGCCTTGCAGGCTTTGACCTTTTATTCTAGCAGACTAATCATTTAAACACTGAAACACAGTGTGAAAATGTTGCTTTCTTTTGCTGAAAACTGAAGGCCATGTAACTTATTGTTACATCGAAAGATTTCAGAATTTGGAGCTACCTAGGTATTAATAAGATTAATGTGTGTGTCCTGCAGTTGTACAAGGAATTGTTTTGATCAACTGAATATTTTTTGCACACATTTTACATTAACATTAGACTTTGTAGTTTGTTACGTTTTTGCACATTAGTTACATTAATGTAAACTAATGTTCTGAATTTTGCAAAGATGCATACCTTGAAATTGGTTGAAAAAGAGTTGATGTTGTTTTTTTAAAAGAAAAGTTGAATTAAATAGTCATCTTTTTACTTTTGTCCAATTTAAGGAAATCAAAAAGTTCATCAAGAACATGTCAGAAAAAATCAAGAAAACCAGGGACAAGTATGGCATCAACGACAACGGTACAACGGAGGTAATTTTTCACTGCGCTGAATCATGTGAATGTTGTATCCATCACCTGTCATGCTTCTTACCATTCTGATTTTCTCAAAGCCAAAAGTTCTGTACCAGCTAGACCGGATCACACCAACCCAACTGGAGAAGTTCTTGGAGACATGCAGAGACAAGTACATGAGGTGATGTACGGCAGTGATGTCTGCCTTTCCAGCTTAACTTATCAAAAAAATGTTACCTTCAGAAGAACTGGAGCAAAAACAAAGTATATTAAGGTACCAAATGTTTCTACAGATATTACATTGAGGGGCACCCCTGAATGAGTAATTAATGCAAAGTGGAAAAATGTCACAGATGTTTTGCTTGAAATGGCATTTTGTAGTTTGTAAGTGGGTGTCTGGGGGCATTATCTGAAAACTGATCCCGATGGAGAGCTTGCAGGGCAGGAGGGACTGACGGCGCCTTGTCTCCCTGTCCAGGGCCCAGATGGAGCCAGGATCAGCAGTGGGAGCACTGTGTGCCCAGAGCATCGGAGAGCCCGGCACGCAGATGACCCTGAAGACCTTCCACTTCGCCGGGGTTGCCTCCATGAACATCACTCTGGGGGTTCCCCGGATCAAGGAGATCATCAACGCCTCCAAAAACATCAGGTGAACCGACGGAAGCTGCAGAGGATTTTTCATCTCAAAAAGAGCAGTGAGGTGATGTGACCTCATGATGGAGATGTTGACCTCAGTGTCTGTCTGCTTCTTAATACCTGCAGTGCAGTGCAGAAAGTAACCCTGGTGTAGTCCACAGATCTGCCGTGACAATGACGAGGGCTTGCCATTTCTCTTTAAACGTTAAAACTAACGTTGGAACATAATAGAAAAGCTGAATGGCTAACTTTGTTAATTTGGCAACTCTTTGTAAAAAAAAAAAATTTAAATACATGGTTTGGTCAATAATGTGTTGGATAAAAGGAAAGCTGACTTCTTTGGGGGGATGTATTTACAGTACCCCCATTATAACGGCGCACTTGGACATTGATGACGATGCTGACTTTGCACGCCTCGTGAAGGGAAGGATTGAGAAAACCCTTCTTGGAGAGGTAGTTTAAAAATTCTTGGATTTGTTCAGTTGGCAAGGAAAATCTTATTTTGATTCTCGGAAATTCAGAATCTACTGACGTGAGAGATCTCAAAGTCGGTTCCTGAAGCCCAGTGTCTTCTGGGTTTTGTTCCATCCCAGTTCTCAGTTATGTATTTGGTCCAATTATTTAATTAACTGCATAGCTGTAATAAATCTAGCTAGGTTCGAAGGTGGTGTATATGTAGCTGCTCTTTAACATACATTTTATGAGTTATCTGTAGTAAAAAGCCTTAAGACGTCTATCTTGATCAAAGAAAATAATTAGGTTTGATTACTCACGTTGGAACAAAAACTAGAAGACACTAAGCCCTGTAGGGACTGAGTTTGAGAACTGTTGTACTGTTGTAGAATTTTTATATATGCGATATTTAATAGATTGTTGTTTGCTGAAATTGATATTTAGTTTGAAAGTCTACATTTCTTTCAGTTTTGCTTTCTGAATACTTCATTTCTGTCTTTACTTTCTTTGGGTTGAAGTGTGATGTTTTTATACATTTTGGACCAGATGCTCTGAATCTCTGTTATCTTGTATTCTTTTAAAACAATTAAACAGGTATTTCTTATTTTCTTCACAGATTTCAGAATACATTGAAGAAGTCTTTCTTCCTGATGACTGCTTTATTCTTGTTAAGCTCTCTCTGGAAAGAATCAGGCTTCTTAGATTAGAGGTGGGTGGGAATGATTTAAGACATCTTTGTTCACCTGAATGCTAAACAGTGAAACACTCTGCTCAGTTAGTTTATGTTGAAGGCATTTTCCCACCTGCTGTCATCAGAATCGTGTCCTTGGTATGTTTGTTCAGAGTTCAGGCGTTGATGTATTGCTTTGAGTGTAAAGTTAAGGGTAAACCTTCATGAGCATACCTTAGATAAAAACCTTTAATCTTTCTTTAATTGTTTAATAAATTAGAAGTCCAGGCATTGAAACAGACAATGAGCAGCATTGACTGGTGTAAAGAGGGGAAATCTATGTATTGGTACAGGTTCATTGAGAAGAAAAAACTGTCAATAGATTTGAGAAGTACTTCTAATGGAAGCTACTGTGCTTTAACAATGCAACTCCTGTGATGCTTTCTGCTAGTCTGTAGCCATTGAATCTGGAGTTCATAAATGTCCCCTGAGCAATCAATATCAATAGAGGTGGTTCTCCACATTTTTCTTTTGCTTTTCTCAAACCTGGAATGGAATATGGTTTTGGTGCAGAAGAACCCATCAAGAGAGTGTTTACCAAAGTGCTCCCACACTTGAACACTCGCTGTGTGTTAACCAAATACACAACCTTCTGCCAACAAAGTGTGTCAAAACATTTTAGTAGCTGGAAACCCTACAGGCAGAGAGAGTGTTAGACATCTTTGAGGTGAGGGACAACTCTTCTGCCAGCTTCATCTGTGTCTGTGTTCTTCACAGGTCAATGCTGAAACCGTGAGATACTCTATCTGCATGTCCAAGCTGAGAGTGAAGCCTGGAGACATTGCTGTCCATGGAGAGGCTGTTGTCTGTGTGTCACCTAGGGAAAACAGCAAGAGCTCCATGTATTATGTTTTGCAGTCCTTGAAAGAAGAGTTACCAAAGGTAATTATAAAAATAAAGTAAAATGAAAGTATGTTTCTTTTTACGTTATATCATATTGTTTTCATTTATAGTGGATCCGTCTTCTTGTCTATGCATTTGTTTTTTTGTTTAGAGAAATACAAATGCTCCGTACCGAACTCTATAAATATGTTAAGACCTAAGGTCCTTATTCACATTTAAAAAGGTATATTTCATCTATAAACTCATTATTGGATAGGAGGCACCTATCGCGTAAGATTTTTTTGTAAATGTCACTTCCAATGCCTTCCATTGAATTAAAGTCCTTTTCAGTTACTGGTTTACTAAAGCTTTTGAAAACTAAAAGCACTTAAAAGCTTTAATGTTATGCATCCTGGGAGAAAAAGCCACCATTGTGTTACAAACAGAAATGACATGTTCAGTTCATTGCACATCCAAGCATTTTGCAAGTGCTTTAAAAAAAATCCGATACGGGTATTTCCAGTAGAAATGGTAAAAGGTCTATTACTGGTGGATTTTTTCTGCAGTGTTGCAACACGGTGTTCTGGTGGAAGTGCTGGACATTTCCTCTGAAAATTCTGGAGACCCAGAGATTTTGTTAATAGCACACGCTAGAATGCTCTCTGTATGCATCAGTCAGTGATGTCGGGTGCTCATTAATGTGTTCTTGCCAGTTGTCTCATTTTTATGATCTAACGCAATGTCCAGTTCTCAGGAGAGGTCTCTCTTGTGCTTTCTGCTGGCAGATTGTGGTCCAGGGTATTCCTGAGGTCTCCAGGGCAGTCATTCATATTGACGAGCAGAGTGGGAAGGAGAAGTACAAGCTTCTGGTGGAAGGTGACAACCTGCGTGCTGTCATGGCAACACATGGCGTTAAAGGGACTAGAACAACTTCTAACAACACCTATGAGGTAGGACATTTGGGCGTCACACTTGGCGCTTTCCTCGATTTTGGTGGGGTTCTGACTCAGTCACATCAGGAGCACACAGGACACAGACCTCTAAAGCCTTTCCTGGTCAGAGAAATCCTCAGAACTGGGAGAACTGGCTGAACTTGCAGCTCAGTTCCTAACATAACCTCAATGAAGGGGATCTGGGCAGAAGAATAGGATGAAGTTGGACTACAGAAATTTGGGCTCCTTTTGCAATAACTCGAGTGCATTTTGTCTGCATTTAAAACGTAACCTTTGTGGTTTTCTGGTACTCAAGCTCTAAGTATTTTGTACTTTTCTAAAAGGGTTTTAGTCTGATATGAAAAGTACTCAATTTTGTTTTATTTGAATATTTTTCCCTTAGTTTTGGATTTTATTCTTATAAAACAATATTCAGTAGGGTGGGGGTTTCTAACCCTGGTCCTGGAGAGCCCCAGTCTGCGTTGCATATATATGTCACTCTGACTCACCTGTTTAGCAGGTATTTTGTTGAATTAAAGGAATTCAGTCCTTTGAAAATGTAATTACTTTTTTTTCATTCTGAAATCTTTCTTAATGTCTTTTAAAATATCGCCACTTGCTGTTAAATTGCTCCAAGTCTTTAGAAACTGATGATTTAATGCTAGACAGAAGTCTTCAGAGACAAGTCTGTAGCATGAAATGCTTCTTAGATATTCAGTTTTGGCTTGGACAAAGAAATTCCCTTATGTTTTTCCTTGTCCAGATATTAAAAAGTGATGACATTGTACCACCATTGATAGAAACACAAGTAATCTACTCTGAGTCATAGTTTTTGATCTTGTAATCTTGTTTGTTGAAGGTTGAGAAAACATTGGGCATTGAAGCAGCAAGGTCAACAATCATCAATGAGATTCAGTACACCATGGTGAACCATGGGATGAGCATCGACAGGAGACATGTGATGCTGCTTGCAGACCTCATGTCTTACAAGGTTTGTGTCTGCAGGAGGCTGCTGCTCTTGTCTTGGATCAGCAGAGCTTTTGAGATGAGATAAAATAAGATCTCTTTATTGGCCATATATAATTTCTTGTATTAGGAATTTCTTTTCACATACCCCAGCTTGCTCTCCATGAGACACACAGACAGGGAGAGAAGCTTGGGGTCAGAGCACAGGGTCAGCCATTTATACAGCACCCCTAGAGCAGTTGGGGTTAAGGGCCTTGCTCAGGGGCCCAACTGTTGAGTAGGATTCCTCTGCCAGCTGCACGATTTGACCCGATAACCTTCCAGCCACAGGCGCAGATCCTTAGCCACAGAGCCACCGCTCCACCCCATGGTAAACATCCAACTCAAATTATAAGCAATTATAATCATCTCTCTTTGCTGTAAGACTGCTCTAAAACAAAAATGCAGCTGTCTGTTTTATATTAAGAACTCATTGGGGAACATGAAAAGTTAATTATATCTTAAATACGGAGCAGATTGGTTTGTTGATTGTTTGAGTTGTACTGTTCCTTGGGATGACAAGGGATACTGAATCGTGTGATTTCCATAAATTTCTAGGTGCTCGGTGTTTGATGTTTGAGTTGTTAAAACTGAAATGGGTGGATTAGAAATTGAATCATGTTTAGCCATTCCAAAGACATGGTTTTATTTAACAGAAGAAGAAAAAAGATTGAACAATGGCACAATAAAGGAGTAAAGATCGCTGTACATCTTAGTGTAGCGAATTGTGCTTGGAGAATAAGATGATCTGTTTTAACAATCGGCAGACGAGTCCAGAGAAACCAGGAAAGAGGGACAGCTGACCTGACAGGTTCATCCCATGTAAGGTGTAACTGCAGTTTAGAAGAATGGCTGTAGTCTGCCATCTTCTGCAGGCCAGAGACCCACAGTGGAGGAGCAGAGAGAGCAGTAGATGTGTTTAAGGGCTGTTTCGCTCTTGACAGCCGTGAAGGAAGACGGTGTGTGGAGGTGTCATAGAGAGCTTTAAGCTGACTGTGGCACATGGACAGATTTGTTTTCCCATTCTTGCCATGGGCAGATGTTTCTCCTGACTTGAACCCTCGAAAAGGAAGGTGGGCATTAGGACACTTGTGGACCCCACTTGACAGATCCACTGTGTGTCTGCTGACAGGATTGTGTAAATGTCAGGGAGGTCACACTGATCTCTGACTTTATAGTGTTTCAGTTTTGATACTGTCACAATTCATTCTGAAATTTTGCCTGCATTTTTGTTAACATTTTCTGTGATTTTAATCAACATTTGTTTAGACCCATTGTACCCAAGTATTTTATTTTGCTCATTAGTGCGTATATTCATGATCAATGATTGTTTTTCCGGAAAAGCACTTTGTTGTTGTCAGAGGTCAAGAGCTCAGTACGTTATTCTTATAATTTCCCAGAGTTGTAGGTCTTGGACTTTGATCAATTTCTTTAAATAACCTCTAGGGTGAAATCTTAGGAATCACGCGCTTTGGTCTGGCCAAAATGAAGGAGAGTGTTTTGATGTTGGCATCCTTTGAAAAGACTGCAGATCACCTTTTTGATGCTGCATACTTTGGACAAAAGGACTCCGTATGTGGTGAGTATTTTCATCTTTCTGTAACACAATGTGTCCAATCTTTTAGTACTTTTCTCTAACTTTGTGATTTAACTAGTGAGAAATAAACTCCGAACATATTGCAGTATGGAAGTCTTAAATAGATCCTTTCCAAAGAAGTGTAATTTAGGAAAACTGAAGACTTTATATAGGAAAAAAACTGTCACCTAAAAGTTCCTAAAAAAGTCCTAAAAATTGTTAGCTGCATCATACTTTTTATTTTAAGACTATCTTTTATGTTTTTATTTTACTGAGAGCCTTTAGCTTAAGGTGTAGCATTGGCAGTATTTACACTGTAGCCATTCAGTATACAGTGTGATTAAATTGCTGTTCTTTTCTATTGACATAACAGACTTTTGTGGTTAATAATCATGTATTTTTCTTAAGCATTGGTAATAGCAGTTTCATTCACATAAAGTGAAATTGAAAGTTTACAAAATTCAGAATCATTGGTGTCTGTAACTTAGTCATAATCTGATAATAAAAACAGCATTTTCCTATGTACTTCAGTCTGCACTCGTAGTAGTCAGTTGTGTGATGGTCTTGATTGCTTAATGGCTGAACTAAATTAAATACCCGTTTACTTGTACCACAGGTGTATCAGAATGTATTATCATGGGAATCCCAATGAACATTGGAACAGGACTTTTCAAACTTCTGCACAAAGCTGAGAAGGACTCAAGTCCACCTAGGAGACCCCTGCTTTTCGATAACAGTGAATTCCACATTCCCATCATAACGTAGCAGCACTGACATGGATTGTGTCAGATCTGTCTTGCTGATGGCCTGAAACTGTTCCTCAATCCTGGCAGTGAGAACAATATCCAGAAATAATGCCAAACCTTCATACTTGAAAAATGTGGGTGGGAGCGGATTATCTTTGAAAGAAGATCACTTTTCATGAGAACCTCATGAGTGCCAATTTTATGTTGCTAGGATTTAACCATAGTGATTGAGCTGTCACTAAATACTGCTTTTCGTTTCATATATCAGTGGCTGTTTCTGTCTACCACATAAGGAAAATGAATTGTTTACAGTAGGTTGTTTTTCTTCAAGAAAAAACATCAGCTTTCTCAGGTCTGTCACTGTCTCGTAAAGAATGAACCATTGGCAACAATTCAAATTAGGAGTTAAGTAAATATAATTGTTTCTTTAAAATAAAGAACACAGAAATCCTGGTAGACAGAAGAGTTTAAAATAATTTTTGGATTAAGTTTAATGAATAAAAATTCATTTACGTTAGATTTCGTTTATGAGAATTCTACCAATGTCTGAACGAGCAGGTGTTCACATTTGGTAAAAGCCTGTGTAATGATGTAACTGTTTTTTTTTTTGCACACTTTCTTTTCAGAAAGTAACAAGACAATTGAAGAAGTCAGCTGGTTGTATAATCAGGACTTCAGTGTCTGTTTTGATTCCCACTGTCCAGGTTACTTAGTATTAGCTTGATCTGCCAAGACACAGACATGTCTTCCTATGGTTCCCGGATAGAATCCGCTCTCTTCATTCTTTTCTTCTCTTTCCCATCTTGGACATTCACTACTCTTTTCTGGATAAGAGTTATCTGTGTCCATCTCATCTACAACATCCTAAACACATTGGATTTGCTGTGCTCGGTTCTTTTAGTTTGCTCTTGTTTTCACAATGTTAGAACAAATGAATATAATGAAGTACGAAGATGTGAAATATTGGCACTCTGTGTGCAGTTGACGAGCTTTAATGAAATCAAGAATTTTTGTTTCTTTATGTCACAAACTAAGATGACAAAAATAATGCTAGGCAACCCGCTGAGTCTGCCAAATACCTGTAGTTTACTGTATATATTTTCCAGTGTATTGGTTGTGAATAAAATTATCTAAAGTGTGTGCCTTTAATTAATGAAGTCTGTGAAGTGATATATAAATGCTTATGTTATACCTGGCTGGACACATATTTTGGAAATGTGGTATCACATAAGGTTCAAAAGCATTTCAGTGTGAACGTTCTAAGATGAATAATTGGGTACTTCATCTTTATAACCATACCATTTAATTTGCAATTTTCCTTATGAAATAAGAGAAAACAATACATCAAAATACAGTAACAAACAGTAACTTAGATTTTTGGTTTGATGTTGAGAGAAATCATTTTTTCTTTAGTTGTGATGAGTAGTAGTACATGTTAAGTCGTGTATTTCTTGTCTATTTGACCTGTAAAGATTGGCTACTGATGTTTATACCTCACAGTGGATGTACACTGGTTACTCACTGCCCCCCAGAAGAGCAATTTGCCTTGTTCTTTTAAGAGCAGAACGAGAACCCTTTCAAATGTTGTCATTTTGCCATTTTTTGTGCAATTTAGTGGTACCTAACAGCTGGGGGTCTAAAACCCTTATTTTAAATGAAGCCCCTCCAAACTTGTGCATCGGATGTGTTATGAATCATCTTCCAATTGTGAAATGTGTTTTTTAAATAGAAGTAGCTGCTTATGGGTTTTCAATTCGTATTTTTGTTAAAGCATTTATTGGAATGTGTGCATTGCATAAATTATATTAAAATGAATGGGCCTATATAATGAAATTATCCAACATTTGTGATTTCCAACTTCTTTAGGCCCCTTGAATTATTTGGCAATGGAAGCACTATACTAAACCTTTAAGAATCTGATAGTCTCAAGCTTTCTGAAAATCCTTTTATATAATATCTTATTTCATCTGAAGTAGCATCAATGTATTAATTTTTCATCTTAAGGTAGATCTCCTAAGTGGCATAATTTTAAAACTTCCAATTCAAGCATTTAAATAAAAAAATTAAAGCTAATGCTGCATATTTAATATTTTAACATGTTCTCTTAGTATGTAGGGAGTAAGCCTGCTATCTCCACAGGGGTTAATACTCTTCAGCCCCTTACACAGAGCAAGATAATAGAATGCCAAAGCCTTTGCTAGTCATTGATATGCACAGTGTTCTGATAATATACAGAAACCATATAGAATACAGAAAATCATTATTGTGCTGTGATTTGCAAAATAGTGGGTTTTTAAAGTATGCAGAGTTAATAGCCTGACGTCCTGTATTTCAACACGGGCCAGGTTTTGAATAATAGAAAAACAACTAACCAGTGGACAGCAAAATTATTCTTCTTGAAATGCATAGACAGCAGTTCTATTATGGGTGTTTTTAATATAATTTGTTCGTTGGACCACAGTGTGGTAGTTTATGCTTTGAAAACACTTTTGGAACAGTCTACTGAATTGAGCCAAGTTCAGCAGAAACTTGAAAATGCAGCCAGCTGATTGAATTTTTACAGAGAACCTCCAAATAGTAACACATTCAATTTAGAACTAATAGCATTCTGCCACTACTATACATATGTGATCCATACAGTATATATCAACTTCTGGTTGCTAATAAATTCAAGATAATGACTCATTAATTTTAATTGAAATCGTTTTACGTTGATTTAATATGTCCATTGAGTAAAGATTCAAGTCTAGAGTTTTGGTGTCTGGAATCATGTCTAACTGTGATACCAAATAAATAACCAGGAGACCAAACGAAACAAAATTGTATTTACAGTAAATGCACACTGAGCACACATGCTACAAATCTATCAGGCCAGGTCTTCTACAGTCCAAACCTGCCCTTACTCATTCATTGAAATTATTTAGAGGGTAATGCTGGCTTCTACAGAGCAGAAGGCCTTCCACAGGATAGTCTGCTTTCTAAAACTGCTGCTAAACTGTAAGAAATGTTTTAGTGCATCCTACAGATACAAGCTCTGCCTGCTGGGTGCTAAAAGGAAATATACTGTCCTTCAACTATACAAACGCCTTATTCCCTGAATTTATTGCTGGTCTTTTCAGTGCTCATACTGTAAATAACCTGTTGGGTTTTGTTCTTCAAAGAGCAGACCCAGATTTTTATAACTTGGGCCAGTAGGAAGGTGCAGCTCACTTGTGACACTCTGCTTCTTCAGTTATGGAAGATAAGAGAAAATCACAATGACCAAACCTTAAATATACTGAGCTGTGCTTCTACACTGGCCAATCAGTCAATTAAACAATCATTTTTATTGTTATGTAGTGCCTTTCAATAAAGAGCCTTCTGAAGGCACATTCACATCTTAGCTTGTGAAATTATTATAGTATACTGTATCTGAGCACCTTTTGCACGTCTCTGACACTTTTTACTCGGAGAGAAGAAGCTCACTGTATGTGGATAAACTGGACTGTCACCTCCAGTTTTCTTTACCTAGGCCCAACTAAAAACAGACCTCTAACTGGACTGAGTGCTGAATGGAGGATTCAATAAGCATAAGTCACTTCTGTGGTATATACCTCTAATATACCCCTGAAATGCAATTGTATTTTTTCATTACTTTGGCATTTATTTTCTAAGATCATATAAAAGCACCTGAGGTCTTGTTTCAGAATTAGTAGATTTTTAGTGTCTTATCGGAAATACATAGGTAGCAGTCTATAGTAAATCTAGAAGGGTGTCACATGAAAAAAACTCAGAAGTGTGTAACACTAAAAGAAGGCATGACGGGAAGATAGTAAAAGATAGTGTACTGATTGCTTCCTTGTAACCAGGAAGTTCACCTGTGTTTGTTGTGAAACTGTAAAGCTAGCATCCAGATTTACATAATGACTGTATTTGGAAATCGACTGAAACACTAAATAGTATCCTATCATTAAGTGGGTGTCAGGGACCGATTCTCCAATGATTTGCATTTTCATTATTCTCAATCTACTATCCAGTTTTTAAGGCTGCTGTACTTACAGCATTGAAACATGTGACTGGTAGTGTTTTCTTGGTCTTGTTTATTTAAACTTCAATGACCATTTACCTAGACTTCTGAATATATGATCAACAATGCAACACCTGCAGTTCTTTTCAAATTAATTCAAAACTATTTTTATAAGTAATCCCTATTTAACTTTAAAACATTCAAGAAGATACATTCCTTTGTGTTGCACACAGCCCTTTTAGACTTTAAATAAAATGTTTCCTTGGTAAAAGCATTGTAAACTGAGAAATACAGAAAAACAGCGGATTAAACCTGGTAAATGTTACACAGTGCAGCGTTACCTTAGTAAGTTTCTGTATGAGAATGTGCATTAGTCTTACATTTAAAAAAAAAAATCCAGTGCCGTGGGCTGTCCTGAAGGTATGGAGAGATAGTGGTGCACGAGACTTCCTGATGATCAGAGTTCAGCCATTCCAGGTAAAGGTTTAAATGGGATTTCACTCTCCGTTGTAAGTTAAGCAAAAAGCATTAACAGCAGTATTACTTCATAAGTAATGTTCCATGTTCTCAAAGTTTATTCCTTTTCATGTGACATTCTTTTATAACTGCTATTGGCAGTTTGGACCTCTGCTAATAAGCAGGCAAGACTTGACCGGCTTTTCTCTTAACATCCCAACCACTGAATGTTTTGCCTAATCAACACCCATGGGTGCAGTTAATTGGTTTACTAATCATTAAGCCCAGATCTTGTTTTAAGTAGCATTTCAGTCCTACGGTACACTAACTGATGGATGTTTAAATGGTTTCAGTTGTTGGATGAGATGTAACAACACCATGCTTTGTAACTGAATAGAGATGTGTGTAGCGTACGAAAATAACTAAGATATTTCAAATAATTGTGTTAATAATGATAAAAATCATCCCATAGAGAGGGAAATTGATTTGTTTTGATTGTGATCTAGTGAAGTAGCAGTAGTTGCTAATTACATTTTAAAGAAATGCAGTTGTATAATAAATGCGACACAACTGATAGGGTGACTCCTAGGAGTGAGTGAAATTTAAACAATGTTATTTAAGTCAGAATTAAACTGACATCCTTAGACGTTTATATAATTGACATCAAAGTAAATTAGAAACTAGAGATATACTGTACAGAAAAGTAATTTCAACATTGTATTTCTTCTATGTGTTATCATGTAGTGCATTTGAGATTGTTTTTGACCCATTGTCAATCCAGTTTTCAAGATGAAAGTTTTGATATTATTTACAGTAGATCCTAAAAGGCTTAGAGCTAAAGGAAAATTAATCTAAGATCATTCATTCATGTGACATGATCTCTGCAACTAAAACCAGTGTACCATTTAGTTAAATATCAGCATCTTCTAACCATAAAAATTCAAACAGCTCAAAGAATCTCTCTTGTCATAAGCTCCAGTTATGTATACATTGACATTCCATGAAGAATAACGTTTGTTGCTAGCAGTGGAAACCTTTTTCATTGATCGCTCACAGCACAAGAAGTATGTAAACAGTCAAATTCAGAATTTCTGAAACAACTGATTTCATTTCACTACACATAGAAACCACTGACAAAGTTCTGCACATTGCTTGGAGCCGCAGGTTTCATGTTGAAGAGTATGAAAACTTGGGATGTGAAAATGAATGTGAAGGAATGAGTCCCGTTGGGTCCCATAGAGCGTGTTCAGTGTGAATAAGAGCAGCTGCTTGTTGGAAGCTCACAATGGACGGTTGAAATTTTCTCTTCCGCAAAGGCTGTGGATTGGACTGCATGGGAAGAGGCGGAAACGGCTTCCTCAGACAGATTGAACTGGATGCCCTGCGTGGGTGTACCACCCTGAAATCGTCCCCTCCTCGTGGCGTTTGTGAAGAGCACGTTTGGCTTGGGCCTCTCCGCGGAGACTGCCCGCTGTCGACTCGGGTTCCGTCTCCGGACGCAGCGGGACAGCGTGGACAGGCAGTTCTTCTTGAAATTCTCGTTCATGAAGGCGTACACGATGGGGTTGTTGAAGGAGTTGAAAAACCCCACCGCCTGCACGATAGCGATGATCATGCTGACAGTGACGTCATCGTACTCTTTCTCGAAGTCGTCTGCAAGTAAAGAACGCAAGATCGGTTCCCAAGAAAGGAAACCAAAGTAAACGGCTTCGCTCCCTTGAGCTAAACGTCTGCTTCGAAACACCTTCTGTTTTGTGCCCTTTAGGAGTGGTGAAACTGTGGGGCAATTCTGGCAGCTCACTCATCATCTCTAGGACATTATATCTAAGAGCACAAAACATATATGTAACTATCTGAAAGAAAATACTAAAAATTTTCAAATTCTTGCAGTTCAAAGGAAGTGTATGCCTTTAACCTTTGTGATATGCGATATGGTTAGAATTTGCATAGTTTCAAGGTATGATTTGGGAAAGGAGTTGATGTGTGAATTTGGTATAGAATAACTGTTATTAGGTTTGGATTAGAGTTCTGACACCTATTTTTCCTGTAATAGAGTTTGAGATATTGTATGGTCAGAACTAGTTCCAATTTACTGTTGGGATTAGTTTTGGGTTAAATGCTAGAGGCATAGTTTAAGAGCCATTTTTCAAGTGATCTACCATGACAACAGTTCGCTGTCTTGGTTCTGGAATACCCCTGTACAGCAGAACCCTCATTCACCATTGTTTATTGCTGCCAGAAATAATCCTGCTTGTTTATTTATCTTTTTTCTTCACTTACACCTTGGATTAAAAAGTACATTCTAATAACATCAAGAATTATTATTATTATTATTTGCTCCCATATTTCTGACTAAACAGCTTTTAATAAGTGATCAGTTCGTGATGCACAGGTACAGGTGAGAATCACACTATATCAGACAGCTCCCACAGTGAGTCAGTGTTTTTCCATCTGCTTAAATTCAATTGGTTCTATTCTACCTGACACATCTGAACAAGGGCAGTCCTGAAACTCACAAAATTATACCGGGTTCACACCAATTACACATCTCATTCAGCATTTCAAGCGCTGAAAGCAAATTTAAAACACGTCTTAAACAGAAAATTGAAATAGATTAGTTTAAGAACTGATTAAGAACTCAGCTAAAACCAGAAGACCCAGGGGGTTACCCAGGTCCAGCATTGAGAACCACTTGGGTATTTTTTAATCCAAAGGTCTGAGTGCAAAATAAAAACCCAAATCAGCAAGCAGATCAATTAGTGGCAACAGTTAAAACTGGTGATTAAGGACTCAGTTGGAAATAAACCAGCAGATACAGAGGTCCTCCAATAGCAGGGCTGACAGCAACTGTCCTATTTAAACACACCGAAGGAAGAAAGAGGAAGAAAAAAATATCTTAAAAATCATTACTTGAGGTTTCAGTACTACATAAAAAATAGCACCAGATCTGAGGCCTATTGAGTCATCATAACAAAGAAACTTACTGTATTCAAACAGCATGTGTACCACATGGAAAGGAGCCCAGCATATTGTAAACAGCAAAACAACGGTTATCATCATTTTAACAGCACGTTTCTTCTTCCTACGGCAATCAAAACCAGAGAAAGGTGTCAAAGTTAAACAGGTTCTTCTTGTGGGTGGTATGTCATAAATGTCTGCTTAAGTACTCTGCATCCCAGGTTTTTCCAGCTGTTTTTTAAATGTGAAATGCTAAACAAAGGGGAACACACATCTGAGTGGAAATCACTGAAAAAAAATCCTGAAATGAATTTCTGTTGTTGACCTGTAGTGAGTGTGTGCCTGTTACTGTAGGTGACAAAAATAAGCAATTGCTTGTAGCTGGTAATTCTGTGCTACACTGCTGAGCTCGTATGTTGGAAAGGCTGGACAGAAGATGAACAGCTCAAACTATCATCTGCACTCAATTGTGCTGAGCTTAGGACCTGTCGCCAACTGTGAAGAGTGTGGGAGTTTGTATTGCTCAACCTAATAAGGTGTCTTAGTGTAACTACTAGTGAAAAGGGCAAAATAATAAAGGACTTACTTGAAAATAAAGTTAAATAAAAATGAGATAAAGTTACAAAGTTTTTTCTCAGCATTTTATGTAATAGTTTCATCAACACATCATCCAACAGCAGTGAATCAGGTCCAGCAGAGCCTCATACCACATAGTGGGGAAAATCAATCTCCCAAGTGATGGAAAACTTGAAGACAGGTGTAACTAATTCTAGAAATGATTGGGCTGTGTTGCTATTGAATACCCCGCCATTCTAGGTTTTTATTTCATATTTTATTTGGCCACTAATTGTAGTCCAGAGTAACTTATGTTTGCCATAGTACAACACCATTGTCCCACCCGGGATCAGAACCCCCAGCCTTCCAGTTACAAGTGCAGGGCCTTCACCACAGCTCCCCTTGCGCGGGGTTTGTACCTTGCAATCTTGTTGATTTCGCTGTGGTTCATGGTGTTCAAAACCGAAGAGTCGCCCACCCGCTTCCGCACCCAGAGCTCGAAAGCGATCCTGCTGTAGAGGATGAGCATGGCCGTCAGGGGCAGGATGAAGAGGGCCACCAGGATGAAGGTGGCGTAGACCTGGCGGTGAGCCGAGGAACGCCAGCGCTCCTGGCAGCACACGTGGTGGTGGTCGTACAGGAAGTCGTATTTCACCTGCGCGAGCACAAACACGCGTGCTTTACGAGCACAGCTGCCCGGATTGCAAAGTGCTGCTACAAAGGGCGTGCTTCAAGGGGATAACCCATTAGTGCTTTACAATTTTTTAAAAACAAATGTTAAAGATTTGCACACATGAAAAGTAAAATATTATAACATAAAACAGAGCACATTACAAACAGCTTATTGCTTTTGTTTAATAGCTTATGAAAATTTGTTGGGTAACTTTAGCTTTTTTTCCCAGGGTCGTCAATGTATTGATTTTAATATTTCACAGTTGTGAGAAACACGTTTCTGAAATTGGTCTTGTAAATATCAGAGGACTTATACCCTATATTGTATCATATTACATTTATGAACTGTAACACATAGACAATGGCTGTGGACCTGCGTACAGATAGGTACTCCTAATAAAGGTGTGTTTATTCACCAAAAATTGTGGGACAGTGAGCAAAGTATCTTTAAATGTGAAGAACAGGGAAAATCTCACAGGCTAAAGTTAAAGGCTGTCAGCTGAGAGGTACACAGTGGCTCAGTATTCATATGAGGTCCTAACAACAGATCAAAGTCAAACAATTCTGAATGAGGTACATGTTAATTCTGACATTATTACTCTTAAAAGCCAGAAGTATTCATGTTGTCAATTTATTCTATTCTTTTACTGAGAGAAAAAAAAAGTGTTGCACATCTCAGCAAACCAGGTATGTGTGATAAATGTGACAATAGTGTAAGTTACACAGTAATTATGAAGTACAAACCAAAAGGAGCATGTAATTACTAATGAGATTATAGACTTAATTATAAATTGGACTGATCATACACAAACATGAGGATTGAGTTGTGATTAATTACTTTTTCAGCAAGCCACGTCTTTGTAATCATTATACATTGCGCAGGGCTGTAGCCTTTTCCAGTGCTTTCTGTTAACTTAATCTCAAGAGCATTTCAGAAAAAAATACCTACTTCTTTGAGACAAAGAGATCTGATACAGTGTATGTTTAACAAAGACGTGGAGAGCAAAAGGTCTTTTCTATTGATGATCCTGAGGAAATTAATTTGTTACAAAATTAATGAGTATCATTCTGAATAACGGTGCTATTAAGATCTGTCTCTTCACACAATACATGCTTTCTTTAATTAAAATCTGAAAAATAAATAAATGACAGAGCTGTGTATACATCTTTTGTGAAAAATAACAAAGCATAACAAATAACGGGAAAGACAAATATAAGAAAAGGACACTCAGCTAGAAACTAGAAGCTTTGATGTCTTTCTATCTCATACAGCAACATGTCCATAAGTAAGTAACACAGTAAATTTTTATCATTAAGCTGCAGTTCTGGTATATTGGATCATTTGGAGACACTACAGTATTGCATTTTATTTTAGATATTTAACTACCATATATTCACGTCATACTGTGTGTTCCTTACAAAAAAGGTAAAGCATACTCCCTCTTTGCGGTCACCTATTGATTGATTTGCAAATCGCCAGCACACTCTCTAAAGAGCGATAGCAGTGTGCCGGGACTGAATCACCATTAATTCAATGCTGCATTTGCAGAGAATTATAATTGTGCTGGTCTTAATCTCATCACATTAATTAGTACAGAATTACAGCCATCTGTCTAATTAAGGGAGTGCTCCCTTCCTTCTTTATGTTTTAACTTCTAAAAACACTGGTGAACACAACAACCAAAATGCTAAAGATTAGCTTGTTAAACACAAGCATTACTATCAAAAGCCTTAGAAAGAGTGAAGGTGGAAACATTTGGGATTAACTGACTGATTGTTTATACTTGGAAGTCCAAAACCTTGTTTAGTGTTTAGTTTCTGTTTAGTACAAAGAAAAGGAAAAAAAATAAAGATCCCAAAAACCTTACCTCTAGCTGCTGCACATATAACATTGGGGACCCCACTATCACAGCTACAGTCCATACAGCTCCTGTTGTTTGGAGAAGAAAAGATAACATCCTGAATGTTGTGAGGTTGGACAGACATTTCACTTTAAAAGGATTTCACAATGCCATGGTAATTAGTGTTGCTGCCTCCCAGCTCTTGGGCCCTGGAGCTGATTCTGGCTTTGGGGGCCTTCTGTGTGGAGTCTGTATGTTCTTTCTCTCTCACTGAATTGAATTTTCTCCCAGTGCTTCAGTTTCCTCCGACTTCCCACGGACATGCTGAATAGGTTTATTGGTGTCTCTAAACTGCGCTTGTGTGTGTGATTGTGTATGCCCTCTGAGGGATCGGTGTCTTATCCTGTGCTTTGTCCCCCTTTATACCCAGTGCTTCTGAAACACCTTCCAGTTTGCCATGACCTGAATCAAGAATGAATGGCTGGTAACGGCAGTAATGATTTTCTCAGTAAGAGAAGTATCTCCCACTGTATGGAATTGATCCACTGTGCAGTGACAATATCTTGTGCATGTGACAGGAGTTGTGTCTTTCCCAAAATGTATGTTAATGATATCTCCAAATACCTCCCAAGGAGTTGTGTAAGATGCAAACAGTATTCACTAAAGGGTGCTAACTCTGTCTCATCATAGAGAGGGTTCTGGTAAAAGATATTTCTATCCAGGAAAACACTATGATTTTGTCGTGAAGTTAAATGCCTATTTCACAAATGGTGGGCGGGGCACGTGCAAATTATAATGAGGTAAACCATAACAGGGTCATATAAGTCAATTGACACAGAATGTGCTTTGAGATGCAGTAAGAGCTGCGAGCAGTTAAAATCATGTTCCCTTTTTCAAATGAATTGTGATCAGGGACACATTCCTCTGTTGTTGTTCTGTGTATGTATTTGTTTAGGGTTTATTATCACGCTTTTTGGACTTCCATTTGAGTGGAGTAAATTAAAATGCAACAAAAGCCATTTGGATGTTCCTGCAAATATGGGAATGTGTGTAAGTGTGAAAACGTGTGTTCTTGCACATTTAACATTTAACAATCCACATGGCACATTCTGTTCGTCCAATCTGAAAGTTGGGCTTTCAGGCATTGTTGTACAGGATCAGAGTAGGTTTAAAGCATTCACAACACATCTATAAACAAGTTACCTCACTATAGAGGGGTGCTGTCAAGGTAGACTCAAAACATCAATACTTCAAGACTAAATGTGCTCTTGCACAACACAGTCACCAAATAAAAATATACCAATATTTAATGACACTTCCTTTTATTAACAAAACATCACAGCTTCCCTCAAACAGTGCAACCAAATACATTTAGTGATGGCACAGCCAGTGTTACAAAAGATATATTAAAAGTTCCAAAGTACTCAGTAAGAAGTATGTGGTAAATCTGAAACTAAATGGGCTGTAAAATGTTCTCTTCTTATATACCTGACATGCTGTACATGCTGTAGAATTTAAGAGCTGCAATAAAATGCCATCAATCATTCAGATTAACTATCACACATAAACAATTCTAATCCTCAGATCAGTCATTCTCTGAAATATTTCCTGAAAGAAAACCATTTTCCACTTGAGCTTTGTTCACCTGTTTTAACACAAGAGATGTACTGGAAAGGAAACACATACCTAGCATTTTGTAAGCTCTTTTTGGGGTATACTGCCGCTTCATTTTCAGTGGGTAGACAATGCCCTGGTATCTCTCTATAGCAATGCACGTCATTGTCAGAATACCAGTCACTATGGCTGTGCTCTGTACAAAAGGAACAGTCTTGCACACAAAAACACCTAAAAAATGAAACAAAACAAGACAGATAAGCGTTTACCCACATCTTATTCTTCTCTTCAAAGTTGACTTTAATAATTAACCAAATCGGCTTAGTGAATTCTGTTAAAAGTCTGGTAAAGAGACAAAACTTCAACTCACACCATCCCTGTGCTGGAAATAAAAGTTTAACCTTCAAAGGAAAAAAAAAAACTGAAGGCACAGACGACTGATAGTAAATTCATTTTTATGCTCTAGTTCATCTAGTGAATAAAAATGAATTTGTTGCTTAGCAGTCTTCTGTGCACTGAGCCTTCCTTACCACCGTGCAAAGGCTAAAAATTTAAAGATGATGAAATGCAGCTTTAGGCAAAAGTGCCGATTAGGGAAGGATAAAAAAATTGTATAAAGCACTTGGTCGTGTGAACAGAAGGATCGGTACATATGTCAAATCAATACAATGTCAATTTTAGAGAATATGAAAGAAATGACAAGAAAGCTTTTTGCTGCAAAGACAACTGTTTTCAAAAATTAAAAGTTTAAGTGCTGGCAATTTTTTAAGGAAAACTGAAATCCCATGGATGCCATTTTACGTCAAGGATTTGCACAATTGAACACTTTGTAAATGAAAAGACAATAATCAGAGACTCCTTTTGTCCATACATTTTGTTTGGTTTTATAGTGATCTAGAGCAAAAAAAAAAACAGTGCGTGATAAAAAATGCTCCAACATGACAACCCACATCTACTCTTTGTTGACCCCCCTGCTGTGGCTTTCATTACAAAACAGTTGCTTCAAGGCTTTGAAGCTGCCAGCAAATTATACAAATTGAGCAATTAATGTAAATCAGAACACATGCCTTGTGATTTGCATCAAGGATCTGCTGTGACTGATAAATCCTGATAAGTACTAAAAGCCTAAATCTTGTTTTAACATAAACAGGTAAGGCCTACCCCACAACAATCACACAATAAATACCACCTCCAAGACAATATCTGTTTCATGCATCTCGGATCATTTAAGGAACACCCTGACATTTAAGGCATTTTGCACAGTGAAGCAATGCTTAGAATAAATCATCTTATACGTCCTCCAAATGGAGTAGTGTATCCCCAGAATGTCTCTAAGAACCTCTTTCCTCCCTCAGACAGGTGCTGAGCCACTGATAAGTATGTGGAATGACAAGTCAGGGAAAAACGATCGGGACACGAAGCATTTCCTGTTATACTTCCAAAATGAAGATGTTTCAAATCATATCACATCTTCTGCGTCCAAGAATATAGCACCTGACAAGTCTATAAAATCATCTGTTTGGTTTCAGCTTCGAGATCAGGCCTGCTCACAGTCAATTTCCTACAGCTCTAGATGTAGTATTTGAAAAACAGTACAAAGATTAAATTCCTTCATGAGCCTTGTGTGGCTTTCCGAAGCTCATCCTGATTTCTTAACCTTAAGCAAATTGAGAGTGCAGGACTGTTCCTGCGCTGGGCTGTGAGTCCATCACAGATTCACCTCCCAGCAGTGCAGGCACTTTTATGTACTGTACACCTGAGGGTACTGGAGCAATCTGGGGAAACGAACCTCATCCACGAAATCAACAACGGTGTCTGTATTAGGAGCTTGAACTCACAGTCTTCTGATAATGAGGTCAAAGACCTAATACAGCTTCCTGCATCCCCCTTCCCATCAGATATACTGTCATTTTCCCTCCGTTTTCAGGGAAAATGTTTTTCTCACTAGATGTAGTTCCTTCTCCCTCTCCAGAGAGACAGCTCCACATGCAATCTTAAGATAGTATCACGGTCCTTCAAGGGCATGTGTATAACTCCAATAGATTGATTTGACCTCATTATGGTTATGATTCTAAGTTTGACGTTCACAGTCACAAGTGCTGGAGTATTTCCCATACTGGAATTGCAATTTCTATCTCATGCTGCATTTAAGATGTCAGACAACAGAACACTCTGTAAGCCTTTCACCTTTGTGACTTCCGGCTATTGCTGAAGACAGTTTAAGTTTAGTTCTTTTATTATATTTTCTATTATTTTCTGCCCCTTGTTTATAAATGAGTTAAAACATTATATTGACATATTTCAACAACTTAATCAATCTGACAGTTCTCATATCGTGAATTGAAAATTAAAATTAATTAAAAACTCACTGGAATGTATTTAACCATAATCAGTGACTAAAATGTGTTGATGAGAGATGAATGTTTTCGAATGAGTCACCATGAGTTACTAAGGAGATCTATTTGTGATTTGTTTACAATGCATACATATCTGTATGTAGCAAAAGGAAGTAGCTCCAAAATTCAGATGCCATCCTTTTGAATTAAAACCACAAAACAAAATCATGTGAGACATGTCATAACAAAATCTGTAATAAATGTGAAAACAGGATGCAGGATTTCTTTAAAAACAAAGGAAGTACACACAAGAAGAAAACACTAATAGAAGAAGTAACCGAAAATTCTGAATCTTAAATTCAGGATGGTAGGCACACATGATAACCATAACTTCAAATAAAAGGTACAGTAACACTTTCTAGCAGAACAGACAACAACGTACTTTCTAAGTTGTTCTACATCTCCAGTGGAACTGAAGAATTCATTTAGACAAACACGGCACATTCCTGTCAGCTTAACAATTGAGTTAGCTTCCTTGGTGAGATACAATTCAGCACCTTTCACTCATTACTGCAATTCATCCTCTTGTGGCTTCACAATAGCAAAATCTAGATTTGAAAATAACATCAGTGGATAATGCTAAACATTGAATTCGGGAGATGACAAGAGACCGAAGCTTGCAGCACACACATTATCTACTTTTTTAAGCTTGTGTCACCATGTGGTATTTTATTGTCACCAACAGTGCCATTCCCACCTTCTAGCTCAGAGGATGTCAGCCCTGTCCTGGAGAACATGTGTGTGAGGGGAGTTCTGGGACTCGGAACGTGGTGAAGAGTTCCCACCAATCAGAACTCCTATTCAATTGTTTGAGAGCTTAAAGCAGATTTACAAAATACAGTATGCCTCAAAAAGAAAAATGACATCAATTAGCCTTTGATTAAGACCTCAGCTGGGAAAAAACAGAAGAATAAGTGGGAACAAACTACTCAGCTATGTTGTTGAAGCTGATATCCTGGTTTCTTTAAAGAAATAGTGGATAAGATCCTTGGATCAAATAACTACTAACTACCACATGGGCAAGATGTGCCTAATAGCCTCCTCTTGTTTGGGACCTTTCTTAATGGTCTTACAGTATATACTTGAGACACTAAGTTTCCCTGTGACCAGGGCTAGGATCCACTGTTCTAAGAGTGTTACAACATCCTGGCCCGATCGTGTCGGATCTCTGAAACTAAGGCTGGGCCTGGTCATTCCTGGGATGGAAGACTGCCAAGGACAACCTGGGCTACTTCTGCTGTAAGTGATGTTGGTGCTCTTTCCTCTTCAGTTTCTTACTTCCCCTAGCTCATCTGCTGTGTAGTGGGGCTGCTGATGCACAATGGCTGAAGCCATTCAATTCCGGTGGGTTACATGAAGCGGGTCTTCTCCTATGCAAAAAGTGCTTCAAGATCCTTCAGGATGAAAGCATTGGTATATTCATGCAAAAAAGATGTTTATTATTTATTTTGCTTAATTAATAACCACATATTTAGAATGTCTTATTTATGTTTAACATAAAGTAACAAATGTCTATTGAATGTGTTATATTGTTTTTGTTCTTTTAATTAAGTGCTTTGAGATACCCTAACATGTTAGGTGCTACATACAATTATTAAAGTATATTCATTGCATTTAAAGTGTTTTTTTTTGCTTTATTAACCAGATAGCTACTTACGTTAAAATCACCGTAAACATTATGTAAAAATCTGATGCAGTCTCTTGTGCAGCTCATCCATGCTACTAATGACGGTCCAACAACAGAGAAAAAGTTTTATTGGGACACTTGAGGTTCTTTTTTGCACTTACAAATACATTGTTTCTTAGTCTTTTTGTCAAGGGTCTCAAACCTAAGGAGTCAAACAATTAACCTAATCAGACATACATATAATTTTACTCAAGGTCTTTTACAATTATGAGAAACATTCACTTATAAAAAATGATATGATTACCTGTAAAAAACCTCTGAGTCTGTATAGAAATATAACAATTATGCAGTTAATGAAGCAATTAAACCATCTGTGTATCTGAGCAGTAGATCAAGAACCAGGGATCCCTGGTCATTGTGTTTCCTGAGAATAAGCAGATGCAGTCAATTCAGCAGGGCTGGCCACCAGCTCTGGTGTTGTGAAGCCAGTCTTCTAAGTAGATGATTCCATAGTAGCCACACACAAAGGCTCATCGGACCAGAGCTCATCCTGGTTTCTAGGTGTGAAGAAATCAAAGAGCGGAGAGAGATCAGACTGCCACCCCAGATGGGACACCAGCTCAGCACGGCGATTATCCCCATTCACACAGCTGGGTGGACTGGAACAACTTGGGTAAATGTACAACATCCACAGTGGGGACTCAAACTCGCAATCCACTAGTTATGTGTCCAAAACTCTTTAACTATGCCACCCTGCCACCACTGTGTTGATGGTTACCGTTAAAATCATAATCTTTATAAAGCCCTGAATACACATGACTTTAGATGAGCTTGGTAAGTTAATTATGTAGGCATGGAAGAAATTACAGCACAGTTCAGTGTAGTTTTGATATGTTTAGTACAGAGGCCCCTGGAGAGTTGAGTAGAAAGATACCATCACACTCTAATTACTCAAATCTAAATGCACAGACATTTCTGAGAGCCTATACAGTAGCTGTAAAACAAACAACTCTTTGTGTCAGCATATAAAGACTAGAATGTGTGTGAACAAGAAAAACTATACCGTATATTTGAAACAAGTATTTACTGACACTAGCACTAACATTTAAACTCTACTATGCATGCTCACAAACATCACACATTCTTCTGGGCTTACCAGGATAAATAAAAACCCCAAGTTCCAACAGGTGGTCTGCCTTTCAAACATGAAGCAAAAAGGAATGAAGTCAAATTGAATTCTACAATTGGTTCATTTCACCTAGAAACGACTGAGTGTTGTCCTTGAGGACTACATGGTGTGGGCAGTATCATTTTAAATCATCTCTAAACTTAGTTGAACAAATCACCTGCTCAGTGGTCAAAATGAAATTGTCCCAGGGGCTTAGAAAAAGATACGTTAAGGGTGGCTCTAAAAACGACTGTTCAGGTGGTGGGTCTCTATGGCCAGGGTAAGACATCCCTCTTATGCAGGCTCTGTCTTTCTTGAAGGTGGTCTTCAATATGACAAAAATTATGTGGTTGTGAAAGAACAATTTAACAATTTAATTTAACAATTTATCTCACTTGAAGTTCTGAGTTATTTTGTCCTTGTGAATAAATGGCTGAAAGCTTTTTGCTGCAGGTGTATAGAGAAAAATGTACCTTTTCTTTTACTTACGAAGCACAGGGCTGCAGCACAGCAACACCCTCCTATATGGTTTGTACTCATTCTGCTAGTAGGAGGCTATTCAAATGATTCTTGCTTGAATATTTAGGTATCAAAGCAAAAACTGGTGTTAACAGAAGCATCATTGTCAGGCTTAAATCTCTACATTGGTTGCCTATAAAGTCACATATTCAAACTAAGGCCTTATTACTGACTTTTCAGGTTTTAAACAATCTGACCCCATCATAAATCTCTGATCTCCATCATATTTACACTAAACTCCTTCCCACCACTTTTGCTGACTGTGTCTTTTCTGTTGTTGCTCCATTGATGCCCTTCCTCCAACACTTCTCCAACTTAATAAATAAAAGTTGTTGTTGTTGTTGTTGTTATTATTAACATTATTAGTATTATACAATCACGTATGGACCTGTAGGTAAGATAGGCTTTATCACAAGGAAAAAAATTACATGCAGCAAGGATCACAGATCACTTAAATTGCTTTTTAAAGTTAAAAGAGAAAGTCTTCAGATAACCTTTATACAATTAGAATGCCCAATACCTCAAGGTGAATTTTGGAAATATGTCTGGAGAGTTAATAGTTCCACATTACACACAAACCTGTGCATAAAGTGGTATATCACAGCTACAAATTACAAGACTACAAAGACATACAAATCTCATAAGAACCCCGACATTTATTTCTAAGCACAGTAATTTACTGTAGGCAGAAATCAAAAGCTACACAATATAGTTTAAAATCCAACTGCTATAAATGTACAACCACTACTAATGACTGAATGTACTCAAGACACACTACCTAAAACATTCCTTCACAAAACACTGACACATCTGGAAGAATTTTCTGTTGCTGTTGTTGTATTTGAAGGCAAGGTACTGGAATGGATCAAACTGAAATGTGAAGGTATGTTTCTTCTGCCCCAATTAAATCCCCTTGATGAGCTGCACATTACCACATATCACTGCACTAGACAATTTAGTTCAGAGCTCAGCTTTGATACATTTTACACTTTGGTAAGTAATTAAAATCACAGTATAACAGTTCATAAGGCTAGAAACATTCTGTGATGAGACTTTCTATTAATGCAAATTAAGATAACAAAGTATATAATCCAATTCAGATTGCAGAATTACCAATTAAGACAAATAGGCTTACTGCACTGTCATTCTTAATGACATTTTATTAATGTACAAAAATAGAAACAAATCCAGAGTACTGTATATTCTTTCTTTTCTTCTATCCAAAAAGGATTTTTGATAAATTGTTACTTGGTGTCTATCAATTCTCCTGTGTAACAATGCATTTGTTTGAAAAATCCAATTTCACACCATGTACTTACATTCATGTCATATCAGAAAATCATTATACATTCCTTGAAATTGAAACAACTGTTTTAAACATGCATCTGAGCTTCTTCGGTTATATAATGAAAACAGGTCTATTATTTGCAGGTAGAAGAAGAGCAGTGAACACACATTGTTTCCAGGCCATTGTTGTGTCACCACTGTGTTTTGAGACTTGAAGTTGTTTAATTTGACTGTAGAACAAGATAAAGCTTTACCCATTCACTTACAAATTAAATACAAAGTATGAAAAGAGCTTCTGAGTTCTATCTGAGTACTAACAGAGCAGAAAGCTGTAGTATTACTGGAATCAACTCATCTAAAGGTGTTACTAAGCAATACAAGTGGATTAAGTAGTTGGTATTTACAAATACACAATCATGTCAACTCTGTGGGCATGGCTAAATTAGCCAGCAAAGATGGACATTTCTAGAATGACTTGAGGAGCCTCTTTCTTTTTTCCCTAAATCAGGGTTCTCAAACTCAGTTCCTAGGTTGACTGGTATTTATTGGGTTTTGTTCCAACCTCAGCAGTCACACTCAGAAGCCTGATTATTTTCTTAATTTGATGTACATGTATTTGGGATTTTGTTTAAAGTCATTTGAACAAATGTCAGCTGACTACTCACAACTCATTAATGTGAGAACTGTAGCTTAAGCTTCAGATTTATAAAACAAATTGGAGCTTGGTTAAAAGTATTGAACATTTGTTACAGTTAAATAATTAGATTAAATAACAAGACAGTAATGGAACTTAAAAAAGACAACAGGTCCTCCAGGAATTGAGTTTAAGACCCCTTCCTAAATGGAAATCTGTTAAACTCAGAGAGGTCAGGGGGAATCAACATAGTTTCCATAGGTCAAATGATGTGAATTTACCTGTAAAAATTGATCATAATATTAAAGATTGCCATGGAATCAGACAAGCAACTAGTCATTTCTGACAAACCTTCACGAAGTATGCTAACAGGAATTTTATAACGCAGTTAATAGCCCTAACACCAGATCATCAACTGTAGGGAAGCAGAGGGAAAACTACTGTATATCTGCAGTGCTGCCGCGCACAATCTTCGTCGTTCTTTCTGATTTCTGAAGAGAAATCGCATTTTAAGCAAAATAAAATTACAAAATAAAGGAACTGAGCCGCACATTTTTTTTGTAAAAATAATTTTAGCTGAACAATTCACTTGTAGTTAAATTGTAGTATGGAATGTAGTTACATGCACATTTCCCTCTTTGGAATCCACATATTCATTGAATTTAATAGACATTTATTAAATACGACCAATCCTTCTTGCCCCTTAAAACCATGCTGTATCGCGTCTTAATAGCGCCAATATGAAAGCGATATTCAAGTTCTGATTTTGGGGGTTTAGAACAGTTTTTTCATGTGCTGATGTTAATGATTATCCAAAATCATGAACATTTGTCTTTAGAACAACAAAAGCAACACATCCAGAAAAAAAACAGTAAAATGTATAACAACTTTTTTTTTTCCCCCACCACGAGTGTCCGAGAAGCAAGACATCCTAACAAACTTACCTCCCAGCCACTCGGAGGAAATGTTCTGCAGCAGAGTGAATGGGATGCAGAAGAAAGTTATAAGGAGGTCGCTCACAGCCAAAGAACAGATGAAAATACTGGTAGCGGTCCGCATTGCTCGCTTTTTCACGATAATGTACACCACCAGGCTGTTTCCCACAAGCGCCAACACGAATATGATGGCATACATAACCACAAAAGTTGTTTTAGCACCGGAGGGCAGTTCGGGAATGTAAACAAGAGGTTGCAGATTATAGGTTTGGATGAAATCTTGTCTTGTTAGGTTATAAAATTGAAGCAGCTGCTTCAAGGCATCGGGAGTTATTTTCCTCATTTCGCTCGAGTCTGTCATCTTGTTCCTTAAACCTGGCGAAGTGCTGCGGTACGTGGAATACGACTATTTAAACTGGAGGGAAAAGGCTTTGGGAACAAAAAAAGGAACTTTATTTAGAAGCGCTGTAATATCAGTATGTGGACTACAGAAGTAAAGTTGCGCGGTCGCTGGGTCTCCTGTGGCAGACTGCTGGAGACGTCCGTCATTCTACCGCAAAAGCGCCTCTCCAGCCGGCTGGTTGGCTGTGACATACCTGTTCTTGCTTTGATCAACCCGGAACAAACCGCAGCAGCTTTTTTTTTAAAGAGATCGATGAGTCTGTAATTTTCTGACAGGTTCGCCGCTAATAAAGACTGTCAGTCATGCACGCCCTGCCATACACAATTTACAGACGGAACAGGCTACAAGCGATCTTAGCTACAGTGTCTCTTTTGGGGGAACGGCTCTTATCATAATGGGGAGGAGGAATGATTTGGAAAGATGCGCTACGGATTGTTGGCAAATTGTTCCTTCTCAGTCTGACCATTGATAGGGGGAGAAGGTAAAATGTCTTGGAACTCATACTGTAGTTATATAACAGTGATTAGGAAGTTCCCCTATCATAAATGTCCCGGCGGTTATCATTTCAATGCTATCCAGGTGGATGCTGCACATTGGTGGTGGTGGAGGGGATCCCTATTACCTGTAAAGCGCTTTGAGTGGAGTGTCCAGAAAAGCGCTATATAAGTGTAAGCAATTATTATTATTATTATTATTATTATTATTATTATTATTATTATTATTCAATAAAACCAGCTTTTTAGTCAAATTAATGTAAATTCATACTTTGCTGTGTGTAAGGTTACTGCATCATTCACTAACACCCCCGTCTTTAAAACAGCCTTAGTCGTTTCGATACCTTACCTAGAATTTGGAGTTTGAAAAAAAAAACATCTACACACTGGCGTTTCTCAAGACTCAGGTGAAACGCACGTGTTTAAGATCAACTTGATTACGAACTAATAATTAAACTCAAGGTGATCAAGCTTTAAAAACAGTAGCTTCGGGTGTCCCTGCTTCTTGTTACTGCTGTTTTTTATTCAGTTTTATTTTTTTTTTCAAGGGCTGTAAAAAAACTCTTTAACAGGCGTAGCAATACCTTGTCGTAATATTAGCAGTCTGTTTTAATAATGTACCATTTCTTCCAAGGGATTCTCTTGTTCTCAGGTTGGCAGTATTATAATTCTATTGAAAGGTCTGTGGCTCAAAGGTGGCACTTTGTTTGGAAGTAGTAAGCCTACAATTAAATTTGAGGGTGTTCTTTAAATTAAAGCTCATCTTTATCTGGGACTTACCGTTTTACTTTAAGTGCTGCCTTTCAGGTCAATGAGGAATGGAGCTTTTAATTGAATGTCGAAAGCTTCCAGATATCTATCAATCTTTCATTTCCCATCTGAACAGCGGCTGCTACCTCTTTTGGAACAAGTGCTACAGAGGGTGATGGGTTGCCGGCTTCTGAAGGTGAGGTATTTTATGTAACAGTTGAGGAGGTATGATGACCATTCCTAATGCACTTAAGCAGGTTCATGTACAGTAAGTCGCTAGTGGCCATGCCCTCTGTAGCTTATGCTTTTTCTGGCGTTTGTAGGTGGCTGAGTACTGTATATCTAGAACAGAAAAGTGTATATGGTGAAAAGGTACTGTATTAACCTGCTAAGATTTACTGGCAAAAATTCAAATTGAGTTAGCAGCTGTTGTCATAAGTGGCTTTTCATGAAAAAAAATGGATGAGAGTCTTAAATCACTTGATTAGAAACCTAACTATATGGGTTTTTGAAGTATTTAATTAATATGATTAAGGAAGGTTTGCCAAGAATCTTAAGGAGCATAATTTTATGCTCCGTATCCTAAATTAGATCTGAAAAAGTCTCTTATCTCAATATTCAGGTGGGTTATGAACAGGTCATTATCAATGCACAACTGGACTAGTCAGCCTGTGGCTTTGCTCCACTGCAGAATTTTGTTAGTCTTTACATTGATTAATAACAAATTGGATCAAAATCACCATTACCTTAAGTACTGTTCTTGATAAGAGGAGACTAATGGGCCATAGTACCTGATTTAGTCAGTAGCTATTAGAGCCAAGCATCACCTAATCTTGCTTCTTTCAAGACTGGTGGCTCAGGGTGTCACAGTACATTATGTTGGGTAGCCCCAGTGTGCAGCCTTTGTTCCAAGCTTATTCTTGTGGTCTTGTCTTCTAGCGCAAAGCAACTCCACGAAGATGCAGAAGAGCCTCTTTACCGACTGCCCAGAATCCTACACTGCTTTTTGCCACGAAGGGTCATGTAGATATTTAGTCTCTGAATCAACTGCGTCTTGCATGTAAGCTACTGTATGCGCCCAGTTCCCTGTTTTCTAGCCATTGCTCTGTACGTGCATGAACTTTTTACATGGGGGTTTCCTGCTCTGGGAAGGGGGGGGAGAGAGACACTGAACAGTGACTAGTGGCTTTGTAATTCATTGCATTTATGGTTAAATCTGAAAGTTTCCTCCTAGGGTGGTCTACATCTTATCCTGTGAAGTTTGACTTTAGAGCTCTGAACTTGTATCATTCTCAAAGTCCTCCGGAGAATGGCTTAACTAGTGTCTGTAACACCTTGTATTAATCTAAATGAATTTGCAATGTTTTTCCTCTCAAGCTGCCCTGGTGGTTTTGATGGGGACCAGTGCCAATATGTCAACCTCCTGTCTGTGTTGTCTGTGGATGTGGACTTCCTTCCCCATGCGGTGGCAATACTTCTTTTTGTGGCTGTGGTTTTGATCCTTGCCTCATGTCTTGCTGTATAGTAAGTTCTGCTGATCAGTTTAAAAATCCTTTAACCCCCTTTATGATTTGATATTTGGAGTAAGTGTTCATATCCCAGGCCATTATTCATTCAATTCTGTAATCGGTTACTGCTACTGAATCTTCCCTTGTTCCTGTTTGAAGCCCAGATAGTTGACTCTTTCTGCTGGTGCTATTTTAAAGTCTGAATAGACCACAAAGGGTTTAAGTAAAAATCGGTTTGAGCCACTCTTGAATGTCATCTATCGGTATATAAACCTGGAATCCCTAGTTCTGGTCCTGGAGGGCTGGTGACAGGTTTTCAGTCCAGCTGGGTTTTTAAACAAGTTTAATTGAATCCGTTTAAATGGCATAAGGGCTTTCAAGAGACCTGGAAAATGTGTGCACCAAATGCATACAGGACCAGGAATAGGAACGCCTATTCCAGGAACTTTTCCCAGCTCACCAGTGTTTCTTGCTTTTTCCCCAAACAGCATCTGCAGAAGGAGCATGCAGTCCAAGACTGAGACTGAAATCAAGTGTCATATGCTGGATCATACTCAAGGTAACAGCTAATGTTTTAATGCCCCCTTCTCCCCATTTTTCATTAAATGACTAGTACCACCTGGAATTAAAATCTTTAAGCCGAGCCCCTGCAGACTGGAGCCTTTATTTAATCACGCAAGCCCTTCATTTATGAGCCAGAAAGAAGATGTATAGAAATGTTATTGGGTATCTTTGTTTTGTTTTTTCTTTGAGTAATTCGTTTTTACCATCTTAGTGAAAGCTAATTGTTGATGACATTTTAACTTTTTTTTTTTCCACCCCTGCAGTTTAAAAATGGATGCATCTAAAGACTGGCAACTGCATGTAAAAAAAACACTGGTTAACTTTTTTGGGGTATTCTGGAATTTGTGAATGGAGTTGAAGCTTTGTCCAATTTGCAGAACCTGAACATGCTGAAGCTGGACCCCAGTAGCCAAGATTTCATTTGCTGTATGAGATTGTAGTGTTGTGGTGCAAAAGGTGAATGAATTGAAAGCACATGTTCATGTTATTCTTTGGGTGGAATGTTTTCAATGTTGTACTGTTGAATTTTATGTTCATTTTAAATAAACTTTGTATGATACCACTGCTTTTTAAAATGAGTGCTACCTCAGACTCATGAATTAAGGACAGCCCTCCTCCCAAAAACAGAACTGGATTCAGTTTGCAGATTTTTGGATCTTTTAACCTGGCCTTCTGCTCAGGTAAAGATAAGTGCTGCCTTGGATTCTAGAGCAGTTCTTAACCCTGATCTAGGAATATGAAGATGTCTGTTGGTTTATGTTCCAGCTGGGTTGGGAAATCAGTGGCGCCAATTGCTCTGAATATTGACTTGGTTGCCCGTTAACCTATTTCTATGCAAGGACTGTTTTTAAAATGGTTTTGGCTCTTAAAAAGATGAAGGATACTTGTTATTGGCATGAACCCTGTGCTAATTGGAGTTTCTGGACTGCCCTCACTTGGGTGTGTGAGCTAAAATGTACTGTAAGAATATAAAAATGGGCTTAAGAGACTTTAGGAGTTGGCTGATTAGTGTCAGTCAGCTGTCTGGTAATCAATTGATCACTTAAGAGGCCTTTAGGAGTAAGGAGGGGACTTGGCAAGTAAAGTTGTGCGATCAGATAGTGGGAAATAATGTATTTAATGAAATAAGGACTGAATATAGAGAAGTCTAAACCAACAAGCTGATACGTTACAGGCAACAAGCACTGTAGATTAAGGACCCTCTTGGCAAGGGGGAAAGTAGCTGAGACTGGAAAAATCAAGGTTTAAAAAGGTCTCTTTAGTCTCGAGACAGATCCTGCTTATTAAAAGAGGAAAAGCCTCCTCAAAATATTTATTGGCTAGTATTCATGAAGGCTTTTGGTATTTGCGTACTGTAAATGTCTACATGAGGTGACTTTTTCCCACATGTGGCATCTGTTGAAATATGGGATGTGAATTAAGTTTACTAAAGAATTTTGTATTTCAAGTATCTAATTTAAGGTTTTTAATTTTGACACTTGGTGACTGCTGTCTATGTACTTATCATTTATTGTATGAATAAGAGTGGTAGCAGTCTCCTCTAGAATTAATGACGCTGGTTATCTTAAATGTTAGTCCATTTCCTTTTGAATAATTGGTATGTGATGCAGCCAGTTTGAACTTGAAAAGCAGGGTTACTGTTAGGGTAAAATTCTAGATGTTTCATGAAGTTTCATCAGTTTCTGCTTTCACTGCTCAAAACTTTAATCAGATGGGGAATTTCAGCAATCCAATTTTGCTTGTCACCATCCTGTGTTGGATGAGCAGATGTACAGTAATGTGTTTTTCAGGGTCATTGCTCAGTGAAGATAAAAATTGAATGCCTGGAGGAAAGGCCAAGAGGTCTGTTTTTTTTTTTTTTTTTTTTTGCAAGATTCCCTGTAGGCTCATTCCTTTTTTTCTTTTAAACTGTAACCTTTAGGAACTCTCCAAGGGTTCCTAAAATGCTTTAATGTTCATTTACAAGTCCAATGTATACAGATAACTTCTGCTTTATGCTGTTGCTTGTAACTGAGGCCTTCATAACTCATTACTTCCAGAGAACAGCAACTGGAAGTCCTGAAATGGAACATCCTACGCTCGGAGGCTAAAAACTGAATCTTCTTTGTCTTGAACAGACAAGAGTCCAAGAGACTTACAATAATACTAGTATTTACCAAGGGGTGTAGGATAATGGCAAAAGCTATACAGGTATTCAGTTGAATTTGATACCTTGCTTTCTTTTAAGAAACAGCTGAATGAGATACTTGGATCATTTCACTGTTAAATCACAAATGGGCAAGATGGGCTGAATTGCTGCCTTTTAAATTTATATTCTAAAAGTCAGTGTGTATAATGCATGATCAAATGCCCTTTTTAAGAAAGACAGCATGCATATTTTTTAATTTAAAATTCTAGACATTCTGAAGATCATATCATACTGCATCTTGGTTGTTGATAGACGCTCCCTGTCAAGTTATATTGGAAATAAAGATAAAAGGTAGCCTATACACTGCAGACAAAAACACGAATGCTGTTTCTTGGTTTATTTGAGCAATAGCACTCAATTTGGTGGGGAGACAAGCAATATATTACACTTCAATTCACAGGAATCTTCTTCTGAAATGGTTTTAATGAAGGTTCCATGTTTCTTTTTTTTTAAAAGAACATTCTGATTTTGGTTCAGTAGAGATGCATAAATCTTAATGTAGTGGAATGTGTCCTCCGTTTCTGCCGTATCATGACTTGGGCTTAAGAGTACAAAACCAACCTTTTCATGATCTTTAATTATGGCAGACTTGAACCACTACAGAAAGTTTACCTTATTGAGACCTGGACTGCAGCACTAATAGTAATAGCTTTGTTACCATTTCTTGGCTGGGCTCTGAATGTCCTGTTGGCTTCGTGTTGCATTCTACCCTGGAAATGTTCTTACAGCATGTGCTCGACCTTCCTCTTCATTTTGAGCAGTGGCTTTGCTGCAATGAACTTGGAACTGGAAAACCTTGTTCATGTATGGGGGTTTGTGAGTACAAAAGTACACTACATTTCATTATGTGTGCGTTGTGCAACTGTTTCTTGCTTGGTCGGGGAAAAAAAAGGTCCACGAAGCAAAGGTATATTTTTTTTAGGAAATGTCTCTACGTGCATGTCCCTTAGGTGGCGCTGTGGTTAGCATTACTGCTGTGCAGCAGTGAGGCCCTGATCTCAGTTCACACACAGAGCCCCAGGTTGGGGAGTTTTTTTCTCCCTGTGATCAGGTGGGATTCCTCCAGCCCAAAAACATAGTGGTAGGCTGATTGGCTTCTGGGAAAATTGGCCCTTGCAGCAAGTGTCTTCCCTGCCATGGATTGGTGTCCCAAGCTGGTGTCCCTTGTCTAGAGTCCATTGCTTGCCAGCAGCCTTATCACCCTGCAACTCGCAACTGGGTAGCTCACTAAAGCTAAACAAGTGAGCCTAGCCAGTACCTGGATGGGAGACCTGGGGGAAAAAACTAAGGTTGCTGCTGGAGATGCATTAGAGAGGCCAGTAGGTGCTCACCCTGCAGTCTGTGTCCTAATGTCCCAATATAATGATGGGGACACTATACTGTTAAAAAGTGCCCTCCTTTAGATTAGGCCTAAAACCAAGATCCAGACTCTGTGGTCATTAAAAATCCCAGGGTGTTTCTTGAAAAGAGTTAGGGGTGTTACCCTGGTGTCCCGGCCAAATTTCCCAACACCAATCACAGACTCCTAATAATCCCCATCTATTAACTGGCTTCATCACTCTGTTCTCCTCCCCACTGATAGCTGGAGTGTGGTGAGCAGGCTGGTGCATCTATGGCTGCTGTCTCATCATTCATGTGGGGCTGTACATTGGTGGTGATGGAGGGGAGTCCTACCTGTAAAGCACTGAGTGAAGTGTCCAGAAAAGTGCTCTGTACAGTATGTGTAAGAAATTATAATTATTTCAGGCTTCCCTGTGATGCTGAATTGGAAGAAGCTGTTATGAAATGGATGGATGTCCCTCTGTCTCATGCCATTCATTAACAGGTTAATTGGATGGTCCTGGAATTAGGTTTCAAAATGTGTTGCATTCTAGAAAATTATTCACCGCCTTCAAGGACAGGACAGGAAATGCCATTATCCTTATCTTTAGGGGAAGAAAAATGGGTTTCTTTCCATTGCTTTACTTCAGTATGGTCAGACAATTTCCATCTGCATCATACAACCTTGCATTCTGTGTAGTGCATATGTCTTTTAGACAAAGCTTCAAAATGTCTGTATCATTCTGATCATTACGCTCAGAATGTTATCTGAGGCTGTATAGTTTGGAATAGGTCCAGGGAAATAAAATGAAAGTTCTGTTATGTTTAAATGTGCAGTAATGATGAAATATTGCTTCAATTGAACAGGCTTCTTCAAATTTCCAGTTTTCTTGTTCACCACAGTTTCTCCTTCAAATACATCCTTCTCAGTGGGAGGTTTGTGGGAGGATGGTGAAAGGCAGTCAAAACAACAGGATATCCTCTCCAGGAAGAAGTTCCAAGACTGGGCATTGCAGCTTCATCTGCATTCATGTTTCAGCAGTCATACACTACGTGGGTAAGGGAGTTAGTATGATGTGTCTGAGGAACAAACATAAATAATTCATCAAATGGACTGAAATGAATTGTGCAGAAGCATGTTTTTTGTCAGCATGATGTATCACTTACTTTAGTGTAAACAACATGGAGGATCAGGCGGTTAAGAACACATAAAAAAAAGCGGCCATTACCACGTCCATTGGGGGAAAAACAAAGCAAAAATTCCTCAGCAGTTTTTATATACAATACATCTCCTTTGTTGTGATAGTAAGTTTCATGTTCTTGTTCTATAGGGTGCAAGTTTTACTCTAAGGTCTAGCATTTACTACATAATATAACTTTATTAACCTTGTAATGTAGTCTATATTTTGAAGTGCTTTCAAGCATCGACATTTTACGTATTGTATTATTAGGACTTTCCTATTTTTATTTATTTGTCAAGTATAAATTGACATTTCTGTTGCTTTACTGTGTTTTCCTTTACAACTGAAAGTATTTCTCTAAATTTTAATATTTTATTTTTATGCTTGGTTTGTAAAGCATGTTGAGCTGCTATTTGAATGAAAGATCCTCTTTAAATAAAATGTATTATTTTATTATTATTGCGTGTCATAGGTACACAATGTCCATTGTAATTTCTAAATTTTTGTTTTAAAGAAAAATGCACTTATTTTTGAGATGCAAAGTCCTTTAAGCGTTTTGGGGTCTTAGAATGGTTTTCACAGCATAACATAGGCAACAGTGAAGAATATAATTCAAATGTCAAACTGCAATTCTACTCGCATTGTGAGTAAATTTAATTAATGTTTTAAGTGTATGGTGCCCAACCAGTCCATTGTATCCAGATTTTCTGTATGTGTTGAGAGTTAGTTTCCTAGCAACTCTGCAAACAGTGCCAGCAGAGGACTGAGGATTACTGAGTGCTGTGTGGACCTCGGTAGAGTTGAGAGAGGCCTGCGTTACTGAAAAGATCAACGGTAAGGTCCTTTTAATATACCAGTTGTAAGTTGGTACCTTTAACTGTACAAATTGGAATGATTTCAAGAAGCAGAGTTTAGTTTTAAAGTTTTCCATACATTGGTACATTTGTTACAAGTGTTTACATTAATTCTTTCTGCATGAGTTGTTGGCATAACATTACAAAAAAGCAAATAAATATGCCCAGTTTTAAGGAAGAATTTTACTTATTTTGCATTCCGTGATCTAAAATGTTTTAAGTATTTATTTCTATCTGATATTGGAGACAAATTCTTTTTGGGGAATTTTTTAGAACTTTGTTTCATACTCCTTTTGGGAATTGAACAAACATTTGCATTTCTTTAGGGCCTGTGCTTTGCTGTGATTTGGGGGGAAAAAATGGCAGCAGAAGAAAGTAATGACTCCAAAATGGATAAAAAAACTGAGTAAGTACAGATTGACAGTAGTAGTAGTAGTCGTCACACATACAATGTGCAGTTCATAAAAGGTTAAGATGGATCTAATGTACAGTCTGTAAAATTGAGCAGTATTATCTGGATTAAGAAGTTATTCTCCCAGGTGTCCCCATTACTGGAATAAAAGTACCACTATAGACCTGACAACTGAAGGCAACAAGTGATTCAAAATAATCTTTTCCATACAGATACTGATTATTACAAGAAAAAATAGACAAGATATGTAGACAATAGAACTAATTCCTAAAATTATTTCACATCACAAAATTCTCTTTTTTAAAACATAAAAGGAGTGTATGTAGTCTTGGCACAACAGTATTTTAAGCAGCTTTACTATTATGGTCTGTGGTAAAAGGAAACGTGTAAAATTACCATTGTCAATTTAAAGTCTTAAAGAAAAGGCCATTCTGTCAAATTCCACAGCACTGATAGGAGATAAAAATAAAGTTTTGTATTTAATATAGAAAGTTAATCAAAATGATTTATTTTCCCCGGTCTTCCTTTACCTATTTTGACAACACCAGCAAAAAGAAAAGTAAAAGACTGAATCAGGCTACCTCATCAAAAAACTTTGGTTTTTTTTCAGTCCATATTTTTAAAAGAAAGTGAATACAACTATTAATTGAATGCAACTGTATCTGTCATTATTTCCATGTGCTGATTGAGAGACCAGTTGTTTCTTTATTCAGTGCCATGGTAACAGAGCAAAGGAATCATCATTACCCACAATCCAGTGAGAAGAAATGACTGGTTCAGCCTCATTCATGCTGCTAAATATTGTCTTCCAGGGCCATGGAGCTGTCAGTAAGGCAACGAATGGGGACACTGGGGGATCCTGTGTCTGGCACTTTTAACCGTAAGGTTGCTCTTGGGAACATGAAAAAAGCAGAAGAAGTGTCTTTTAACAATCCTCTGAGACTGACTGGGGCTTCGAAAGGACCAGCCAAAGGCAGTCCACGCTTTGGGATGCTGAGTCACCATTCCTTCTTTTCCAGACACAACCCACATCCCAACAGAGTAACACACATTCAAGGTGAGCCAAAGAAATACAGCACGGTGAGAATGACACCTCTTCCATGGCCCTTTTTTAAGGGATTTCGGGGTTGTCTCTTTCCTTTCAGGATAGCTATAGCTTAAAATCGGAATCAAATAATTAAATGAATATTAACTTAAGAGTCATTCTTGTCTTTATGTGCAGATAAAAGAAGAAGAAATCCACCACAGATGTACAGAATTCCTCTTGGTGCAAATCTTTTAATGACTGCTTAAAATATTTATACACTCACCAGCTTGTGTGTGAGAAAAGTATAAATATCTTCAGCTCATCTTTCCTTTGGCCTTATACAAAACTGACATTGATTTGAGCGTTGTTTGAAAGTTACAAGGGGGGAAAAGAGCCTTATCAGTTTAAATAAGCTTCTTCCTCTCTCAAGGCTTAATCTCTTGTCCAGACTTGTTACCACTGGAGCTTCAAAGGGCTTTGCTCTTGCTGAGCACATAACTGTAAGTGTTAATAGAATGAGATACTGTATTGCTTTTGATACGATTACCTCTGCAGGTCATTTCACAAAGTATTTAAATAACCTTTATTTGCCTCCTCCATTTGGCCCATCTAGCCTGTTTGGTGGTTAGTAGTTAGTTGATCCCAGGATCTCATCCAGTGAAAGAAACCAGAGTAATGGCTTCAACCTCATGGTTTGGTAGCTTGTTCCATACTCCCATAACGCTTAAATCTACAGAACCTCTGTGTTTTTGTGTTCATCTAGCACATTCATTGGTTAAGACAGCTTCACTGCTCTGACCACTCGACATCCTGTTCCATACAAGGAAGATGGTGAATAGCTTTACTGACCCAAGTATTTCAAATCCTCCAAGTCAGTCAAGTGGATTTACTTGTCATGAACAGTGAAACCAGAGGATTATACAAATCAACTGCTGTATATGAAAGAGCATTTAAAACCAAGAACAGAAGGCACTTTTTTTTTACCCAAGGAGTTGTGGGAGTCCGGAGCAAGCTATCTTTCAAGAAACAGCTGGATGCAATCATGGGATCAGTTAGCTAGTATCTCCAAATGGGCTCGAAGCAGTGCCGCATTTCCCATTATGCACTATAGGCACAGTACCTAGGGCCTACGAAGGAGGGAAACACTAGTGACTAGTGACTAACGAAAAACGAGCTGAAACAACATGCTTGCGATCGACTGTAGGTGTTCCAAATCAATAATCAAACGCTATCTAGCGGCTCTTCTAGAAAGTAGAAGAAATGAAGTGATGGTCGCTCAACTTGCTCCATCAATCACGTGGTTTAGCATTGGAATAGTTTAAAGTGCATCATGTCAAGCAATGTAATTCAATTGGCATTTACCCCTCTTTTTGCACATTTCAGAGTGTACTGTAAGTGCCTAGGGCCTAGAAACATCAAAATCTGAGCCTGGCTAGAAGGGCCAAGTAACCTGGTTTGGAAAAAACTTTTCTTTTGTTCTGCATGGCTCTAGTTATTTCAGACTCCTGCTGCCATTTTATACCTTTGAAATTGGACTCAGTGCTTCAGTCTAAAAACAAAGCCAAAATTGTGCAAAGCCAAGTCATCTGCATGAGTCATTAATTGTAGATAATTCTGCCAGAAATGAGTATAATAATTTGGTTTATAGCCACCAGCTCTGATGCTACCCAGTCAGTAAAACTTGGATGTGATTCCTAGTGTTTTGATTTTCAGATGTTTAGTGGTGCACAGTAGCCTAAGACTCTTTGTCTTTGGGTGATAAATGAATAACACCTCTTTTATTCTGAGCAAGTATTCGAACAGGTAAAATAAGTTTCTCATTCTTGTTACAGTTTTAGATTTTGTTCTAGTTTTAAAATGAGTACCCGTCTAAAGTGTTTTGGTTTTATCTTATCCAGTAAATATAAAGGGCTCTCCAAGTGCACATAAAGATTTCTTATTTCTTGGGAGCCAAACATAATGTGAATTCAGCCTGACTGACTTGCAAAAGCTGCTACAAAGGAGTGGCTGTCTTTTATGCTTCAAGTGTTCCAAATGAGTCACCAGAATAATACAGTTAATCTGTGCAATTAAAATCACAAAACAATATTCCAGTCGGTGCTGAAATGTTAAGAGTTCTACACATTTTTATTTTTAAAAAGAATGTGCTTGCTTCTGAAATCTGTTTGACAATGTGGTTCCTGCAATGTGCGGAAGGTATTAACCAGTAATGAAGTGGTGTCATTCAGCTGAGGTGACAAACGGGAACCTTCTTTAGGACAGCACTCCATTACTGCTTGTGTGAACTTTGCAGAGTGGAGTTAACAAAGTCCACAAATAAAGTAGAATGATTCCAGCGTAGTGTCTTCCTGTCCGTTATTATTTTCCACAGTTTTCAGATGGCCTTGAGGTTTTATGAAAGTGACACTAATTGATCTATTGATTGACAGCAGGACTGGTCACATAATCTGGAAATGATCTATTTGCTATTTTATATTCACACTTGTTTAAAATAAATAGCCAATACTGTCTTCATTCAGGAGTCGGTGCCCAGAGGTGATTTAGTATCTCATCACAGTTTTAGTGGTTTGCTTGCTATTCCTGACAAAATGAAAATGATATAGAGTCTGAAGTAAAGTCCAATGTGGGCTCCTGAGTTTACAGGTTCAAGCCTGGGCTGTATCACTAGCTAACCGGGATTTCCCAGACAAATGGTACATACAGTACAGTAAGTGACCAAGTGCTTGGTCAGGGTAGGTTAGGAGTTCATTGTCCAAGGTTATTCCAGCTTTCATCAAAGCTGTGTCTTATCCAGTTCAAGCTTCTTACCAGGTTCTGTGCTACTCGACTTAGAGTTCAGATGAGGTTATCAGCAAATACTACCTGTTGTCAACTTTGTATCTCCAGTGTAATGGACGTTTCTATGTTTTGGGAGTGTTCCCAAATTAATGGGTTTTGGAAATACATTGAGTCTGTGCTGGGTTATACATTTGGTGCTGTTCTCGCCCTGTTCCCAGAGGTCCTGTTACATTCTGTATCTGTTAACACTAGCTATGCTTGAGAGTTTCTCAGCAGACTGGAGTGAAGAAGACTATTCTGAGTAGTTTGATAGACTCCTGCTTTTTTCTTATGTGTGGATAGGTTATTTATGTGGTGTTTTGTCTCCAGTAAGGTTTGTGAATCAGCTGCACTCAGCCTCTATCGCTTTGTTGGTTGTTTGGGATGCTGCCGTTGATAAAGGAGCTCAGATGTGAGGTTGATTTTTGGCTAAGCAACTGTAATTGTGTGTATGTGGTTTGTTTTGCTCTGTAATTGCTTGTTTCTTCTCCTATAGCACTAAATTTAAAATATGCTGTTAAAAAAGCTACAACTTGCAGGGTGCCTTCAGACTTAAAGTGATATCACTGCTTTTTAATTATTTTCTATTTCTCCTTGAAGGGATGCCAACAGTCTTTTATCCTCTGTGGGAAGGAACCCAAGTTTTAACACAAATAAAAAATCAAAATTGAGTGCTACATTAGAAAAAATGGAAATTCCAGATTTTTCTGACAGATTAATTTTGGAATATCCAACCCAGGGTGTATCCTGCTTCGCAGCCATTGCTTGCTGGGATAGGCTCTGGCTCCCCTGCGACTCTGAAGTTGATCAGACAGTTAGAAAACAGGATGGATGGATATATTGGAACAATCTGGTTTAGGGAAAATTTGGCAGTGTACTGGGATTCTTCAACTACTGCAACGTTGGAAATTTAGTTTCAGCAGTCTGGTTACGGTTCTGCTTTTTTTCTTTCAACAAATGATCTGTCCTAAATAGAAGCCCTACAGGTTCCCACAATACCCTCAGTATTTTCTAACATGGTATCGGCTTGATTTCCTTTATATGCAAGAAAGGATTTTCAGTTGATTTTTGACCTGGCATGAATAAATAATTGAAACAGTACATTTATGTCCCATCACAGAATACGGATTAACACAGAATATAATTTATTGGATATAATACCACACATCACTTCCCTTACCACAACCTGCAGTGGAGGTAATCCTGATTAAAATGAGACGGGACTGGAATGCAAGTCTTGAGGTTGGACTGCTTTTGGAACACATACCACTTCCTGTTTGCCTATAAATCCTGGTTTTATTGACCTTCTTTCTAATATTGTTCTCTTCTGAAATATCACTCACAAGATTAATGTCTTATAAACCTGTTTGGATGCAGTGTATTGGTGGTGTTAAAAGTAATGTCTGTAGATAGGAACTAACAGAGCTGATGGGTGGGAGGATGGATGCGAATATTGTGTATGATTTGAGAAGAATATTACCTGTAATTTTAAGTGCCAGCAATTATCACTTAGCCTAGTCGTGTTGGACATAGAAATGGGTCCTTTTTTATTAGCCACAATAACTGAGCATACAGTCCTGAAAACTCTCCTTACTCTTTGGTTTACAGAAATATCACCTCACACCTTTTAATGAGGTTAGCTGTGATATTTTCTAATTTTATCTCGGTAAATAACACATTCACAACTTTGGGCACATACAGTGCTCCGCCCCCCACATCCCCCATGCCTTGTCCCCCTCCTTCATGCGCCCCCATTTCCAATTATTGAAGTCCCCCTCAGATCCCAGCAGGCGTTCTCATGAATATGCGCTCTTTGCTATCTTCTATGCTGAAGATCTTCCTCCAGACACAGTTAAACTCGAATGTGCTCTGCTAGCTCTGAAGTAGAAAGAGAATGATTTGCTCAGGGGGAGGGTCATAAATATATAACACATTCTGCTAAATACTTTGAATCAAATCCCAAGATGAGCTATTGGTCATTTCTTTGTTCTTTAGTGGCCAAAACAATTGATATTAGGGAGTTTAAACATTCTCAAGGTTTGTACAGTGTAAAGGAAAGAATTTTCATTAACAACTCTTATTGTTTACTGCTGTATGCCATAAGAAAAGCATAAGGAAAGTGTAGTCATTGCAAAGCACAGAGAGATGTACAGTAGAAAGACCATGACAAAGTAAACCTAGAGGGAACTGTGAATAGGGAATACATTGAAACTACTAAATACATGTAACCAAACTTTTTAAGGAAGTTTCCTTTGCTCAGTATTGTGAGCTATGTGAATTTTGGCTTTTTTCACTTCTCCTACCAAATACCTTTAATGCACCTGTTTTTTTTTTTCCGAAGGTCTAAATGGGAGACCCGTGTGCACAGTAAACGACGACTGGTATGCTTCAACACCATTATCTCCTCACCCCCTCATTAGAAGCCAGCTTCCTATGACCGTGTTGGGGGCCCCTGGAATCAAAATACCCTTTGGGGATCTTTATGGAAATAACGATCTGTATGGAAATAACACCCAGAAGCAAGGAACAGGTATGGTGCGTCTTCAGTGGTTCAACACCTCTGCCTTTTGAGCAGCTAATACCTGTTGCAGGTTTATGAATGGGATACACTGGGAAAGTAGAGTGGCGCAGGGCTGAAATAACACAAATTATTTATTTCCGTCTGCATGATGTTGTCATTTGCAGTAACATATAGTTAAGGCTCATTAACCATAGCCCCTCAGTTATCTACAGACAGGGAAGCCATCTAGTGGTCAAGTTCACCTTCCTGTATTCATATAGTAGGTTATGGTATATAGGAGGAAAGAACGTGTAAGATAATTTGTCTCGTTCTGAAATACCGGTAAACAGTAGCATCCAAAGCAGAATCGGCGTGTGTGCCAGGTGAGCAATGGTGAGAAACACTGAACTGCAAATGAAATGTGCTTCTGACCACAGGTCTGATCTCCGAAGCCTGGAGGGAGGAACTTAAAGATCTCGCAGCCCAACTCTCTCTCGCAGCTTCACCTGGGACGGATGGCAAAAAAGCCGTAAGCACACGCACGCGCACACGTCTCCTGTTTGTGCCAAATCGCATTCTCACCCGTTAGGTAATGTATATCATTGTATGAACATATGACAAGAAGAAGAGTCATAGTTTAACTTCTCAGGTGTAAGGCCTCAAGGCTGTTGAGGTTCTGTATTGGAGGTTATGTATGTGTTTTACCAAGAGATTTGGACGATACTGTATAAATCTTTATCTGTATGACAAGCAAGCCAAGAATAGCAATAAAAGTCTTTGCTTACTGGAAAAAACAATTTATCATTTCTAAGTGAGTGCTGAACAAAAGTCTGGACACTCTGTAGGTCAGCACAGTGAAGAATTTATGTAGAGTTTTCTCTTACCAAGAGCTAATTTACTCATACAGTATGTTGACTTCATTTTTATAGCTGACAATTAATGTGTGAAACAGCAGCGAGTAACACTGTCATATTGTATCGAAACAATTCATTTGTCATGCTTAATTGAGATGTCAAGCCTTGTCTTTGGGGTAATGGCCCTAAGGATTTACAGAGAGCAACAATATTTAAATACATCAAAAGCCTGTTCTTTAAAAAATGATTCTTCAAGGACAGACTCTTTAATGCCTGCACATCAAAGAGTTAACCATTGAAACAGTAATAGTTCTTTCTAGTTAACCCAGTAAAATTCTGTTTTGCTGTGCTGTCAGTGGCATGTACTGTACAGTATAATAACCTGAGAATTTTGCTTCTTCTCAAATTTGAAATTTGAGGGCTGAAGCTATGTCCAGAGATGTGTCAGTTCTGCCATTCAAAAGATAAAATCTTTCACTTACAATAACAATAAAATAACTCTTAAACGAACCTAATGTAGGAATTGAATTTAACTACAGTTTTTACTTCAAATGCAAAGTTTAGCTACTATTTCTGTGGAACAATAAGAGATTAATTAGTTTTGGCTATAAAATCTTTTTTGTGCACTTTGCACACAGTCAACCCTATCTTTCTTTCCACATTTGAGTGTGGAATTAATCTCAATGTGTTCCAACTAATATGGTGATACAGCTCCTTACTCAGTCTGCTATAGATTAAACTAATTAGACTTCTGCTCCTATCATATGATATGCAGCTAATGAAATGACACAGTAAGCTGTGCAAATAAAACACATTATACTTATTAATCTAATTATCTGATATGTTTGAATTATTTTTCTGTGTTTATATAGGAGGTCTAAAAAGGCATTACCAAAAGAAAAAAAAAACATAAGCTCAATGTAAAGTTCATTTCAGGTTGTTTGTGGACACTGTAATTGTAGTTGTAGTTATAGCAGACTCTAAGTGTTGTGTTTTGTGTCAGCAGGTAGAGGAAGGCCCAGTTCGCAGAGCTACACAATATTCTGCACAGACTGGTCGCATAATCCCTGCCTCCTCGCTGCCCCCCAGCCGGCGTTCAACCCCAGCCTCCAGGAGACACTCCAGGGCCAGAGGTCAAGTGCCCTCACCAGCGTTCCATGACCAGGAACTCATGGTAACACCACACAGCTCTGACTGTAGTAATGGCAACTGTTTGTTCCTTCTGGTGCTCACAGACTCGTGATATATTCAGACGTGCCTGCCCTCTGACGCAGTTCCAGTGATACGCCTACAGTGCAGTAAGAGATGATTGCCACATTGCCTGATGGCCTGGGTGTGTTGGTGCTGCAGTAGCGACCTTGATCTCAGTGACAGCAATGCCAGGTGGATCCACCCACACTGCACTTATCTCCAGAACCTCAGCACTCAGAATCTGTCATGTCTTAAATATCTGGATTCTTCTTTTTTTTTTGTTATTGCAGTTTAGAACAAAATAATAGTCCATCATCCACCACTTAAGTGCTGCCCCCACCTGGGTGACATATGGCCATTATACACCAGCACAAAGACCGTAGTCTGTACAAATGCAGACTGATGACTTTGACAGGAAGCACATTTATTACGGAGAACAGGAGACATTTCTTTACCCCAATGGGTAATGTGTGAGACTGGAACAAGCTTGTCCAGCCATGATGTTGAAGACCATACCCTGGCTTCGTTCAAGAAGAGCCTGGATGAGGTCCTTGGATTAGCTACTAGTATCCAAACAGTCTAGAGGAGCTGAATGTTCCCCTCTCATTGCACTTACATTAAAAAAACTAGAATCCAGGGATAAGGTTTTATATAGATCAGATATGTTGCAAACCCAAACACCATTGCTGGGTTTTTAGTAAAAGTACATTAACATTTATTCATTTTACAGATTTTATCCCAAGTGACTGTTCAATCACATCTGGTCAAGGTGCAACTTGATTTTTATTTCAGTGTTAGGTTCTAAAATTGCACTGATGGCTTGCACATGCTTTAGTCACTGAAATTATCCTCAGTCGAACATTTTGTTTTGCAACAGCGGTGTGCAATGCTATACAGCTGCCAAAATCCATTCTCGCTGCTGGAGGTTGTAAGTATTGGCAGGTCAGATACGGATTGACTAACTCTGATTCTGATATGTGTCACTCTGACCCGTCCTCAATCCCTTTGTCCCTGACCAGGTTCTGGAGCTTCTGTGTCAGATTCTGCAAACAGACTCCCTGTCACAGGTCCAGCAGTGGCTACTGTTAGCGGGCCAGAGAGGTAAGAGGCATAATCCCCTGATAGAGCTGATGCTTCAAGAATGGTTTTGTTAATTTTGGAAGAGATTCCTTTCTGTCACAGGTGTGCATTTTAAAAAATGCAATTCTACAATTACAGTTATCTGTTTTTTGGAACTACAAGCTTTCTTACATTCATCATAGTACTTTCCAATCCTTAACCCTTCTGCTATCCTGAAAATAAATTATAGATAGTGTTTTTATACATTAATTCCATTCACTACACCACTAGGAAAATCATCAATCATTTATTTCATACCTAAAACAGCCTCTTTTGAATTTGAGAGATCGGATCAGCAACATATATTTAGTGAACTTCAATTAGTCTATAAAATTAAGCAGTTCCTGCTCTGCTCCTGGAGAGCCACAACCCAGCAGGTTTTATAAGTAACCATTAAAGTGTCAACTCTGAAGACTTGGAACAGTTGTGAAAGATTGCAGGTCATTTAGTTGATTTAAGTAATTCAGAAATCATTTGGAACAGAAACTGACAGCCTTGAGGGACAAGTTATTTTATTTGAGTTAATTATAAGTGCTCCTAACCTTCAGAATCCAATGATCTGTGGTGATATTGGAGATTTTCTGGATGGTATCTTTCCAGGACCATGGTTGGAGACAACTGGCATAAATGAACCAAAACTCCATAAAGAGCAGAGGTTCTCAGTACTGGTCCAAAGGGACCTCTGTCTGCTGGTTTCCATTCCAGCTGGGCCATCAGTCACCAGAGCTATTTGGTGTTGGATCTGTTTGCTTGTTAAGACTTTTTTTCTTTGCTTCTGTACTGATTTTAAAATAGCCCCGCTAAATTGCATTTCCATCAGCTTCACTGTACAGACCTTTGTACACTCTTTCTTCATCTTGCTAATTGAGACTTTCTTTCCTTATTTCTGACTAAAAGCTCTTAACAGGTGGCCAGTAATCAACAGGCAAAGGTGGGAATGTCACAGTATCAGACATACCCACAGTACTTCAGCTTTTGTCAAATTGGTCACAATTCAGCTGCCACACCTGAGTACTGATGACAAATTCCATTCAATACTGTAAGAGCTGAAAACATGTTTTAAAATAGCTCTGAAATAGGCAATTTGTTTTAAATTTTCTGCTGTTAAGAACTTGGTTGGAAAGAAAAAACACGGGGACGCAGGTTTCCCCAAGACCAGGAGCGGAAGCTGCTGAAGAAGTATTGTGATTTCACAGACGGCCACACCTCTTACACCCTGAACCTCAGGTTCAGCCTCCACCTTTTGCTTACAATCTCTGACACTATTGAGATTCATGGCTTCTGTAGCTCATGTTTTCAGCCCCTTCTTATTTAGCAAACCAGGGTGTGGATGCTTAAGAGAAATGGTGAAGAAGCTACAGTACATATTCCTTCGTACATCACTTACTCTCTCACACCTAGACTCACACCAGTCTCTTCAGTTTAAATAATCTGTCAAGAAAGATATGTTCCTCTATATTTTCATATTGCCAGGCCAAGCCATTGCCATATCTATTTATATTAAATGGCTCTGTTTTTCTTTTCTTATAAAAAAAACCTTAGCCTTTATTTGACTGTTACAGCAAGAGGTATATAACAGTTTTGATATTATTATTCTTATTAGAACAAATTGCTGTTAATTGAAGGTTTTTGCCATTAAACTACATGAAATGTGCAGTACTGAAAGGATGTGCTGTACAGACACGGTACAGGCATTTTGTGAAAAACATTAAGGCATCTTAGACTTAAGTTTCATTAATGTAGTCATTGAAAGCTAAAAAATACTATATCGTTAAACCAAAGGCTACTCTTGTGCAATTGATATTTTATATCTAAAGCCACTGAAATGTTTTTGGCATGTTTAGGGTTATAAAACGCATAACCACATAATGTGAACTGCTGTTAAATATCACAGTTTTCAAAAGGCATGTTTGGCACCGTTTATACAATTAGCACGAAGGCTGAGTTTAAGAGTAACTGAACTTTCCTTCCTGGGTCGTCTCGGAAGAGAAAGACCTGGTGATGCAGATGATCCAGCAGGCAGTAGACGTCAGCAGCCTTGACAGCCGACACACAAGTGGAAGCCGGGGAGAGCGGTTCCACACTCAGGGGTCTCCGCTGATGAGAAGGTCTTTCACCGGACGCAGGTTAAACAAACGTGGCCCCACTCGTTGAGTCTCAGAGCACGAGGAGTCGGCTCACAGGACGCCAGCGCGCTGGCACACAAAGCATGGCTCTGGCAGTGCCGGTCCTTTTGTCAGTGTGCGTTTGTGACCAACTCTAGACCACATCAAAGTCGTGCAAAATGACACATCCTTGACGAGCAGCCCTTGACCAATTCAGCACATGGCTTGCAGTGTTGGGCTAGCATGTATTCAGCATGTAGGTTTAAGGATTTTATTCATGTTGACGGGAAATGTTGTATCTTACCCACAAACCTAGATTAGCTGTGATTCTATCTCTCAGGTTTTAGCCTCAGATGCATGAGTTTTAATTACATACTGTAGTGTCCTTACCGGTAATACTGCACTGCATATGGCTAGTAATGTGGCATGAAGCCATTATCAGCAAATTGATTCAGTCATTGTGTTTCTGCTTAGATCCAACCAAGGGCAGAATCAAGAATCAATCAAAGAAGACGAGAGGCCAGGTAATACAATAATCTATATGTATGCTGACAAATCTAAAAATGTATTTCAGTTTTCTCGCACAGTGAATGTTTTTGAAAATCACTTAGCTCTAAAAGTAATCTAGTTTTTTTTTTAATGTTTTGTAGACCGTATTGGAACTGCGGAGGTCCTTCAAATTCACACAGACAAGGCTGACGTTTCGTAAAAAAGTGAAATTACTGCAGATCATAACAAAACTTTGGTTTTATTTAGATACGCAAAATGTTGCTCCTTCAGATTGCCTGTTGTGTTAACAGTATTAGAAACTGTCATTTTAGTTCCTGATTGTGATTTGTAAGACAAAGAAAATTTGTAAGACGCAAGAAAAATTCATATACCCATGTTGTAATACTGAATATCAAAGACAATGATATAAAATGTGTAAAAAGAAGCAATAAACTGTCCTTAACTGAGCCTGATGTACATCTGTGTGCTAATTTATGCTTCATTGCTTAAGAAAGTGATGAGTGTTCGTGATTCTTGGTTTTAACTGGAAATTTAGATAGCTGTGCATTTGAATTGCATTGATTAGATGAAGCTGGTGTCCCAATGTGAACCTCAAAGACACCTGTCTCTTCTAGGTTTTGTTCGGTCTTCCATTTTCTAAGCGCTTTATCCAATTCAGGGGGACCCCAAGCCTGTTTCGGCAAGCAAAGGGAGCAAGGCAGCATACACTCTAGACGGGACACCAGTCCATTGCGGGGCAGACAGACAGACATTCACTCACACCAGGGCCAATGTTCCCAGGAGCCAGTTAACCCATCAGTACAGTATGTGTTTGGACTGTGGGAGGAAAACAGCACCTGGAGGAAACCCCCACAAATGCAGGTAGAACATACAGTACAAACTCCACATGGAGGGCTCCCCAGGTCCAGAATTGAATGCAGGGCTCCAGAGCTGCGAGGTAGCAATGCTAACCACTGCATTTCCATGCTGCCAGGTTTTGCTGCAAACGAGCTTTGTTAAAACTTAATTTGTATTTCTTCATTATAAAGTGACTACTTACTAGATAAATATACTCGAAATATTCAACTGTTTCAGACCCGAAACCAGAAAAAGACCAGAATCAGAGGAGAATGGGGGTCCCTGTTCTTGGCACAGAAACCATAATAACACTTCTGTTACATACAGTAGCCCACCACCCAGTTAAACTGATGATATGATTCATTTCAATTTTAATCTCTAAACCGTTAGATTCACTTCAAATCCTAAACTTTTCAGTTTGTCAAAATGTTCCACCTATGCATTAATTATGCTTGCATAACTAATCAATTACTTGGCAATTTGGCAGTTTTTATTTCTGCCTTCAGAAATGTTTAAACCCTAACAAAGTATTTTGTTAATTCCACCATTGACAAAGCAACTCTCCTAATTAAAAGATGTGACAATTATACTGATTATTAGTTATTACATTACTATACTACATAAGTTAGACATACACATGTCTAAAGTCTTGGAAAAAGTGTCGCAAGGTCAATGGCTGCTTTGAGAGGATACGTAGAGAGCTTACATCCCAGGGAGAGCTTATTTTATACTGCGTGTAACAAAATGTGATTGACAGTAATTGCAAACCAGTAGCTGAATGCTAATGACCTCAGGATCACACAATGATTAATCACTATGTACACCAGACTGTCTATGAAGTCACTTGACAACATAGCATTTTGCTCATGTAGCAGGTGTCTTTTCATTTAAAGTATACACAGCACTTGACATAAATTTAAGACCTTCGTACATTATTGAAGTCAAGACGGACTTCAAAGCTCTTCCTTTGACGGGATATTTAATATTTATTTGTTATAGTTTATACAAACACTGCATGCTCTGGGCTCCACGGTAGTGCAGTGTAGCACTGAGGATGTATCTACTATCTCCCTCCAGGATCTAGTACATGGCTTAAGTCAATTTTCTGGTGTCAGTTTGTCTGGAGTTTGCAGGTTCTCCCTCTTTGGGTCATTTTCCTCCTATGTCCCACAGATTTGCCAGTTAACTTTGAACAATCTAAATTGTCCCCTTTACTTTAGCCCCTCAATGGACTGGTGCCCTACCCTGTAAGGAGCTAAAGTGTGCTCTCACGTGTGTTTTTGCACCTTTACTTTTCCTGGGCAGGCTCTAGATATCGGTATGCAGCTTGCTGATCATGGAGAATGCAGTACACTCCCTCAGTTATTTCACCACATGTTGTACTGTGTGATGCTAACCATTTCCATCTGCCTCTGAAATGTCTGTGCCCTCCCATGAGGGAAAATATATTGTTCCCTAGGCCTCAGTTCATTATTAAAATTATATGCACACTATGATCATAATTAAGTTGTAAGAGTCATAAACTGCCGTTACGGATCGAATGTGCCTATACTTCCTAAAGTTTTAATAAAGCCTCAAATTCTTTTTGAACTAAATGAATTTCAGTAGAAACTTCACCTTCTGTGAATATTAATGAGCCGCAAACATATTAATTACAGTATGAGTCATTAAGAGTGAGACTTTCTGGGTAGGTCTTGGAGTTTACCAGGTGCACTCTAATTTAAGGTCAAGTTCAAATCATTTTATTTGAAAAACACAATTTCATTAAATCAATCCCGTAGTATGTACTGTAGCAATACAGAGATAAAAATGGTGTTTCTATTAATTCGTAGTGAGCACACTGTATTAATAAATGCCTAGAAAAAATGGGTTTGCACGAGACCATAAAAGCTACAGCCTAGCTCACAACTTTGCTAGGGAGTATTACAGCATTTTCTCTTTGTATTGAACCTATTGAAGTGGTATGTTAACAAAATATTGGTTTCAATTTTGGTTTGAAATTTTCCAGCAAAGGTTTTCTAAGTATCTAAAACTAAATTATTTGCTTTTCCAAAACTGAGCTTTATGCTGCATTTTGGAAGTCCTCCCACTTCTGAATGTTTGCCTAATTTCTCTCTCCAGATCTTTCAGGGCTCTGTTGACTCCGGGTTTCTTATCTGAAAGCCAAAAGAACAGATAGAGGCTGCTGTATTTAATTTCTCCTACCTTTCCCACTGCTCTGTGCTCTTCGTCATGAAGATACCTTGCTCGTTCAGATGTTTTCAACTTCCTCTTCTCTCTTTTGTGTGGGTTGCTGCAAATGGTAATGTATATCTATATATTCATATTCTAAATGCAAATGATTTGATTTCTTCAATTTGGTCTACACTGAAGTTTGAGATTTAAAACTGCTACTTTTTTGAGCCAGAGATGCATATCCAGTTATATAGGATGGCCAACCCTGACCCCAGAGATCTCTTTTTCTACTTTATCACTATGGGCACGTCCTTGGGTTTTGGAAAGGCACTTTATGAATAAAACTGTTATTATTAAATAATATTACTATTATGATGTCTAATGGCTCATCCTTTAATCATGTGCTCATAAAGAATTGGAACATTTTAGATAAATTGGACAAGTTGGACAAGTTTAGATAATTTGTTCTGCTACATTCAGGAAGTCCATCTGCAGGGTACTAATGCTTTCTTATTCAGATAATCTATTACTTAATTGAATTAAATAATGTTTAAACTTAAAAAATTTAGATTATAGAAGCATTTAGAAGAAGGCTGTAGTAGTTCAGGTGGGTAGCTGCGTCAGCATGTGTAGGCTGCAAAGGAACAAGTAATAGGTTTATTCCATGCTGAAAAAAAGAAAAAAGAAAACAACGTTTCAGCCGTGGAGCCTTCTTTTTTCTTCTTTTTTTCAACATTTAGAAGAAGACAGTGTAAAAAAGAGAGAGAAGACTTGCTGGACTGCAGAACCAGGGCTGGACTTCCTTGAACTCATTGGATGACATTATACAGCCAGTGTTTTTTCCATATTGCAAACAGTGTCACTTACTATTACTCTTGATGCATATGTTACGTACTTTGTCATTGTAAATGTTCCATTTCAATTTATTTTTTTGACTAAATGAAGACTCTGTAACTTTGTTACACAGCTGTAAATGTGAATTGCATGAGGCCTGAGAATCTGATTTTCCATATTAATTAAAATTCAGATAAGTTGTGATCTTTTAAATCTGTTTTTGTCGTATTAGAAGCCCACAAAATGTGATAGGAACATAGTCTGTGGAAATGTTACTGTATATTTGAAAGGCTGTATTGTAAATACAGTAAGAAGGTGACCTGGACAAATATACTCTTGGCCTGTACCAATCATGGCCTCCTAATAATCCCCATTATTAGGGCTTCTGAACGGGCTTCATCACTCTGTTCCCCTCCCCACTGAGAGCTGATGTGTGGGGAGCATACTGGAGCCCTACGGCTGCTGTCACATCATCCAGGCAGGGGCTGTAAAGCACTCTGAGAAGAGTGTCCAGAAAAGTGCTATATAAGTGTGAAGAATTAGTAGTAGTAATATATGGAAAGGAAATGCAAGCTTTTACTTGTAATATTCTCTACTGCAGCAAAGTTTGACTCTGGAGTTCTGTACACATACCTCTACACTGTGAGTGTCGGGCTGGAGCCAGCTGAAGCTAACCATCGGACAACTGCTGGATTTGGAATGGAAGCAGTCGTCCAGCTTCGTTCCCTATGGACTAATCCCAACAACGAGCAGGAACAGCTTGTGGAAATCAAAGTCAGTATCCTTCATTCTCATTCAGAATTGTTTAAATTTTCCTTCCAGGTGGAATGTTTCAAGATATTAAATGTAGTACAGCTTGGCTCTGAAATAGCACCTTTCTAGAGGCTAATAGGAACCTCAATATGAGATCTTGGTTGTTGCAAACGTCATATGGGAGTAGATATAAATATAAGTGGGACAATTTTAAACTTTGAGACTAAGATTGACTGATTGACTCATGTGTACTGTGGATGTATAAGTGTGAAATGTGTTGTTTTTATTTGGGCCACACTGAGGCAAATTCCAATCAATTTTGTTGACTTGGAAATAAAGTATTGAATCTTGAATCTTGAAAATATCGACATTCTTTTACAGCAATGCACTTTTCACACTGTTAAGTTTATCATCATATTTTTAAGTCAGGCTTACCAAAAATCCAGCACAGGGTCATGTGGGAGCAGGACCCTGTCCCAGCAAGCAATGGGCGAAAAGTGGGATATACAGTACCCTTGTGCCTGTTACATGCTGAGATAGGCTCCAGCTCCCTTGTGACCCTGTACTGGATAAAGCAGAGAATGGACGGATTCATAAACATCCAACTTGCATAAAAAACACTTTTTAAAATGCATTGCTTGTGGAGATATGCACATATAGTACAAGGGATATGATATACTGTATATTGTACGAAGGTTTAAAGGGTTATTTGTTTTGAAGAAGTGGATTTGGTGAGCATACAGTATGAGAATTCTATGCATTATTCAGTGGTATATGGTCACTACTGTGAATAACATTAATTTAAGCTCAATAATGCAAGTAAATTCAATGATCACACCTGTAAAAATATGACTTATGTTATTGTTTTTTTTAGTTTCAAGACCTCAAAGTCATAAACAACGTAACAAGGAATGAGAGTCAAAGCTTCTTCAAAGATTCTTTAGCAGAAGATTTACTTGGACATCCCCACCTTACTGATTTGAGAAAACCTCTGCTGCTTCACTATGTATCAGGAAATGTAATGTACAAATTATTTTCTTAACTCTTTTGTGTAATAATGAAATATGAAAGGAACTTGACATAAACCTGTTATTGTACATTCTAGTATATTTGCAGAACTAATATACTAGACTGCACAGAAAAAGGAAGAGAAATGTATTTTCTAAATGCTATTCTGAGGATGACTTTAATATCCATTATGTCCAGTTTTCTGTCTTTTGTTCACAAAACCAGTTGTGTACTAGATATGCACATTTCAGTAATATCTAAAAGAAACACATTTGTAATTTAGAAGGGATCTTCATTTCAACACCCACACATAAAACCAAGATTGCATCTTCTAATTCATAAATAACAGAGAATCAAATTCTGTGAAGATTATGATCAAAGTTTTTCTACTGTATCATGAATTGTATGTCTACTTTGAATTGCACAAGGTTTAATTCTGGACACGGTCAGTTGTCCTCTGTTTATATTCAATGGTGAGATACGGGTGTTTGATCTTTTCATCTTTTTCCTTGCATACGTTGTTGATAAAGTATGAGTTTTAGATTTTATTCAAACCTGCTGAACTGTAAGCCTGTATACTTACACACATTCACATATATTTGTATTAGAATGTCATACTACTATATAGACATTACTTTTAAATGACATAATCAGGCATATTTCCATTGGGTAATTTTTATTAAAACAATGGTTTCATGACCCTGCTGCCCCTTCTCCAGCTAGAAAAACTATTTGCTGCCGAAGAAGGCAATGTGGCCATTATGAATCTGAAAAGAGGTCTCGCCAGCTTGTTCCAGATGTGGCCTCATTCCGGAACACGAGTAGAGGTGAGTTTATCGTTCCCTGAGATCTATTCACAAAAAAAAAATGAAGAAAATATTTTGTGCAACAGGCTGTCAAACATTTGTACTAAAAATTTTATCTGGTATTTGATAAAAGCCTTTCACCATCTTCAAATCCTGGAATTATAATGTGTAAGAAGCATCTTGTTCAGGAGTAAGTCTGTAGAGTATAATTTTAGCCATAAACAACATTAACATTTGTCAAAAGAAATTGAATGGACTCAACTCTACAATAAAGGGCAATCTTAATGTTATCTTTTTCTCAAAGTTTATGTACTGAGCATCAAAAAAGCTTTCTTCAGTCTATTCATACTGACTGTTTTTGAAAAATAAATTATATAGATTTGGGATATTGATTAAATGTATTTAGCACGATGTTGATTAATTGATCATTTACGTCAGACCGTGGTGCACTCCAGTGGCTGTTGCATAATCAATAATTCAGTTCATTGGTGAGAGAGTTGAGTGTACACAGGTAATGGGGAGAGTGAGGCTGAATGCCAATCTTGGTGAAAGTCAAGAAAGAAGAGAGCCAGAAGGAACTATTATGCCTCTGTGAGGCTCCTTTATGCCATCATTAAGTTGGAGGCTGGGCCAAGTTGGCACGCTGCCACTTTCCCTCTGGGGTGCTTACAGCCAGCAATTTCTAACTTGTCAAGACATTACAGCCAGATCCAGTCTGTTGATGATAGACAATACTATCTGGCAGACCCCGAGCTCCAGCCACGAGATTGACAGGTCACAGGGAACTCCAAGTGTCAGGTTTTGCTCAGTGTCTAGTCATTACAGAACTCTGCCTGTAATGGTTGACAGCGCTTCAGTGATCAAGCCCTGGCACCTTCACTCGCTGCCCTTCCTGCATGTTTGTAGTGATGTGACAACATTTCCAGCAGGACACCTCTTGTCATCTTGCTGCTCATGTAACAACAGGTTTCCTCTAGATGAGCAATGCTGTGGATGAGCACCTAGAGCTTAGAGACTAGTGACCAGGCACATTCTTGTCTAGGCATTATAGGAGGAGTGGGGCAGAATCCTGCAAATCAGCATCTGATATCTGTGTTGCTTCTAGAAGTGGCCATACTCACTGCTAGCCTGAGACTTTCACAGTAGAGCTCCTGTTGATCAGCGCTGTTGATGACAAATGTTGATTAGCATAATGCATTTACCTGTGTCAAGTCTGTTCAATTAAATGTCAGTTCTCCTGCTACAAAAAGATTGTTGTCCTGATTATGATTTTGTGAATCGGTTGTAATTTGCATTAAGTAAAATACATGCAAATCTGTTGTTGCTCAGGACACATCATTTTGTAGGATCTTTGCATTGTAGGATCTTGGCAAGTGCTAGAAAATATCGCTTCAATACTTCTGAAAAAAATGTTAAAAACAGTATGTTCTCATTATATTACAATGCTTTTGAATCACTATGCATTTTGCAGTCCACAATACATTTTCATTAGGATATATTTATGTGATTTGCAAAATGCCTTTGTGAATTCGTTGTAGTTATTAATGGTCCTTTTCTTATCTTGGCTTTTTGCTTAAGAATGTTTCATTAAAATTGTGAAGGGCATAATAATCCAAGAAGTCAGACAAAGCACTTCGAACAGTATTTGTTTCCAGAATTTATTTTCATTAGTGGTGCAGCTGGCGTGTAATTGAATTTTTCCTTTATGTGTTTAAAGTGTCATGAATGCATGAATTTAAGGAGTAAGCCCATAAAACATCTCCACTTTGTATCAGGGCCATTTTTTGAGGAATGTTTTTGGTATGCATTAAATTGTTGATAATGATTTTGGTGCATTTAGTTTAATACCAATATTAATATGTCTGTTAAAATCATATTATTAAATAGTGGTGTATTCATATCTTTCATACAAGAAAAGAAGAGGTTTTTATGTTGGCCTCTGAACAAAGCAAGAAAGATTTCACAGCCTGCTGTTAGATATTATTAAATTAATACACTATTTTGGAAGAGAAATTTAGTTTTTGTACCCTATAAATAAATAGACACAAATAAAGTAATAAAACATCACAGATCTATACACACATAACATTTGAGCATTGGGAATTCATTATGACCACCTAATGAAATTAAATTTGTTTACCAGTATGTAATTTGAGAATGACAGATTACTGCATCACATTAAGCTGTTTTACATTACCAGAACAATAGAAGAGAGATGAACACAAGTTAGAGAGAAAGGAAATGCTTTAATACCTTAAAATCTGGAACCAGCTATTCAATCACTTTGACACGTTTGTTGATTTAAAGAATAAAAGAGAAATGCAGTTTTATTTAAAAAAGGCATTTCGGAATCTGACATGCACCTGTTATCATTTGTAACAAATAGCCTTATTTGGAATAAATCTTAGATGCAGTCTGCTGAAAAGACTGAGTGAGGAAAATGAAATGGCAGTTATTAACTTTCTCCAACGATTCAGATTTTTGAAGTCAGTAATCATCTCAGAAATTGAAAATGCTCTTGAAATATCTTTTTCTTGTTGCATGCCTAATGTATAAGTTCACATTATGTCAGTATTCTGACAGATTCTTTGAAAACAGAGAGTCTTCTCTGAATAGGACCCCTACAGTGCAGGAAAACATCAATGTGCAGATTTAGAAGCCCTGAAAAAAAGGCCACCTCATTTTTTTAACCTCATGTAGCTGGAGTGAAAGTGCAATAGAAAAAACAGAAGTGTGTCGTTTTCAATCATTCCAGGGATACATTATCTACAGTAACCACTCAATACAGTTTTAAAAAAATTCTCCTTTTAGATAAATTGTATTGATTGGTACAATCCAAGAGGTTCTGAAAGACATCTCTAAAACATAGACAGCTTTTATTTTAAGTTCTGTCTTGATCTTCATTGAGCACTAAGGTATCATGCCTATCATTTAAATTTAATGACTTCACTAAGCTCTGGAGCTGGTGTTTTTCTGTTTCTGTTTATTGGAATTGCAAGTGTAGAACTGGCAAGACATGAAGTTGAAGACACCGATGACTTTTGATGTTTTGCTCCTGCAGAATGATGTAACCGGTAGATGTGATGTTTTGTATGAGGTTTCGGGGAAGGAAATAACTAAACTAAAAGACTTTCAAAGCTGCAAAAAGGAAGATTTTGGATATACATCCACAAATCAGGTATGCTAAATCACTGAAATGAGTGAGTATTGTCTTGATTATATGGAGCTTGAGTCCATGAATACTGCTTCGTGTCTGGGAAGATGCAGTTAATAGCATTATCGTACTACCATAATTCACATAAATATTTGTAAAGGTTTTGAATAAAAAAGTGATGTTCACAATTACTAATTACAATAAAAGAATTACTATTATATCAAGCATTTTCTTCATTAATTTTGGAATGGTGTCAAGTGCCAACTGTTCAGCCTAGTGAAAGTACAATAAATTCAGGTTTTTAATAAGTTACCACACTCTTCTATGAGCCTGTTTTTAAAATGTGTTTTACAACTTCAGCCAACCATATGTTTTTATAATATGGAAGATGAGGCCTGTTTCTGTAGGCTCGAGGTTGTGTCAGCGATGTTATGATTGTTTAAGGACCAGTTGCCAACTTACAGTATATGTATACAGAGGTTAGAGCAAGGAACTACATCACAGCAGAGGAGCAAGTAGACGTTAAGTCCATGAAAAAGGAATAAGTTATCAAGTTTTCCTGACAGTAACATTATGTATGAGTTGCAGTTAAGAGTAGCTTCTCCTATGATACACACTATAAATGTGGTGTGCATTTGTTTTTTTTGTTTTGCAATGCAGTTCCTTATGAGAATGAAGATTGAAATTTTCTGGTTTAAAGGAATATTATTTTCTGCACAGATATTTGTCTCACACTTAAAAAATGTAAATGTAAATGACGTTTCTCCCTGACATTTATGCCTGTTTTTTACATACAGTAGGTTTTAATTAATATTGCTAGCTTTTGCTAATGTTTAACAAGTAATTTGGTGACATTTTGTACTGATTAAATACAAATACAGGGATTTTATATTACACATTTTTTTCTGTGATACATTAGTTTAGTACTAATTAGCAAGTTAAATGTATTCACTGGGGAATTATTGAAACTGGTATTTTTGTGAAGCTAGAAAGAAATGGGGTTAGAAGGTGAAGTTCAACATTAACGTCATCAGCTTTTGCTCAAGGACACCTGTAGGCTCTTTGCGATATGAAGGAAAAAGATTGCTGGCACTCATTCCATTTTTCTTAAGGCTGGTAACCATCTGTTTTGAGAGACACTGTAGCTATGCTGCCAGCTACACCTCATTTCAACCCGCATAATCATTTGCTGCTAAATATGAATTTTTGTCAGAAACTGCAAAATTCACAGTTGCACAGTAATACAACTAAACACCTGGCAGCATGTTCATTCCAAGTGGTCACAGAAGTCATAAACAATATAGTCCAACAAGTGTGGGTTTACTTGGTGCTCTTGAGCAAGTCAAATAATTACAAAGAAAAAAAACAAAACACACTCAACAAAGAGGATAAAGTGCGGTTTCTCCAAAGAAATTCCCCACTGACGATTTTCAAAGGTACTGGCTTAAGATAAACCAAACTATGTCCAATAACTGCTCACAGGCAAGGAAATGCTCATCACTAAGACAGTCTACTCTACACTGCCACCCCATGATTGCCTGGTTAAATATTGTAAACTGCCCCATGGCTCCTCTTGATAGGCAGGTGAGCCTCCATTTAAACCAGAGGTAAGTTAGTAACCTGACACTAAATGGTCAAACAAACACACAAAGAAAAATAGTGTGGATCGATAACTGGTAATAAAACAATACAAATAACCAATACATTGATTAAGAATACTTATTTACAGTAACCAAATAAAAATCCAGACATATGGTCCCTTGATTTGGGATGACAAAGATAACAGGTAAGTGAATATTGAATATGAAAGTTTCTGAAAGACCTCACCAGAGGTCAATTCAACAAAGGCTTTCCACAGCCATCCATCTATAGTGCAATTTCAAAAGAACACTGAAAAAGCTTGTAGGGATCCATGTGATGGCAAAAAGCATGTATTCCAACATTCCCCGGAGTCTGGGGGAGCTTCTATGAATTAGAAATGCTACTGAATAATGTGGTTCAAGTAAGGCATGCTGCACGATGTCCTTCTGTGTACAACTTCTTTCATAAAAGAGCTGTATAAGAAATAAGAACACAGTCTTTTTTGCTTTCATGCCAGCCTTTTTCTTTGCAGCATAAACAAGGAGGCATAGCACAGAGGTGAAGTTTAACAGTTTCTCTCTTTTTAATGGCTCACAAGAAACTACAGCACACACTACTACACACACACCAAAAAGTCACATGTGTATGCGCACACCCATACTCACATGCACACAAAGAGTGTGACAAACAACAGTTGTTGCAGGGTCACTACAGTATTCTGAAGGACTAAAACAGCCCTTCAATCGATGCACTAAGAAGCTTTTAACAGTTTCCAACTGCAAAGCTAAAATCTTTTCTGATTATCTATTTACATATATACTGTATGATTGTCAATCAAAAAGATTTACTATTAGGACTTTCATTTGAAGTTGAAACTTGAAAAAGGCTTTTGGAGAAAGAAAATGTTTTAACGGTAAACAGGTAGATTATACTGTAGGCTGCTTATAATATCTCCAAAATTCTGCAGTGAATCACCCCCAAATCATCGTACTAAAGTGAGAAATGACAATTCTTGAGCTTTTAATTTTGCCAAGGTTTTCTAGGGCTGAAGTTAGTAATTCAGAATTCCCCTAAAGAGTTAACTCCTGTCATTAATCCAACCTCATATTACCATAGCAACAGCTGGGCAACGAGAAGATAAACAACGGAACAACCATTAAACATTAGGGCTTTTTTGGGGTATTAAAAATAGATCACTGAAAATTGATATTGGTTTGATTTAAAGTGAGATGTTCCTGTCTGTAGTTGTTTTTTAAAAAAACTTTCATTTTTTCACACATTTGTAGCCTACAGTATGTAACTAATTCACATTTTCTCAAGATTAAATTTCTGTAGGGTGTGTGGGCAAGGCTATACTGTACCTACTGTAGAAACGCAGCTGGTCGATCAGCACAACAAATGCAATACCGTGATCATACAGGGACATACAGTATGACCATAGAAACACGTTTTTGCAACTCTATTGTTCTCTGTGCTTTGTTTTCCTATGTAGATCATGAGGATGTGATGAATCCCTTAGGATACCCACAGTCCTCAGCACCTCACCCTGGTTTAAGTGTCAACCTGATGAAATTAAAACTATCATCCCTTCTCATCTCCAATTGTTTTAGCTAATTACTGGTCCTCCTGAGTGGCTGGTCCAGTAAAGGTACTTTTTGGAGTAGAAGTTGAGCTCCATTAGTCAGACAGGGCTTTCTCAGGTGTCAGTGACACAGAGCCCCCTGTGGCCTTCCAAGCACTTGCAGGCTTTTTGTGCTGTCGGTGAAGGAGGTGACTCTCCTCATGCAGCAGAAGAACCACTCTACAAAATTCATTATTCATCTGCTTTAAGATTACATGAAGAGCAAGTAACACGTTGTGTTTAATTTACAGAGCTGTATATCACCATGGAAAGCATGATCTGTTTCTTGTCTTTTAAGGTGTTCGGCACGAGCATGAGAGGTTCTAGTAAGTGTGTCTATTCGTTGGAAAGCCACCTGATCCAAGCAATGGAATGTGAGGAAAGCCATGAGATTAGACTGAATTTGCAGTCTACAGTTGGTACAAAAATTAACTCTAGGTAAGAGTATCACTCCTTGTCATTTTGTTCCCCAAAAGACATGTACCTCCTGGCGTACATCTTGACTTGCTTTCAAAAGTTGCTACACTTCTAGAGATACAAGAAAGATGTGTATATTTCAAACAATGATTCCTTATGTTGTGAAGCTTGCTTTTGCATTCATGGGAAAATGGGAGTTTATGAAATTTTTGTAATGGACATGAATATTCTTGTGAAAAAAATTCTACATGGAGTTTTTAAGTCAAACTGCTCTTTAGTTGGCTGAGTTACTGAGGTTCAGCAACAACGCTGTAGATTCAAATATTCACAAGATAAGGACGACTCTCTCAAAGGGAATGTGACTTCCTGTCCTTCTAATAACCAGGGTGTTTGTTTTTAGACCCAGAGGATCTGTGTGGAATTATGGAACTTCTAGAGGAAGCTGTGCACCATTAACTTCTCTGAACCGGAATATTAGTAATGCAAAACAACTTATTTGTATTACTGTACAGTATATACATGAAAAGTAGAAACATTACACTGTACTATTGTATTATGCTTTGAGTTTCCTGAAAACATCTAATCAAATTACTAATAAACTCCAGCTAGGACAAACACTGTCCTCCCAAAGACTTACATTTTTATTAAGCATGTCCTGTGTGCCCCTAGAATGAAACTCCAGTTTGATTGGCTTTCTGCTATGTGACTGCCCATTCTAGATCGTCCTACTGTGTTCCGTGAAGCTTGCATTTCACTGACAACAGAACATGCAAAATTTGCAATAGAACATTTTATTAAAAGTTACAGGTCCTTCTTGTTCTACACTGTTGCTTTCATGTACAGTATATTTCTTCATTCATAATAAAACAGAACCCACAGCACTGTGACAACAACAGTTGCTCTTCATTAGTCTTCTCCTCTACGCAAGGTGATTTGGGATTAAAGGAATTCTTATTTTTTCCTATTATTGTACCTAACTGTGATAAAACAATTCTTATAGTGATACTACATTTAGCAAAAATGGTTTTCATTTCGTAACACTGGAATTTTCTGTATTGTCACCCTAAGGCAGCGGCTGCTGCTCTTATCAACAAATCCAGGAGAATCCGAGTTTACGCAGCCAGGCCTTCAGGAGGTATTGAAAGCTTTCGAAGAACTTTATATCCCAATAACTATTCACGCTGATCCCGTTGAAAAAAAAACTTGCACCAGCTGCCATTTGGTAAGACAAAAAAAAAGAAAATATCCCACAATGAGGTTTTTTAGATAGTGTCTGTATCGTTACAAAAGAGGCCTTGAGTCTGCAATATTAACTGTAGGGGGAAATGTTTTTGTGTTTGAGAGCTTTTTATCTTTTGTTAGAACACCAGACCAGCTGGAAAACAGCTTCAATTTGATCACACCTCTCTAGTCATCTTCCGGGAACATTCCCTAGAGACACCTTAATGGACTTCAGCATCTTTGTCTTTAGTGGTTTTGTTTGCCCATCCTCTCCTCTTGGCTAGGTGTCAATGACAAGACCTGATGATTGTGTGGAGTCATTAGGACTTTACTCATTAGTCATTAGACCTTTTTATTACATAGACACCTCTTTGCATCAGTATAGTTTTCTTTCTCACCTATTTTTATATGTAAGTAACAGAGTGAATGAGATTATTCTGAATTTTAACCTTTTTGAAAGCTCCAGATATCATAACCTATTCTCATTATCTTTGAGTGCACATGTATTTCCCATTCAGGCCCTGTCTGCTGTCCTCTGATTTGCAGCAGACTTTCAATTGCCCTGCTGGGCTCTGTGTTTGGCATATCTATGGCCTCCTCATGAGATATATGAAGCAGCCCACTGTATTTTGGAAATCCATCGCATGAAATAGTCTAAACACAAGAATCACACAGTGCTGGGGAAGTCTTAAGTTGATTAAATGTTTTAAATAAAAAATGTACCAATTTAAAAAAAAGCAATTGACAAATAAGATGCTACATTCTAGACGTTGAAAGACATAAGGCAAATGTTAGCTCATACGTAATCCATACAAACTAAATTATTTATTTTAAGCGCTGTCCTTTATGAAGGACATTTTCTGAAAAAAAAACAGTTAATCGAAGGCTAAAGTGTTGCATTCTTTACACTTCATTCAAGGTACAGTATTCATGCATACAGCATGACTAAGAGAAATAAGAGAGAGCAATTATTTCTTTCAAATTATACCTACATCCAAGTATAACTATATTGTACTAGATAATAAATTATTCTCCGATAAGAAAGGTTTGATGGCTGAGTGAGATTTATTCAGAATGTGGACATAATAGTGATTGTTTAATTAAGATAAAGAGTAATTTGCTGAGAAGAAAGGATACATCTGTACTATTTTTCTTCCTAACCCTGACTCGATTCTTTGAAAATTTGATGTTTCACTGCCCATTCAATGAAGAAACTGTACATATTTAACATTTCTGAACTGAAAATGTGTGGTCAGCCTTATTGTGTGTGGCAGAGCATTTAAGTGTTCAATATCACTCCCTCGCATGTTTTCTTCGATTGATCCCTGACTCCTGTCGTGCTACCCACGCAATGTTTAGTTCTGAAAATGTTAAATCTGTAAATTCATGTTTATTGCATTTAAATGTCATCATAAAATGAGCTGTTGAAGTTGACTACAGTAATGTGAAAAATCACAAAACACAAAACTGTTTTTGCAAATGTCCATGTTTGTGGTAATATGTTCTAACCAGAATTAATTTATTCTAACATTGATGCTTTTATGTGCTGTTTATTGGTTCCAAGTCAGCAAGTTTGATTTCTTAAAAATTACTGTAATTGCTGTAATGCTCTGATTAACATAATTCTGATTTCACACAGGTTACTGAACAGCTGGCAACTTTAAAAACAAAAGAGGTGGATGTATCTAAAATATTAACAACCAAAACATTTCTCAAAGTGGTTAGATTGCTACGACAAATGAAGAAAGAAAACCTTTTCCAATTGCTCAGAACCGCTGACCATACTGTAATGTAAGTTTAAAACAGCACCAGTGTTGTCCAGTTTCACAATACATGTCATATTCATAAGAAAGGCTGTGGTGTGATGAGATAAATCACTCAGGATGTGACACAAAATTAGCTTTTTATTTATTCCTAGGGTGTCATAAAATATGTATGCTTTGGCAAGGCAATCATCTGTGATAGCCACCAGCCATGAAGTTTTTCCATCAGGGTTAATAAATATATCGGGTTCATTTCTGAAGTCGTGTTTCTGAACGTTACGTGTGACTAATGTGCAAGGGGGAAAAAATGGAAAAAACCTAGTTAATCGGCCTTGTAGGAGTTTGAACAAGCTGAATTTGGCTTTGAGACCAAATGTTTTTATTTTACATCGGGGTTGTACAACCCTAGTCTTCTGTGTCTGCAGGTTTTCTCAGTCTCTTTGAAACAGCCTGGCTGGGTGAAATTGGACTGGCAAATCAGTCTAGTTACATTTAACTTGTTAAGAACTGTGATGGAATGAAAACCTGCAGATGCACCAACTCTCAAGGACCAGAATTGGACTCACATCTGCTGGCATGGACTCCATCAGCTTGCCTGTCATCTTGATAGTTATGCAAAGAATGATGATTTTTTATTTCCAATCCAAACATCTTACATGAGAATGCTACTCATCTGTTTTTCATGACTAAACCCCATAAAGATCCTTCGAATTGTCATTTTTCATTATCAGATTCATGGTGGCTTTTAATCATCTGATCATATAAGTAGCTATGATTTCCATTCCGAAACAAGACAATTAATCAACTGAGACATCACATTCCTGTGGCAGTGAAAAGAAATGCAGTGTGCTGTGAGAAGTATGTTTGGTAACCAGAATCTCACTTGGTGTTGATGTAAACCAGTATGAAAGAACTATCATCAGGCTTAGCACTTGTGTTGATAATCAACTAAGCTACCTGTTCTCTTTATGCTGCAAGAATCTCTTTGCAACTGACGTCTGGAACCAGCTCTTGTAACAAGTGGTCACATCCAATACCCTGGTTTCTTTCAAGAAGTGGATGGATGAGATCATGGCTCAATTAGCTACCAGTAACCACACTAGCTAGATGGGCTAATTGGCCACCTCTCATTTGCTAACTTTCTTGTGCTCAGTATTTTTGAAGCCCTGCTGAATGTATTTTTTCTTGTGCTCCAGTTCTTTTCTCATAGATGCAGCTACAGCAGCCTTGACCCCAGAATCCTTGGAGGCCCTTTCCTCATTCTTGGATTTCACCAACAGATACCAGGGGGTTCTGCTGCAGAGATTTTTGCACGCTTGTGCTTTTTCTCCTCGGCCATCAAAGGGGTTGCTAAACATGCTCACTGTGAGTGCCAGCACATCACGTATGAGAGGTGCCATATTGCTACTTGAGCTTTAACTAAAATCTTTTTGTTAAAGATTTTCCAATTTGTTTCCAGTCTATACATGACTCTGTGTCACTCTATAGACTCCAAACCACTTTATAGATAATACAGTATACAGTATATACAGTATACACTATATTCCAGAAAACTTTCAGTGCACTTTTTAATATTTTGCATTGCCTGAGTTCATTGTCAGATTATTGAATGCACACCCATTGTCTTGATCTCTTCTTTCATTCAAAATTCAATATAAAATAGGAATACAATGATCCAAAATCTTGAGTTCTGAGTCGGAAATGTACTGTAAATAATCCAGAATTATTTATGGAATGAGTGCAGCAGAAGTTTGTGTGAAAGTTGAATTGTTTATTGTGAAACTTAACTTAACCTGCTTGGCTGAATGTTTGTTAGAACTCCATTATCTGCTGTTTGAATTTTACCCAATTTTCTTTTTTTGTAACATGCAGCTGAAAAGGTTTTCAAAATTTTGTGTTGAGTTAAGGTTAGGATTGCAATTACCACTTCTAATTTACCACTAAAATGGGGCAAAGGTTATCATTATGGTTATGTTTAAATGCAAAAATGAGTATTTATAGACACATGGTTATTATATTTATATTATCAACTAACACTTCAAAATAACTGTTCATTTAGTTTGAATGACCCAGATTCTAAAGGGCTCATCTGCTGTATTTTTGCTTAAAACATTTGTATAGTGAAAATATTTCATTTAGGATTTCTGTAAATAAAGTACAATTATGTTTTTAATGCTTCTTTTTTTCCCCTGGATGCCACAGCGAATTCTTTCTAGCAAAATTCCTCAAAAAGACGTCCAAGAGACTGCCATTATTACCCTGGGGTCTGTGATTGGGAAGATGTGCTCTGCCAAGATGTGTGAATCACAGGTAAGGCGAGGACATTAAACCATTTACACATTTAGACTAGAATATCGCCCTTCTTTTGGCAACATTACAAGGATAAATCAGTCAGGCAGGAGATGAGGAATAGCAGGGATGCTGTAAATTATCAGCACATGTTGGCATTAACACATCAACTTTAAAACTATACAGAACCTCTGTCATAGCACACTTGAGCCCAATAAAGCCCTTTCTAGGCACACTGTACGTCGCAATGCTGTGAACAAATAACAGAAGTATTCTGAGGTAAGCCTTATCTTTCTGATGATAAGTGACCCCTTCTTATCTTTATTTTTTAAATTGCTTTGCTTTAGTGCCACACTTGCAACCCACAAGAGGGACAGACCTTGCCAGCAAAGTCACTGTTTCAGCATTTGATGACCATAGGAATCCTTCTATTTGCTGTGATATGCCTGGAATGTATTAAGCTTCAGGGTTGCTGTTTTTGTAGCCTGATGTAAGGCCATTATACCAGTATAAAGATAAAACGATTTTAATTACTTTATGGATATTTGTAACTTTTAAGTGTTTTGGATAGATCAGAATTACTTATATATATAAATGTATGTTTAAATATTTGACATATTGTGTGATTTCAAAAATGACCAAATCCGGGGATAATTATAAAAAACTATATCAAATACTGTTCTTTTTTGTTTCAAAGGTGAGGAGTAGTTCTTTGATTTAGGTTGACATTTTCATTGTTATTGTTATAAATACATCTATGGATGCTCTTAAATATTTTATGTTATGCAAATAGAACTATATTAATACAGACTATTCAACTTGCAGCCCTTCTAGTCTGCTCCATTCCAGAATTTTGCAACCAGCTCCATAATCACGTAACAGAGAACCAGCATGATTAATATTGCAATTAAGGAGTTGGTTTGATGTGGAACAAAGCAGATTGGACCCCAGAAGTTGATTAGACTTTACCTAGGCTGTCCATGATGTTCCACGTTTGAATTCCATTTGGTTTTTATTTCTCTCCTTGCCTCCTGTCCCTCACCATAAATATATCATAGAACTAAGGCTGACATAGAAATGTGTTAGTAAGCAGAGGACTAAGATCCAGGTTTTAACATTTTGATTATTGTTATTCTGTTTTATTAACCACATTTCACTAGGAAGTACTGTTTGCAAAGAACTTGATTCTGGACGGACTGAAATCCTCTACTGAAGATTCTGAGATGATGCCATATCTTTTAGCCCTGAAAAGTGCACGGCTTCCAGAAACAATTCCCATCCTACTTCAGTACACAGAGATGTCAGGCGCTGTCTCCTCTATTGCTCTGTCAGCATTGCAGAGGCTTCCAATGGAGCATATTGACAGCAAGGTAATGAGCAGATCTGTAGGAATATAGAATGCAAGAGTCATGCTGTAGGAAATGAAAAGGAAAAATAATAAGCATAACTTTTCAGTACCAATAGATTGTGGTGCAAGCAGGGAGAACTGTATTTAGGGTTTTCTGCAGTTTGTTTTCCGTAACTCACTGGAAAATACAGATGGTGCAAAAGAGTTTTAACGCCTGAATGCGTTACATTTCCAAAGAGCATTTGTTTACAGTCCTTTCTCTCTCTGTATGTCATGAATAACTGTAAGAACTGTATGTCTTTCTCAGGTTAAGGATCGCATGAGACAAATTTTTAATCACAGGAATCGGCACTTCACTGAAACTGTTCGACTAGCTGCTGCGGAAGTCCTGCTAAACAATGAGCCTTTGCATATGGACATAAGAAATATCATAGAGGCTATTGGAAAGGAAGGGCCAGAAGTATCCAGATATTTGGCATCAAAAATTGAAAGCATTCGATATTCTGATCATGCAGCAAGGTGAGCCAATTTCTGCCCTCTGTCTTGGCCTCAGTCGCTCCCCTAGGCTAAATGTCAAACCAGACAATACAAAGCATCAGCCACATAAATAAAGATGGCCACACAAGCTTCTGCAGCCAAATGAAGCTGGGCAGAGCGTGTGCTGGGCTATCTAGTTAGTCCTTTGCATGGCACATTTCTTTACAAAGTTTAAGCTCTTGGTACCTTTCTTGATCCAAATCATATCAAAGCAACACTTTTTATTTCATGTTTTTTGTCAGACACAAATGTCTGAAACATTTACAAATGTCATGTTTATTTTACTGTGCAAACTTGCTTTGCTGTCCGTCATTCTGATGATAAACTGTATTAAGCAAGTGAAGGTCTATGGAAAAGTATTGGTATTTACCTCTGTGAAAGCAAATGCATTCTAAGGCACATTTGAATGCTAATTGAGAAAGGCATTATAAAACCTTGTTTTCTGTGCCCTTAAAGCTAGTGTAGCAGATGGATTCTTTAACCAGTTTAATTTAATGCAGTTTTTGACTTCTTCCAAGGAAAATTATTCATGACATCTTGAAGGATCTAAAGCTAAATAACTACAATCATCTTTCCAGAAGTGGGAGTTCCACAGTGTATTCTGGTTACATGGCCGGTAAGAATAATAATAAAATAGGATGAACTGCGATGATGAATTATGCTAAGTACTTACAGCCTTTTTTGTTTCCTTTTCCTTCGCAAAAAGACACATACTTCCAAAAATCATTTTTTAATGCACCATCAGAAATCTTAAATGCAGCTGAGTTTATGCAACATTTCCTTCAGCGCTTTTCCAAGCATAACATCTGAGTGAGAGACATAAAAGCTCGAGCCACTGACTGTAAACAGTCACAGTTTTCTGGGTTGCACATACACACCCGTGTGTGCAGGAGTGCTCCTTCACCTCAGGCTTGCCTTCCTGTGGAAAATGTCCTGTGCCATTACCCTTTCCCTGTTTTGAAAAACTCCCGTGGCACATCCACAGATCAGTAGTGTTCACTAACTACACCAGAACCTTCCTCAAAAGGGAGTGCTGGTACAATGTGTGGTCAGTGCCTTTCAGCTGGGACGTCTTAAACATCCTGTAAAAATGAGTCATAGCAAATATATATCGCTGACCTGCGCCAGGTTTTTTGTCATTATTTTCATCAGTAAATTTTAAATCAAATGTGTATAGAAGCACTTCATATATTATAAGACATATATAATTCAAACCTCCCTAACAATGATTTGTTTTCTCTGTTTCTTTGTTTAGCAAACAAGGATGTGATGTCCTCTTACACTTTTGACTTCCTCTTTTCTGACTATGGATTTTTAAGACAAAGTAACACTAATTTCTATACCCACATTAATGGAAGTACAATGCATTCTGTACAGGTAATTTCTCATGTCAAGACACCAATCAGCCTAATTAACAAAGAAGCTTAGCAATTCACATAGAAGCTGTGTAGAAGAGTAAATCATAACATTTTGACATTATTGTTATGAAGGGCAGGTGCCCTTAACATTTATCTATGACTTACAATTTAGTAAGCCCCTGGACTAAAGTCATAATGAATCACTATTTTTAACCTTCAAATTGTGGTGCTATTGTATATTAATTCTTTAATGTCTGTTCGTGCTGCAGCTCAACTCTGTTTAAGTGTTAGCACAATTGCAACCTATTGATCCTGCCAGACACACACAGTGCAACTGCTGGTTTCAAATCGATCATGACAAAGCTCTTTCCTTGACATATGACAGCTATCAGTCATTTTTCCTGGCTCATCTCAAGATGCGGAACTATTTAAAAATAACCTCTTGGAGGCCTGAGATTCCCTCACCATCTTCTCTCTAAAGGGCAATTCATATTTTGAAAGGAGCGAACCTTTCTGGTGACAGTAAGTGTGAAGGTTAATCACAACAGCAATAGAGCTCTCCAGTTTGCTTGCAGGTATCCATGGAGGCGAAAGGTCTGGATTCTTTGTTTGGAAACGAAGGCGCAGAGGAGGAGGAAGAAATTGAAGCTGAAATGTCGGCCATAGTCCTCGACGTGCAGCTCCGCCCGGTGATGATTTTCAAGGGATATTCCGATTTAATGGAGAAATATTGGTCCGCCACAGGGGAGCCTGAAAATATACTGAGAGGAAATATTCTGATAATTGACCATCTGCAGGTAAAATAAACGTTTACACCCTGAACTGTTTTTTTTTCTTCAAAAATAATGTATAAAAGTATAAAAACAATAAAAACAATAAAAAATTGTTCATAAAGGTATAAAAGTCAGTCAATATACAGTAGAAATGTTTTATCAGAGTCAGAATATTAGGTAATATTTCAAAGCAAAGGTGGAAAGGGGATTTGGATTAAACAAATGACCTGGTGATTTGTCTTTATATAAAGTATTTGTCCAGGAAAACATGCATCAGAAACAAACACAACATAGTGTTCATTGTGGACCAGTAGGAGACTCCCTTCCCTTCAGATCAGAACTTCCACACAAACCCCCCACAGTACCCTGGGGGTACTGTGTACTGTGTTGTAGGAGCTGATATTCTTTACACAAGACTTCAAACTGAGATGTTCTCTCGTTGGTTTCTAAAACCTCCGATCTTCTGTTTGTAAGAGTAGAGGTTTTAACTCTGGTGTTCTAGATGAACTCTACCCTGGTCTGCTGAATCAGTTTGTCAATCCTCTACTTGCTCAGCTGAGCGGTGGAGCTGCTGGTGCAGAATGGCTGCTCCAGTACAGTATAGGTCATCCAGGTAGGGGCTGCACTTTACAATGGTGCATGAAGTGGGTCCACTCCTGAATGTAAATTATAATACAAATGCAATTTACAATTATTTTAGTGCTTTGGGATCTTGCTGTACGAAAGGCACTACAGGCGTGCAAGGAATTTTTATTAATTACTCATTTTGCCTCATCACATTTTACTTAACACAAAAAAGCAAATTTCCCTTAAATGTATTAACTCAAGGCTTTTTCAGGCTCTGTCACTTCAGTCTGGTTTACAAGCCCTCATCCACATTCAAGGAGGACTCAATCTCGATGTCACAGGTAGCATTGAGATCAGCTTGTTGAGTCAGCAGTCAAAGAGCACTATCAGAAGCAGGTAAGATCAAGAACCACTAAATCTGCTCTTTATTACAAGACAGATTCCATTAATAATAACACAAAAAATTACTGTGTGTTTTGAATTTGACCTTAAAATTCTTTTGATTTTAATGACAAGAGAAGAGAGCTATTGAGAGATCAACAGCAGTCTTTTATTACTATTGTGCACTGTGCAATTACACAGCCCAAAGAAAAAGGCCAGTGTGTTACTGTACAGCATACAGCACAGATACTGTATATCTTTACTGGTCAGAGAATGAGTAAAAATAGGAATCCATTTCATAGAAATTGTCATGTCTCATTTCATCTGTTCAAACCCAAACACAAAACGTTACAGTGGTGCAGCATGGTATGTGAAAATTATGCAGACATTGAAAAGTGGACTGAAATTTTTCTGATTCCTCTGTAAATGGATTTAAAAAACAGACTTTTGGGTCCTGATATATTTATAAAACCTTGTTAATGAAAAACTCTCTGCCTCATGTCCTCTCTGGGTATCTGGAAACTTTTCATTTTGGGTGCACTGGGGTGTGCACCTTTAATAAAAGATAAAAATAAAAGGTACGTAAGTTAAAACAAAAAGCATGACACCTTCATATGTTCAACTGAATTACCTTTCTGAATTCAATTTGTTTGACTGTTTCATACAGAGGAGTCTTGGCTGTCTATGCCTGGACAGAAATCGATACCTCTTTCAGGCAAGCTGGGATCCAAACCAACTCAGAAAGCCATGCCCCGATCACCGTTGTCAACACTGTGAGCCTCTCGCAGCTTCCAATCTCTCACTGCCTGCAACTGAAGAAGGATTCTTTCCATTACAGGTGGAATAAATACTGTGCAATCTCTGTGTCCCCACATGCATGTTGCTTTTTATTAATGATCATATGGGCCAAAACAACATATCATGACATGGTTGTAAGGTTTTAAATTCTGTTACTTCTGCCCCATCTTTTCTTTAGGGAGTCTATTGTGATACATGAGAGGTTTCCCAGTGGGAAAAAAATCATGATGCAGAAGGGAAGAAAATTCACCCTTCCTGGAGAAGAGACTTCGCTGCATCAGAGAAATTCCGAGGTGTGTAAAAAGCTGCTTGAGGACTGACATTGTGATTCCACACCTCCAAGCCAAAGCAAGAACAAAAGGATTAATGCTGAATAAGTCAACATCATTACAAGTCCTCAAGTGAGAGGAGATCAGGGGAGGTTGAATAACCAAAGACTGTGGTTCATTCTCTAAGAAAATTAGCTCAAAGAATCTAAATCAAAGAAAGAGAAGTAACATATGACATGTTAAAGATGATATCAATATTTTGCAAATAAGTTTTGACCTGGGCAATGAAAAAAAATTTAATCAAAAATCAAAACCATAAACATCAACACATCTTGGTATTGGGCTACAAATCAAACAGAAGTATATTTTCAAAAACAGCACCCAAAAACTTCCCACAACAGCAGCCCAGCACTTCATATGCAAGTGTGCAAGTGCTTCATATATTATAGATAAATTGTTCATTTTCTATCATGTATAAACATTTATCAGAATCTTGCAAGTACTGTACACCATTCAGCATTATGAAGCAGTTTTGGAAGTTAAATGCTCTCAGGATCAAGCAAGAATAAATAAAGACGTTTTATTTATTTATCCTCTGAGAGGCTCAGCACATCTTGTTGATTTCACAGTGCTTCTTAGATTCTTTGATATTCTTTCAAACCATAAATGCTTCAAAGTAGTTTACTCTGAGCAAATGCAGAAACAAATTTAAGTGTGACATACGTGTCCAGCATAAAACACTAGGTTGAAATTTCTAATTTACATTACAGGAGGTTGAGACAATTTTGCTTTGATGTGATTTTAAACAAATGTCCAGATTTTAAATAGTCATTATATTAAAACTTGTTTGGAAAAAAGCAACAGGAGTTGCTCATTTGTGCTGTTCAATCTGCTCATTCCTGCCTAGGGGTATCTCAAGCAGTTGCCTATCCCAGAAGCACATGGCTAATTGTAGGTCTACACCCCAGACAGGCTACACACACAGATGCACAGGGATAAAACCAAAGCATCTAGAGAATGTTCACACAGAAACAGGAAGCACAAGCAAATGCCACTCAGAACTGTGAGGCAGCGATACTAATTGCCATACCTCCAAGCCATATGAGAGTTTTCCCATTTCCATTAAATTATATATAGCTACACTGCCCTTACATTGATTTAAAACCTACTGTAGAACTGCATCTGTTATAATATGCCTTGAGAACTATCAGACTATACCTTGAGAAGCCTGCACATGATCAGAATTTAATTCATCCCAGAAATGTATTTGATATAATGGTTTGCTATTTGTAATAAAGGTAAATAGTTGCACGCTGGTATCCAACAAATACATATATTCTGTATATACTATATAATAATGTTTCTTTATTAGTCCTATACAATTTCTTGCATCAGGAATTTGTCTTTTCACATACCCCAGCTTTTCTCCATTGAGACACAGACAGGGAGAAGCTTGGGGTCAGAGCACAGGGTCTGCCATTGTATGGCACCCCTGGAGCAGTTAGGGTTAAGGGCCTTGCTCAGGGGCCCAACAGAGTAGGATTCCTCTGCCAGCCACAGGATTTAAACCAGACTATCAGGGATTTGAACCAGCAACCTTCCAGTCAGGGGCACATATCCTTAGCCATAGAGCCACCGCTCCACCCTATGTTATGTGTAATATGTATGTATTATATATGTACTGTATTATATATATATAACATACTGTATGTAATGAAGCATTGTGTTTAAACGTATTGTATGCCCTATCCATTATTCACTGTAGAATAGACATCTGAGGTAATATTACAGAATCACAGCTCATATTGAAAGCAATTCCTTCAATCGCAGTACTTTCACTTGTCTCGGTAACACGGTTTACTTAATGCTTCTCAAGCAAGCCGCTTCAGACAGCAGAGATGTTGTTTAGGACAAAACTGGCCACCCAGAGTATTCCATTCTTCTCCCTTGTTCTCTTCCTGTGCTTTGCCCAAGAGGAGTAAAAAAAACTCTACTCAAAGACCGAACATGCTTTAGATTTCAACTGCAAACTGCTGTTGACTTTTTACTTTTTGTTGTATCTAAAGAGCACTATTTTCCTTCTGTTTATCTTAACATATAACAGTATGGTCATTGACAGGAACTTTCTTCCCTCATAAAAGTGCATTTGTTTTCCTTCTGATGTGATGAGCCATTCTTATGTGGAGCTGTCAGCCATACGGTATGTTTTGTTGAGTAGCTTGTTGTCTTTTTATCTTAGTTTGCTCAATCTTGGTGATGTCCTTTTCTTTTTCCCATAGAGATGTTCAAAGTCATTCTGTACGTAATGTGTACAGATGTAAGGCCATTTGAGCAATTAGTGGAAACAGTATAATAGTTCATGGATAAAAACTAAACAGGTTGTGTTTGTCAGTACATGGGAGACAAGATGGCCAATTAAACAAAATTAAATTGGTGTTGACACCAAGGGGCATATTGTTACACTGTTTTCAAAGCTCTGTATGACAACTGCAACATCCAATTATGGAATGAAGAAAACATCATTATCAGCTCTGGCAAATTTCGCAAGCTATACTGCCACAGGCTGTCAGAGTGCTGTCTTTGCTGACTGTGCACAGCTGACGCCTCCCACTAAAGTCCTTCTTTTCAGAGCCATTTCTACAACATGACAGGACCCAGGAGTCACAAGGGGTATGATCTGAGACACAGCCTTGCACTTGCCAGGCTGCTATGCGATTATAATGAGATGTTTCGGTGCAAAACAAGGCATTTTTTAAACAAAGCATTACCTAATATTGTAGATAGTATACTGTACATATAATACTGTATGTATATTTGCATATTTTGTAATTTTACCATATTAATTTACTATGTGTGTATTGTGCTTTGAATGTCCATGATTTCCCTTGGCCAGCATCAAGATGTACTATAGATTTCCTCAGGTTGATTTAACCGTGATTTCACTGCGCATTTGCAATTGAGCATGCTCATCGGCATCTCGACCACAGCCATTCGATGAGTGGTATAGCATAGTGGTATGGAGTCATTAGTTTCTAGGCCTGTCCATACAGACAGTGTGAGTGTGTTACTCAGGTGCTCATCATATATTTTCTAGGTGTTGGCAGTTGTAGATCGTGTGCTCATCCTAAGGAAAATATACCATTTCACACTTGTTTTTTTCCTCTTAGATTTTTTTAAAGGGTCTGGATGGTAAAATAACCTGCAGAGAACTTCCAGCAAGAGACACGCTCCACATCTACTGTAGGTCTCTGTTTGGTAGCAGCTATCTTTAACATACAGCAAATGCCCTGCTCTGTAGCTACCAGTCTTCTTTCTTCATAACACAATGTTCTGGCTGCACTTCCAAACACATAATTGAGTGTAACCTTTCAAAATTGTCTGGGCCAGATAAGAGCTCAGGTTTGATTACCGAGTCCTCTGTTTCTAGACCCAGACCACTTCTTATCTTTCCTCAGATGTTTCTAGTGCACCGTTATCTAAACAAACAAAAAATTTGCATAGTTTGAATATACAGTATGCTCACACACAGAGACAATGATCAAGTTATACATCACTACCACTGCCATTTTTGTAAGGAGTGATTTCCATAACTTGAGGTATTGATGCTGAGGAATGTAAAACTGCATTAATCTCACACACAGTGATTGTCTCTGAGGGGAGGATAGCATGGGCTCCTGCAAGCCACAGACAGCTGGGCTGGAAAAAGACCACTGGACTGCAGTTAACACATTTCAGTAATAATTGTTTCATGGCTGAAAGCTATTTGTAAATTCTATCTAAAAAGCAAAGTCCTTTATTTTTCCTTTGTGTTTCCTATTCGTGCAGTAGTTTCTGATGACTGTTCCATGTCCTATTACTCTGTCCCTGTAGGTCCAACCACCTGTGCGTTCTTTCGAGTTCTGGCTCAAAAGAGCATCCTCTCTTACGATTACAATTTGTTACGCTTAAAGTGGCTCAGAACAGTCCAGAGGAACAAGATAGTCTGTGATCACAATAACCTGTTGTGCTCTATAAGTGCACAGTTGGGGAAAATTTTTAATATACTAAATAATTCACATTACTGCATAGCGCAAATTGTAAAAAATAAATAGGATCCAACTCAAAGAGTAGCATAGCAGCCTCATCTATTTTGTCATTCACGAGCATTCGGACTTTAAGCTAGCCTTCATCCTTACTCAAATCCAAACCTCGTACCCTAGCTCCTACACCCTAACTCATGCATAGTATTTTATCCTGTAAAATGTTATTTTAAAAGGTACTTAAGAAGATTTAAAAATGTTATTTCTACACTTCAATGACCTGTATTTTTTCCTTATGAATGCACTGATAAATCATTTATTAACCCTCTATTAATTATGTATATAATGATGAAATATGAACTGTACTGTAATATAATGCGTTACCAATTCCTTATTGCCTTGGGATTCTGATGGAACTTAGACTTACAGCAACATCCAGTCTGAAATAAGATTGCTCAGATTCGCTCTAGCCTGAGGTACAGTAAAGCACATTAAACACGGCTGAAATTAGGTTTGATGTTCATAACTATTAATGGAGTTTAAAACAAATGTTAGAGAGGAGGTCAAACACTAATCCTGCTCCTTCTGCCCACCTGTGTGTAAATATCACACATCTTGCCGATTCTCCTGTGTGTTTCATTTTTGCATCCCTCCCTCTGCCCCCTTTTTGCTGGCTTCTTCCTCATTACCCCATTAAAGCTCACTATTCAAATCACACCTCATTTCCACCTTAATTAGGGTTTGACAAGATTACTGAAAAAAAGGTTTGTTGCACAACGACATCCAAATCACTGTTATGAAACAGTAAAGTCATTGTGCTACTTTGAATGCAGGGTATGTTTTACAGTATTTTTGGTGTATCAAGAGGGATCTGGTAATATCGAGCTTTAAATTTTGCAGAGGCTCTTTGTTGAACTGTGAGCCCAATAATTGCCTAGAAGAGCATTCTAGTTGTAATGCATAATATGGACCTTCTTTATAGAGTACTATTATTAACCTGATACTCTACTGCTATTGAGTTGTATTAAATGCAATAGTTAAGTATATTTACCTGCTCATGGCAATTGGATAATAAAGTTCTGTCCACCAGACTAGTTTTGTAATAGTAATGGAGCAAATCAGGAAAGTAATTTTAGCTTTAACAGTAGGATTATTGACATGACGCATTTATCTCCATTGAACAACATAAACCTTACAAAGCAATGAAATTGTGAACATATTTGACACATTGAGCAATTCATGCTTCAGGCTGGAAACCCTTTTGAAACCCATTGTACAGTACATGTCAACAAAACCACTTCAGAGCTTATTTCATGACATTCTGCTTACCGGATTAGTGTGAGCACCTAGTGGCCCAGTGTATTTTGTTGATCACCCATAATCCAATTACCCAAAACCACAATGTGCCGCTGTCTATTGGAAATTGCCTCCTACAATTTAAAATGCATAGCTTTTCACCTTAGCCTGAGAGGGAGAATGAAGCTAGGTGACTCCGTGCTAAGCTGTGTATCTTAGCAGTCACGTGAGGCACTCTCCAAAGGGGTCACCTTCAATGGCGTGGCTGAAGTGTCAATGTAATGCCCCATGTTAATTGGCTAGATCTAAACATTAAACCTGGTATAAAGCAAGACCTCATGTAAAGCTGGCCTCAACAACACCAATACCAAAAATGAGCTTTTATGCTTGTTACATTCTGACTTTATCACCTTACCTGTAAGAGCATTGCAAATATTCAAAACCAATATTTATTCTGCTTTAAATCATACATAATTCAGTTATTAAAAAAATTTTTTATCTTGTAGCTTTATAACCTTTGTGCGGTTTCCCCACACATTATGTATTTAATCAATATCTGTTTGGATTGAAATTAAAATAAAGGAGGAATGAGGCTAACACTATTACACTCCTTTAATAATAGACACATCTTTTGGAGTTTCATATGATTTCAGAACACACTGTGTCACCCAGATAAGTTGAAAGGCAATGTGGCTGTAATGTCACTTGATAAATAAGGGGGTGTTTGCTCATTGAGTTTGGGGCACATATTGAGTGACAAGCTAAGGGTTTCTTGGGCTCAAGTCAAGACAATTGAGAGAACTGTGTGCTTGGGAATGTTGGTCACAGCTGGCTAACGTCAGACCAGCTATTTCTGGGCTCTGGTGGCCCTATTTAAACCCCTGTAAAATTTTGTCTGTGTCTTTGTGTGATGGCTTCATTATTGCCCCATTGTCCTTCAGAAACTAAAGCTGGTTTGTTCTTGGCATTCATAAAAAATTACTTAGAGGAGTTACTTGGTATATCCATTCATTACAGAATTTAACATTACATTGTTACAGCATTTGTCTTTTTTGCTGTTTTTAAAGACTTTCTTATTATTTGAATTAAGTTATTCCATAGGAATGTAGTTCATCTCTGAAGGTTATGGCTGTAAAAATGGGTTATATTCTCTGGTATGTCTTCATTACTGTTTGCAGTGTGCAAATTAATCCATTTCTGAAGGCCCTTTTTTAGCTATGTGCAAAATGTAAAGCCACCTCTTGTCTATTAAAACTATTTCTTAGTCTCAGTGATGTAAGTGCCAAGAATGTAAAGTCTCTACTTGTGACTTAAGCACAGGCTATCTAGAGTAATAGTCAAGTACACAAACATACATAAAAATGGACTGATTCTGTCAAAAGAAATGAATTTACTCTAGGTGACTTATTATAAAAGGCAGACCAATTGCCTGCAGTTTTATGCAGCCCTGCACAGGAAATGGAAAATATTTTCAGCAGATTTACAAAATAATCACATATTCCCCTGATCATCCAACCCTTATATCATGGACAACTCTGTAAGCTCTAGGGTGCGCTAGTTCAATTTGTTTGGGATTTAAAATACAATCTTTTTTGTCTAAGAACGACTGTTTCATTCATCTCTGCACTCTCTCACTCCTCTTTTCTCTTCCAATGAATGTGACCTTGAAGGCAGAGTTCAGTCAAATCCTATCTAACAACCTGCTCCTTATCTCCTCTGCCTGTCCTTCAGAACTTCTATAAATTTGTGGCCTGATATTTGGAAGTGAACACCTCTGAGTTAATCAGCATGCTGCCAGCAATCGTTAAACTGTGCTGTGGAATCTCATACCAACATTTCAGGAGCATGACAGGTAGACAAACATGATTGAAAAAGATGACATTTTCTTGATTTTTTTTCTTACACTGGACTTTTGTTCCATATTGAAAAGATGTAACAGAACCTTGCATTATACTGAATCAAAGCTCATGGGCAGCTCACGTGTCTGTATGTGAAAAGATATCAGCATAACTTAACATCACCACTCCATTCACAATACATAAAAAGAACATTTTGCATTTATTCTTCTATTTAAAACATGTCTCAAACATATAAATTACATGTTACATAATACTTTTTTTGTGGTAAGTAGTATGCAACCTACTTTTTGTAGGTTCTTGCCATTTACTTTTTTTGTTCGTTTAGGATTGCAACAAAGAGCTGTGGCCGCTATTGGACAAGAAATCAATTTGATGCAACGTGGGAGTCAAATCACTTTACCAAATTGGGCAAGTCATGTACAGTGGATAAAAGCTAACTCTCACACTGGTAAGTTCAAGTACTTTTTTATTGAGAGCTCTGAACTCATGATTGTCTGAGAGTTAATTCTGAAAAGGCGGTACTAGTACAGGTACAAAACCTATTGGGCTCAGGTAATCTCCTGCATGTGGCCTTCAATATAGCTCATCCTCACAACATAAGTTTTAAAACTGTCCTGCATACTGTGCTTTTCAAGACAATTGTTCATTTGGGAGACAAATCGACGCTTTTAACAACCAATTTGTGGACTTGATTTCCAGGAAAACCAGAAAATGAAGGAACTATAAGCACACCCATGACTCTGAGGGAAGAAGAGCTGGTCTATGTAAACCAAGGGAAGGAGGCCTTAAAAAAGGCACTAGAAATTCTGCAGGACAAAGATGGGTGGAAACGGGAAATTTTAGAGGTAAGCAAAATTGTTATCTTCCACAGTTCAGATCTATTCTTCCTTCAGTAGCACTCAAACACTGCAGCCTTGTGGCAGAAATATGCACACAGCCTTTTGTTTTTGTTTCCTGGGCCTGAATTATTCTGAAAAGTTAACATTACTCACACTGGTTACGTTGTTATTGTTATTGCTATTTGCTTAGCAGACACAATTGGGAAAGACACTTTAAAATGGACACAATGTTTACTTTAATGATAAGTAAATAATAATAAGTAAAATATTTTTTACTTCAATAATTAAACAGATATAATAATCAGCCAATTCAATAAAATAACAAAATAATCAAATGAAAGCATTAATAAAGCTTGAAGCACATCGTAAAATTTAAACCAAAAATAATGCAGCAGCAAGAATATAATCATATGTAGCTTATGACATTTATACAGACAGTGTGGGGTAAAAAGCAGCAATCTGTTCTTGAGGTGAACAATTTACACCCACTTAAATTCCAAACACCCAACCAGGAACTTCCACAAGGCCTTTTATATCCAATGTATTTCTGCATGTTGTTTATTCTAAATGCCAAATTATTGCTTCACTAAATATAGTCCGAAATTGGAGTGTCATGTAAGGCTAGGCTATCTTGATTTATAAGCAACATACTGTATATGAAATACAGTGAAAGATTAACCAAATTCACTTAGTTTAAATTAAATACACAGTTATTGGACAGGGATAAACATCTCTTGCTTCATTAACTTGGCCATCGGCTTCTTATTTATTCATCTAGAACAGAGGTCTGCCACAATCCAGCAGATTTTTTTAGTTAACCGTTAAATAATCCATTTTCCTTTGGACAATTGAACTCTGGTCATTTGATCAGACGATGTCTTAGGTTTCCAAATTTAGAGATGAATTGGAACATAAATCAAAATATCCTTCATCCCTCAAGGTCCAGAATATCTTTAATTGAAGCAATTACATGCATAATTGATAAATTATGTATAGATGTTCATGCCCTTTAGAATAAATTGGAGGAAATGGCTTAGGGCATCCTATAAGACTTACTTTATTGGAGCTCTACAGGTGCAAGGTTGGAGATCCCTGATCTAGAATGTCTTGAAAGCACCGTCTTGCACTGTGGCAGTGGAAGTTATTCAGAATTTTTTCAGATTTCCCATTTGTTTGTACCGTGTTTTATTATGTACTCCTGTCCCTTTTCCTTGTGTAGGAAAGCGGTGATGTGGTTCTGAGTAAAACCCTTCCTGGAACAGGAAAGGTATTCAGACTGGAAGCAGTCCTAGATGCCACCCCTGAGGAACTTTATGATGACCTGTTTGTGAAAGTGGAGGAAATGAATCAGTGGAACCCTGATGTCAAACAAATCAAAGTACGTTTCCCAGTGTTGTCGTTTTCCAATCAGAACAACTTTGTCTGGGTTTAGAAGCTCACCACCACAAGCATTGTGTCCTCTGTACAAGGTATTGCAATAAAAAATGCTTAATCCTCTTCAATCAGTGCCAATACCACAGAAATGTCTTCTAACAATAACACTAATTACAAGTAGGAAAGCAAATAGGGGTACACACTGCAGTACAGGGAATAATATTGCAATTTGCTTTTTAGATATTAAAGCACATTGGACAGGACACCATGGTTACGCATGAGGTTTCAGCTGAGACAGCAGGAAATCTTGTGGGCCAGAGGGATTTTGTGAGCGTCAGACACTGCTGCAAACAGAAGTCCTGTATTTATTTAGCTGGAGCTGCCACGCATCTAGAAGCCTTCCCGCCTCAGAAGGGGTTTGTCAGGTACGGGTCAGATATGTTTTAGATGCACACATTGCGAACCTCGAGAGAAAAGAAGTCTCAGTGCGTTTCAGTGCACTGAAAGATTAAAAGTAACAATGGTAATCAACACTTTTTTTATTTACTATTAAATAATACTTCAGATTACCATTATTTTTTATAAATGTGCTACAGATATACAAATAGTCCTCTTTAAGCATTCCCCAAAGTGGCTTAATTGTTTCGTTTGGTGATTTTAACTCACTCTTTTATTTTTTAAAGGGTGTTATTTGGCATTTAAAGTTTTCAATTTCTCAAAATAAAAAAAAAAATTGTACTATCCAGTAAAGGCATTTGTCCAGGCTGACCTTCAGGATCGCTGGTTCGAGTCAAGTCGTTAGTGGACTGTGACCATGATTTCCCCACAAGACGTTGTGCACAATTAGCTGAGTGCAATTAAGGGTAAGGTGGGATTAGTCAGGATTGGTCTTTGCCTCTCCTCCAGTTGGCTCTGAACCTACAGCGTTGGACAAACTTGGGTGTGATGTTAAAAGATGACTGACTTGAAAAGTGGGCAGGTTGGAGGTGTCTGTCTACACTTCCTCATTCTCCTCTATGTATAGCAGATTATAGCTGAGAGCTGAGACATGAAAAACACACAACTGACAATTCCAAATTGGGTGGTTACAAAATGTTGGTGATTCTAAATTTTAAAAAAAGTTATTGTACATAATGAGAGGTCATAATAACATTTCCATGTGAATTATTGACTTATGGATTAGGATACTGTTGAATGTCCAATTGAAGATAATTTCAATAAAATACTAACAAATGTATTCTGCCTTCTCCTCTAGAGCTCAAGATGGACCTATGTGCATTATCCTACAGCCACTTGGGGAGGAAAAGAAGAAATGTCAGCTCACATGGCTTCTTAATATGGATCTCAAGGCAAGATGATCTTACTTTGCAGATCTACACCTTCAAAAATCAGCTTTAAATATTATTTTGATCTGTCTTGACACTTAAAGTATTGCAAAGAAAAATGCACAGAGTTTGTTTCCTTTTATAAACTGGCTACATCAACCCATCCAACATGTTCTTTTTGATTCCTGAATAGTTCTGGTCATATTTGGTTAGCATTATATGCAAAATCGTTTCCTATAGAAGTTAAATTGTTCATGTTAAAACAAACATTTTCTTCAAAGTAATATGCCTGCCACTTCTTACTTAAACTCCAGCTTAGATAAGCTCACACGTGTCATATTGGAATCAATTGCTGTTGATGAAACATGCACTCAATGAGAGTGAAAAAATCAATGCAATCAATCAAATCACAGCAGCTCTGTGCACACAGCAAGAACTTCAAATGTGGACTTTTGAAATAACAAGACTGTGAAAAACGAAACAATTATACCAAACCCACACATCCCTCAAAGATTCCACTGCCCGAGAGCATCTCGTATGGCAGTATATATGTGGTTGTTTATAAACATATTCCCACCAAGGATACATTCCCACCAACCTTTTTGCTGAGGTGCAATCTAAAGCATGTCATGAACCACGTCCGCTCTATCCGCCTGACCTACACCAGTTATTGTAGGATACAGAAAACAAAGCATGAGAGGAAATATTAAGTCCACATTGTGATGTTTGCAGTGCTTGCTTGCATTTGACATTCTATTGGATTCACTGCATTGCACTGAATATAATCTCTCAGGGACTGGCCCCCAGCAGGTTCACAACTTATTTACTTACTCTCTCCAAGGTACTTTTGTCCTTGCACAGGCCTTAAAGAGATGCACTGAATTAAGATTTAATGCACCCTTTGTTTAGATGTTCTTTTCATTAAAGAGTGGCTTCCGAGACCTAGGAGGACTTGGAAACAATGTTTGAAACCACCTCAATGGCTCTCTTCCCTACATTGGCCCTCAATTCTCTGATCCATTGCCTCCTGTTCTGGCCACTTTAGAACTCCTCTACCTCCCGGGTTGAACTCCGGGTCACACATCCTCATTATGCAGCCTGAGGAGAGCTCTATACTGTCTCTTTGTTCATGTGGAAACTGAAGACTCCAGACTCTGTTTCCCTTTGGCTTTTCCTTATCCTGCTGCCCTTCCTGAAATGACTATGTGGTCTGTCCTCATGTAACTGCCACTACCTAATCAGCACCGACTTCCCTTTTTATTGAGGATTTCTGTGATTTGAGCATGGTATCTGTGCTGAGACAGCTTCAACTTCAGATAAGCTTTTAATCTCTCTTTAAACACTTTATGTTGAGGGCTTTGCTTTTCCTTTGGTACTGAATGTTAGCTGCAGGCTGGCACAGTGGCACAGTGGTCGGTTTTGCAGCTGCAGGGCCCTGGGTTCAATTTGTGGGATGCTACTGTAGTTTATACTGTGTATACTCCCTGTGTTTGTGTGGGTTTCCTCTCACAATCCAAAGACAGGTAGGTTAAAATTGGCCCAGTTGCATCTGTGTTCCCAGCGATGGATGAGTGGCCTGTCCATGGTGTATCATGCCTTGTGTGCGATACTCCCTGGATTAGGTTCCAGGTCACCATGACCCTGAATTGTATGAAGCAGTTAGACAATAGATATGTGTTAGCTGTGTGTTCCTTTGGTTTCTCTATGAACTGACACAATATCCACAAGAGTATGTATTAAAACATATCGATGTGTTGCTTGTTTCAGGGCTGGCTACCAAAGTCCATCGTCAATCAGGTTTTGCCGCAAGCCCAGGCTGATTTTACAAAACATTTACGCAAACGGCTGTCAGCAAGGCTGGTCCCCCTGCAGCACTGACACACACGGATCGAGGCGTAGCTGATGAAGATGCTTGAGGAAAGACTGTTGGACTCTACAGCTGTTCCACATCAACCTGCTTCTCTGGCCCAGCTGCTCTGTGCGCACAACTACTGTAGCACTTCAGAGAGCTAAAGAAGATCAGGTTGTACAAGCAGAGACTGAGAGACAACCGAGTGATTGTGGTTAAACTGAAAATTATGCCAGTTCCCTCAGAGGTGATTGAAAATAAAGCCTCAAATATGTATTTATTTTAATAGGAAAGGATACTATGGCAACACAGACCTCAAAGTCTAATGTTTCTTCTTGTATTTTCTAACTGTTGGCTGTAGGAGCTTTACTGCTGGTACTGTACATCTCAGCTAACTGTTGCATCATTAGGTGTGTCAAATTGTTATCAGTAAATCAGGTAAATACATCATTGCTTTGTTGCCACCATCTGCATGACAGCAAATGGCTATGAAACTGATCAATGGTCTTTGATCATTAATTTTTCCAGGAAATGTTTTGAGACTTGCTCTGCTTGTTACTGTACATCTAAGACCATGAAAACATTTAAGAATACTAGTTTTATAGTTTATTCTAGTTTTAGTTCATTTTTTAGTACTAAAAATGCATATTTATCTACAAAACATGTCATACTCCAATAAACCAATTTGTCCTTTATCTTGAGTTCCATTTTTCAATGAATGCAAATACTTTCTGACATGAGAAACTGTTAAGCAAAGAAACCTGTACTCTTTTGTACTCTATATGTATGCTTTTAAATATTTTCTTTTGCAGAAAGAAAAAATAGTTCATGTACTTTACACAGCATATTGATAGAACCAGGCAGAAGCAAACAACTGCAGATGAGATTACATTCAAATCAAAGACATTTTATTTCTTAATAAACATCTGTTATTCCATTATTAAAACTGAGGTCTTGGGAATACATCCGAAGTTATTAAAGCCAATTTTTTTCACATTTTTAGAGCTGTAATAAAATATATATTGACATTTGTAACACACCACAAAGTAGTGTATAAAGTAAACTACAGACTGCAGACACAATCTCATTGTTCTTGTGAAAACAGTAATGTTTTTACTCACAGTTGTGTAATGACAGTTACACTCTTAAATATGTATGCTCCTGATGGAAAGTGTGTAGAAATGTGTGCCAGTGTTTCATTTTCTGAAGAAGCATATTCTCTTCACAATAAAGCACCACTGTTATTGCTACTGCTGTAAAAACATGATCAGAAATAAATATACAGATCGCTGTGCTATCTGGATACAAAATACCAGTACAAAACAAAACCTTCCCTGTGGAATACAATGTATATGTCACAATACTCAACTACACCATTGTTTAGCATTCAAGAATGTTAAGGTTCCACAGAGACATCATATAATAATGGTCTCTGTCACTCAGTGAAGTCTGTGTCTAGGGCTTTGCCATGACTTTTGGATAGGCTACAACACGTTTCACCATCACTGTGATGGTACAGTAACAAACTGGATTCATTTTCAAATATTTTTGAATGCACTTTTTATATTTTCCTAACATTTCACAATTTAATAAATATTAACATTTAAAGCTCTCATTCACGTATATACAAGAACTATACAACACGTCATGGAGTTAACGAATGCAAGTCAGGAAGGAAACACACTGAGCAGCATCAGGGCCCTCTCCTTTTCAGACTCACATGATCTAAATCTAGTTTCTCTTCCTTTCCATTACAGTACACTTTATTCTACATGGTTTCCTGTTCATTTTTATAGGATGCTGACATTTACAATATATACATTACTTGAAAATATATCAAGTTATTAAAAAAACAATTTGAATTTAACACAAGTACTGTATATGTAGTTTCACAAAGTTTCACAAAGGTAATTCGTATTTTATAGAATGTGAGAGTGATGTGTTACCATAGATAGCTGGGCAGCAATGTGTTCCAATTAAAATCATTCTTTGGGAAAATAAATTTTGGAAACTGATTTTTAGGAGCGTGTTAACAATTGACCACTAAAACAAGGATTTATATACGTAGTCCCTATTCAGTGTCAAGTTCTGCAAATCACAGCGCCCATATAAGGTATTTAGTTAATACCTCATATCTTCACAAAATCAGTACAACAGTAGTTCTGATGCACTTAAATAATATGTTAAGACACTTGTCCACTGATCCAAGACATTGTTAGCCTGTCTCGTAGTCCTTTGAGATTATAGCACCTTGAGTTTTGTCCTTCCGTTTCTCATTTTGAGCAGAGGATTTTCTGTAATGCAGGATTTGTGCATGAAATTGACCAGTTTTGAGGTATAACCACTACTGGTGAAAGTCCATTTGTACAACAACAATTCTTTCAGCCAACCGGTTGCAAAACGGGCCTCAGCATCAAACAAATGAATACAAAGTTCAAAACTGTTAGCTTCTGAATGTGAGGGCATTGTGGTTTGGCACAGCCACGGAGGGTGTCCCTGTTCATGTCACCACGGGCATGGTTCTGTGCGTCAGGTCCCTCTCAGATCCCAAGCCATCCCTTCTTGATCTGGGTAACCCTGAGGCGCCTGCAGTGCTGTTTCGGCTGTTTTTGCCAGGCGTGTTTCTGCTTGGGTCTGAGGCAGGCCTCCGCGGGGCGGCGGCGGCGGCTTCGGGGGCACGCTCGGCGCCCGCCCCTGCCGTTCTGTGGCCTGGAGGTAGAGTGGCCGCGTCTCCCGGGTCCTCCTGCCCCAGCGGCGACGCGTTGCCAGCGGTGCCCTGAGAGCGAGCCGGGGAGCTCGCCGCCGAGGGGCCGGCGGGCCTGAGACTCCCGGGATCGACGGTGGGGGCGGGCGACTTAGCTTTCAGTTTCCTAGCAGCAGCTTTGGTCGTGGGAGGTCGGCTCTGTGCCATGGGGCCGACCATTTCCGGCGAGGGGAGAGGGCTGGGCTGGGCGGTGGTGGTCCCCAAATCCCCCAGTGCAGAAGTAGCTTTGTCAAAACCGGGTGGCAGCGTAGTTCCAGCTACTTGCTTGTTACAGGACTCGCAGCACAGCTTGTTGTAGCCCGGAATGGAGCAGTAGCGAGCCAGGACCTCCATCTGGCAGAAGATGGATTTATCACCAAGGCACGGCTCATCTGAGAGAACCAACAAGTCAGTCAGTAGTCGGAAAACTGCTGCGGCGGGTCTAGCCTTTGAAATCTGTGTCCTTATGTGCTGCTAAAAGATCCTGTCCAAACTGTAGTTTGCACTAGTTAGCCTCAATCTTTAGAGAATGGATCTTAAGATTTTAAACCATTACGTCTAGTTAGCATTAAGGTATTGCATTGGGTGTTCCTAAAAAAGCATAATGCTTTCCCTATACAGCAAATCTGTAAAGTATTTTATTTACAAATAAAGCATTTTCCTAATCTGCAGTAAATTTAATGATTTGGTGCTGTTTCTCTTTCCAAAGCTGGCAAGCATACCTTAGATTTCCATTCACTGAAGGATATTTAGTGATATCTTTATTTTGTAATGTGTAAATGGCTTAATTCTTTAGCAGAGCCCCTACTGACTACTTACATTTCTAATCTGACAAGACAAACATGAGAAAAAAGCATTACTGTAAAATATAAATGCTTATTTGCACTGGTTGAAAAGTCTCTGTATGTAGGTTAACATTGTGCATTCTACTGAATCCCTTCAATCCCTTCAAAATTACAGAGCCATACCCAAACTCTTTTTGAAGCAAGATTCTGCTGAACTAAGCATTAGAAAAACAACTCTGCAACTATGTGTCAAATGCAGGACCATACTACATCATAACACTAGATGTAGTCTACAACTTCGGGTCCTAATCTTTCTATAAAAATAGCTCAGTGAGGAAAAACCAATTGGTGCCTGATTTTCGTAACCACACAAAGTGTGGGCCATTATACAGTATGCACGTCTCAAAGAGGGATGTACAAAGAGCAAGTACAGATGCAGTCTGTGATGTGGGTGTAACTTGGCTTGTCTTCACACAGACCTGAGATACTTCAATATTAACATAGCCTTGAAATAAGAAAGAAAAAAACATGAAAAAGTGTCTGGATAAATCAAACTGATAACACAAGCTGCTTTCACCACCAGACTGAGGTCCAATTCTCTATGTAATTTTCCTATTAAAAGTATTTAAATATTAATAATTCAAATCAATTAACCCTAGTTAGGTCACAGAAATAAGTGAACAGTACTAACAAAATAAAACCACAATAAAAAGTATGATCACAATGATGTTTTCAGAATTCTTACATTCATATTTCTGAATACTTACTTGTAGAAATTTTATTAACAGGGCTTTCTGGAGCAATCTGAGATACCCATTGTACCTTTGGGGTCACATTCTCCACAGTTTCCATGCTTGTGGAGGGTAACACTGATTTCCCTATAACATTGAAGGAAACAATGATGTAGATCAGTTTCTTTCTGTATTTATCTCAGAAACCACCATAAAGGACACCTGGTCACAAACCATACACTAGTGATCATAATTTTAGAAGCTGTTCTTTTGCTTTAAAAAGGTACTTTTCAAAGGCTTCAGTTACTGGGTAATAACTCTAACGAGGCAGGAAAAAAAATCAGCCTGTCTCATTCGTACTGTTGGAAAATGGGTATTGCTATGCCAGAAGAAACTTGCATTCACGTTTCAGGACATTTTAGCACAAGATCACAAGTTGTCTTTCATTTCACTTCATTAAAAGAGCTACTGTTTCCTTTTCCCATTCAAGTTCATAGAACTCCCTCTTCATTCCACTGCTGACAACAAAGGACACTCCCAGAAAGACTAGATCCCACCCTACCAAGAAGGACATGGTCTGAGGCCATCAATTAAGGCTTATACACAGCAGAAACAATGATAAAATCAGCGGGCGGCACACAAAGGCAAGAACTACATCAGATCCTGCAAATACAAAGTCCTCTGTCCAAGATGAACAGGAAAGTAACTGGCAGCACAAGGACAAAATTAAAATCTGCAAACGCAGAGCTTAGATGAACAAATGACTCAGGCTTCTTCATAGCCAGAGATGGTCATCAATACATTAATCTCAATTTGAATTGTCTACTTTATGTCCTGCTATTTTTTAAAGCAGGTAAGTTTTAAATCGTAGGATTTAAACAAATATTTTCTTTCTGAAGCATAAGGATGAAAGTAAAATTACCCTCCTGTTCTTAAAATTCAGATTTTTTTACCTCTGGCATCATCTTTTAATAAATATAAATAGTGCTGGAAACAGCTGTTTTTTAAACAACTTTGCATTTCCCAGGAGCTGACAAACAGAATTTCCCCATCAATCTTGCACATAGCATACCATTAAAAATGTTGAGGAGCATGATTATTAGGAAAAATACCACAAAAAACATCATTTCAGTATAGTACCGAATAAATTATTTATTAACATGATTTATTTATTTCCAAACCCAACCCATGTCCTAACCTTTGTTTAAAGAGGGGTGTGCTAAAATCTAACAAACAGTCCTTAGCCTTTCAGACACCTCTAACTACGTTTTCCTCTTTTACCTGGACAGGACTCCAGTTTACAGATGAGCACTGTTTCTGGCTTCGGCCCCTCACAGTGCCCTATGCTGTTATCGGTAGATCTGCACACAACCTGCCGCTGTTGAATTCCCTCACCACAACTCACAGAGCACTGCAAAAATAAGAGACAGGAACATTTAGTCTGTAACTTCACTTATGAATGAGAGACTATTCCATATTTAATTATTATTATTATCATCGTCATTATTATTAACAATCTTCTGATGGTTTGATCACAAATAGAAAAGTCACGGGAGACTCTGGGCAGCTGTTTGATCAATGATGTTTAGATGTGTGTACTCACGAAGTGCACTTGTGTAGGAGGAAAAATGTTTCATTTTCTGTTTCTTGATTTCATACAGTACATCCCATATAAAAGAACAGTGCTTCATCCCTTGGTGCTACATTTTTGTATACCTGGAAACTGGAACTTTTTTATGTGACAGCCCACTTTCATTCAGGCGGACTGCAATGCTTTGACTGGGGTTTATTAGAGATGAGATCATGCTTTGGCCCGTATTGCTTATTGTAGCTTCTTGTCTGTATCCTTCCAATTAGAGCCAAAAACCCACCTGAGACCAGGCTCCTGTTCTCCACTGTGCAGGACAGGGAGAGCGGCTGCAGGGTCTGCGTGTCTCAGGACGTTCCTCAGTGCAGTACTTAGTGTGGACTGTGCGGTTCGTGCCATTGTGCAGTGCCTGAACACACTGCACTACTCGTGACTGGAATCCCAGTTTCCCACACGTTTTGCTGCAGGGATTCCAGTCTTCAGCCATCCACCTGAAAGACAGAGACACATTCTGCAGCACCTGCTAGAACCGAGGGAGTTTCTAGCTACGGGGGAGGGGCTTCCCTCTGCAACCCTGGCTACAGGGGAGGGGCTTCCCTCTGCAACACAGGCCACAGGGGAGGGGCTTCCCTCTGCAACCCTGGCCACAGGGGAGGGGCTTCCCTCTGCAACACAGGCCACAGGGGAGGGGCTTCCCTCTGCAACCCTGGCTACAGGGGAGGGGCTTCCCTCTGCAACCCTGGCCACAGGGGAGGGGCTTCTCTCTGCAACACAGGCCAAAGGGGAGGGGCTTCCCTCTGCAACACAGGCCACAGGGGCGGGGCTTCTCTCTGCAACACAGGCCACAGGGGCGGGGCTTCCCTCTGCAACCCTGGCTACGGGGGAGGAGCTTCCCTCTGCAACACAGGCCACAGGGAAGGGGCTTCCGTCTGCAACCCTGGCTACAGGGGAGGGGCTTCCCTCTGCAACCCTGGCCACAGGGGAGGGGCTTCCCTCTGCAACACAGGCCACAGGGGAGGGGCTTCCCTCTGGGTGGACTTCCCTCTGCAATCCTGGCTACAGGGGAGGGGCTTCTCTCTGCAACACTGGCTGCAGGGGAGGGGCTTCTCTCTGCATTCCTGGCCTAGCTTGGACATCACAATGAATTTAATAGATCTGACAGATTTCTCCTGGAAATATTTTCCTCAGATCTAAGGTCTTGAATCTCTCAAAACATCCTAAGGAAATGTTATTTCCACATGTATCTTTAAAAAATGTCTTTAGATATTTCAGCAGAAGTTAAAACTCACGCTGGTTGACTGCATTCGTTAACATTGCATCGTTTTCTGATTGGTTTGGGTTTCTTGCTTGTTTCGCAGAAGTTCCGATGCACCATCCTGCTGTCACTTTTTCTTCTGCATCCATATTTTGTGTACTGTATTCCTAGAAAATTAAACATCAGAGTCTACAAACATCTCTCTCTTCAGTGTCTTCTTACTGTTCTAAGGACATTTTATAAGATCATCTTATTATGTAAAGAGACTCAAATCATTTTCGACAGTGGTTTTGCAAACACAAATTGACAAGTAGATTAGTATGTAGAAGTGCTCACTATACATTTTTCCAGTAAGCAAGTCAAAAAGACATGGCCACATGCGTGACCCTTAGTTGAACTTCTGATTACATATTTTATCTTTGCTTTTGAAATTGACCTTGACATGCAGCGGGTTATATTTGACATGGCATTCCATTCACAAAGTGCGTATTTGGAAGTCAGCTTGGTTATTAAATCAACTACATTATTAAAATTGTACCACAAAGCAATGAAATTGGGCACATATATTGTACAAATAGGACCATATCAGGAACATCTTCCCAAGGACATTGACAGTACAAACCAGAAGGCATGAACATAGATGGTAGCTGGTATTGAGAATGAAAAACAGGGCACCTAATTACATTTAAAAAAATGAGGTGGCATATTTCAAATTGGGGGGCTTTTTCTATAACTGTAGGTGCTTCCTTACGGCAGAACTACCACTGTCACAGATGCATAAGACACATGGCCAGACTGAGCACATACAGTGCCTCTCTTATGTTTACTGTTTCTGTCAATGAGTGTGAGTTTTCCCAAGTCTCATTTGTATGTGTGAGACTATTGCGCCAGGGTGTAGTTTTCTTGATATAGTTTGAACACACAAACAAAACTTATAAGCCCCTCTATTTTCCAGTGAAAACAACTGACCAGAATTTTCAGCAATTTGCTTGTGGAGATTGAATCCACATTTCTTGAAGATTCCACAAACCCACCTCCCCCACAGGGTTTGGAGCACTGTGACCAGCTCTTTAAGGCCCATTCATAAGTGTCGAGCTCAGCTAACAAGACGTTATTATTGCCGATCACTGGTAGCAGGTCTTCGTGAATGATGTACTTGTACGTCAGGCTGATCTTGGAGTCGTCTTCTTGAGGAATAACCTAGTAGGCAGACAAAATTCAAGCTTCAGCACCTAAGAATAGTAAAGTAATATCAAATGCTGGTGATCACACAACATACAGTCTCTAATAAAAGTACAAAAATGGAACCCCTTTCCCATTCCCCAATTGAAATGCAGGTTCCTACCAGGATGACAATGCCTTCATGCAGGGGGCCAGTTGTTTTCAGGGATTCTTTCCCGTCTCCAAAGGTATATTCCCACTCCAAACCACTGTCGATGAACGTTTTGGATTTGGCATCTTCACTTTTTGCATTTAGTATGAAGTTGCCTGTTATTTGGTTTTTAACAGCTGTTACACAAGAGAAAGAGAGAAAAAAAAATATTTACCCTTTAGACCACATCTCAACAGAAGACTAAATATTTTCTAATTCTTAAATGGCATATAAAGGAAGAGCTTGCACATCAATGCTTCTGCTAATATTCCTAATGAAATCTTACTTGGCATGTAATTTCAATTAGGAGGCTGTTAATGTACTGAGGGTCTCTAATGTCCTACAAGATTCCACTTCCAGGGAATTAAAAGCTGGACATGAGAAACCTAGCAAAAAAGCAAGGAAAAAATAATGCTCTTTGCTGAGCACAAAGATCAAAAAGATTTTTTAAAACAAGGTCTTTTTAAAACAAGAACATTTCTACTTGTTCTCAATGCTAAGAACACAAAACAATAGACACCTATTTGTTTTTCTTTAAGAAAAAGAAAAACATTTCTCACCAGTCTTGTACATTATGAGAACTAGAGCATATAACTTTGGAATTTATCACATTAAAGTGGCTTCTGATATATTTCCCGGGATCAGTACTTATAACAGTGATAATGATTATTATTACTACTTTTATGTCTTAAACATTTATTTTTATGTGAAAGTTTCCTTCCAGTCTAAGTTTGCCTGAGCCACACAGTTCCCTTCATCAATAATCCTGAAGGCTCCTTCTCATCTTCCTTTGAATTAATAGCTTTCTCAGAAAGACCTATTTAGGAGTGCTTGGCGCAGTGCCACAGACCCTCTGAGTTAGAGATCTACACAGAGAGGTATTGTGTGTTCTTAATGAAGAGTCACAAAAACTCGCCTATACCTGACAGAGCTCAAGGGGCTCCTACAGAGCTCTCAGAGACAGACACAAGCAACATATCAAATAACATCAGGATACATCAATGTTTACACTTTATTAGCAGCTTAGAGCCCTCTTTTTATGTTGCTGTAACATTCACGTTTATACGGTTAGTTGTACTGTTGTCTACTCTAAACTTCACTTTAAAAATAAAAAGTAAAAATACTTCTAGTATTATTACTATATTTAAGAAGTGAGAATAACAGATGCGGAACAAGACAGAATAGTAATGAGGCATTTAGTGCCGCTACACCATAGCACTTGGCTTACAGTTTGATTACAGTTTGGGACTCCTTGTGTGTGGAGTTTGCATGTTCTCCTCGTGGCCATGTGGGTTTCCTTTGGATGCTCTGGTTGCCTCACAGAGTTGGAAAACACGCTGGCTAGGTTACATGGCACCTCTGAATTGCCCACTCCCCAACCCCTTTGCATTTGTGAGTGGATGCATGTGAGTGTGTGTGCCCTGCAGGGTGTGGTCCATTCTTGTGCCCTGTAACTGCTGGGAGTGCAGTCCTGGATAAGCCAGTTACCAAAAGCAAATTAAGTGAAATTAGATTATCACCTTTATAAATAATTTGATCAAGATTTTAAGGTTTGTTTCACTGCCAAGAAGAAAAGTGGATGCTTTGTAAAGTGTGATCACTTCAATACAAGTAGAATTTCACAAATTTAGCAAAGAAGAGTCCACTAGCTATTTCACCTTTATAGACACACCTGCAAAATCAATACCTAATTACTTATAACTCTTTTGATGTGAAGTACTAATGCTTAACAATAGAAGAAGCTGTGTGGGTGAAGTTTCTAGGTCATGACAGTAATTTCAATTGAGATAAATGTCTCTGAAGCTTTTATATAACCTGGACAAGGTTGATATTTGAACAGGAACTGAAGGAATACTTCACTTTCACTTTGGAAATACTTTTAATGAAGTTTGAAGGTGGACTGACGTAAATCAAAACTTTTTTCAAGCACTCTTCTGCATAGATGGTACAGAATAATGTGTGCATATTAGTTCTGGTAATGCAGTGTACTTACCAATGACATGGGGAGAGGTTTCATTTTCCTCTATTAAAATGTGCCTTGCCCCAGCAGGGATATCAAACATCTTCAGCATTCCTAATTAAATTAAGAAATGAAAGGAATTAATTCAGCATAGGAAACACTGTTATGTCCTACTAATGTCAAGCAATGCTGTACAGAACTACCCAGTAGACCCAGGGATGCTGCACAGCTGATGATAAATGGCTGCACATAATATAAACTGCTGTCATTCTACATGATCCTCTTCATACTCTCCAATTTTAGTCACAATACATCTTCACCTCTCCCCACATAAGGAAGAAGATAAATATCTTAGGGGGTTAATTTCTGGTATTTTATACTTTATAAAATCTTCTACTTGAGTGAAGTGAAACAAACTGACATTGCCTACAGTAAAGCTGAAAATCGCCTTCAGTACAGCTGGTGTCCTGCAGTGCAGTTCTTCCTTCCAATTAAAATCTAGAATTAACTACTCATTCATTCTGGACTCCTCCTTGCTATTAGGACAGTGGAAAGTGCTTAGGTGTGTCATTTTCAAAAATGGTAATACTGTTTCATACCCAGCTTCTTGGGGGTCTTGGTTAGTGTTAATTTGACAGTCCGGCAGTGAGAATTGTCCCCACTGCATACTCCACACTTATCCTCTTGTTTGTAAGATCCAACCTCTTTATCGCATCCCACGTGCTGGAAAAAGAAGGGAAAGTCAAGAGGCATGTTGCCCAGTGCCCAGCAAACACAAAATAAGACAAGACAAAAATGATAAAAGAACATTATGCCAGAAACAAGAAGGTATTTTACTCTGAAATAGTCTTGCAGACTTAGCGGATAACACACATCTAAACACTCCCCTCAGAATAAACTATTCCTGGTTTAGACATTGTATTATTCTCATTTTCTTTCAGCATGCAACATTAATTCTAAAAAAGGTAACTGAGAGCAGAAAAAAAAGGCCCAGTGAGCAAAGAATTAAAATCTGCCATGATGTGACACAATATCAAAACTGGAACCAAAATAATCAAAAAACAGAAATGTTAAGCAGGAATGATAGCAGCTCATCATAGTTCTGAAACACACGCCTGATATTAAGGGCAGGAAATGAAAATGAGATGAGATTCCTTACCAGGCATTCTCCACGGGCACAGACACTAAAAGAGTCTTTGTAACTGCAGCGTGTCCCATCATGCATCACCTGGTTCATGAAAACCACTTCACCTGTTTCCTTCGACTGGCAGATCAGCTCACACTTATGGGCCTCTGCAACACAGCAAAAGAAGGTATGAAGGTATCGCTTATAGAGGCAGAGTTAAAAACAAATTCTAGCTTAGGCACACTATTGTTATCCTTATAATTCATGATCTTTCCCAGATTTCTTTGACTATTTCTTCCTAGTTCAACATTTTTACAAGATGTTTTAGAAAAGTTAATGACTCAAAAGTCTCACCATCTGGATGTTCATACGGCAGCCATGTATGTTTGACGTTTTTGTGATATTTGTTGCTTCGCTGAATGCATTGCTGTGCACGGAAATCTTCATAAGGGCCAGCACACTCTTCTGTATTACATATCTGATACTCAAAGGCTGATCCGGGGCAGTCTCGTCCGCCATACGCAGGTCTGGAGAAAACAATCAGGTAAAATGATTAATAGAATGTATTTAAGTACCTGTGGTTTGTAAGGATTTATATTTCTTTTAACACCCCTGAGGCAACTGGCTTCTGTAATGGAAGAGGTCAGCATTGTTGTTTACTTCTCGGGACACCTCCTTGTTTTCACCCATTCCATCTCTTTTCAACAAACACTTAGTCTAATACAGGGTCACAGTGAGTCAGATCCCAGTAGACACTTGAATTCATATGGCGTGCCCTCTCTGTAAAATGTTCGAGCAGGGAGCTGCGTCAGCACACGTAGGCTATAAAGGAGCAGGTAAAGATTCATTCCACGCTTAAAGGTAAAGAAGAAACAAAACAGCATTGCTTTTCTTTACCTTTCAGCATGGAATGAACCTTCACCCGTTGGTTTCTGTAAACTTAAGTGGCTCAGTGACACACCGAGACATGGGTAATCTGGTGTTTAATATTTCATATACAGGCGGCCTTGAGACATCATGGCTTTAGGGGAGACAGAAAAATTCAGAAGAAACACTGAGCTACATGAGCACACTTTAATTGCCACAGCCTCCTCTCCCATACGGGGACTTACGGTGGGTTGTTGCACTGCCTGCTGCGGGAACGCACTCCGCCTCCGCAAGACCTGGAGCAGGAGCCAAATTTGTTCCAGGAGCCCCAGCTTCCGTCGTGACTATAGGGCTGCTGGGCAGACCTCCAGATGCAGTGGCCCTTAAAGCACCACTAGACACAGGCACAGATTTCACATCACATAGGGAAATAGAAAAACACATACTTACATCACTGTCTATAGCAAATGTTGCAATAAAGCAAAGCCTGGTTTGATTTCTTTTTTAACATGGCTAAATTTCGGCAGGTTCTGGAAAACCATTCAATCAGTCCATGGTTTGGGTTCTGAAGATACAGTGGTTTCCTTGCAGTTATACTCTGTGTTCACTAAACAGGTTGTTCTAAATGTTCCACATTTGCTTGCACCCATAGAACAATAAGCTTTAAAACCTCCACTCCCTCACACAGACTTCCTTTGATTGTTCTCCTACATTTCTTTAATTCCATTTTGCTAAGTGTTTATCTCCTGCAATGCTTGGACTATGTAAAGGTGTAGTACAAGATTATTATAATACTTGTATCTTTCTGTCTACAGAGGACATTAGTACATTTATTACAGATGAGTAACAGTCAACTATAAAGCTATTAATCATTAGAAGTAACTGATACGAATGACTATTGAAACAATGATTACACTCACCTTTCCTGGAGCACATTCTGTCCCATCTACTGGTGGTCCCTTCTTAGTTTTACAGAAATATTGATTATCTGGGTGGCTGCACCACAGCTGTTTACAGGGGTCGTATGTTCGAAACTAAAACAAAAACCATATCATGGTGTCAGAAAATACTGTATATTCTTTACTTTGGAAAGGAATGTCTGATATCTAGCTCCTCTTGAGCAATCACACAAAGAATGTGCTATATCCTGGCCCTCTTGAGCAATCACATATCAACTGGGAAAATTCCAGTACCTTGTGCTTTCTGGTTGTTACAACTGATACAAAAATACAAAAGTAATCACAGCATCTTCACCGCAAAAATGGTTAACAGGAACTTGTCATTAATGTCAGCTTGACCGCATTCCCTAAAGACAGTAGTGATCTGTGCAACATTGTCTATGAGCTTAAACGCATTTATGCATGTGCAGTTTCAAAACATATGACTCAGGTTGGAGGGTAAAAAGGTGTCAGAGCCTCCCTTTTCAATCCCAGGTAATGAAGTGTGAGCCTAGCCCTCTCCCTCTGTAGGACCACCCAGGGCTCGATATTGCGCTCAACAGCCCCCTTGAAACAATACTTGCCATGATTTACTCTAAACAGTCAGAGTGGGGGTTAGAGTGGGGAACTGTGTTGGCATGCAAGCAGAGGTTAGTTCCACACTGAAGAGCAAAGAGAAAAAAGCTAAAAACACAATGTTTCAGCTGTGGAGCACACAGGAATGGGGGAAGGAGGGGGGCAGCCACTATATGAGGTAAAGAGGAGGTCTGGAAGGCAATCTGTACTCAGTATTAGAAAGACATCAGCTGATCGTGGTGTGCTGGAGGAAGGAGTAAACCCATCTTACTGGTGCAGGGGTCTTTGAATCTTTGCGATAGGACACAGACACAATGGTCAATGTAATTAAGGCTGGGAGAGGTGAAATGGGGAGATCTGTGAACCTCACAGCTCTAACATGTCCTCAGAACAGTTTGGACAGTCTTTTTTCCTAATGACGTATATTGTATGAATTTCCTTTAAAACAGCATTTAGTTATTTAGAAAGACAGAAAAGTTGACACCAGTGTTGTTTTAGAACGGTACTTACAGCAGTGCACATTTTGTATCCCACTCCAAAATCAAAGCGACACTGTTCATCCATAGAGTAGTTGATCCCAGGAAGCTCCGGGAGTTTGGGCCATTTGTGCTCAAAGGGATCATCAAGTAGACAGTCATAAGAGCTGGAAACAAAACGCAAAACTGAGTACACAACATCACACTCTATAGCCTGAGATCATCTAGACCCTCCTTCCCAAACAGGCCGATGTTTTGTTCCTTATCCGACAGCAGATGCAAAATACAAGGCTATAAAAGGATTAGAAGTTAAGATGGCTGTAAAACAGGCTGATCAATAAAATCTTTCGAAGACTCGAATGCACCATTAAGAGAGGATGAGAGGATGGGACGTACTGTATGTATCTGTTGAGCTCCTGCTTGCTGCAGCGAGACCAGTGGTAGCGGTGAAAGGCAGCCTGCACCAGAGGAGCCATGATGCTCCCCATGCTGGTCTCATCAGCACAGCGATTCCCCTGGCCATCGTGTTCCATACCTAACCTGTTAAAATTGCACGTTAGTGTCTCAAGAAAGCAGCAGCAACATTAATGGTGGAGTTATTCTCCACCGCTGAAAAGTCCATCTAGTGAATACCAAGCAATACAAAATGTAGGAAACAAATCTGTAAACCTTCACAAAATACTACAGTTATAGTGCCAAAGGTAATGGCAATTGAAAGGGAATCTCTTGTTTTAGTTTTAATGTTGAATCAATATTGGTTGTTTTTTTACCTTGAAGAGGGAAATTTATATTTAAAACATTGAATGAGGCAAAAAGTTCACTTAAGCATGAATTCGTTTCAAGAAATTAAAGGAGTAAAATAAGAGATGTTTGCTTACATATAGTGCTTACATATATTCTATATTTTATATATTTAACCAATTAAAGGACAAGCAATGGATACTGTGTTCATACAGTACTGTACGTGATTGTGAGATTGCTAAATAGATCAAAGACAGTCTACTCCTACACTGCTAAAATAATTAAATAATAATCACATCCTGCTATGAACACTGGAAACAAGTGATTCTTGAAAAGGCAAGTAAAGTTCAATGTGCTTTGCAATTATCTTAAGGGAAGTAATAACACAAATAGTGCAACCTAAAAAGTTGCTGGAGCTGAAAAGCAGAGTAAGGTCAGTTCAGTTCATGCTTGAAAGTCCCAGGCTGGTCAACCTAGACAGCACTATTGAGCTAAAGCAGTGATCAGAGTTCTGATGTGAAAACCCACTAGCATTCTGGGCTTCCTGAAACACAGGAGCTATTATCAGTCAGTGCATTAATTTCATAGCAAGTTGATTCTGTCATTTAAAATGCTTGCAATTCCAGTTCAAAATTATTTTAATTATTTTCTTCTATTCTGAACGTTATCCCTTAAAACACAAACATAAAAGGAAACGCTCGCTTTAGTACCTCAAAATAATGAAAAACTAAATGCAAGAATTTTATTTAACAACTCTTTATTTAGAGGTAAAATCAGACCTGGGTAAAATGTACAAAAAACGAAAACATAATGAGCACAGTATTATCCTCAACTAAACTAGATCCCCATTATCTACAATCAGGATTAAGAAAAGAGCTCAGAGCTACTCAAGCTGTTTATATTTCTAGCTTTCAATCATAGATTTGTTTTCTAGAGAACAACATAGCACTCTTGAGTTCTTTTAGCACAAAGATTTTCCGAAATTTCTGAATTTCTTTTGTAATAATGAATGAATCATGTATATAATGTACAATGACTGTATGTATTCTCCAAATCAATCTGATGAGGTCAAATGATTTTAATTAATGTAGGCAAACTAACATTATTTTTGCTCTCGACATTTTTAATGTAGGAAATTAATCATACAAATGACCAGCTTAATTGAACCTGTAAAAATGAATTCTGCATAATTCCATAAGAGCCCAACATGCTTAGTAGGCGCTGAAAAATGTCCAAATATTACTTAACTTTTTTATTTACGGTACCATATCAGGAACAGAGTAAGTGAAAGAGAGGATCCAGGTTACTTAAACAAGCTGATTTTCCCCAGTCACAGGATACATTCTTCAGTTCATTTGCTGCCTCATAAAAATGTGAGACACTGCAGATCACTGGCAATTAAAGGTGCCTAAAGCGCCACCCTGCACTTACACATGGCCGGTCTCATGAGCCACCACAAAGGCAGAGGAGAAGCCGTCTTCATGATTCAGTGTGCAGCTTCTCAGAGGGTGGCACATCCCCGTAACCGGAGCATAACCTGGGATGGACAGAGACATTGCTGGTAAACTGGAAAGCAATAAGCAATACCCCTTCATGGGGCATTGAAGGCCCAACCCTGATGCTGCTCTGAAGAAGCAGATTTAAAATGTAAGAAATGTGGCACAGTGTTTTAATATTCTTAAGAGTAATAAAAATATTGCAATAATAAAGGAGATTATGTGGAAGGCACAGCATAGTGAGGTCCCAGTGTTCTGATTCTCAGTGTTTCTAGCACACAGAAATATCACAGCAACCTGAAGCTCCTAAAAAATCTGCTTCGTGTTTTTATTACTTTGTTGTAATTGAAGAGAAAGGTAACCTGCTGGTATGCAGATATATCATTGCAATTGTGATAAAAAGGTTTTTCAATTGGCAGCAGGCAATCAGTGAAAAATACTGTTTTGAATGTTAATATACTTGGATTACATTGAGTCTTTCATCCATCTACGGAAATGATCCTGGGGATACAGCAAATGAAGAGTATGATTATATGAAGCTTAAAATACAAGGTTATTATGTAACAAGAAGTCAGTTACATAATGTCAAAAAAATTAGACAACAGGAAGGAAGCAGTTATGTGAGACAATAACATAATTATAATACCAAACAAATCTACCTCTAGAAATAATAGGAATCAATTGTCTGTTCTTGGTTTTAACCTTGTTGGTTTAATCAGAGGCTTCTACAGTATGTGCAAAAATGGTCTGGGACAAAAAGGCATGAGTACAGTCCACAGCAGAGAGCAAAATGATTATAAAGTACCCTTCAGCGAAAGCTCTCCCAAAGCAAAGCACAGACTGAAAAATAAACTCAAAGTGTTCAATACTCGATCAAGTTGTGTGCAGTGATTTAGCATACTGTGGTTCAGAAGCACTTTTCTATATTTTTTGACAATGCTTTCTGACCTTTTGAAGAACTTTGGCATGCAGGTAAAAAAGCAGGAATATCTAAATGCAAACAGCACAGGCGGTATTAGTCAGGAACGCAAGGCAAGCATCATTCAGATACTGAAATTTCTTACTCCTGTCAGCAATAATACATTCACCACCAAGAGAACACTCTGATGTCAGCCTTTTTTTTATTTTCAAAAATGATCTTGGTCAAGGCTGAAGAGAATGGCAAGGATTACTAAGAGCATAAGTGGCATGGGACATATATGTGCAAAGCAGATGAGCTGGCATGAAATGGCACAGCAGGAAGACAGAAAAATATTGCAGCAAATGTATACAGCATTTCTACATTTCTATGAAGAAGCCAATGAAAGCATTAATAAATAATATATAGATTTTGTTACTTTATAAACACGTTGACGAATCTTGAATAATTATGTACTGAAAATTTTGAAGAATTTTTAAATGCATAGTCTAAATGTACAATGCCCTAGCAAATAAGGATGATTAAATGATATTTTTATCCTCACTATGGCACTAAAAAGATTTGTGACATACTATTTTACACTGTCATTTCAAGAACACATTTTTAACCGTATTTTTCCAACAAATTCACAACACCCCAGAGGAAAAAATACATAATGAACCTCATGAGAAAAACTTTACTATAGTGAAAAACTGCAGCCTGCTTCTTTGAATCGTGTCTGAAATGAACACACCTCCCAGTGCCATGAGAATGCGATCAGGGCGGCTGTCCGTACCATCTGCCCACACTTAATGGGCAGGATATGCAAGTTTTGTCTTCAGTCAGATCTGTCAGTGGGCTTTCACCTTTGTGTATTGAAGTGTATTGAAGTGCTCCTCACACAAACCAGCCTGTATGCAAATTACCCTGCAATCTGCATGAAACTCAGAACTGTCTGATTCTGAATCCAAGCCAGGATTTGACCACTAGCCAGATTCCCGTTTGCTTTCTGTTTGCTGCATGGCTGAATTTGGCGTATACAGCAATCTCTCTGATCTGTCTGGCTGTGCAGCCTTTCCTCTGCTCTGCCCGTCTGCCCAACACACCCCTCGTTCTGCCTGTCTGCCCAGCGTATCTCCTGCTCTGCATGTCTGCTTTCTGCCACACGGAACTAGTGATTGGATTCCTCCTCCTGCCTCATAGCTGCATTCCCCAGGTCAACAGCATACTGTAACACACAGAATATTGGCTTAAGCATTATTATGACTCAATTATGGTGTAAAATGTATTTTTATGTGTTGCACGCCTAAGAAATCCTAAAGATTAATGGATCCCATGCTCAATATTTTTTTAAATCCTCCACAATATCTTTAGACACATTATAAAAGGTTACAACACATGCAAAGAGAAATTTCTCTGTGTACTGTGAAGTACAGTACATCAACATTGCTGAGCTTGCAAAGTATTTTTCCCATTAAGACTCTAAAAGCACATTCAAATATGTTCTCTATGCTATGTTAGATTGTGCTTGTGAAAAAAACATCTGTAGGTACGTCTCTAAAAATGTTTTCACTCCATCTACGAAACTTAAAAATATAAAACACTATCTTTGGATAAATCCTCTTGCACGTTAGTGTAATGTTTGCCTTCCTTCCTGAAAGAGTGCTCCATTGGAATAGAGGGCAAAGCCCAACCAAGCCTCACTGTCCTAGAGACTAGGCTGTTATGAACAAAATACAGCTGAAACTATGGCAACACCAAGTAAGACAACAACAAAGCCATTGGAGTCTTTCAGACTCTGAGAGCGTGCAAGAAGAACAAAGCGTGAATTAAACCTAAGACTTTAAACTTAGAAACAAATATTACTTAAGCTGCTGTGCTAAAATTTAATTACAATGTTTTCTCTCCCTGGGATGATGTAATTTAGCAATTATGCTGCATTAAAATATTCAGGTTATGACAAGTACATTTTAGAATTCAGAAAAAATGGCTATAGTAATTGTATAATAACGTACTACACAAACCTTCTTGCATGCTACCTGCTTGTGAACTAATGTGTGCTGCTTCTGTTTTTTGAATTTCTCAACATGCCATATCATTTACACCACAATTTCAAAGACCCTGTCTGATGTTTTAGCTATACTGACAAACAGCATTGAATTCCTGGCTAATTTAAAGACTTTGCTTCCTCTTGTGAGGCAAATTACACTCTCTCTCTACTCTGTTAACTCTACTTACCACATATTCATCTACTTCCACATAAATGTCCCACATAGCATTTTGCTAATAAAAAATGATTATGTGAAATTAAAAATAAGTCTCTGCTGAGCTATGAATAGTAGGCAGTAAATGTCTTATACTACTGTGTATTCTTTGAATCAATCATGCAAGAAGTCAGACACAGGGTTACAAAAACAAAAATGCCACCAAAGAGACACGGTATTTAAGTGAATTGGTAAAATAATAATAATTCAATGCAAGTGGGCTGTACAAATTCAAGGTTTAGAGATTAGAGTCAATATATACATACAAGACATCCTGTTACACTGATGTTATACAGAGGAAGGAGTTTAGCTAATTCAGGGAACAAAACACAAAGAAGAGTACAAAAATGTTTTCATCAACATAGGATGGATACCCAAAAGACACAAAGGGGAAAACACAGTCAAGGCCGACATACAGTACATCTGCTTAATGCAATTCTCAGATGTACAGTACCACATGAATGTTATGTTAGGACCAATCATACATTTCCTTTTTCCTCTACATGCCAAACCTTCTTTTCATTTTCAAAACAAGTGGACAGTTTTCTAGTGGTTGGCACCAATGCCCAGTCGGCAAAGTGCTGGAAAAATACTATAACTCTCGAATGAGGGCCACTTTCGGCTAAAAACTGGATGACTTGACATGTGGCATCCCGTAAGTTTCCAGAAACCTTACCTGAGCAAGACTTGAAGCCAACCCTTGTGAAGAGAAGCAGATATTCATCATCATTCAGTCTGCACAGGCCTCGATCGAGAGAAATACAGTACCTTGCATACCTGCGGGACCAAAGTCTTGCCTTGTCAGAAAGATGGCATGGTCGTGGTATTCTGCATGGTCTGGGTCTCGGCGCTGCTGGGCGTTAGCCCATCGACAGACTTGCTCCAGACTCCGAGAAGGGTTCCCTTGCTCGATCAGACCGATGGACTGCCGGGAACAAACAAACAATACCTTTCATGAAAAAGCACTGTAGGTAGCTGTGTCAGCGTGCAAGAGCTGCAAACAAACAGGTAAAGGTTTATTCCATGTTGAAAGGAAAAGAAAGAAGACACAACGTTTTGGCTGTGGAGTCTTCTTCAGGTGGGACACCATCAAAATCAGGTGTGAATTCAGCATTCCCAGTACATAACTCTACAGGGCCCACCCATATCTCCTTAAAAGTACATAAAGTACTGTAGACTTGCATTTTACGTGAAATACTTTTATGCAAATTTGTGTATACACAGTCAGCGCCAAAACAATAAATAAAAAATCAAATAATTCACATTCAAATCTGGGGCAGCACACACCTGAGCTATTTCGTATACAGTACTGTATTTGCTATATTACCGTTTTCGTTATACTTTAAACTGCAAACATACATATACTATACTAAAACACTTATGATTGATTTATCTTGTTTAAGGGAGGGGAATAGGAGGGTCTAAGGGTGGTTTACTGATTAAACATGATTTAAGTGATATGTCAGGAGTGGAGCTCTGGTAACAGGCTGACCAGAGCGTGATGCTGACCAAATCAACTCCACCTCCGGTGTCAGATGGTCAAGCAAAATGGTGGCACTTGCCCCCATTCCCCCATGGGCCTTATGGCCTGAAAAGGGACTTACTATGTAAGGAACCTAACTACAACATTAAATTGGAGATTCATCAAGTTGATAAACATCAAGTTGAATGAAAAATCAGAAGGTCCAAATCAGAAGGGATTTCAGTAGTGCACACTTTGGAAATGGTGCTCTTGAAGTGGCCATTTGCATTTTTGCAATGCAATTTATTTGTAAGTAAACGCTAGGGATTTGTGGTGTGCTCAGTGAACTGGGGAAAGCCACTGGGATGTGAACGTGTTCCCATGAGACTCCTTACATGAGAGAACTCATAAAAGAAAGAAGAAGACATTGTATTTATTTCATAATTATTAACTAAAAGCTTAATTAAGAACAGAGCCACATGTATCAATGTTTTATGTATATATGAGTTTTCACATAAGGCGTTTTGAAGTTCTGAAGAATGTGTGAAGACCCTGTCAGGTCAGTGTGAGCTCAGCCATTATGAAACACATGCGTGTTCCTTTCCTCTTCCACATCTCACCCCCCTGACAGACCCATCCATCACCACATACCATCACCCACCAAATGCGAGATCAGTATGGAACACAGCTGTCAATTGCTATGGACTGAGAAGCTATTCACATTTATATTTAGCATTTGATGACACCATTTGATGTTGCTGGGGTAGCTTGGACAGTCTGAAGATCAAACATTTTTTTTTTAATACTGTACACCACATGAAGACAGATTCCAGCTATACTGCCTCAGTTCTAGAAGATGCAGTCAAAATGCACAGCTGGAAGTTTTCCATTGTCTTTACGTCATGTTCACTTCAATTCAAAGCAGCTTTGTTAGGGGCACAGCCGGACCTCGTTAATTACCAATTAACATTCCGCACATGACCCTCTATTTAAACCCTCATCAACCCGCACTTCACTGCTCAGTATTGAACAGCCTGTTGTTTTCCTGAGCGCCCCTTCTTCCTGAAGACCATCAGTGAATAAGCCCTTCTCCTGCTCAGGATCCTGGCACTGCTTGCCTCACCGACTTCGCCTTCGGATTTGTTCGCTCTCGTCCACGGAACCGACCTGCACAGGGTTCTTCCTGGCGCTCCGTAACAAGCTTAACCTTGCTGAAATACTAGGAAAAGTGATTTTCTACTGTAAGGCTTTAATTTAAAAGGGGGGGGGGGACAATCCTATTTATTGTTCCATCACCAGTGACGCCTGTGACATTAAACATAATCTTTCATGTCAAAACATTATTTTTCCATTCGAGTTTAGAAATTCATTTCTGAGGAACTCAGAAATCCATTACTAATGTTTAGGAAGCTAAACTGACATTATGAAAAGTGCTTGCTGGAGTCAAAGTGTATGTTGTATTACAAGAGTGTCTCTTTTTCAGAAATCCCACAACTGAAATGAGTTGGATGGCTCATTTTTAATAACAAGGTAGAATAACTCATGCATGTCACAAAACAAATAAATACAAAATCATAAACTGAAATGTGTTGTTGGATAAAATGTTGTAAGAAAATTGTACAAATAAGATCTTAAAATATTATGTTCAATTTTGCTTTCAATGTTCTAGGAAAGCTACAGTATTGCTGCTCGTGAGTCAGTCCAGAAAAAAGGCCTAATTAAATGTCCTATACTGAAAAGGTAAAGAACTGGACATGTTAAGTATTGAACAGAGAAGACTATGAGGAGACCTGATCCATTTTTCAAGGTCAATCTAGCAGACTGTCTGAATGAACGGTGAAAAATGAACCAGAGGACACAAGTGTAATCTGCTATATTTGAAACAACGAACAAGAGCCACTTCTTTATAAAAGAGTTACAGGATTATGGAACAAGCTACCCAGCCATGCTGTTGAGGCCAAAAGCCTGTTTAATTTCAAGAAACAGTTGGATGAGTTACTGTGATCAATTAGCTACTACCAAAAGGGCTAGATGGGCCTCCTCTTGCTTGTCACCTTTTTAAGTTCTTGCTTCCTGTGCATATATAATAAATCACTATAACTATACTATCAATCAACTCTTGATATTTTAGTTTTTTGCATTGTTGAGAAATAACAATAATTGCTGTGCATCCTACAAATATGCTCTTAAGATTATGCCTTGCTCTTTCACAATCAACATTGCTACCGATATCAAACAATTATTGAAGTCTGAACCAGAAAAACTAATTATTCTGGAGACTTTTTGATCTTTTTTCCCCCCTTGGGAGTCACAGAGTTCAACCAAAGCATTTAGCATTATTAAACCAACAATGTGTCTCACTCCTCAAACTTGATGAACACTTGTGTGTCATGATGTGAGCTGCCCCCAGACTTTTGACCACACAAAATTAAGTTATGAACACACAGGGTAATATCATTTTAGAGGGTTTTATCCCCTGTTCTCCTGTGACCTCTGTACTCTTCTGTGAGACAGGATCAAGATTTTCAAATGTGATGATGTACATTTCCATTCATGTTGGCAAGGCTGTCACAATTGATTCAGGTCTGCCATGAGTTCGAAGTCAAGTGGAAAAACTAATCCCCTACTGCTGGAGCTCTTGGTGGGAAGAAAGTCTATATACTTGGTGGTCCCTTAACTCTTGGTGGTGTACAAAATACCAAAGGAGAACAGACCAGATTAATGAACTGCTTTGATTAGTAGAGATCATGTCCAAGCCTGGATGACATTAATCTTTCTTTGCAGGGGCTGTATACCTTTCCCGGTATTTTACTTAAGAAACAAATCTTTGTACCTTATGCTTTAGTGTTTACATTTTTTTTCACAAATGTTGTGGACGCTATGGTCCAGAAGCTCAGTGCAAAAAACATATACTGTTTAATTGTGAAGTTGCTAAGAATGTAAAAACTATCCTTTCAAAATCTGAATTTGATATTCTGTATAGGCACTCAGATTAGAGTATCCATATTAAGATTTCTGATTTACAATTTCGACACCACTATGACCAGTTTTGGTCCGCGTCGCTGTGAAAGAGCAACCAAATATACTGTAACTTTCTACTTAAGCAAAGGAACCTTTTTAGCCTTGAACAGAGGAGACTAAAATGACACTTAATTTAAGTATGTACAATCACCAAATGAATTGACAGAGTCAACCTACTGGACGTCTTCTGGATAAGCATGGAAACAGACCAGAGAACACAAACAGAACCTAAGTGGAAGTCTAATCAACACTGAGGACAGGAGGCACTTCTTTATACAATGGTGTGCTGGAGTCTGAAATAAGCAGCCATTTGCCAAATTCTTTCAAGAAACATTTGGATGAGATTTGATCAAATCCTGATTAAATGGAAAAGAGACTGACTTGGACTAAAGAGCTTCCTTGGGTAACCCTAATATTTTTCCTTATCCTCCTGAGGTAGGGAGTTAGAAGTAATTGCATTTTACAGTATTTACCGTATCAGGATAGTAGATACTGTAAATGTAAGTCCAAGTTTGAGTCTAAACCCAATTAAATTTAATAGCAGACCCAGAGTGAATTGGCAGAAATTTGCAAGGATGTCTAGTCATTAGTGAATCTAAGGGTTCACATACAGTACTTACTCACATGAGGATATTTACTGTTGGTTACATCTTTTATCTTTGTGCTTTAGACTTTCAGGTTATGCTTTCATGAAAGTTAATTATGTTTGCTGTAGGTCCAAAATATATGAAATTAGGGGGTTTACACACATTTTTGACACTGTACTGTACTATATATACTACACTACTGCACAATATGTATTCACACATTGCAAAATAAATGCAGCACAATACTTCCAAACAAAACAACTTGAAGAAATGAGTTCAGCCATTCAATGCGATTACAAGAAGGTACAGTACAGATTGTCGAGTTAAGGCAGGAACACCAAGAAGGAACAAAAAAATCCTCACCTGTCGATATCCAATCATAATCATCCGAACAAGAACCACATTGATGTTTGTTCCCAGTGACTCATCATGGTAAATCTCATCCACCTGGAAGAAATTATCAGGGATACATTGTCAACCACTTACATTAAATGGAATAATGGTTTTCTGCTGTGGAAAAAATGAATTGCGACACCACAGAAAAGAGCCTTCACACAATACATAAGGCCATGACTCAAAAGATGCAGTTACATTCTGTACACGTCTGCTTCAGAAACCTTTTTTACAGTGAGTAGAATAGATACGGAAGACCAGCGTTGGAGCAGAGATGTGATACTGTGCTGGTCTGAATGTCCTGTCCTTGCCATTGAACATTTATGTTCTTTCAAATTATAGGAGTTAGAATAAAAATTAACAGGACAGTCACTTGTGCATCTGTAGAAGTATGGGGCCTGCTAGTAACCTCAAAAATGCATTTAGTGAGTACAGTACTAAAAGCCAACAAATATGGCAAAATAAATTCAGATAAAAACACACCATCATGATGTATGCACAGTCTGTGATATAAACTGTTCACCTACTGCAGGTCTTTAAGCAAATGCAAAAAAACATTAAAAATGTATTTTCCCTCTCTTGGTAAAAATTAATCTATGTCATCAATGTCACTTTCAAATCTTACAGTACATTCAATGTGTCTGTTTCTTAGTCTGGTTTCCCAGCAATAATTACAAATGACAAATGTTATTTACATAACGCATACATAAAGGAAAACACCGAAGAATGGCACATGGAAGAGTAAATGCATTTTGTACACACAAAAATGTGGCATTTCTCTAAATTATCACAAAGAATGCATGTTAGACTTAGAAAAACATACATGGGTTTCCTAAATGATATTGAGATTGAAGTGACAAATGTAGATAACCCTGGCAACAGATGAGAATTACGGGCTGAAACTAAAAATATTGCATAAAAGAAATTGCATCCCTGTTTCCATCTAAAAAAAACAATAATCCACTTATTCCATAGTTTGTAGATTGTCAGACTGATAAATAGTCAATTTCAAATTAAATATAGCTTAGGCTCGGGTTATATTAAGGAATACTGCAATGCTCTGCATATACTGTACAGTACAGTAGTTGTTAACACTGTAAACAAACACACTCTTTTTGTTCACAGTATTGCTCACATGTATTAATTACAGTTAAACACATATATGGACAGAAACCTCCATTTTCAGAGTTGCTGGGCACGAACTTAGTTTTTTAGTTTATTTGGCTTTTGACATGGTTGACAAAAGACATTTCAATCACAGTATAAACAATGTCTGGCTGTTCCTCCACAGCTGCCTCAGGCTATGCACTGCAAGGAACAGGAGAAGGAAAAAGATTCATATTTAGGGCTGAATGTTTTACTTTGGAAATTAACTGAATAAGCAATGTTTTACTCTTATAATAAGATCTAAAAATTAAGTAACATAATTTTAAGTTAGAGCTTTGAGTTAAATATGATTACAAGGACACCAGACTCAAAATCAGAATTTGTGATAAGGAGTAATTTGTTTTTAAATTAAACCCTACATCAATTTATTCAGCTGATTGCAGAAACATTGCATTTTAACAAAGTTTGCATTTTTATGAATTTAAAAAGAGGCAGACTTTTACAACTTAATACCATTTGCAAAACTTGCAAGTCTGATTAATACAAATTTAGTTAGTTACATTATTGCCATTCATTTACTCTGAAACATGCCCCCTAGGATAGCCAAGTTCCAAGTTATCAATACTCAGGCACATGGTAATTATGGCTCCTGTTATGATGTAATAAAAGTGAAAAGAACAAATTCATGTGTATTTTTTTAATCTAAAATGTGTGAAAAAGTTTTAAGTTCAAGAAAAAAATAAATAAATCTTATGCCATGTAGCCTTTACTGACTGTAGCACAAAACAAAAACTTTTCAGGAACATTAGCAAACAGATTAATTTATTAAAATAATTGTTGTTATTGGTTGTTTTTAAAATAAAGGATCTCTTACTTTGTGTATTAAGGTTTTCTATTTCATCTTACCTATGTAGTGCCACCACATAACACCTATTTCTCTACAGTACTGTATCCAGAAAATCTCCTTTCCAAAACATATCTTATGCCAAGCCTACTTCAGGCAAACCTTATTTCGTGCTGGAACGAGAAATTGAGATATTGGGATTCGTAAAGTCTTTTTTAGAAAGCCAAAATAGTTGTGGAGCAGACATAGGCATTCAATATTCCTAGTATAGACTAAAATACGCTCTATTGATGCTCAGGACTTTTTCGGCCACAAAGAAGCTATTCAAAATAAACTTTACTGCTTCCTGTAATTCAAAGAACAATTCTGTGAGCTGTCCTGTCAAGACACTGGCAAGGTATCAGCCCCAGAGAGTGTCCAATTATTATGCAATGTCTGACAAATCTGACCCAGAAATGCCTTGAGTGCTTTCTGGCAGCTCAATTCGAGGGAGGAATGCAGAAGCATAATTAGAAACAAACCTGGAATTCAAATAAAAAATAATTGAAGTTTCCGTTTGCACATGTTCTATCACTATTAAATAATCCTTTACTTGTCTACACAGCTCAAGAAACCTATTCCATCAAGCAACTGCTACAGTTTATTCATACATTTGATGAACTGTAACTAAAAGGCGATTTAGCCTGAAAATTAAAGTGCACATTCAGCATTTTCTGTTAGGACTTTTTGATATTTACTCAAATATATTCACAGCCCATCAATCTCTATACTGCAAACCCTCTTGTGGCCCAGTTAACCTCCAGGAGCTGATTCCTGTAGCCCTTTAATAGATCCTCAAACTTCTCGTGAGGAATATTTCACAACCTTTCCAGGATCTCCTGCCTGTGCAGCCTGTGCCTGTGATCTGCTCTCTCCAGCTCATACAAGAAACATTCTACTAGAGGTGGCCGAGCAAGAAGGCTGATTGGTGACCAACTGACACCACTGCCAATCTTCCCAAAATCCAATGAACCTACCATTATGTCGTTGGACTGCGGGAGGAAACCAAACCACCCCAGAGGAAACCCAAGTGAACAAGAGGAGAACATACAAACTTCACTCAGTACTCCAGGTCTGGGATTGAACCCAGGTCCCCAGCGCTACAATGCAGCAATGTTTACCATTTGTAGCAGCTATCAGTCTGACATAAATGAGTTTTTGAAGATTCCCAATTGTTGCCCTTGAGTGTGAGTTGTATTACCACACTACTTTTTTGACCACAGATTTGGGTAAAATGTTCCAAACGTCCATTTTATAGTGGATCAGTAATCATTCATCTTTGACATTTTGATAATGGACGCCATTCCACAAAGCAATTTAGAAGCAATTATAAACTTAATTGTAGCCATCAGTAGAGTCAATAATGGCCAATAACCTGCATCCTCTTTGGACAATTCCCTGACACCTGAAGGAAAAGAAGATTTTGAATGTCAAAGCCATTTCTTTCCCATAAATAATGTTTTATAGAATATTTACAGTATCCACATGACATTTGACATAATTAAAAGATATATAATATACATAATACCCCCAAAATGTATTTGTGTTATATAGTTTAAGGGCGCACATATATACCTATTGATGAAATATAAGAGCTATGATAACAACATAAATTCTATACTATCAAAGACTTTGAAAATCATATCCATTTGTATGAGTTCATCTAAACAATACCAAATCAAATTTATCACATGATTGATTTTATTATTTGGCATTCTGCACATCCATGATTCGGATCCTCTGAAGCCAGTCAGGATTATGTGAATATTACAAAGAATAAATGTGAAACATAACCGTCCAGTGCACAAAAAGACCTACCCAACATGTATGCAAGGGATTCATACACCTTTAAGACAGGAAAATGTTTCTTTTCCTATTTCATTTTATATTTATAGTTACAGTACCTACCAGAGTGCAACACTGTTTTGTCTTCTATTTATGAATTGTCACCTAAGCAAGTCTTTGCCCAGTCCTTTGATTTTCCACTTCTACAGTCTTTGAACTAGCAGTCTACAAGTCTTATTAAGCATGAAATTACTAAAAGTAGCAATAAAGAATACAAAGCCTGGTGGCATTTTACTTATATCGCCCTTTTTTCTGGATTCAATCATATCTGTTTTCTAGCCATTACCCAGCTATCTACCCACATTCATGCATTAGCTTGTATGCCTACAGCTTTCGGTTTAAAAATGAACCTTTTATATGGAACTTTATCATTCACCTGAAAATCTAAATATCTTACGTTATGTTTGTATCCATTACGGTTCCTTGTTCACAGAACTGTAACACATTATTTCAGTTATGTCTACCTTCTCTAAGTCCATGCTGACTATCCAATTCAATCCAATCCTACTTTCATACAGTTATTCCTCTAGTTTAGTTTCTAATCATTGCGTCCCAAACTTTACATACTGTACTGTATATAACAGGAATATGACTTACTGGTCTACAATTACTTAGTTCAACTGTCAACCTCTGTTGCTGAGCAGAGTGGTCTTTCATATGTGTGTCTGTGCCTATTGACAAGCCTGCTGAAGGGGAAATTCATCTTCATTAGATGTGAGGTGTAGCATCCCAGATACCCAAACAGAAGGCTATGACATTTAATCCCCAGCATAGACAGAATTTAAATCAAAGCCTTACAAGGCAAAGTAGAAATGGGTCTTTAAAATGCTACCTTCTGAATAGATTGTCTACATGTTTAGTATAACTCAACTCCTGTGTCCTGGTATTTACAAATCACTGAAGTCAATCCTCCAGTCCTGTTTTAGACCTTCTAAGGAATGCTTCATCCTGAGGCTGGTGCTTGTGCTAACAACACATACCCCTAGCAACACAACACAAAGCCAGTGGATAAACATTTATAAACATACAGGAATATCTACTGAAAATAATGTGCTGATGTACTAGATTTGTTTGCTATATATTATACAAATGCACACACAATTCTTGAGCAGTTCCAGGACATTTCCTGTAATGGTTTACAAAAACAGCAAGTATCTTCCTTGAAACAGCTGTGTATAAACTCTGGGACAAAAAAGTCAGTCCTTTTAAAAAAAAGTCAAAACTTTCTACAACATATTTAAGTCAAAATCGTCTTTAAAACTTCAGATTGTATCACTTTGAAGCTCTTATACTAAACATTTCAAGCCATTAGAAGAACATTTCAAAAAGGTGCCAGATATTAGTTGGGATGATTTGATTTTTTGCTTCACCAAGGATTAAATAATTTGTAAATGTGTGATCATTTTCGGACTAATGTGAAATACCTAGAAGGAAGCACTGTTCTTTGATCATGCGGCAATTTCCTGCGACACAAAACCAAAAATGTATTCAACTTATGATAACAATGATTGAAAGAGAGGCCTTCCTGGAAGAAACTGCACAACGAGCACAGAGAACCAAGCAGAAAGGCTCAAGAAAGCACCAGCTGTGAAAGAAAAATAATTGTAATTATTAATAGAATGTTTTGATCTGCAGTCTTGGATCTCACTACTACTGTAGCTCACCTCAATCAGCAGCCCTGAAGACAAGTTAATTGACTGTCATTACACACATCTCAGACTGTCAAGGTCTGGGGAAGGGATTTAATCCACTGGCAGTACAGAAAACACGTCTGCTGTTTACTTGTAAAAGTTAGCTTTGTAGGCTTTTGTAGGCTTGGAAATAAGAAGATAAACTATTATTTTACTACTGCTGTGTTTCTGAAGCTGAGAAAAAAACAAAGAAGAGTGAAGGCTGTGATGAAAGTCATCTTGCTTCTGGCAAAGAGCAAAAGAACAGTGACATATCATGACAAGTGAATTATGGAAAACGTTTCAAAACATAAACTGCACTTAGATTTACAAAATAATTCCACAAAAGGTCTCACACAAATTTAGCATGTAAAACAACTGAAAGCTGTGATACACCCATATCCTCCCAAAGGAATGCATGATCTCAGTTAATGACTGGCCTTGTTCCATTCAACTCTTGACTCACACATCCTTGTTAGGGGAAGACCTCAGAGGTGCATTAGTTTGGTTCCAAAGATGCTTTCATGATGTGCATGTTTTTAGTTGCTCAATGATGTCACTCCAGCTGTTGAGCTATAAACAATGCCACAAAATGATGAAAGCACAGCTGGGTAAAAATAGTTTCTTTGCACATGAGAACAAGAATAAATGATGTTTCCTCGGTTTGGGAACGTTGTGATTAATGTAAGCCTGTTTATTTTATCATACAATTAAGCACTTCTTAAGTATGCCAAGTTCGCAATAAAGAACTGTTTTCTTGTTGTAAAGCACTCAAAAATAAAAGGGACAGAGAGTAATCTTCCAACAGAAGAAGGTCTTCATGTTTAAATGTCTCTCAGTAGATAAGACAACCCTGATTAAGACGGACTGACAGAAGTAATTATATTGTATTTTGATTACTGGTTCAACCTGCTTCACTGAGAGACAGGCTATGGGGGAGCTTCACACCTTGGGTTAGAAATCTGAGCAGATGTGGTTGAGGTTATGGTTGTCCAGCTCACAAATGTTCATTAAAAACACAGTTGAATACACTACTGAATACTCCATTGAATTCATATTAAATACATGAATGTGGTGCAGGCAAGTATTCCTCCTAAGCACAAGGTCTATTTAGATTTTCAGAATAACTTTTCTAAAGTTGCTCAGAGAGCTGAGGTTGGCAGCGAGGGTAATGTGAATGGGGGACTTTCCCAGGACCCACAGTTTGGAGGCCACTTAGGCCACCGTGATGGTGGCAACACCTACCAGCAAGCATCAACCACAACCGTGAATAACAGCTTATTACGCATCAGCGTCTGAGCGCTAAATGTAGTGTCGTGAGGGAAATGCAATGGGTGGGTGTTTGCGTGCACAAATTTGCCCAACCGGTCTTTTTATGGCACAGCTGGCTGTTTGCAAACACAAACAACACAGCTTTGTAGGCTACTGAATGAAAAACGCGAGCACCAGCAGAAAAAAAGGAAGAGAGAGGAGATGAATGTGACATTGAAATATATGTTAGAGAGGTTTGTGGTTCCAAAGGAGTCAAAAAGTAGGGAACACACAAAGCAGTGAGACAACAGTGACAACAGTGGGGATGCTAAGATCAGCATTATTAGAACCAGGCAATGACAACGCACTTTAGAAATTTACAGTGATCAAATGTTGAACTAGGGGTGGGCGGTATATTCAGTATAGACATTATACCGGTATAAATGTGCCACGATATGGATTTGGCTATACTGTTTATACCAGTAGAGAATGGATTTTGATGTTTACATAGATTGCACTGCCAGCATCGTCGCAAAAAGGTGGTTCAGACGTCCTGTTTACAACGCATTTGAGGTCATTTCAGCCAATAAAAACACGCGGGCACCCTCTTCCCTTTTCCGTGAAAACAATCGCATGTGTTCGGTGTGTCTGTCACACACAAATACGCGGAGAAATGGTGAAAGGCAGCATTAGCGAGATGGGAACAAGCGACGAATTGTTGAAAAGAAGGGTGCTTCATCTGTTGTTTGGAAATGGTTCGGATTTAAAAGGTCAGACCACGAGCGGAAAGCGGTTATCTGCAAACTATATTGACTTCTACTTCAGTTCAATGTGAAATTTCAAAAATACTAAAGGAACAACACAGTAGCTAACCAACAGTTAATAATAACCTAATAGTTAACTCCAGGCAATTAAACCTCACTCTCCAAGTCTTGTACTCCTTTTAAAGCATGTTCTATTGAAATAATGCAAAAAAAATCTATATGGTGATATATATCACATACGTATGATCAAGTCATCCAGCCAGAGGATTAATTGTGGAAAAGTGCCTCTGAAAATATGTAGTAAGAATTTTGTTATTATTTTGTTTTGTTAAAATTTATGAAAACCAAACATTTTCAGAGGTGTAACATAAGAAGATATGGGCAAACCGAGAAAGTATTGCAAGAAAATGGCTCACTGCAAGACCTCGAATGTGTTTTTTTCCTTCTGTTGTCAATTGTTCAACTCAAATTAGCACAGGAGGGGAGTGATGCCTGGAGGTGTCTGAGTGAGGTGGAGTCTCATGAAACATCTTATAAACACATCAGAAACTCTACTCTATAGCAAGACATAAACAGGGAGAAGAAACACTGACAGTCAGTTCTGCCTGCATCACAGCAACTGTTCTGCTCCTTGAGGAGCAAAACACTCCTTTTCATGGAAGGAATGCAGTTCTTCTTGAACGTGGCAATGGTAAATTTTGGATCAATTGAAATATTAGTCCAATTCAATTTTACAATGCAAGCACACGTCTGACATATCAAAAATAATCAATAACATGGCCATGGTCTATTCTGAAATTCAGAATGAGCCTGGATTCAATGATGGCATCCAAAGTGAGAAAAACAATTATTGATGGAGTTAAGACAGCAAACTACACTGCAGTGATTCTTGTGTGCCTTATCTGAATCATCAGGAGCAAATGTCCCTTGTGTTATGTTATGTTGATGTGACAGCTGACAAAGTTAACGGTGATGGAGCATTTTATTGACTTTATTCCAACTGAAGACTAAAACTAAGATTGCTGCACTGGAGAAACATTGCCTCCATTAGTGACAAATTAGTGATCATACTTGCTAGGGTTATGACAATAGGTTATAACATGAAGGGTGTCACGTTATACAGGCATGCACCTTGCAGCTCAATCCTAGAACATTTTTCACATTATCTGGCTGCCACTATCTGAATACAATACCAGGTGATATTGATAAGTGTGACCCAAAAGCTATGTCATTTCTGGGGGGTTATTAATCAAATCTCTATTTACAACTTCTAATTAAAGCTAGCAAGTACTAAAGGAGAACTCCCCGCATCTCACTCTGAAACTGATGTTAGACAATAGGTGAGAATGTCGGATTGATAGTGTTAAAGCAATCCGTCACCGTTATCATGGAGCATACCAAATGCCTTACTTTCTCTTAGCCATTAACACTGTGAGCAAGACAACAGAAAAGCAGCTCCACACATGTACCTCATTAAAGAATTCACTGACTATGTACGCAAATATAAGGAGACTCGATTGGCCTCTGCATGAACCACAGCAACTGAAATTGCAACCTGAAATGGAAGTCGAACCCAAACTCTGAGATCAACGAGTAAAACAAACTGACCTTTCACCCAAAGAGAATGAAAATTCAGAAACAGAATACTCATTTGTGATCGTGGATCAGGCTGAGGATTTTGTGACGGCTCCTTCCCAAACATAGCAGTTGTATACAGGATCATTGTGACAGTCTCTGTCACACTGGTTTCACGCAAGAGAAGTTTCTCAAAGTAAAAGAAAAGTCATAAAAAAACTACATAAGGACAACCATGTCACAAGAGAGGCTGTATGGTTGAACCATTCTAGCCAATAAATCATTAAGTACATGATCTAATTAAAAAAAATACTTCTAACCTTTTTTAGACCTATCATGCCGTCGGAATCAGATGACAAAAGTCACATCATCATCGTGTAACTCCAGACACCAGGACAATGAAATCACACTGCACCAGACCATTGTAATCACTATACCAGACTCAGACTGCCATTACATCTGCTTTTCCTTGCTGTTTAACAATGACATTGACAGTGCTGTCTGCTGCCTCACCAGATGACATTCAGAGTATGATCAAAGTTACTTGTTGAGTGATAAATTCTTAAGTTTATAGAGAAAACGTGAAATGTTTCCCTCCCAAATTCAGTTTAAAATGCAGAATATGAATTCAATGACAGTTCTTTTCCACTCTTGGGGACAAAACATATACTGCAGTGATTTCATATCTGCCGAAATGAGTGCAACAGCTGTGGCCTTGGGCAGTTAGGGTTCAGTGTTTACAGTTTCAGATCAAAGACCTAAATAACTTAGTGTGAGAAAAATAAAACAGTTATGCTGCACAAACACTTGACCCATCACCATGGCCTTGTCTAAGCAGGAGTGTCTGTGATCAGTCCCTAAGGCAGGGCTTTGCAGGTCGGGAGAGCACTCCATATCCTCCACGCGGAAGCCTAAAGATCCAGGGACACAGAAAGATGGCTTTTTTAGATGGATGTTTTCCAGGCAATTTAAAAGCATGAGGAGGTTATACTTTAGGTCCCAAAGACATTAGATTTAATGGGAAAAAAAATTTCAACTCCATAAACTATATATTTGAATTATTACATGATGACTGCCCACTCACCACGTTTTCTTTTTAAAAAAGGCTAAAAACTTCCTTCAATCAAACTTTTACAGTTTGATGAAAAAACAAACCTAGAACAGCGAGAGCTTACCGCCTCTAAAATCAGACGCACGTTCAGATTTATAAATCATTTAAAATTGTCCTCCGGAATACAAATGTTTTAGAAAATGATTTCCCACAAAATCATTTTGGAGCCAGAAAATGTAAGTAAAGGTCATTAACATTGATTTGCAATTTCAAAAGATTTTTTTCTATCCCATCGAATGCATACATTAAACAAACATACCCCTGTGTTAAAATCGAGCACAGGACCTTGAAAGAGAGACGGTTTCTGCATAATAAAGAAAGCATAATAACCTTTCATACTATCACTATCCTTCGTTTTCGGAAGGCTAAAGAAAAACCTCAAACTGACAATTGCTAATTGTTTCAAGTAGATGTAGGGGAAGCAGACAACAGTAATCAGAAGAGGATAAGGATCTTAATTGTGGTCTTTCAGCTGCTCTGATGATTAGCTGACATAGCCCCTGCAGGAACCCACTGACATCTCTCTGCCAATATGTGCTCCACATTTCGTCCCCAGCAGCATAATCACACCACTTGCTTTGTGGTCCAGTTCTGCTTCGCATTCCCCCAATTCCAGCCCCTCCCCATACATCCAGACAAACTCCCCATGGTCAAGTCAGTAATTGGCCTTAAGCGGTTAATCAGACCACCCTGTCGGTGCCAAATCGTAACTGTTACAGAGTGAAACCAGCACCCTGTGAAAAATCTGACTCAGAGACTTTTCTCCTTGTAATCTGATTAAGGTGGCAGGAGCAGGCTGCACCCTTGATGAAAAGGCAGATTTTATTTTTAAATAGTCCATAAGCAGTTACAGCAGGATAAGGCTAGAGCGAGCCCTGTTGCAATGACTGAAAATAAGAAAATAAATACATGTATTTTGAATGTAGGGTTTCTGTGTTCCTTGTTGTTTATTCTATTACAGACTCGTGCACTGCTCAACAGAAAAACACATATTCATGATTCATTTCATGAACATTTCTAAGATGCAACTCATAGCAAGAAACATTGTTCACTCAACTCTCTATTAATTGAAATCTGAGCTGAAAAGAAATGATGAAATCAGATCATAATTGATATACTGTAGAAAGGGCATTCTGCATCACACATTCCTTTTTTCTGAAAGCATGTGGATACAGTAGTTACCTAATCAGTTATTCCAATATATCTCAAAATCTATAAAAAGAAAATGGATTTCATTTTATCCTCCATCTCGGTTTCCACAACTCCCTGTCTTAAAGGAGTGTCGGATAAATGTTTGCTCTCATTTAGAAAATATGCCTTGATTGCATTTATTGACACTGCTCCCAGGGACAATTGTTTTTTCATTACAGTAATTACATATTTTAATTTCTTTCAATGTCATCTAAGAATTGGAATGGACATAGTGTGTTGATCCTTTGCTTTAATGTTTTTCCCAAACCAGAGTGATATGGGACCCCCTGTTCTAAACACATGATGTTCAACTGCAATACAGGACTCTTCCCTAAACTATCGCACTCCCTCCATCCCATCTGTGCTGGGCTGCTCACTCAGCGTGACCAAGCACCGATGAGCCCTGCTGATACCTCTCTATTGCTGTCACTCAAAGAGACCTGCAGCAGTAACACATATAGCAGCATGGTTTGAGAAAGTTGTAGAATCAAAACTAGTTGCTATTCTTTAACATTCTTTAAAACATGCTGAAAGAAAAGGCAGTAATCAAGCCTTAGAAAATCACAATCAATTGAATTGGCACCTATCCTACTAGCCATCATGAGCTATTGCGTTATAAAGAATATAGAGAAGGATGCAGTTTGATGATGTCTATAGACATCTGATCATGAATTATTTTGTATGTCTTTCTGTTCTGGCTTTTCCTCATAAAAATAAGCCCTTTCTTTATTACACGCCAAGTCCCAGAATGTCTTAAGCTATTGGCATTAGTGTCTGGTGTGTGGTCTGTGAGATGATTTATGATTAACAACAGTTGGCAGTATTTTTTCTACTGCTGGCATAGACTCACAGATTTAATTTTTTTTCATACAACAGATGCAATCACACTGGCTAGCCAGGGTCATTCCCTCAGCTGGTCTTCCCAGAATTCCGCACATTTGCAAGCGCAATATTAACCCTATGTGCCAAACACACAAAGTAACTTCTTATTTTCTTTCAGCCATATTGCACAGATAATTCTTAAGACTATTGTCTACTGTCTTTTTTATATATTCCCTTTTCAAGCATTAATCAGACAACAGGTAATCCCATGAGGATTATAATTTACCCTTTTAAAATCATGCTGAGATAAACATAAAGAGCTGAACATTCAGAACTGAATCTTAATGCTGAGACAAAGACAGCAACATCAGTCACTGAGAATAAATACTTTTCACCTTTACAGTTCTGAAAACTGGAATGTATTCCAATACTACAGTAGATGTACTGTTTTGCTCATATCCATTAACTGCAAAATATCTGTTACCAGCATCATTACTCATCACCGTCCATCAATTGCCTTAATGCCTCTTCCACTACAGGGTCATGGGGAAGCTGGAGCCTATTCTACCAAGCAACAGGCACAAGGCAAGCTACACCCTGGACAGGACTGCCATTCCATTGCAGAGTACACACAGACACAAACACACTATGGCAAAATTTCCAACTTTCACCCCATGAAAATCCATGTATTCACCAGGAGAACATACCTCTATGCAGACAGCACCCCAGGAATTGAACCCAGAGCCCCAGTACTACAAGACAGCCATGCTAACCACTGCACTATATTGCCACCCAGCTCACCAGCCATTTTCTTTAGTTATGTCCAAGCTTGGTTGATAAGACCTACACAACATTTTTTAGCAGCCATTTCAAGGAGTCAGTTTGTCACTAGTACATTTCTAGCAACAACAACATATGGTTTGTACCACAAGACATTGATCAACCCACTTTTTTTCTGTGGATTTTAGAGGTTGCATGCTATGTACCTGATATTTTCATGGTTATACTTTATATCTGTCTTTTTGATTTGGTTTGTACGCAGCACAGTGAACCTCATCTAAAAATCATTACAGTCTTTACAAGGAAATCAAAACACAAGCTGTTGTGAATACCATGGGAAAAGCTCAGACAGAACAACAACTGACACTAAAAGACTTTACGTACACCCTTGAGGTACTTTATAACTCCTAGTTGTCTGAATACCACACAGATGTGCCCTCTAGATTTATTCATATCCTAATAAATTGTGAATAAAACTCATTATATAGCAGAAAGATTTACAGATTAAAAGAATTCTAAAAATGTTATACTGTAATCTTAACAGCATTACACAGACGAAAGTCATATAAATAGTTAATCTGAGCCCAAATAACCAGAGGATTACATTTATTTACCTCTGTAGGTTTATTTAGTAAATCCTCCTCTGTCAGGGCTTACACTGACAAGATGCCTCTTGTAAGGCATCATCTGAAGGGGTATTTGTGATCATTCCACCAGGCAGAACTGCTCTTAGAAACATCGTTCAGACCAATTCATTTCCATTTGAAAACCTCTTGAGTTCAAGCCATAAATGTTCAAGTGGATTCAGCTTCAGAAGGTTATCCGAGAACATGTATTTTGTGTGAGGGTAACCATTTCTTTGTTGATTTGGATGATTGTAGAACTGCTGGAATGTAGATTTTCATCCATGCTTGGCAGAAAAAAAAGGTGCTTGGACAGAACGTCCTGAAGCTTGTTGGAGTTCATTATTCCCACTTATTTCAACAAGGGTTCCAGGATGCTTCAAAACAACTTCAAATCATACTAGACCTCCTGTCATATTTCACAGTAGGCCTGAGTGTTCTTTCACTGTGCGTTACATTTTTTAAAGGCAATGAGTGTCAAAAATCTGATACGTAGGTAAAAAAACATCGATTTTCAATTAATCTGGCCACAAAATATGGCTCCAATTGTCACTGAGTAGTAGTTGCGGCTTTTTGCGGTTAACCTTCTTAAGGGGTTTCTTCCTTGCAACCAGGCCATAATAGCCACATTCACAAATGTAACGATAAATAGTGGTTTTCAAAATTATTTGTCCAGATGATGCCATTATGTATCGGAGATCTTCAGTTTCTGCATTTGGCTTTTGCCTCCTAAACCACTTTTTTCATAGCCCTGTGATATCAATACACTTGCGCCCCCTTCCTGCCAGGGTGGCCACTATAGCAGTAAGCTTAAATGTCTTAATAATGGACAGCGAACAGTGGAAAGTGTCAAGATTCGATTTTTTTTTATTTTTTTATAGCCATCCCCCAACAGGTGGAGGTCAATAACCATTTGCCCGCAGTCTTCAGAGAGCTCTTCAACCTTAACTATAATGAGACATATGCTACGACTCAATGCCTTCTGTTTAGTTCCAGAATGTTATTGCAGGTTTGTATGTGTTGGTCTTTATTTAAAGGAATGCTGAAAAAGTGTGAATTAACGTGACCTTTGTGTAATTCAACTGATTATTTCTGACAAATAGAACTTTGCTCTGTGCAATGCTATTATAATCGCAAAATAATACTTTCAGATTATTTAAGCAAGACACATTGTTTAATCTATGAATCTTTCTGCTATCTGAAATTATTTCCTTCTATTTCTTCAGGGTGTGACTAAATCTAGATCTGATCTACCACCTTATATGTCTTGAGGTCCAGAACCTCATTTTATGAGACAGATGCAGTCTGTCTGAAAAGAACTGCTTTTTGACATTATGCATCGGGTCCACTTAAAAGGCTGAGACGAGGACCCTGAGCACAAACAGAACTTTAGTGACAGAGAATCTGGTAGTTTTTGATTTGCTTAATGGAGTTCTAATGAAAGTTGGGGTGGCATGAAGGCAGCCGAAATAACTAAGCTCAGCGGATGTAAGTCGCAACTAATCCTTACGTAATCGCCTCAGTTCCCATATATACAGTACCACACTTCCCCTTTCCTCTTCCTCGCTCGTTTTTTTATCCCTCTTCCAACCCTCTCCATTTTTGCAGCTACACCTTGGTCGTCTTTGCCCCACGCATTGGGGGTCCCAGCCTCCCCGTTCTATGGCCCAGAGATTGGCCAAGTGGGTTAAACCCAAGTTTTCACTAAATCCAATAAACGATTCTACCGCTACACAATCTTCAGCTGCTGTCATTCCTCGTGAATTATAGTAAGCAATATGGTTACCTGAGGAGTCAGTGGGAGTTTGGGGATCAATCATTAGTTATTGTGTAACACTTAATTAATAAGGAATTACCACAGACATATATTGAAAGGGAGCTTATTTGTAAACACAATTGTAACATACGAATAGGAGTCAATAGGTGTCTCAGATGAAAAATGATGAACTTACTATGTTCATGAGCGTGAGAACATAGTTTTGGACATGTTCCTTTCCATGGAATCGCACTACCGAATCGTCGACCGCAAGCAGCACCTCGATGTTGTAGTCTTCCTTTTTGGCATGTCTCCGTTTCCGATGTGACTCCCCCAGTCTGCGCTCCATGAGCTCCAGTGTATTGGGAAGTTCGCTGATTCCAAAATCCGGCACTGAAAAAGAATGCAGGAGAAGTACCAGTTACATTTGTTAAGTTTCTGAATCATCACCATCATCATCATTATTATTATTATTATTATTATTATTATTATTATTAAAATTCAGCACTGAAAAAGATTGTAGACAAAGCACAAAACAGACTTGCTATGTTACTAAATCTTCATTTTCATCATCATTATTCAAAATCTAGCACTGAAACATAACACTGAAGCAGCAGGACATAATTTTAAAACCATGTAGTTCATTTAAGAGCATATAGTATGTGTGCTAAGAAGTGATTTTAAGCCATTGTCAGACACAAGACTGTTTAACACTGAATTGAAAAAATAAGTGTGTTTTGAGAATTCTCCATTGAAATGTTACCCACAAAGTATACATATAAATTAAAAACAAAACGGCAGCAGAGGAAGACACAACATTTTACCATAATCATATATTACTGCATTACTATCATCATTATTCATCTGTCTACACAGCTTTGTGAATAATCAAAAAATAACAATTAATGAAGTGACATACTGTACATAACATCTGAAACACAAACTTTCAAAGAATCTCAGCGCATGTGGTAGTAAAAATCAAATAAAATAAACTAAGACATGAAGGAGAACGTACTATTCCTGCTGCTATTTTATCTCTAAAATTTTCTTGATTTCTACCTTTTGTTTTCTTTCTTCCTTAATTTTTTCAGAAGAACCAGGTTACACATTAGCAGCACATAGCCCTATGCAGCTGATTGCACTCTGTCTTTTCTGAGTTTTTAAATTATAGCATCCTATCTGTTAGAAGCTACATTTGTTTTTACTAAAGTACAGATGCTATCTGGCATTAAAACAAAGAAAGAGCTTACTCTGTGTCTGACACCATTTGGCACAATCTGCTTCCTTGAATAATTCATCCTCTTAGGGCCAAGAAACAAGACAACATGCCATACTCTATACACAACACAAATGAGGCAGTGCAATGCATTTCAGTTGGTATAAAATCCAAGATACAATCCCAGAAAATGTGGAAAATTAATTTTAGAATTAAAGTTCCAGATTGAGCAGATGACAGAAACTAGTATTAGACTATTACAAAATAAATTTTACATGCCGTATTTTAATGTTTGATTTGAGATTAAGTTTCATTTGGCAGTATTGTTACATTCCAGAAATAATTTCTTCATATTTTATTCACAATTCACTGACTGTGCTTCATGTGTCTTTAAACTAAATGTGACTAATAAAATACAGCATAGCTAGCAAATAAATACAGAAATCAACATTCATTTACACAATTTAAATTTTAATTATATTTTCATTTAATTTAATTTTAAAAAATGTTGAAAACACAGAGGTACAATACAAAATACGATCATGTTTCTGCAATTGATCCTGTTCTTAACATTCACTTTTTAACACCAACTAATTAGGTGTCACACATTTGTATTTTAGACTATACAGTATGTATACTGATGGAAAAAAGAAACGCAACATTGGAATATGAAATGAAAATAGTTATAGCTTGTGTACTTTCACAAAAAGGTGTCAATTTGTTTTAAGCCCTCAGACTAGCAATACAGCTTGTGCAGTGAGGTACTGCAACTTGCCAATCACACGAAAGCTCGTTAGGTGCACTTTTACCCAGCGAGGTCCAGGTGTAATAATGCCTGATCAGGACACCTTTAAAAGGGCCTTAATTCAAAGCTTAGGTCACTGCAAAAGGCCACACTTAGTCAGTTTTCTGTACATTCCATAATGCCTCGAATGTCACCAGAAGCAAGGGAGAGGGCCACTGGCATGCTGCAGGCAGGCATGTCATGTGCCAGCGTTGCCAGTCACTATGAAGTAAGCCTCTCAGCTGTGTCCCGACTGCAGAGAAGATATCAGCAGACCGGGAGGTCAGATGACCATCCAATATCTGGTCGCCCATGAGTGACCACACTAGAGCAGGACCGGCACATCAGACTGGTCCGTCTGACAGATCGTTTCAGATCTGCCACCTGTACTGCTGCTGAAACTGCCGGCAGACACAATGCCCGCATTAGTGACAGGACAGTGAGGCTCCATGCTGCCGGCCTTAGAGCAAGGCGACCTGTCAGAGGCCCTCTGGTCCCACCTTCTAGACGTCACACCTGACTGGCTTGGGCCAGACAGAGGCTGCGATGGACTCGTCAGCAGTGGCGTCAGGTCCTCTTCACGGACAAGTCACTCTTCAGCCTGTTTCACGCAGACTGGAGGGCCAGAGTATGGAGGAGGAGGTGTTGCATTTCTTTTTTCCATCAGTATATGTTAAATAATGGACTTTAAAAAGATTTTAATATCAGTATCTTCTAAAGTTTGATTCCTTCCGTGTGGGTTCTGCATGTTCTCTGCATGTTTACATTTAGTCCTCCACCTACTATGGTTTCCTCACTATCATCTGCAGTCATGCTGGCTAGGTTAAATGTACCTGTGTATGCGTGCATGCCCTGTGCTTGTGGAATAGGCTGATGGAAATCAATAAACAATCTTTTCTCAGATTCAACAAAAAAAACATGTCAGACCATGTCACTGGAGGATCAGAAACCCATATGAATAGTTCTGGAAGACAATATTGCAAATCTTTCCCTACATCAAGGAAGTCAGAAAGATTTCCTGTCTTTCACTGACTGTGCTATGCATGTTATCCATAAATCTGCTACAGCAGACTTATGACATTTAAAGACTTCACTCTCACAGTATCCTCCAGCAGGCACAAAAACTTCATTTGTTAAAAGTTAGTTTAAAAGTTAGGATAATACCAGCTGCAGATTACTGCACCCAACTCAGGGTTACATGAAAATAATATGAATGTGCGATTCATAAGCAAATGTATTTCTACACACTGCAGACAGTCCAGTACATTCTCCACAAGAATAGAAGTATAAAAACTGATGCAAATCAATGCAGATGTGATAAATGCCTGTGTTCATCATAAATGAGACAGTATATGGTATGTAAATATTCTTGTCTGCCTTCATGTTGAAAAACTTTGGTTTCAGATGTCTGGAACTGTAAAATTCAAATGTGTACCACTGTAAGAGTAAACATATGGTTAAGCTCTCATATATTTTTGTTGCAAACAGCTTCTTGGAGTTATTTCACAGTAGGAAAAAATGTTGTATCCCGCAACTTTTTTTACATGTTATAAAGCTACATGAAATGACATTGGGCCCCCTGCCGATGAGAGTGAAACTGAATCTGCGTTTTCCAGCCCACTGCACTGCAGCATCATTTCTGGACTGAAGAGAAACAGTTTGGGAACAAGACAAAATAGCATGCTTTTCATGACAAACACGCACACTAAAACATATTAGCACACATATTTGGTAGACCTGCTGAATCATAGTGTCCATGAAAAGCAAAAGCTTTATTCAAAAAATATATTCTATTTTGTGTGACACCAACGAATCTATCATGCTTTGCTTGAGGTAATAATGACAATTTTAGAACACAAATGGAAAATGAGAAATGGTTTTATACAATCATACAAGAAAACTGTCTCCTTTTAAATACTGAAAGTTTCTAAATGTTACAAATAAATGTAGAATCAATTAATGCCAGTATAATAAGTATACAGCACTGTGTCAGCTTACACGGGTAGTGCACCACATTAGGTAAGTGAAAGAAAATATCAATGATTCACCCATCTGTAATTTAACCTGCTTTAGGTGAAATTTTCATATCAGACAATTAGAGCAGCTTGCTAATGTCCATAATCTAAGCTTTATTACAAATCATAACATTTTAAACTGTATATTTAAAATCAGAAGGCCAATGTACAGTATACAGTATATAACTGCTCAATAGACATGACACGGATTTTCCACAAGTTCATTTGCACATTCAAGGACTGTAATAGAAGCTTTGGCTTTCTAACAGTATCATCAGTAAAACATATGTGAGACCGCCTTCTAGTTCTCATAAGATAAATATAAGATTTACAATAATGGACTTTTTTATTAATTAAAATGAAGTATGAGACAAATTTTTAACCAACGCTTAAATGCGTTAAATTAAAATGTAATGTCAAAGCATTTTATAGTTACTTAATGCATTTTAAGTCTTCAGATTTTCAAAAAATATGGAATTTATTTTTATTATATTTTATTATAATAAGTACACATCCATTTTCTAACCACTTTATTCAATCCAAGGTCGAAGGGGGCACTAGAGCATATAATATATACACATATTAATAGAAAGTTTAAAAAATAGTGAGACAAACTGATACATCTATGTATTACTGCAGTACTGCTTAAAAAGCCCTCAAAGTACTAAAAGAATTACTAAAGAGAAGCCATTGACTATTCAAACTATTGACAGAGACAAGTTTCAAAATAACAGCAAGGAACCTGATTTTTTTAATCTTTTGGTCATGAACAGGAAAACAACTACAATATTTTAAAAGAAAAAGAATATTGTACTGGATGATCCAAAATACAAATATAACAAAATTCGGGGGCTTTTTTATCTACTTTTTGTTTAATTGTTTGTTTCCTAAGAAATTTTCAGTTTCGGTATCCCTAAGTACCACAGAGCTAGAGAGATCTGCCAAGGCAGTGAACTGTACACCATTCTTTGTCCACAGTAAATATTCGCACACTACCACTTTCCAAAGTGGCTATCAAACAGAAAAAAAAACTGTATTCGTGTAAGACCACAGCATGCTTTCACCCAGAAAAATAAAACCCGAAATACTTTCCACCAAATCTAAACAAACTGCCCCTTGCTAACCAACCACTGAAAGAAGAGGAAACTCCACCACGTTTCTCCCACAGAGGGCTGGATTTTATAAGAGCTGCTCGGATGTAAAACTTCAGCAAGGCACTGGGGTTTTGTGGTAGTGCCTCTTTAAAATTCTAGCCATGAGAGGAGAGAATGTCAGGCAGCGGATTGAGAGTCTGGCTGATGCCAGCAGAGAAAGAAGCTGATTGTTAAGTGATAAGTAGTTCAAATACTTCATTACTCTACTTAGTACCAAAAGCGTAAGCACATTCAGACAATAATGCAAACAACAGAAACGACACAAAATCGAAAGCCAGGCAGCTGAAATAAAAAGGTCAGAAAATCAAAAGAGAGTCTGGCAAATAAGACCAGCCATCCGCATTCCTAACATGATAAATTAAAAAAGATTCCAGCCTAAATCCCTTAACTGGCATTTACCCATCCAGCTTCTTCCTTGGTGCCCTAACAGGACTCTCGTTGAGCCGCTATCTTTTACCAGGCTTCAAGGCTAATAGATATGTAGAACAACCTACGTAAAGCAAATAGAAGCATCAGGACCCAGTATCCCCTATATAAGTCGAAGGTCATGCACAGGGATAGCAACGGAAAAGACTCTGAGCAGGTACTGTATTTACATGTTTTCACATCCTTCGAAAACCCCAATGGCACTGCCCTTGTGTAGTGTGAAAAACTACATATTAACTGACATTGATAAGTAATGACGGATGAACAGTGGTTAATAGTGATTGATTTACTGCTACCTAAAAATAGAAATGTTAATTATTTTCACAAAAGGCTGTCTCTGTGTCATTCGAGTCACTACCGAACAGCAGGATACGCACTATGATCTTCTGCCCTATTAACACGGACACTTTCCTTCACGTAGCACCAGCATCATTTGTAGAAACCCTCCCTTAATAACGAACACAAATTCAATGCTGTGCAAAAGGATGTGGTTTGTGTCTCATGAGATGACGCTGTGGGAGAAGTCGTTAATTGTCCATTTTCTGGAGTTGTGATACATCAAAGATTTGCAATTGCAGTTTAGGTCTCAAACCCAAGATGTACTGTGCTCTAATGTGGTCACTGTATCTGAAGATTTCCACATTTAAGACTGGTACAGTGACAGAAAACAGCAGATGCAAAACATGCAGTAAAGTACAGTTTCACCACACAGTACTGGTAGTAAGTCATCCAATAAAATTATAATCCTGGCTTCTTTAAGCCTTTTGTTGGTACACCGATAAAGTATAATCCAACTCAATATTACACACAGGTAGAATATGCAGTGATGTACTATAAATCCTTTTAAAATTATTTATCACTTATTTTGTGTCCCATCTATCTGGTGTCCTAAATTATAAAAGCCTAGCATTTCATTGGTGGAAATTTAATCAAGTAAAAAACACTAAATAGCAGATGCATTCAAAAAATACTTTTAAGTAATTAATTTTCTATTTTTGCAGTACATAACACAAAAATGACTTTAAATATACAGTAATTAATGTGTGAATTTAAATACAGTAACTCTTAAATAGTGTTAAGGAACATTATTAAAACTGGTAGTTTAATTGAAATCTACCAAAACTCACAGCAGCTTCTTCTAGCGACAAGTAATGCTGAAATAAACTGCTTGGTACCAGATGTTATGGGTATTGTTTTCAGTAAAAAATCTCTATTGAATTTACAGTGCACCCGGGCCTCTTTTGCTGTAGACTTCCCTGCACATCCACAGGCGCCTTGCATTCCTCATTTTTACCAGCTGGTGATCCGAGCACTGCAGCAGCTGTAATACTGTTGTTATGGTGGAGGCAGTGAAGGGGAGGGGGCCTGCCTATGTACACTGACTGGAACGGCTCCTGAGAGAAAAGTCATATATCCTTCAGTCTGCAAAACCTCCACTGGCACTGGGGCGAGCCTGCTAAATTGAAATACAAGTTCCTATTGTGACAGTTCTCAGGCACGTTGTGCATTTATGGAGTTTGGATATGGAATTTCTTCAATGACTGGCAGAAAAGCAGAACAAAAATATTGCTGAAAAATAAAATATCCACAAAGTTTTGTTAATAAAGTGCGGACCCTTCTGTTGTTATTTAGACTTTTAAATAAGAGACTTCAGTAAGCTTGTCTGAATTCCAAGTCTTTGAAAATGTTTTTGAAGGACATGTTAGTGTGCTATGACTATATTTACTTACCACAATAGACTTTCAACACCAAATAAGTATAATAACTTTGACACTGTATTTTCCTGCATAGCTGTCCTCCCAGTCTGCAAGCACGAAATGAATTCAGCCATTGTCTGCTGGTCTCATGATTCCATATTTCAGGCCTACCTTCATTGTGGAGGTCCTCCCTTGTGCTGCCGGATTCCCTTCTGCTGGCAGACCTGCGGTACACCACGTGAACTCGCCCCTTCTCTTCCACTTCCTGCTGCCCCTTCTCTAAGGGCTCAATGAAAAACTCTCCATTATCAGTGCGAATCAGGCCTGCCTGGAAAAAGAGTTTCCCATGTTAGTACTGTCATCTAACTCAAAGGCCTACTGTATCAAGCCAGCCGGATGGCTCCCTACAGCACTGTTCTGGCAGCTCTGTGTGTCAGACTGCACATATCATGGTTTCTGAAGGCGTAAAAATTGACAACTAGGCTGAGAACTGAAGGGAAAAAAACGAAAAAACCTCACACAGACGATGACCTAAGCTTTCATGCTAACACAGCTTTCAACAGTAGAGATGTTTTTGAAAATTCCTTTGGCAAAGCTTGTTTCTCCAAAACAACAGTCTGTCCACTTTGATTAGAAGAACTGGGTGTCCTGTCCCTGGATCCCCAATTATTTAAATATAATGGGACCAAGTGGCAAACTCTATAGGAATTTCGGGAACCAGTAAAGACAATCAATATGTGCTCACAAAAAGAGACATTTCTTGTTTTAAAGTTAAAATAATTGGTGTCCAGGAATCAAGGACTATAGGTCACTACCATATTGCTACAGTACCAGTTAATATGCATGTACACAGCTCTTTTAATGCAAGCCAACTTCTTGCACGCCCAGAAATGGATCTTAAAGCCAGACCCTGATGGAGAATCTCTGAGGTAATATGGGATGCTGCACCAAACTGCTAGGACCAATAGGATCTAAGCATGTAGGAGTAAACATGCATCACTGTGAGGTGTCCTAGGGTGTCCAAAGTGTTTAACAAGCAGATTAGTATGGTAGTGACTCCAGCCACTGCTGTGTGTTGTTGGGGTTAGAAAGATGAGCTTGTCTAAAATAATAACCTACTGGGAAAAAAGTAACAACTCATTGGAAGAATAATGTGTGTGTATATAGTCAATGGATTGGATTGGATATGGATTATGAGTATGAATATTAATGATTTTTTGCCATGGCACAACAACAGGGAGAAAGAACCATCTTAAAACTTATAATTCCACCTTAGTATTAAATACAGTGTTTTATTCCACATTAGTACTTTATGTTGTATATTATATATAACAGGTATATCTGGGTAGTATGGAAAGACACGTCACTGCGTGTGCTGCAAAAGAGCAAGCAGAGGTTAATTCCCAATGGGAAAGTAAAAAGAAAGATGAGAAAACACAACGTTTGGGCTGTGGAGCCTCTTCGTGCGGGTGGGTGGGAAAATGAGGCAGGGCAGGAGCTTGAGACCAAGGGGTGAAGTAAGGAGGACAGAAAAGAGAATATCTTTCTGCTTTTCAGCAGGGGATTAAGTTGTTCTTTTTATATAATACATATATACATATAAAGGTTACCCTTAGTCTTAGAAGTCATAATAGTTCTGTCTTCCAAATGCTGAAGTATGGCAGAAGCTAATATGCATACTCATTATTCATTGTAAATGCATGCTCTTACATAACTATTCTTATAGTTGTATTTAAGTTCTTTGGAAGATACATATATCTGTATATATTAAACATAAAGAGGAAAGAAAAGAGAGAGAAGATACTCGAAGTGAAGCCACTGGCTCATTACAATGTTGTTCACAGTCTCTGGATTCTCAGCTCCACCATCATAAAGGACTTGAAATGTGCTGGAAACAATGTCTTGAACCTCCTTCCTTGTTTGATTTAATGAGCACAGAGAGCCGTCTGGAGCTGTCACTGTTTCAGACAGCGAGACTGCTGAATCCTCCACCGACAGGCAGGTGTACCTTGACTGCTCCTAGACTGTTTTGTTTTCACGCCATTTATATACAGCAGATGAACCCTGTGCTTGCTGCTTAAACAAGGAGCTTTTTTTTTACTCTTATCATCTAAAAAATAAACAAACTAGATAGGAAACCAATAAAGAACCAATCAACCAATCACCGCAGTGCAACAAAATGTACTGTATACATAAAATTTAGCAAATCAGGCATACATAGAAATAACCCTCTATAGGGGCAGCATCACTGCCAAAGATGCCAGATGTTATGGCCTGGCATTGCCAAATCGTTCCTTGATGTTTCTATCAGTCTCTCCCTGTCTCCCTGTCTCTCTCTATAGGTATGTGTATCAGAAGCATCAGCTTTCTGAAGTGTATGTTATTGTTCTCCGGTGAAGTTCAGTGATTCCATCATCCACCCACAAAAAAAAACATAAATGTCAAAAATGCTCTGTTAATCTTCATTTCAGCCTCTGTGACCTGAAATTTTTGACCTGCCCAAACTTTGGCTGCTGGTGGATAGATATAATTACTGAGATCGGCCTTGCAAGCGGTCAGCGCTGAGACAATCAGTGGTACGCATGGAGAGTCGAAATTCTGTGTCACTGCTCCATCTTGTCTCTACCAGCAAATGGGAAGCTGGGACAAACTTTCTCATTCTACTCAAAAGACAAAGAGAAAGCTCTGCTGGATTTCATTCTCCCCATGTACAGACTCAGGTTCCGGATAAACAGTTAAACGTCCTACAGCAATTTAAAGACAGCAATACCACAGACTTTTTTCAGTACACTGCAAGCTATCATTTAAGCATGCAAATATATATATATATATCTCCACAAACATTTTGGCAGTCTCTGAATTTAATTTTAGTTGATCCAGGCCTAATTATACTTGGTTTACAACTGTGCAAGGACTGTCAGTCAGTCTTTGTGCAGTTAAATATAAGTGATAGCTTACAAATGTTTGTATTTATCATAATTTTCTTAATATATTCAGACTTATTCTGTCAGAATAAAAACATTAATTATAAAACAATTTCAAAAATTTGGAAAGCAGTTGTTGCATAAATTCAGCAAGAAACAGGACATTTCTATAATCTACTGTATAATACACTACTACTGAATTATATATTGCACCACTAGGTTTTATATAAATATAGGCTTCAGTGCTCTATGATATTTATATTATTTTTGAAGCAGAACATTCATTGTGCAGCATGTATGAAAACACATTTATAAAATGTCATACTACATTTCTCACCTTTCCAAACAGTATATTCAGATATATACTCAAGGTTCAAAAATACGAATTTTCACACAATAAAAACTGTTTATCATATCTCCTCACAAAATACATTAAATAACAGAGTACAATATCACCTTTCTTCAGAAGTAAACCAACAGCACTGAACATTTTATTGAAAGAGTTAAGTGAAAAATACTTCAACTATGTCCTGCTTTGGGAACACACTATGGTTAGACCCTGAATATAAGGTAAGTGTTCTACCAGATTCATCAGTCATCCAAATCAAGATCCCATACAGTAGTTTCAGCTTGCTAATAATATGTAATCTGACAGTAATACTAAGCACAAAAATGTTTAGATGATTTTTCCAAAAATGGCTAAGATGAAGCTCTACAACTTAATTAGGCAAGTCAAAGGGATCTCATCTCATCTGTAGGAGGTTGAAGAGTTTTCTTCCTTTCGACAGTAATCCTTAAAAAACCAAAGCAGACAAAGAAGTTCCTAGTTCCTGTAGATGTATAGACAGATGGAAACGGACTTTCTCTCCAGCTAAAACACTAGGATAAAGATACAATCAAGATGGGATACTAACAATAAGGAAGAATGCTAGAGTAAGATTTCTGTATGTTTCCTCACATAGTGAGAACTGAACTGTGACTTTCTGGCCACAGCTATAAGAATCAAAAATCTGTGAGACGAGGGAAGTGCCCAACAGAATCCTGCTACAATTTCTTGACTTAAAATGAATTTTTCACAGAATTATTTTTATCACAGACTGGGACAGCCAGTTATCCTTTAGCCCAACTCCCCCATCTGGGGAGATACAAAATGAATACAATTTAGGTCATAGATGTTACAGAAAGATATTGCTGCCTGGTAATCTGTCCAGAGAAGAGCAGCTAGATAAATTCCAAGGCTTCAAGTAATGCCCTACCTGAAGCAACAGAACCTTTTTTAGTCTTGAACAAACAAAACTATGAGGTGACCTCAAGCCAAATAGCCTTATGCACACATGCTTCCTTCTCTTCTCTTTCACATGCAAACTGAAAAAGAAAGCATCAGGGCTTTCGTTTCAATATCAAGAGGGACAAAGCTCCTATGGGGCCGTGTTAGCAGCCCAACAAAAAACGACTGCTGTGTTGTCCACACAAGACCCGGCTCCCAGCTCCGCCCCACTACACATCAACAGCTGATTGTGTCCACCAATCGGAGGTCTTGACCAACGATGACATCATAGAAGGCTGCACATTAATGGCTGCCACAGAAGGCCTCATGATCAGCTTCTCTCTACAGCAGTAGTATATTTACATGCCAAGGACTTTATAGTCTTTTATAGTAAATTAGATAGTCATGAATCTGCTTATCCATTATGCAAGAGACAAATGTGTACTAATTGTAACATTTGTAAAAATAAAAGAAGCAGACGTAATAGGTATTTTTCAGCTTTTTTTTCAGTGGAGTCTGGGCAAATGACCCTTGACAAACAATTTAAACATATCGAAAAGTAAAGCACACAGACACACCAAATTCCACACACCAACACTACCAACTTTGTAAATGTATAATCCTTCATTCATTGCCATCCAGTCGGTATCATTTTCAAACCCGTCAGTATCATTTTCCAGCTAGTCTGCTTTCAGACTCCAGCTATATTGGTTTGAAAGAAATGGCACGAAGCCTGCAATTTAAAGAACACATTAACTTGTGCACACACGTCTGACCAGGCAAAACCCGGTTCAGGCTCTGCTACAAAAAAGCACCATAATGCCTACCCCTTTGACAACTCTAAAACCATCTGTAAAAATGTGGAAAATCCACCCCACATTTCATGGTGTCAAACAGGAGCATCTCAATGTGCTGTACAAAGCCAGGATAATACAACAAATCAGAAGACTGACAAAAAAAAATTAAACAAAATAAAAATACTTTTGTGAAGATGACTAACTCTGTGTACTCCATATGTTGTGAATTGCATGAAATGCAATTCACAACATATGGCACTAACAGCAAATGAATCAACCAAACACAAATAAAATGCCCAAAAGCTTTAATATGCCTACACATATTTTCAACAAAGATAAGAGTGCACCATCCTGGAGTGTGAGACACATTTAATTTCTGTTCCCTGCCACAGAGCAAATTTTAACATTTGCACACTACACATCTACTTATAGTCAGTAAGTGCATCAAACAGAACAGAAAAACTCATTCTAGTTTGAAACTTCCATGTTCCATTTAAACTTACAACTAAATCCATTTCCTTTACTTTCTATTAATCTTCTGTATTAAACTCTGTCATACAACCCTGAGTGTGAATTAAAGTATCTTACTATTACTATAACAGTACATTACTATCATCCAACGGTTTTATTTCAAAACAAAATCAGTGCTGAATATTATAAAAACACATGCATTTTTCCCTAAAAATAATAGCATTGCACAATCCTGCAACACCACTTTTTTCTCTGATATTCTGACCCATTTAACAAGTTGCAGATTAGAGACAAGACCTTTTGAATGTCTGTCAACCACCCACTGAACTTCAATTTGAAATAGACGGCTGATGCTTCCCCTATAGAGTGTGTTTCCATCAGCCTGCCTTCGTCTGTAAAATATAAATAGAAAGCCTTGTTTCGGATTTCAGAACTATATCAAGTTTATATAGCCAGGAAGTATTCTAAGTGCAGACAAACAGAATTCTAAACTTCTTCCAAATGCATTCTGCAATGCACCATTCTAAAAACATTTCACTCCGGATCAAGCTAGCTGGACACTACATGTTCCCATATCTTTGAAGAAGAACTGCTTTAGAAATGACTACATCTCACAAAAATTGCTGGCCTTCATAAACCAACAGTGAAATGTTGTTTTTATTTTCTGTTTATGCGTTCTTATTTGTTAAAAATATTGCATAAATATATTGTATCCTTATCAAACAGACTGGTCATTAGTCCAAGACAGTAACGTTATCTTAAAACAAGAACAATTATTATTACTAAACCCAGGTTGTGCCATTTCAAATTAACTGGTATGTATCATAACTTACAGTATGAGATTCGAAAAATATTAAAACACACCTTCAACTTTTATAAATACTCTATTCCTAGTTTCTGCATGTCTGCTTGAAAATAAAGTCACATTTGAAGCTGCACGATCCTATTGGAATGGTTTAACCCTTCAGCAGAGACGCCAATAAATGATTTCAGTATTTCAGTATGAAGCTATAAAAGCAATGCCTATGACAAGCTGTCCAAAAAACAGCACTGATCTGAATATATGAACATAGAATAAAGGGAAAATGTGGTACAGAGATTTGCTTAAAGTTTTTTGTCTGTCATTTTTTAAGCTTTTGAAGTCAGAACACTGTCAAACAGGAGCTCAAATGACAGAAACATTTAACATGAGGATTCCTACAGTTAGTGCCTGTCCTCCTAACAGAAGTACTCCTACACTCAAGAACAAAGCAAATATTCGAATATAGAGCTGGGCTGTGCCTGTTTCTTCTTCAGTAGAACACATTCAATTTATTGGTCCATAAAGGTACAGTATCTACCAATACACCTCAGAGTTCTCAAGACTGCGCTGTCTCACAACTCATCACCTGAGAAAGAAAAATAACATCTGTTGAACATTCTCCAAGTAGCTCAGGGAAAGAATACATTTTCCTTTCTTTTGTATTCAAAGGCATTCTATTCTTGTGCCATTTATGACAGCTTTCATCCAATGCAACATCCCTAGATGATGATGGTTTAATTAGACCATTTCATTAAAATAATGACTTTAAAATGTTAAACTCTATGACTAGAGTCTTGGAGTTAAGCAGTAGTAACAATGAGCCTAGTATGCATTTGAGCTACAAATGAGAGGGCACAGTGGGGCATGATATTGTGTTCTGTCCTTTTCATCTACGTACACAGCACACTAATATCCAACCGCTTCCAAATGCATCAAGTTGGAAAATATTTTAAAAGTCACGATTCTATTTGAAAAGCAAGTGAGGAGCACTACTTCAAGGGTTAACAAAGTGTACTGTTGGATTCCTCAGACGCACAGCTGTTCTGACACAGATGTTGCAGCTGACGAGCCCATAAAAAATAATTAGAAAGTATTCATTTGAAATACATAAAACAACATGTCCCTGAAACCACCAGGTTTGCACAATCAAGCTCTCTCTGGGGTTAGCCATGGTAAGAAAAGTGTGAACTATTCATTATTGCATTTTATGTACAGTCTACACGGGTTTTAATGGGAAAGTCTCACAGAGGTCTGCTAAGTAGGGATCAAATTTCAAGCTCCCCACTCAATCAACTCAACACTGTTCAATTTGGAAAACTTCCCACAAACACTTAGCCACGGGACAGCAGAGGTACGCCCTGCACATATCTTTCTCACATATCCTTAGTGCAACAGGCAAGGTGGTAATGATGCAATAAAAAAACAAATAAATCAGATGTCTAATTAAACATCAAAGTCACTTGTTACTTCCCTGCCGATGTGTCTTTCAGTCAGCAGGGGCAGGTGACAACAACTTAACTAGGAACAAGAATAAAATGTAATAAAATGCTGAGTGAGGGTTTTAATTATTCAGGTTTATTGTGTAGACTTTACTGTGCAAAAAACATTAATACCTGAGCATGTTTTCTTTGTTCATAAAGTTTAAATAAAAAATCAAAGTAAGTTCTCAGAATCTCATTCAGTGTTCACAAAAGATCATGCTAAGACTCCTCTGTCTCCTGTCTAGATATGTTAAAAGTGACTGAAAATTAGGAAATGCTAATAAATGATGCAGTGATCAAAGTGTGAGAAGCAAAAATATGTTTTAAGACAGAGAGCTCATAGGATAGACCCTGAGCCAAGAGATTTCTGAGAATTATGTTATAGGAGTTATTGTAAATGTATCCAGAGTTTCTCCCATGTTTTGATGCCCTGCCACTGTACATAAGGATTTGTGTTTGTTCTGGTTGTGGCAATGTAAGTGAAGTCAATCAGTTGAATTGGAAACACCTGTGGTACTAGCTTTATACCACTGAGGTGCATGTGGAGCTGGTGGGCCTCCAAAAGATTAATACTGCAGGCGCACACACACCCAAGCTTCATACATCTGTGATTTTTTTACACGACCATTTGTAAGTCATGTCTGTGAAAGTACTTGTTCATCAGCATAAATTTGCATATTGGCATTTGTGTAATAAATGTTCTAATACCAAGAGAAAAGTCTCCTGCCCAGCAACACAGTAATGTGTTGACCCACCTTTTGAAGTATACATTATAAGGACATAAATTATTAGGTGAATGATTAAAAAATTATTGAAGGAATCCACTTTCTCAGCTTCAACACAGCTTCAACATGGCTGAATAGCATGTTCTAGACTCCCACAAGCCTTTGTGCTGAAATGTGTTCTTGTTTAGTCTCTAATGCACATCTTCTCAGTTATCACTGTGCTCTTGTTTGTGTGTCGCTTCACCTAGAAGAAGTCCATTGGGTTGACTATGTGAATGCATTTGACGATTCTGAGCACTGGAATCAAGTTCCCTCACATTCTCTTGTGTTCCTTTAACTTAACAATGGAAAACATTCCTTTAAGGCAAGGATTCAACTTTGTTTCCCTGGTTTGACCTGATACCTACCGTACCTAAGCTGTAATACTGCTGTCTAAGTCTTAGATACTCTACATTGTTCTTCTCTTTTGACTAAGTGTTGTTCTGTGGTAATAAAAAAATGATTTTAATGTGATATTCTAATGAAGAATTTGTTGTTTTGTCATAAGGCACTTGGTAATCCTAATAGATGTAAAATATTGTATTACAAAATGTGGCATTTTAGCTTTATAGCTACTTAGAGATCAACTGATTGTGCTCATGAGAAGGAACACCTAACAATGAGGCTATCACATCTGATGGATCACATTATCATCACTGTACAGTTATCATTAGGAATTGATGAGTGAATTTTGAGCAAACTTGTTGATGCTCATAAGCCATAACACACATATTGTAACACCATGGTGTAAATTTGAGCAGAATATGCTGATATCCTGCCAGAATAACATCATGCCATATGTATGTGTAAAGTTTAATATGTCACAGAGAAACTTTTGAACTCCTGCTCTATGCTTTGATAAAATCAATGTTTTTTCAAAAGATAATCTTGAGTGATTTGTCATGACTTCAGCTACAATACTAAACACTGTCATAATCACTTCTAATCCCTTCAGTACTGATGACAACGTGATTCAAATGACATCATTCGTTTCAAAACTGGAAACAATGACTGAAGTAGTGGTGATTTCTGTTTTTTTCATCACCTCATTTCTCTTTTTCTCATTCTTTTTATTTGATGTTTCTATCACACTGTATTTGTACTGTTCTTTCACACTGTATTTGTGTATCCCTCTGTAGCTTACCATCCTCTCCTGCCTATCCAGATATTGATAGAAAATCCTGTGTGATTTGTTTGGGAAGAGTAGCAGTCAGTTGCTATCTAAACCATGGTCCATATGGTGCTATCTTGCTGCTCTAGGAGTAGACAGGGATCCAGGACAGTGGACAGTGATTCTACATCAATCACTCTTCTTCATCTGAATCCTAGGTAAACTAATTAAAACTGGCTGGCTATAACATGTTCAATGACGTTGTCCTGCCCTGTCACCCATTAAAGTGAAGGCAGATTACATCAGAACAATATCTGGCCGACTGTTCCAGGGAACAAGTCAAATCAGTGAGGATCAAAGATCTCTCCTAGCTGAGGGCTCTCCAATATGATTGCAGAAGACATTGTTGAGAGATGATAGAAATCTCCACCTAACTAATAATACACAGATTCAGTAGTGCTTTCATACAGACACCAAAGCAACCCTTTTCAAAATAACACCCTTCTGTCAGAGCTACAAAGCAGAGAACTGCCCTTTATACCAAACAACCTTCAGTTTTCTTTTACCTGCAGCTGGAAACCAGAACACTATGTTCTTAATTTATCTTTCTCTCTCATAAACACCCCATAATATATACAATTTACTGTACTGCCCTCAGTAATCTTCCAAAGCAAAATTACTCCAGTTAAAACAAAAAAAGAAACAGATTTCTTTTTTTTAATAATGCAATTGCCAACACTATTTCTAAAAAGAAAAACAAAGCCTAGGCCTTTTTCATGTTTTATCATTCTCAAATGTTGAGGGCATGCAGGGTTCTTCAAAATAGCAATTACAGGGAGTGACAGACCTTGAGAGAGTGTGAGGAATCAGAATCAGTTTCATTCACCAACCAGAAATTGCAAGGCAGATCATACAAAAAGGTGCTGTATAATGATTCAAAAGTAGATAGACCAGCAGCAACATTGTCTTGATGAACAGTGAACAATTATGTTAGATTATCAAAGTGTAATGGTCTCAACGTCTTGCTTTGCAAACTTGCGTTTATCATATTGCTTTTAACTTTTATAATCTTGGTTTGAGCTTTATGTGTATTTGTTTAATGCAGCAGGAAGCAAATAATCTACAGTAATCACATTGTTTGCCATCCAACATGAAAATCTGCCCTGCTACTGTAAAGAGTTAAAATTATTCTATTTAAAAACATTTTGACAATATAGCAGCAACTAATGTGTCTGCTGCAATAGGTATGATCCAGCAATTCCAATTAGGAGCAATTCCAAAGGAGAGAGAGCACTGACAGTACAATACACTCCCATATAGTAGCAGAGTAGTTCAGACAATAACTGTTCTTGTAGATCATATTCACGTCTGATGTACAGTACAAGCATCTGCAGTTTTGATTTTGAATTAGTCACAGAAACACAATTCAATTTGTAGACCGCCAGATGTGCCTTAAGACATACTCCAACAAGCCACATCTGTCCCATGGAGCAATCAATATCTGTCGTACTGTCCATTCATTCGCAGCAGGACCTCAACAAGGCAGGAAACACAGTACATTAGACAGCTTTTAGATTTGAGTGATTTTGACAGTCAATAAATCTGCATAGCAAGTACAAGAGCTGAGGTCAGCATAAATCCATATTTCAGTTACCCCAGTAAAGAAATAAAAATCTATCCCCCCTGGGTGTGCTGTGCAAAATTCACTCTCCATTCATATTGCTGTCCTTATAAGAATAAAGGACTCATAATTTCAGCAAGAGGCCTGTAAAAAGAGAAATAACAGAGAACACTTAATCCTTGGGATCAGTACAGAATGAGTTTAATTCTCTTTCTGGAACTTACTTTTGGTCTTGGGGTGTTACCCAGACTCCATGTACAGGTATTACATGTATTAGACATGTAATAGTAAAATACAGTTCTTCCTTTTACTTGTTTTCTATATGAGCAATTAAACGCATGCTTGATCTATGACAATTTTCAGTCTTCAGTATTCCATCACTAAAGCAGATTCACTACTGGGGATTTACCGCATGAGTGAAAGGATGTCTATTGATTTTTTTTCCTATAACTGAAACATGCTGCCACAATCAATAATTATTGTCTCAGTTTCCCATTAGTATTCAGTGTAAGGCCTTGCTGTACTGCCCTGTGCTTTTGGAACAGGCTATGTTAATGAATGAATGGACTCAGCTGAAGATGGTGAGAGAAACAGAACCTAGTTTTCGAAACAACTGGTCCTGTCCATCATTTGAACCTGTTGTGAATTTTTCCCCACAATTTCTGACTGAAAGGACTATTGATTTTTCCTTCTCAAAGCTTTCCATCTAGACTCTCCTTTGTATTGTTCTAGAACTATGTTTCTTTTTTAATTACACGGGGCCATGATTTCTGGGTATTGCACTCCCACTAATTGATGATGACCTGTCTTTTACAGCGTCTTCCAAACCCAACATATTAAACACTCTCTTCCTTTCTCATACTTCCTTAGGCTTGTCGTTTATGTAACAATGAGACTGACTTCCAAAACCAAACCCTAAAAACTCCAAATAAACAATTTCCACATCACATTACAATTGTTATTCCATTCTACCTCAACATCCTTCCTATTCCCAAAGTCTTCAAACAAAACCGGTTTCTGGGATGGCTTTTCAACTGGAACCCTATTTCGAGACCAAGCAATCATCCCATACTGCCGACCACCTAATCTAGGCGCCCTCTTCTCCACAGTTCCATGAAAACGCACACAGCCATCGTCCATGACTGGACATTGTGCTGCACCAGAAGCTGCCATGTTACCTGCTGTACATATACTGTAGTTACCGTAGTTCAGGTGGGGAGCTGCATCAGCATGCGTAGGCTGTAAAGGAACAAGTATTAGGTTTATTCCATGCTGAAGAGAAGACAGAAAACACAACTTTTCAGCCGTGGAGCCTTCTTCTTTCTTCTCTTTTCTTCTTCTCTTTTCAGCATGGAATAAACCTATTACTTGGACATATACTTATACAGTAGGATACAGACTGTATACATGCCTCGGTGATCAGTTCAAAATCAACTGGAGGGCATCATGTTTGTTCAACAATATTGATTGCATCTCTTGTAGAAAGTGCCCAGTCATTTACACTGGCGAAACAGGAAGGCTGGTCGACCATTTCAGGGTCCACGTCAGAGCAGTGATTATCATATAATAGATCTCTCCAAACTCATAGTGCCCCCACTTCACTTCTCCCGGTCACCACTACAGTGACCGTTCTGTCCGTTGTCTTTCACGGGATTCAAGAAATACATCAGAAGTCAAAATTATCCTGAAACTAGGTTTACACCTTCCCTCAGCTCTCAAATGTCGAGCCGATTCTTTCTAAATCTCTCCAATCGTTTCCAGATTCCAGCCTGTCACATGTTCCCTGGAATTAATTTCCCTGATTTCCATCTCTTTCAACCTACTTCTCACCTCCTGTACCCAGCCTCAATCTCCAGCTCTTGTTCTTATGTTTCTTCATTCTCTACAGCTCATATTTTGTGCTTTTCTTCTTTCTTTTCTCTACAACCTCTTCTTGCTCCATCGCAGCCCACACAGTGACATGGCACCCCTCTCTTATCCTTTTATATGTAGTAATAAAAATATTCAACTGAGCAAAAGGTTGATTAAAAATCTCAATTAAGATGCACGATCTTCTCCAACAGTTTGAAAATGTTGTTCATTCTGAACCAAGACCTCCTTATCCCTATATTTGTAATTAAAGGTTTTAAGAGGGCTATGAGCAATGTCTTAACTCTCTTAAAGTAAAACTTTTCCTTTATTTTAAAGGAAATAAACGTACTACATTTGCTGTACATTCATACCAAGAAAAACAAGGTTCCTGAAAAAAATAAATCGATGGGACTTGTGTTTCACATTCTTTGAACTACCTTTGGTCATTAAGGACAATAGGCGCCCCTTGGCATCACAAGAGAATATGCCAAATATGTCACTACAGCTGAGTCAATTAGCAAACATATTCATTCTTTCCTTGAAAAGTCACTTTTATTTTCTCTTTTTGCAGGGGCGGGATTCTCTACCAGGTTCAAACATGGTCCTTAAAAAGGGTCCTTATTTAACAAATCTTAACTTTTTGGGGCTTGAAAACCATGACAAGGTTTAAGGGCTGGTCTTGAGAAACCTTAAGAGTGTTTCATGTGTGGCCTCCGATAGGATCGGATGGTGCTGAAGGGGTGAATGTTGGTACACAGGATGGCATTGTCCAGTGTGGCTAGCACCTCTTACCTCCAGGGCCACTGAATGACTCCTGAGTGAATGTTTTCATTGTTTGCCTGGGTGTCTGTGTAACACTGGTAAACTTATGCTTGCTTCTGAAAAAACAATAGTTCTTATGCAGGTCTAAATGCCTACAGGCTAAACTGACGCAGTTAAATAAGACACCGTATGCTGCTTACAGACACTGCCTAGTTGTGTAGCATGGATTACACGACGGCCAGGCTACATCAGCGTCCAGGAAAGGAAAACTTTAGCCTGATTGTTCTCATTAACGTCTGAAAACTGCAACAGACTTCCAATGTTAAAACAAATATAAACTCTTTTAAAATAAACTTAGCTAAATTAGTACCAGCACATGTCATTACAGTACCACCTTGGCTTTTCCTTTCCTGAACCCTAAGAAAACTGACTCTTCACCCCATCACCAAAATAAATGACCATATCACCATAAACCATAAATTATCACCATAAAGCTAGTCAACATTATAATTAAATAAATGATTACTATAATTTAGCAAAATAAATAGGCCTACTACTGTCTGTCTGAGTTCATGAAGGTTATAGGTTTGTGGACTGGAAACCAGGTGGCATCTATCAGTTATTTGTTTAGATTGAACAGATAATTTCTCATGATCTACTGCTTTTTCAGATACTCTTTTCCCTAAAATTCTCAAGGGATAAGGTGGTTTAAGAATGGACATACCATTAGTGGTGCTTTATTTTGTCCTTGGATGTGGTTGAAAAGGTCACTGATTCAAAAGGCATTTTAATTACAATTCCATGCCTGCTCTTGGCATTCTCAGCTCTTTCTGGGGTGACAAGATTCGTTTTTGAAGAGGTTTCAAGTTTCAAAGTTGTCAAACATCTACAGGCGGTTCTTGAAAGAAAAGAAACAATATAGGCCTTTATTTCATAGCACAGGTGATCATATTTCTGTTGTGGCACAAATATCCTTGACCACTGGCATATTTTTTATCTACTAAAAAGCTTTATCCTACAAGAATTAAGAACAGCCACCAAATGAGCAAATCAAATACCTACATTAACAATATATTGACATATTTGTTCTTGAATTTCATCTTCATGAAAACTCATTGCAGAGACATGTGACTAAATTGGATAATCCACCACACCAAATTTAGAGCCAGTGAGCTCGTTTCTTTATACTATTATCTCTAGTTTTGAATCTCCATTTAGCATGAAGCATATATTTTTAACCTTGCACATTTCAATGAATGTAAAGCAATACAATTTAACCACAACATAGTCCCTGAGGTGTCCGAAGCACAAACCACATTTAAACCAACCTCGATCCACAGTAGTGGATTCCCACAGAACGCTTATCCTGGACTGATTTTGGACCATTTGTTTTCCAAGGGGTTGTTAAAGGTTGTTATTACCTTTAAGGTACAATCAGCTGCCCCCATCTGTGGGGCTTTCTGAAACGCACTAGAAGTAAATTGTCACTAAGCAACTCAGACCTCCTGATTTTGAGCGCCATGAAAGTGGTTTTCAAGACAAACCCTCAAATGCTGTTCTGATGCAAGTGATCAAGGCTATGGAACCTGTGGGGAAAAAACTGAACACAACACATAGAGGAAGATACTGTAGCTCCAGCAGACCCTGAAAGTTCTTTCAGAATTCCACTTTTTAGACAGAAAGCTGTATAAATTAACAGACACTTTTCCACCTGCTTCAAAGTATCATTACAGCTTTGTTTGAAGAGTGAGACAACCCCAGTGTTCAATGTTAGCTTTCAGAAATGAAGAACCTGAGGAGGTTAGATTGAGGATTCTTGTCTGGATGCCTTTAAAGAAACTAAAACAACTCTGGAAATATTTTATTATAACATCGATATATGAGATATGGAAGACACCTAATTATACAGTAGTTTCATTTCGTATCAACCTTGTTTTTCTTTTCCTGCAAAGGTTTTGTGTTCCTTCGCAGTTGTAAAATCTCCACAAATGTCATACAGTCCAAATGAAAGCCTAAGGTCATCAAATTCAAATGATGACTTCCTGATTAGATCTTGGCAGCCTTTTATAGATTTTCTCTAACAATAGTGCATGCTATTAGAGCTTGCCAGTCAAACATTTTGGCAGAAAAAAAACACTGGCAAATGGCAAATCCTGTCTTTCTGGCATTATCTCACACTAAATATTTAAACCATTCTTTCCTGAAGACCCATAAAAACTCAAAAAACAGTAACAGCAGAAAAGCAGATTGAAAAAAGGTGACTTATTTAGGATGAAATATCTGCTGAGAGTGCATAGTTCGTAAAACAGACATAATACTGGCCTGACCTCAGAATTACAAGTTCTGTAACTGTAGATGCTCAGTATTTGCTCCTCGCATTTCTGTTAGACCTGAGTTAAGTTTTAGACAGAATTTGTTTAAACACAGCTTCGGTACAGCTTCAACTCCTCGGTGTCAAAACGAGACCTAATATGAAGACCACAATTTGTGACAATGACGTCACATTCAGACGCTGCACAGGCAATTGGCACGGTTTGCAGGTCACACCCCTTTTCCAGAAGAAAGCCAATCAGCACACAAAACCAGATTTACCAGACAGCATGTGGCTACTGTTTCCTTCATTATTGTGCTGGCTCTCATAACCTCAGTACTAATCACTGGGACTGTGCTTTTGTCTTCTCAAAGGCTCCCTGGGCAGAATAAAATTCTTTTGAACTACCAGCATTAATTAGTTCCGAATGAAATGCAGGACAAAATCAGACACAAGACAATTCTCATTCCTTAATTAATAATTATACTTTGGAGGTAGGTAGGGTTGCCAATTGGCCCAAGATCAACTGGACACTTTGAGACAGGATGGGGCTTGCATATTGCCTCCATACCGAAACGTGAAAGTGTTAAGGAAGTGGAATTACGTAATTGGTTTATTCTCTTGTTGTCGGCCAAACTTTCTAGCAATCAAATCTCAACAGCTGATCGCCATTACCTCTACCAAAGACCACGTGTGAATGAAGTGGATGTACCGTAACTGACAGAAGGCGAATCCAAGTTCATAATAGGGCTAAACTGCAAGATAAAGCAAATACAAAGTATTCATGACAGAGTTCGTTGTTTTTTTCCCCCACGTAACAGTACTGTAGATATATTTAAATACTGCCTTCTGATAATTAAGCGGCATCTTAAAGTCGTACTTTCTCAAACTGTCCAGTTGACAACCCTGGGTGTTCGGTAATCATGCTTGGCATCTGTACCGTACCTACTTACTATTCCACGAAGAGAAAGAGATAAACTATTTTAGGAGTGTCGCAATCAGACTTGTGCGCTTCAGCATAGCCGCACCTCGTCGCTTTCAAGGACACCAATGGCACGCTATTCTGCTACATTAAAAGACTTTCGAAGCTAGCAGGGCAAAAACGCAGATGCGTAACTTAAAGAAGAATGTCGTTTGGGTACCTAAGCTAAGAACGTCGCAGGATTAGTCTTTCCCTTGACCAAGTTATTGCAAGTTTTTGCCTCTGTATACGTGAGACAATATTACCATCTTAACTTTACATGAAGAAGAAACTCACCAGTCCGTCACAGTTGCTTATAGCCACTGTCGCCTTTGGCATGTCCGTTACATCCCCAGTGAAAACGCAATCGCCATGAACGCGTCCCTTAGAAATGTTTTCAAAGTCTTCTTGCCATTCCACAAAGGCCCCCGGCGCAACAAGCCTCCTGTTGGGTTTTAGACGCAAATGCAAATCCCTCCCAAAAACGGTGACATTGAAAAACAACTGTTCACCCGTCGAGTCGTATGTCTGGGTGTCGGGGGCGCTGCGGGCCACTCTCCTCTTGGAAGGCGACCCGGCGCCTGTACTTCCAGCTGCTGAGACCACGTGAGAAATATACCGGCCCTGGGAGTCGGTGCTGAACGGCACGATAAGACCATATTCACTTAAACTTCCAGAGAGATTAGCTGATGGAAAAAACACGCACGTCAGGCAGACATTCATTGGAAAAACTTTAATACAGCAGTATATAGTGAGCACTCTACATCACCGAGCAGAAATAATATGCTTACTAAGAAATATCTTAAAAGACGTTACTGGTTTTATAACAAGCGGTACATGACCCTTATTAGTGATCAAAAGCTGTATCAGGCTTTTATTAATTAATGCATCTAGACTTCTACCAATTTTACAAACAGTAAATAATATTCGAATTTGCTTTTTTTCGTTGCAGTCTCTTCCTCAGTAAGACGTCTGTTAAAAATTAAATTCATGAAAATAATCATTTATCGGTATCAGAACAAAAAGCCACACAGCTTATTTTTAATGCATAATGAACTACCTGAACACCTGCCAACATTCACCTTCTAGAAAGGTGTCCTCAAGCTAAAACTGTTACTTTAATTGCATTACATTGTTGGTACTGTAAAACGAATTGTAATGGAATAAATACAGTCAACAAGTAAGCAAAACGCTCACCTGAAGGTTTTGCAGCTTGCCAGGAATCCAAAAATAATAAACTAACAAAACAGGACAGTATAAAATAAATACAATCCATCGTGAGGCAAACGGGAATAACGTTTTCTTTTGAATTTACAGCCACTTTTTTTTTTGCTGAAATGCACACTCTTCTTGGCCCTAGTTAATGTTCATAGGAAAAGTTCTCAATGTGCTGCTGCAGCCAAACTGCCAAGCATTCTGAACGTCACCCTAAACTCTAAACTGACGGATATTCATAAGTTGTTCCAATCTTTTGGCCTCTGTTGAACTGTGCATAAACCGGGACAGCCCCATCCATTTAGGAAGAAAAAAAGTCGGCAGTGTTGGTGACGACATCTCCCCAGCTAATCACAGAGTTGAGTGAAGTCTACACTGTGAGCAGGAGATCGGGGCTGTTTGGGTTTCGGGGTCTTTATTGCTGCAAACTATGTAGGTGTAGATTTTTAGAGAGAGACAGACCGGTGGCGGTACCAGTGTTTACTGAAGAGGCTCGCCGTGCACAATTACGCATTGACTGCAGTTTTTGTCCTTAAAAGTTTTTTTTTAGTTTAAAGAGTGCAGCGCACGTTAAGAGTTCTGAAAATAGTTCAAGGCCAATGATACAGTAGGTAAGGAAACAACTTCGGGTTATTGTAATGTACAATTAACTTTTTCAAGTGATGAGTGCAGAGGTGCAGTTTTAGCGTTGTTAAGTGCGCGCTGTTCCACTTATACTTAAAAATAACTCGGTTAGTTTGTCCATCCGTATCTGTCGCGATATCGTGTTTTTTTTATGAAAACGACAATAACAGGCACAGACAAAGCCTGTAAGGGATTAACCGAGAGAGAAACCAGCCAACTTCATTTTAGCACATTGGGGGTTTATTTTCTTGTTTTAACCATTGAAGTATAAGGCATGCTGCACTTTTGTACCATTCTGAAAAAGAAACTTCTTAAGTCATGCAGCGCCTTGGAAGACCTTATTCACCCGAAAGTGAAGAACAGTGCTATTATAATTTACTTTCGCTAACAGTCATACTCATTTTTAATGTGATGAAAGTCTATTTTTTGCGCATGCGAGCTGGCAATAAATTCTGGTACATCCTTTCCCAGTACGAGAAAGAACACATATATATTGCTTTAGATATTTTATAAGATTTTTTTAAGAATGAAAATATTTTTGGTGGTTTTAGTAAGTTTAAGTCAAATATTTCATACGTGGATCGAAAAGAAAACCTACATTTACTTTTTTGCATTTCAAATATTTTCTTTGAGGTTTTACAAGTAAAGCAGTTCATCCAGATTTTTTTTTTTTAAGATTTGGGTTCATTACTGATCTTAAACGTGGCAAATTCTAATCTCTGATATACAGTGGGGTTAATATTTGAAAAAAAAGATGCACTTATAACTGAAAGTTCAGTCCCGAAAAGATAATCGTTCTCGACAGGTGGCGTTACTTCATCTCCGATCCTATAATGCTGTACTCCAGAGCTCTAGTATGAAAGCATGGGAGGGTCTATATTAAATCACTCTTACACAGGCAGGATGATAGCAATGACTCAACATCGTTGAAGAGATGATTTCAGCCTCCTGTCACTTTCAACAAATCAGTCAAAACTTTCCTTCTGTAAGAACAAACGGCGGTTATCAAAGGGTCGCGGGACCCATTAAAACATGGATGTGATCCCTTTACAGTTAATATTTGTAATTCCGTGAGATTTATAAAACACTTTTTTATCCTAAAGGATGCCACTGTGCTCTACCTATAGAAGCCGACCAGGTTCATTCCCCAGTGAAAGGCAGCAGTCGTCTGGGTGACATGTGGCAGCCATTGTGCATCAACATCGCCGCTACACCGCAGACCAGGTGGAGACATTGCTTCAGCACTTGAAGTGCTGTTGACAGTGTGCAAGCCCAGAGTGGAATTTAACCAGGATACAGGTTTAATACACTCTTACAAACAGTGCCTTTCATGGCCAAGTAGTCTATTTTTTGTGGTTTTAACTGAAGGACAGCATCTCCTACAACACAGTGTCTCCAGTCACCATACCTGGAAAATGGTTTGTAAATTCTGCTCCAGGGGGGAAAGAGCCACCTACCGATCCACCAACATCACTTAGAACCTACTGGTGCATCATGATATTCTAAATAAAGTGTGCAGAACATTTCGTACATGTTTAGGTTTTGTTTTTGATTTATGATTAATTAAAACATTCCCCATAGTCTAATGTGGTTTTTCAGTTAGTTTTAGAATGTATTATTAATGTTTTCTTCATGAAGTTTTGTCACCAAATTTTGGTTTTACACTGCTTTACTGTGATTGTCTTGTGTAGTATAGTGTCTCCGAGCATGATTTAAAAAATATACAAAACAGAAAAACTACTTATGTTAAGTACAGCCTTTGCTTACTCTTCCTGAAATGTAAGATATTAAGAAGAATCTTACAAAACTGATATACAGTAGGCTCTCTTGGCCAAAGAAAGAAACTGCATTGTAAAAGATGTTTCAAGCAAGCTAGTGCACAGGCTGCACTTGAGGTACTGTAAGTGTTGTACTAACAGAGCATTTTTTCTTTCAGAGTTTTCAAAGAAAAGTGTCAGTTGGAACAGTAATCATTCAAGGTACATCCTTTAGGATTTGAGAACTACAAGTACATTCTGTGTAACAGAAAGGCCTTTGCTAGGTCACCCAACGAATGTCACGTTATTCAATTAAACCTTGTATGCAATAATACAGTATGTTGTGACAGACAGAATATCTGAATACAGTCTAAAAACAAAAATACAGCCTATTCATTTGTACCTGAAATTCATGCAATGGATGAGGGAAGTTTAGTCTTTTAAGTTATTTGTGTGTCAGTGCTTTAAAATATCAAATATTCGCCTAAAGTCATGGTTGCACAAATTCCATTTTGTAGGAAGATTGAGTTCAGACAATCCTGAGGATGTCAGTCTTAATACTGTATCTATCCAATCACTTGAATAGGCGGGCATAGAGAATAACTCTGTGTTTCCAAACTGAACCTTTGACGAGGCTTGACAAGTATCAGTGATGTGTTTTATAGAAGGTGCATTGCTTTTACCCATCTGTACAAATATTTGCAATTTCAAAAGTCATATTTATAAACGCTGCACGGAACATAAACAGTATGAAATAGCCTTTTAGCCTGACTGTTTTCCAAGAGCCCATAATAGAAAAGAAGGATGAGATACGACTTGGCCCATGTTTGATGTTGTTCCAACCTTGCAATTTGTGCTTAAACATTAATTTTATTTCTGTTTAGTTTTTGTTGTAAGAATTTTAAGTTTTGAGTAAGCTTAAAGGCAGCTTGTAGTATTTCCCCTTTTATTTAGATAGGTTCAACCATTGATAATGTGAAATGGTAAAGAAGGTGCATCAGTGAATTAAAGAACCAGTTTGCATTTGGCTTTAGGACATATGGAAAGCAATCAGTGAAGAAGGTACTCAATCTATGTCAATGCCAGGAAAACATACAGCATTTATTATAAAGAACATAAGAATGGTTACAAATAAGAGGGGACAATTTGGCATAATATGACATTTGTGGATAATATAAGCTGATGGTCTTTCTTTGCACTAATATACCACACTTTCCTTGACGGTATTGTCTACTACTAATGCTATCTAAGGGTCTGAATAGTTAACAAAATTTGCAAAAATAATTGATTCATCTCAAGCTAGATCTTTTTTTTCTGTCCCGAAGTAATTCTTTGTTAAATGTATGAAAGTAATCAACAGCCTTTTTTCGCCCTGAAACCACAATGATTACTCAAAACATCCATCCCACGTGTGATGACTGTACAGTATGAAACAATCTCCCACACGCTGCTGGGGATGTTTAACGAAAGCGTGACTCACCTAATGACAGAAACTGTCAGAACCATCCATGTCAAAGCAGGAGAGTCAACAGAAGGGCCGCAGAGTGTTTCAGTAAGGCGGAGATCTCTGCTAAAGGCACAATGCATGCAATGTATTCCCCAGACCATAAGCTGAATTCGGCTGAAACAGTTTGTGACGAAGTGAGATGGACATTACATTCTAATAATTAAACCGGATTTACCATTTCAGATATTTTTTTTTATAATTTCAGTTAAGGCATAAGCAGACTACGGGGTTATATAGTCTATTAATTGAATGTGAAAAAAATATAAAAATAATGGTTTCATCTTTTTACAAACACAATGTTTTAATCAATGCAGGTAATTAAATTAATGAAACAAGTGTGGACCCAAATTGTTGTTTGGGGGGGGGTCCTGTGTTCTTTTTCTTTTGTGGTTTGACACAAAAATCGCAGTAATCCAGCAGTTTGCCTTCCAGTATTCTACACAAGTATAGTCAACAGCAGACTGTGATTCCCTTTACAGGACTGGGAAGGAATGGGAGTATTCGCTTTCAGATACATCCTTTTTTTCCTTCTGTGGTGCCCTTGCAGTTTCTCCATATTGAGTGGCAGATCACCAAGTGCCACACGGAGAGAAAAGGGACAGCTCTTTGCGGATGGATTGTTATGTGAATCTGCTTTTTTTTCTGGAGGTAAAGGTGCAAGAAACACATTGGAAATACATAAAAAACCATTACAGTGATTTCTAATTAGGTGGTTTCAACTCAACTGTCTTGTCTTGGTTTACATTGGCATGATAAGAGAAGGGAAGCCATGCCCATGTCACTGCCTTATCTTAGAATCACCCTTCAAGCCTAAAGATTGTGGTTTACAACTGGAAGGTCTAGACTGACTGTTCCTGACCCAAACAATTACCAGAATGTCTGCAGTCAGAGGAATTTACCACAGCTCCTCTCCGTTGTGCTCTGCCTGACTGTAATTGTCTACATTCTCCACATGCTGCAGGTAATAAATTAAGATTTTTTAAGGCATTGGGATCTGGGAGCTGTATGACGGATTCAGCTCCAGATGAAAAAGTTTGTAATAGATGGAAACCATTAAAAGCCGTGTAACAGTTTTTATGTTCTTTTTCCATTGAAAATGAAACGTGTTTTAGCACCTTTAGAAAGGCAAGTTAGATTATGTAACATATGGTGTCAAAGTGAAACAATTGCACAGAGTACAAGAGCGACTCTCTGTGTCACAGATGCTGTGCTGTGTGGAATGTGAATGCACAATTGTCACTTAATTTGGAAATTTGAAGAAAGCAGACAGAATATACAAATCAACAATCATCAGCAGCAAATCTTTTAATGTTAGAATCAGCCTTGGTGTATATGAACTGATTCTCTATATATGAAGTAAGACTAATGAAAATGTGTAGAAATTTGGCTTGTCTGACTGCAGCTAAAAAGACGCTGGTGCTGCATTGGTGCTGATGCTACATTGAAGCTCCAAAACCCTTTCCCAGATTTTGCTGAATCCTGACCTGCCATGACATTAATAATATGGAGCGCTGTACTGCCTGAGTTCATGGAACTGGTGAGTGGACAGTGGGGGCCTGGAGAGCCACTGCTAACATTCCCAGTGCTTCTGTCTGTGCTGTACAGTTTGGATTTGGGAACTTGGTTGACTTGGAGAGGGGTACCACTGATAGTGATGTGGGTGAATGGGGTGAGATTGCTGCCTGTATTCCTTTTTCCTAATGAGTCCTTTATCTGATCATTTAAAATGAATAAATCTTTCTACACAAAAAAAGACAAATGTTGCAAACTTCATATTGTTCACAGTTTCATTCTTTTCTAAAGCAGCCTTTGCTCTTGCTCTTTGCTCTTGTATAGTGATTTTGTTAGTCAGAGCACTGAATCGAAAGAAAAATGTAATTAACTGGCTGTTTAACTTTCCCAGTGATCTAATGCAATTCCCCCAGCATAGCTTGGCCTGTTGACATCATGTACTTGGCAGAAGTTGCCCATGCTTAAAGTCAAAGTTATTCCCCCTCTTTTTAATAGCCTAAAGTTTATTCAGTTGGGAAGACTAACTTTCGTCAGTATTGTTTTCTCTGAGAAATTCAAGATCCAGGGTTAAATTACCATAGAGTGATGGTATTTTGGAGGTTGTACTTTAAGGGCACTGGACAGTTTGATCCATACTGGTGAAATTCTGTAAAAAACTGGTTTGATTAAACCAAAAACGGCACATGATGTATTCTGTATAGTCTTTTTTTAGAAAATTGTTTATCTTTAAGATGAAATCTGTGAATCAAATAGGGGCTAAAGTTATAATAATAATAATAAAAAACTTTATTTTATATAGCGCCTTTAAAGGTGGCTTCTCAAAGCGCTTTATAGGATGACAATAACAATAAATATGAAGAAATAATAAGTTGCTTATGAAGCTCTGTTCCTATATTGAAAGAGTTTTCTTTAACACGAGAACCAGGTATTTTACATCTTAAATGTTTTCAACTTACTGGATTTATCTATGCCTAGGCAATAAAGCCTGTCAAAAGAAAAGAATATCACTCCTTAATAAAATCCCGGTGGGTTTCTAGTGTGTCTAGATTTATAAAGACTCGTACTTGACTGGCACAACAGTAAGAAGAATATCTTAAACTGGAGGGCACAGGGAGGACAGTTGCAAGGAGGATTTTTATGTGTTTGCCCACTACTGGGGTTTCAGCAGTTTGAATGTATAATCAGACTTGAAGGAGGAATCACAGTGGGGTGTTGGTTAATGCAGCAGCCTCACAGCTTCGGTCCCGTGTTCAATTCTGGCCTCAGGTGTCTCTTCCCTATGTTTGCCAGTACTGAGGTTCCTCCCATCACGCAGAGTTGGACTGGCTGTTCTAAATAATCTCTTTCCACATGCAGTGTCCTGCAATTCTCAGCAGTGTGCTCGTAATCCTGCCTTGTGTCTTATGCTTTCAAGGCTGTTGCTTGCTGTGATCCTTAATAATAAACTTTATTTCATATTCAAGAGCGATTATCCTCCTCAGGTTATGTGGCTTTTTGATAATGGGCAAACGTACAGTAGGTCGTTGAGCAAGAACTTTATTTTGTGTCACCTGACACACTTTAGAATATACGGTGAAAGTCAGGATTACATGTCCGGAATGTGACTGAACATACCAGAGGACATACAGAACATGTTTGATAGAAGGTATGAATTTTCCATTGTTGTTGATACATAGAATATAATGTAATTGTATATCTATATTTATTAAATTATTAAAATATTATCATTGTACTATCGTAAGCTGAATAAAAATCATCCCTCATTTGTGTGTTAAGGTGTAACATTTATGTCACAGGACCAACCGCCATTATATTGTATATGAAGAGTTTATCAGTCCATTGACACTGATGACATGACTGCCTGTTGCCACATGTACTTGAACAGCATAAATCATGACAGATCTTCTGACCTCCAAGAGTCCCCAGAGACCACTGTAATGGAGGGGGGTCAAGAAACAGGACCTTGTCCATCCATATGGAAGCGATATCTCCAGCTTAAAACACGACACAAAAGTAAATTTGTATGAGTGCAAAATAACAGGTTGAATGAACATTCTTCCATAGCAGCCATGGTTCAGTAAGAGCCACCTATGTGCATTGGGAATCTAAGGCCAAAAATCTCCATGATTTACGAGTTGCACTGTAAAATAGAATTCAACTATCAATTAGTGAGAACACAGAAACAGACATATAAGATCATGTCAAACCAGCTCAGAACAGTGAGTAAAAGGCACCAACGTGACATTTTCTGATGTTATGGCATTTAGTTTGGGGATAGCACTTTATATACAATGTAATCTTAGACTGTGGACACTAAGAGGAAGAGAGACGCAACAAAAAGGAACTAAAGTACAATGCAAATAGGCTGTGGAGAATTAAGGTTTTGAAAGGACCATTTGCTAGAATTTTGTCATGCTTGATTCCACATTTGTAATGCATAATTTTTGTATTTACTAATGTCAATGATACATTGTATATCTCAGCCTTAACTCCAATATGCATAAAAATGACAATTCTCCTTCCAGAGAGCCACTGGATATCTACATCCTGCCCATAAGAAGCAGTAAGACACAACACATTGTGCTCGGATTCCTGTGAGGGTGCTGTAATGCAGGCAGGGAATGCCAGCGTGTTGAGGAAATATGTTACTTTTCAACCGCCAAATAGATGCAGAGCAGCTGCACAACTGCAAGCCAGCTTGGAGGAGAGTTTCCACAGTGTCTGAAGTGTGCTATGACTCGTCAACGAAGGATAAAAAATCTGCAAGGAAAATGGAGACAATTTTGCATGTTGCACAGAGATTCTGTACATCACAAAAGCGTCAATTGGATCATTTTAAAATTATTTTATTTTAAATAGACTTTATGTTGACAGGATTCTAATTTTGTGACGGAGAATAAACTTCAACAAAGCTACATAAAGCTTTTCTTCATTTGAAACTGCATGAAAACATGTAGGTCTGACAATATCCAAAAGCTGACTTGCTATTTCACTTCTGAAACCTGGGGTGCATGAGTTACAGTCCAAAAAGTCCAAAAAGAGGACTGTGAATCAGAAGATCTGGTAATATTCTTTTATACGTCCTGTCACTCCTTTACAGGTATGTCAAATTCCATATAATTTAACTAACAACTAAAGTTAACAAATTAAAAGAAATCATGCTTATATTTGCTAAAAACCATGCCATATAGTGTTAATTCACAGGCGTGCTTAAAACCTAGTTATAAAATCTAATAATTTCTCGTTCTTTGGACTTCGGTGGCTGGCATGAAAGGCAGAGAGGAGTTTTTATGTAGGTTGCTGGGAGTCAGGGATCCTAGCTTTCTGTTTTCATGGCCCTTCTCTCATCTCTCGAGGAAGCTTCCAAAATAAGTTCATTACATCCCCTCTTCTCAATACAGCCCATTGTCCCTGTAATCTTTGTATCCTTCAGGACCGCTAGCTTGAGTTACACATCGGAATATCTCAATGAGACTGGAAGCTATTTCAAAGCACAAAGTGCCGCCATATCATTCAGCCATAGCCTTCATGTCACTGGGTTATTTGGAACCAGAGTCAGTTAGGCAGAAAGGTTTATCTTACATAATCCTGTTTTATTTTAAGAGATGATGACAGTCCATACACCATCTGATTTTCATATTAAACAATTAAAACGAGGAGAACAGGATATTTAGAATTAATATCATTGATTAACTTTTCTTTAGCATACAAGTAAATCATGCTAAAATGCAGACAACACGAGGGACTCGATATCAATATTCTGGGATACGCCACAAGACCTTCCCGTAAAAACATACAGGAGACGAAAAAATCCATAAAAAAACAACTATAACTTTATGTGACACACACAGGAATTTTGTGTTTTTTAGCCCCGTGAATGAAATCTCGTTTTGGACCTCAGTTCAGACATTTTCAGTTCTGCCTAAGGCACAGCTTCATTGTGAGAGAGGAGGTTAAATCTTGTCAAAATAATGGAATAATTGATCTGAGAAAATGTGAGCTGGAGGCCTTGGTTTTGCTTATCTAAGCCTGGAATATTACAGACTCAGCTGGCCATGACTAACCCCTTCAGCTATTGTAAACTACAAAGGTCCTTTTAATCTATACCACTTGCTTCCCATTTTCATTAATCCAGGATAGCCTGTAGAGTGATAAAACCCTAACTACTTCCGTACCTCAAGATAACCCCTTTATGCATTTAAGTAGAGGGAAGTAATCTGGGATATCAAAGCCCAAGAGAAGCAGAAGAGAGCGGGGTTGAAGCATCTGCCCCTGTCCAGACAGACTAATTACTCAAACACGATGTACAAATATCATCACCACAGTCACATATCTGCCACACTGGAACTGACACGTATACCACTGCTGCCTTTGAAACCATACGTTTACTTTTTTGTAAACAGTATACTACAAGAGTGAACTCTATGTCTATGTCTGTATTTTAAAAATGATGTAATTTGCAGTGCTGTCTTATTACCTCAAGCGTTTTACTGTGACTGCTGCACGCCATGTCACTTTTACAAAAGAAGAATATTTTACCTAACGGTGGTAATTAACGTTTTCCTGGAGGAAGCCATAAGGAAAACTTAAAGCTATCTTTTTTTCAAGAAACATTAATTCAGTTGCACAAATCTTTTCAGTGAAAGTGGGTGACACTTACATTTGGTGTTGACAACCACAAATTGCATTTTGGCTGTAACAAAGGCCCATTAGTCTTCAGCTTCTGTATTTATAGCAAGGCTCTGGGATATAAATCCTTCGGGTTTGTCTCCCCCTCTGTGTGCTGAAATCTCATCAGTGATTCTGGCAAGCTCTAAGACAATGGCTTTTAACATGTGCATTCAATTACTTAATGTTTGATTCAGTAAGGGAAATAGCCTGTTTGTGTTTGTTTCCAATTATTTTTAACAACACCATAAATTTATAACAGAATAACTCAAATGATTAATTGATCAACAATAATATCTGTGTAGTGTCCTACAGGATAGAGGACCTGCAGTCCTAGAGAAGACATTTCCTGGGAGAATCATACAGTATAGCTGCCGGATCTCATTCCAGTTGTGTTCTTCATTATTGATGCTAACTTGAAAGCCTTAAATTGATCTGTCTGCTTGTTTAGATTTTTGTTTGCACTTTTCTGTACTCGGCCTTCAGTTTTAAAAAATGCCTAACGTTATGTAGTCTGTTCTCAACTTGTTTGCTGGCAGATTGCTGCTTTATTTCTGTCAAAACAGCTCTTATGCACCCTTTATAAATCATACACAGGTGGGAATCAAAATGTATTACTGTTTGGTAGTTACTGTTGCCCTCTGCTGAAGTCCAGTTGGTAGCCCTTGAAGTAATGCATTTAAAAATTGAGAAGTTCCAAAACTCAGAAATGTTTTATGAGTTGAAAGCAAGTTGTAAAACATGCCTCAAATGGAAAAATGAAATTAATTAGCCAGTAATTAATAACCCAGCTGCCACACAAAACCAGACCGGTATTCGTCCTTTTTTTTTTAACAGCATACAGACCCCGACAGTCAGTATTCACATATTAAAAAAAGGCATGTTAAAAGAATTTGCTTGTCTTTTGAGCACAGATATAATTCCAAGATCTTAAACGGCTGGATATCCTCAGATCTGCCACAGTCAGGCATTGGTTTTCCAAATTTTGCAAGTAAGATGACACAAGCTAAACGCATATAAAACTACAAAACAATAGTTTTTGTGTTACACAATTTTATTTTTTTACAAAATGTAAATATGACAATAGAAAAACAAAAACAAATGGAATACAGTTCCAACACAATTTTTCGTGTCTGAATTGTTCAACAAGAAATCACAGCTGTGACAGCTTCAGGAAGGCACTGTATTTTTGTGGGTGCTTGTGTGACTGACACATTGTCGCATAGATCACATGCAAATGCATATACATACTGTATACTAATCACAGTACAGTATAACAGCTTGTATGTCTATAGCACGTTTTATCTAATAGAATCCAAAGACACTGTACAGGTTGGTCTGGACTTATTCACCACTGGGTTGGCATGTCATAGGCATTTTGGGTCAAAAGATACACTTCACATCATATAAGGCAAACAAATGAAGTATCTCCAATTTAATTTGAGGGGCAAAATTTGAAAAGTAGCGAGGATGGCAAATATAGCACCCCTAAATGTTTTTGTGCTTGCAGAAACAGCAGTTTGATGCTCAAGCTATGCTGTATATTGTATTTCCAGCACTGTAGAAGTAAAAACCATATTTGCTGAATCACTCGTGCAATTCAAAATAAGTAAAAAGCTATAAAATGTTTTTTTTCTTCAGCCACAAATATTTATTGAATATGTTCTTTCTGCAACAAGAACTTCTATCATCAATTTTTATCCAGTTCACGGGAAATTCTGTCCGATTCTTTTCAAATAAATGAGAAATTTGAAGTACACGATGTTTAAAATACACACATCTGTTCATATGAGAACGGAAATGAATTTCTATCTTTGACACGTATGTGTGTTGGGGGAAATGTTATGATCTACGTTTCCTGACCTATTTTGTTTAGAAAAATCTGTAAACTAAAAAAAAACCTGTCTTTGAGAAACAGAAATGAAATTTCCGTGACCGATAAATGTAGGTTTATTCTATATGTTTTGCAAGTGACATCATTTCATCAGTTGAGAATAAATCAAGTCACATGTGGCGTGGGACAGATGACATGGACTGACATGGAATTCTCTTCCATTCAATCTGCTCAATAATTTGTACACCTGTCTTCTTCCAGATTCACTGAAGAATCCTGATTTGAGTTTTGAAAGGGTTTGCAGATGCTGTTATGCAGCGACAAAGTTTGGAGAACTTTGCAGTTGCAAAATGGCCCATGTGCACATGAAGATGCGATATGGTGTAATTTAGGGAGGTTGGGTTTAAAAGAAAATCATACACATGTAGCAAGAGCAAATGTGATGATACCATGTATAGTACAACCCACTGTGGTACAAACACCTGAATTGCATATAGCCTAAGCATAATACTTGGCATCCTGCTCTCAATTGCTTATACATGAGGAGTGAAAAATGCACAGATATAGTTCAAAACGATTTTCTTTGTGAACTGCACAGCCTCCAGTATTATGATTAAAATATCTGTCTCTTCATTATATCACAGATAGAAAATCTTCAAAGACCGTAAACTGTTCCTTACATTTTATATTTTGAGGTTGCCAGTATGATTTACCATTGATAGCAGCCATTAGAGCCAAATCAGTCCTTCATGCTTTGCTGCCCTGGCAGTTTCCACATATGCTATAGGCACTGTGAGCTAGATAATTTAATTTTTTTCTACAAGTTAGTTCAATGACATCACAGAAATATATGGTAGTTTATGGTCATGAGTCATTACTTGTATTCCTGAGGATTAAAGAGATTTCACCTCCTGTTTCTCTGCTGTCAACGAATCTCAGGCTTGTTTCTGAAACCATAATCCTATTCCTAATGCAAAGCAGACTTGAGAGGCAGGAAAAAAAAAAAGAAAACAGATTTTTAATAATCTGATGTGCATTTGGCAGACAGGGATACGTGTTCAGTTCAGACAGGCTGAGGTTTCTAAAAACTACATAGAAATATAGAAACAACTTGTGCATAAGAGGTTCTTTCATTATTAGAATGACAATGAATTTCTGGAAATGTCCACCGCAATTGGCCAAAAAATAAAGAATACCAGCAGTAACTGATTTGCTGAAACCAAAAATGAACAAAGTGATCTTAAAAAGCTACATCTAACTGAACCAGATTTAGAGATTTAAGATTATCAGTTCTATCTAAACTTAGAAAAAGAGAAGATTGCAAGAGTATATTTAAAAGAAGAAAATCCTGTCCAGGAAGATTAATGTGGTTAATCAGTTATAAATTAGATTCAAACATTAAATTATACAAAGAGTTACAAAGTTTTTCATTACACACGTTTTCAAACATACGGTGAAGACCATTAGATCATGCATATGATTTTATCTTAAAGGTCTTGACGCAATGTTTTCCTGTGGTAAGTAATTTTCCTTTTGGAACTGTTTTGTGTCTCATGGTTAACATCCTATATATATATACTTCTGTGTCTGTGGAAAGTGGTATAAGTAAGAATGCATCCTTTACTTTGTAACAAGACTGCAGTTACTTTACTTCCATGAATTTTACAAAAATAATCTGTAAAAATAATAATAATAATCTGTCAGGAAAAATGTGTGTAGTTTTAATTTTTTTATTGTACTCAAATTGTTTTTTGCCTATATGTAAAAAAGCTATTTGTTATAAGGGATTCTTGATTACACAAAAAAATAACTTTTATTTATCACCGTTTTGAACTGCAGTAAGTTAATTATGTACAAGGTAAACGATGACATATGGAGCCTAATACTTTGTATCACAATCTTATGGCATGGTGATTTTCCAGCTAACACTAGCAGCCAGAATACTGCAAAATATCTTGATGGGTTTACTGTTACCTGGCTTGTACATTGATTTATTCTATTAGAATAATACTTTGCTCAGCACAGGATTCTGTATGCCACTGAATAATAGCCTTGAACATTTAAATGAATACAGCTGTATATGTCTTAAGAAAAAAAGGGATTGCCTCCTCTCATTTTACTTTCACTAATGCTCATGTAAGTAATAAAATGAAACAGCACAGGGCTAAGGTTTAGTCCCACCACAAAGCCAATGGGAAAAAGCATTTTAATGAGGAAATGCACAACGCCAACCCAGGGAACACAAGTGGAGGTGTTGAAAATTCGAGGCATACAAAGCAGAACAAAATTAACCTAATAAAACACAGAGGGGGCACATTTCAAGACGTTTAGAAAATTCTCTGAAAACACTGAAAGGCCCCACACAGAGACACAGAGGTGGATTAGACACTGTAGATTTCAAACCTAGACCTATTTAACAACAGGATGGGTTTTCTTACGCTGTGCTCCGAACTCTAATGAGCTTGAAGGAAACAGCAAGTCATGAAGCACGAGTCCAGCGTTATCCACCACAAACCGCGTCCTACCTGATGAGTTCTCCATTTCCTCCCACACAGCAGTTGCTCAATCACAGCGAAACGCAGTGTCCAAACCGAGTTTCAAATTAAAAAGAAAATACCCTTTAAAATTAAAAACATACTGCAGTATTAATACATATTACATTTCTGAAATATCTAAAGAAAAAACAGTTTTAATCTGTTAAAAATAAATCTTCCCTATTTTCCTGGAAGGTGTGATGACTATTATATAAAAAAACAACACTTCCAACGCTTATTTGATGGTTTTCAACAGTATGAAGCACCGCTGGAGTAACAGCAGCTTTACACAGTCTCTTTGCATGAGGTAAAGCTCATTTGTAAGACAGCATACAATCTGATAGAGTCATCAAAAACATAGAAAAGCAAGTATCCTTCTGTGGATTCTGTTTTACCATTTCTCACTAAAGACCTATAGTAAACAAAGATCACATCATCTGAATACAAGAACGTCTAAATGGCATTCAGAATCAGGCAATATTTGTTTTGTTTTTTAAATCATTTTTTACAACTTTAAGCCACTACTATGCCTGAAAACGCACACACATAAGTATTGTGTGTTTCAAAGGCAGTTTCATGATTTTGGGCAACTGGGGGTGAAAAAGTTGTTTTTAAGGCGTTAAACATGTATGAGGGCGGTCTGGGCGAGGCATGAGATATTTTTGGCAGTTCACAGAGATCCGTTCTTAAATGAACTGCCCTCGGAAAGGAAGCAAGTGGACATTCTGCTGTGGCCAGCGGTAGCGGAGCCTGGCAAGTGGTACATCCTGTGGGTTTTCAAACTCAGAGAAACCCAGCTGGTTCAGAACGTCATAGACACCAGCCCTGGCAGCCACCTGCAAGACACAAACACATACAAAACAAATTCACTTGAGGTACGAGCAAGAATAAGGCGGCACAGTGGTGCAGTGGTCAGCTTTGCTGCCTTGCAGCTGGCAGTGTTGGTACACCTGGCAGGTACACCTGGTTCCAATTCTGGACCTGGGGTGCTACCGGCGTGAACTTTGTATATTCTCCGCCCTGTGTTCATGTGCACTTTCTACAGGTTCTTCGGTTTCCTCCCACAGTCCAAAGACATACTGGTAGGTTGATTGGCTTCTGGGAGAATTGGCCCCGAGTGAGTGAGTGTGTTTGTGTCTGTCTGCCCTGTGATGGACTGGCGTCCCATCCAGGGTGTATCCTGCCTTACGTCTGTTGCTTGCCGGGACAGGCCATAACTCATAGTGGTTTACTTTAGCAGTCATGTCAACTCTAAGGGTCTCCTTAAAGAAATATCTGCAGCAAATTAAAATGTGTTTTGATAAAAGTTAATCTTTTTTTTTTCAAGTGAATGAAAATCTAGAAGTGAATAAGAAGCCTCTACCCGATTTTTAATTGAAACCATGGTTAGAACCCTCTTTGATCTATAATAGGTATCTAATATTTGTATATATTCAAAAGAATTAGAATAATTAAGAATTAATCTTAATGAACTGACAGAATGAGAGCAGTTCTACGATTAACGTATAACAACTATATACAGTATGTAACCTATAGGAAATTTGAACCATACTCAAGGGGGTAACTCTGCTTTTTATGATATTCAGAGCTGTAATTCAGTACACCAAGTTCAAGAGGAAGCTCCTAATATAACCGAAGGCTCTTCTTATGGAAGCAGACGAAGCACGCAGGAAAACGTAGCAATTACAGTCCTATCTGAACAGGACATAAGCCATTATGTATTAACAATGACTGTCCTTTCATTCGTTGCCCTTACAGGATCCCACAGGATGCATGATGTATAACAGGCCATGAGAGAATGCAGCAAAAAACCTGCAGACTGTGAATTCAATTAAACTGCATATGACGGCTTCCTTTATCTAGATGTATGGCTAAGATGTTGGCCCAAACTCAGTCGAGCCCCAGAAACCTCTTTTGTACAAAACCGACTACGTGCATTAAAAAAAGGTCTCTGAGCAGACTCACTGAACAATACTCTAAAACAAAACGTTCTGGAACATCTTTCCGAAAACAGAACCTTTAGCACTGAGACTTTTAGAGTATTGATTCCTGCAGTTAACATCTAATTGTGTGCAGAGCAAGCACACATTCCAATAGCACCATCCTCCAACAGGCTCAGGAGGCAGGGTAAACACACCATTAAAATGGACACAGCTTGCTCTGTTTACACTGCCTGTTCTTCACACCCAGTAGGAGTCACCTGCCTTGGAAACTAGCTCTTGATCATTCCTAGAAAAGGTTCCTCAGTTTCCTTTACAACAGAACAAGTAATAGGTTTATTCCATGCTGAAAAAAAGAAGAAAGAAAACACAACGTTTCGGACGTGGAGCCTTCTTCAGGTGTGAAGAAGGCTCCACAGCTGAAGAAGGCTCCACGGCCGAAAGGTGTTTTCTTTCTTCTTTTTTTCAGCATGTAATAAACTTATTACTTGTTCCTTTGCAGACTACACAAGCTGACGCAGCTACCCACCTGAACTACTACTTCCTTTACAACATACTTACTCATACCAGTGAATTTCACATGAATTAGGGTTAAAACTAAAGCCTCAATCAGTTCTTAACTGCTTCCATAAACATTCCGAGGTGTAAACTTAATGCACTTAAAAAACAGTGTGTTACTTTACACTGAGCGGCTGGGATTCAATGCCTGTTTTACACTGTTACCACAATTATGAAAACTGTTTTCTACAAGCTTGCAAGATTCCCTGCTTCACTAAACCATTCACAAAGCCTTAGGTGATTAATCAACATACTGACACTGCCTTGAGAAACAATCAAGAGTGCAGCCTCAGGTCTGCTTTCTGGTGTTACTGACATTTTTAATTGACTACGCTCTGTTTACAATCGAGTTCACAGGGATATCTGCAGATTTTTCATTGCAAAATGTACAGGAGAGCATCACGTTCAGAACGATGTGCTACCACAAGTCCAGAGGCCATATGGACACTTAAAAAAACACTAAGCATGAAAGTCCAAATATTTAATTTGCTACAATGCCTAACTGGTATGTGAAAAAATGTTGACAAAGTCTCCAAAATGAAAAGAATAGCCATACTAGTGTGTTCCTAAGTCAGTCAGGGTCTGCTTGGCTCTCACTGCAACAATGGCTCCTGAGTCATTACTGCAGGCCTGCAGTGATGCTAGTGAGTGATACTCCACTCCTCCAGCTAGCACTAAATACTTCATCAGGGTCTGCCATACACCCAGAATATTAGAATGTGTCTTGATATTCAAAGGGGGGTTCGTCAGAGGACCAGAGTGTGGATTTTCTCCGGGACGTCTAGTGTTTATTGCCAGAGAGCCAGGTCTTAAAACAATGGTCACCTTCAAATTCTGTGGGTACAGAGTAAAAAAATATTGGATGGCTCCACAAAATGAAAAAAAAGAAAAAAAATGAGTGCTTAAGATAATTACACAAACTCATTAGGAAGTTTACGTCTCCGGTTTCTGGATACAGTTTAATAAACTACTGCTTCGTTTTCACTGCTGGAACAGCTGGGCTGGAGCTCACTAGCAAAAAATGTTTTCCTGAGCTTTTTCCAAAGGCAGACTAAGTTGTATGTGCTTGTCCTGTGGCAAGATGATGCATAAGGATTACGGGATAGGACTGCAGTACTTTATAAAGAAGCCAACAGTATATCTATGTTGAGCATAAAAACAAATAAAAAGCATTGCTGCGCTGTTATTATTTCAAGTGGGTATGTGACTACAGTGAAAATGAGACACTGTATTTCAAAACATTATTACATTTTAAGACTATCTTTAAAGGGAAGGAAATCAATGTCCTAATTAAGCATTCCTACTCTTGCTTAATTACAGTGTGCAATAAACATTTAATACTGATAAAATGTTCACAATTCCTGCTGATAATTTATCAATGTTGCAGTTTTGATCAGGAGAGGAATTTCAGAGCATTTTATTTTAAAGTATAACACAATATAAATCATAACAGAAATGCCTGGGTCCCAGAAACTATGAAACCCAACTGTTCATTCTTAACTTCATTCAGTACCTTGTAAAATTATTCAGACACTTTCTATAATGTCCCGTTATGTGAAATTACAAAATGATGCATACACAGGGTATAGCATGTCCAGTAAAGTGAGAGTAGATCAAATATGGTTAAAAACATTCATAAACATTCCATTTCTTCATTTTAGTACATTGCATTGATCTCAGAATGTTTTATAATATATTGTACAGTAGCAATAGCAGAATTATCATTGCTTCAGTTCATTCAAGCTGTGTTGATCATGCCTATGTTGACACCTTTGATTTCTACTTTCAAGCAAGATTATTGTTCCCCCTGCAACTCTCAAGAGTAGCTCACTGGTACCAGAACACCTCTGTTCTCCCTCACAGTTAGCCTGGCCCATTGGTGCCTCACCTCGTTCATCTTTTAAAGTATGAAAAGCGTTATTCTGCTTGGTATATGTGACACAAAGCAGACAAGCATTGTAAACGACCTGACCTGGTTCTTGAGTCACAGCATTAAATGGTGATCCGCTGATAACCTGAGCAAGTCTGGTAAGCATATGTATGGAATCCTCTATTGTAGTTAACCAGTCAATTCCAGCCAACAGATCTTACACAATTCTCTGCTCTGTGTGAGAGAAGGCTAGAGAATTTTAGAGGAAACCTGAGGTGGTATCTTAGTACAACAAGCTAATATACTGTCTTTCTTCTATTAAAAAAGGGCATTCTCCAAAGTTTTCTTGTATAGTTCAAACCTAGCAGATGTTTCCTTCACCCCATATTGAGAAGATGTGACACACATGTCAATACACATTAACAGCTCCAATGGAATCGGAGAGAGTGAGCCTTGCCCACTGATCATTATCACTAAATACCACAGAAACACTAAGAGCAAACTGATGCTTGCTTTACTGTAGCACACATGAACAAAAATTCCTGTTTAGTCTTCAGTGAATAACTATTATAACCACTCACTTGCATAATTCTACAGATGGGAGTAATTAGTCTTTTTGAACAGTGTTTCTTATGTCAGATTCTTCAGATGCGGAAGAAGAAGCTAAAAAAGATTTGATACAAAACTTTGGAATAAAAACACACCTATCAAACCCATAGGCATAGCTTATGCACAATAAGCATTCCCTTCTTGTAAGTGAAGTACCGAATCAGTATTCTGACCAGAGGACTCTGGCTGTAACCAAAATAATAATTTAAAACAGATATACTAGTTATTGCGGCCATTTATAAACAATTATAATCATACCCTTACAGTTAAAGGTGATCAGTTTACATTACTACCGAGAACCATGTAAGGGACAGGGTCTGTAACAAAAATCTTTTATACTTTTTGTTAAATTTGCAGTTAGGCCGAGTGAGATCTAATCCCCACGTCCTGAATCTCCAGCTGACTGCCAGGCACTGAGAGTAAACCCTGTTAAACCTGGGGCTATGAAGTCTCCCAAATTATCCTCTGCTCTAGCCTGCACTGTTATGTTAATGATCTGTGCTGCAGGCTTGATGTCATTGTTCCAGGAATCATGGAACAGTAAATAGACCAGAGAACTTAATTTAGATTAAATTAAATTCAGTGTTTTTTTAACAAAATGATCAGAAAGTCACAATCGTGTTAATGAGTACTGGGGCAAAGAAATCTTGCATATTCAAAGCCAGCTGTCACGGACTGGAAATTTAAAGAGGAATTCATCAGTTAAAAGGATATACAGTACAATTCTGGACCACTAATGGAAGAGATAAATTTCACTTGTAAAAAAGTGTAAATTCCCACAGAAGACCAGTATGTATGGCCATAGTCTATTATTACAACAAGTACTCCAAATTTGGACATCTACACATACTGAACTCCCTAGTTAGTATAAATAACAATACTATTTGTAGCACAATAATTCTAATAGGGCAACAGTGGAATGGTGGTTAATGTTCTGGGGCCATCACAAGAAGGCTGCAGGTCCAAATCCCAGGTAAGGATATGACTGTTATACCTGTAGCAACATAAGCACATAAGAAAGGTTTCAAACAAGAGGAGGCCATTTGGCCCATCGGGCCTGTTTGTTAGTAACTAATTGATCCAAGGAAAGAAGGTTTCAGCAACATGGCTGGTTAACTTATTTCACACCCACACCACCAGAAAGGTGCTTTACTTAGACGGTTCCAGTCAAATGCCCACTGGACTGGACAGCACTGGACAAAGTGTCAGCCAAATCCATTAATAATAATAAAATATTAAAAGCTGAACTCCCAAGTTCATAGATTCACTATAAGCACTGTCACACTAGATCCCCGTAACGTGGAAAGCTTCTCAGTCATGTTGGTGGCCACACACTCCACTATGCCATGTTCAGTGTTTGAGAATTTATTGTAACACATGACAATCAACCTTCCTTACAGAGGTGGGATCAAAACTTTTATAATCCAGATGGTAAAATGCAATTGACTGATTCATAAGTAAATGGGAGCTGAAAGAGACCTCTACCCTCTGCTTAATTTGCACAAGTCTTCTGAATGGATATTCTCACTGCTTCTGTATCACCAGCTGGTCACGAGCCTCTTTACCAGAACCCCTGCCAGCAGTTTAGAATTCCAAAAATGAGTTAAAAAGTGCCTGTGGCACCACTTTAAACTCTCCTTCCTCAAATCTGCTTTAAGTGTTTATATCACCAGCTGAAAACAGATCGCTGGGTTTATATGTATCCATATTAGCAATTCTGAAAGCAAGATTTTTAACATCCAAGGTCATCAGTGTTTGAAAATAAGGCAGAAACTGTTTGTTTCCTAACTTTTCTGTTTTACCTATGCAGCTATGACCTTTCCTGTACTCATACTGTTGGTATTAAATCAGAAGACTCAAAATGTAAAACAATATTGTTAGTATACTGAATATTCTAAAATATTTTGTAGCGCCTAAGGGAAGGATAATTTCTCTGCTGGCAAAGAAAAGTCCTTTGGGTTCTGTTCCAGGTCATCAAGGTACGGGCCAGCACTTATTCTAGGAAGGAGAACTACAGTATAAGGGTACCTTCAGACCGGTACTAATGCCCTGACTATTACCTGTTCTAACTCCTCCATAAGAGAAAAACTGCTGTCAGCTTTTTCCTTAGAGAATTACTGGCAATCACATAGGTGAATGTACAAAGGATCGTTTGTTTTAAAAAAGATGTTCTACCTAATAATCCGGCATTCAAATTGATCCCCCTAGGAGATAAGGCATGACATCATTCACAGGATATGCCCAGAACGTCTGTAAATGTTTTTATAAGCAAGTACTTTGATCAGCAGTATTTTTATTTGTTTTTGTAGTCAATGGTATTGATTGAAAAGGTGTTCTTTTAAACTTCTAATATTCTGTTTTAAAAGCAATGCACATCTAAAGCCTGACATTTCTCTAATATTCATTAAAAGCATAAAAATGTTTACGTAGGAAATGCTCCACAATTTTACTTCAAATGAGGCTCTACTGAAATACTTTTCTACCTTGATTCCACTTGTTAACCCTGTACCAGTTAGTGTGAATAACAGTTGTTGCCTTTCTTCCACCTATAATAATAGATGCAGATGCTGTCTTGTGGGACTCATCCCTCTTGTACTGAGTGGACAAGAAGGTGCCTGTTCAGTGGTCTCTGAGCTCTTGATGCCACATATCGTCCCAGCCCATCACACAGGGCTCAAGTCTGCCAAGCAGGACATCCTACAATGACATTCTCATCTCACAGGCAGCACGAGGACGCGAGTTGTTCTGTTGGAATGTTGTTGCCCCATCCGTCTCAACAAGGGTTCATGATTCGTGGTCTCTCGGACCTGCCAGGTTATAAAATTGCAAGCCATGAATTCCTCATCTGAGGGTGAGCGACAGTGCGAGTGCTCAGTCCAGCCTCCAACACAGCAATGGCATGCAGGCATTTCCCTAAAGATCCCCAAGGGAACATACCGGTTCCATTCAGGTGTTCTTCTTCATTTTTACAAGGCTTGCCATGAAACAGGGAAATCAGCTGATCACCTGTGCACACTTCACTCTCCCACTAATCGATACTGCATCCTGACTACAGTATCGTTGAGTTCCTGGTGGGCTGTTTTTGGTGAAACTGTCTGCTCGTGCATTTAGTTGTTACTTTGCTGCTGTGGGCTTTGAATTAATGCAGGTGATGATCCTGGAGGATGCACTTCTGCCTATTGTTGCCCTTTGCTGATGAAGTCTTTTCCACACTGACATCATCTTAGTCATTGTTGCTAATGAAGCATCAGCATGTTGGGCTTTTTTGGTTTCTACAAAACCCTTAGCAATGCCCCTCTTTAAAAGCCACTGAGGTCTCATATGCCACAAGGCCTGTCCAGCATTTTTAGACATGACACTGAGCATGCTAGGATGTTTTTTGCATACTTGATGCATGAACCATACTGCATGGAAGCCCTCAGTTTCAATATAATTGGTGTCCCTCATTTACGCAGGTGTTTTCTATTTTATTCACTGCCTGTACATATACAGTACAACACAAATGAATTCACAGCACAATGTCATTAAGTGTGTTAAGACAATGGCAGCTGCTCCTAGGACCATTTATACTGCCTGCCTCATTAAATGAACTGAGGCTTTTTTAATACTGTCGTGTGCTTACAAATATTCCAGACAGTGGACATGGTGGATGGGCAGTAATTTGTTAGGAATGCACATAAATTCCACGCTTTACTGTATGAGCACAGCTGACCAAACCCTGCCAAACGATTAATGTACCAACAAAAACACAGCTCCCAGACTTTATGAAGTTCAATGTGTGAAGCACCCAGTGACAATGGAAATAGAATAAGCTTGTAAATTCCAGGAGAAAAATCCTTCGAAAACTTCAGTTACGGTTCACAGCACTGACAAGCTAGAAAGTACAAACACAATCCACTAGCCTTCTACACGATATGTGCAATTTCCACTTCTTCAATTTTGACAGCTGTTGACTTAAGCAAACCCAAAATACAAGAACACATTTCCAGACAGTTCTTTTTTTAAACTAAAGTTTGTTAAGTATGGAAATAGAAATAGCTCTTTGTCTTCCAGAGACAAAGCAGTCTGAATCTAAACAATCGCTGTGCTGGGGGTCTTGGGCAAACTGTTACAGTTATATAGGAATATAGGCACTTTACACAAAACAAATACTGCCAGTGCCACTCTTGAATATTTTAATGAATACGGCTGTTTTACTGCACCTTTTACACAGGCTGTTTTTTTATGAAAGGCATTTAAAAATCTCCTTCCTGCTGTGTCCTGGGGACATTCTTGTAAGCTGATGCCGCGGTAGTGCTTCCCATCTTAACAGATATTTTAGACACATCCTCCCAGACACATAACGTGAATATTGCACAGCTCTTTGCACAGTGCGATTTGTGAACGAGGATTTTTTAAATTCCGTTCTTTGAGATGCAAACAGCCGTTATACTTTTGTTTTTGCTGAATGAAGAGCTGAATCTTTCATGCAAATGATGTCAATGAGAGACATACACATCTACGTATGGATATCATATACCCAGTGCCAGTTTTTCACACAGTGCTCACCTCGTGCATCCACACACTGAATGGTCTTTGCCAGGAATCTTTCTTCTCCAGGTGCAAGTACGCGTTGAAGAGAATGAGGTAAATGTAGCGCTCAAGATACTGCAGACTCTTCAGCAGCTGTGATTCCTTTTCCTTCTTTGCCGTTTTAATCTAAGAAGGAAGCAGAAACGGGACTTTTAATTTAATTTAATAAGAAAATGACACGGACAGAATAAGACAGCAGCTCAGGTTCTTCACAGCAGCTGAATGGAATTAGATACAATGCCGTCATCATCATGAGATGAGATGCTAGTGCTTTTGAACATACCGCTTTACGCATCCATTAGTGTCTTAACATTAGCAAATGACAAACAGATTTTAGGGGCTCAAGAGGTGCTTTGGACCTTCCAGAGAGCCCACAGGGGGGCAGGTGAACAAATATCATTGTTACTTCGCTATATCCATGATGTGATGAGTTCTAACCCCAAGCGCAGTCTTTAAAAATCAAACCCATTGCTTGAGCCCTGCTTAACTTTACAGACCAATCCAAAACTGAGTGGAGGAAAGGAAGAATAACAGAGAGGGGAAAAGGGAAAGGCATTTCACAAGTAAACTCCAAGACAAACTACTTCTCTGTCAAATCAGGTTTTAAGATGGAAATGCTCTTAACAGTGCGTAAATGCGTAGCTTCTACACAATGTACAAAATGATTTCTTGATTTTGTTTTAGCAGTAAATGGCCATTCCAAATAAACATGTTGTTAATAAACAAGGCACTGAAAAAAAGGGGTTTGTTCAGATTTTATTCTAACAAAATATTAAAGCAGTCGAAACACATTGTGACAGAGTTAGCACTTAGGACCAAGCACAGTAAAAAAAGCTTTTGTGACAGTTCTGTAAGAAAACAAAGTCCTACTGACATAAATAAAGACAAGGAATCACACCTGAGAGAAAAAAAAACACCTCATCTGAACACCCCCATTCAGCTGAAGGTTTCAAGTCAATGTCCTTGACTTGAGATGGCTACCTGAGTGCAGTTACAATCTACTTTACATCTCATCATGTAAAGGAAGAGATTATGGTTTGCATTATGATTTGATCTATTGCTTAATCATGCAGCAGCTTTGCTCCTTTCTTATAGGCTGCAGTGACCTTTATGCTGAAGTTCACTGAATTGTTTTGACACTGCAAGAGACAAATAACTTCCATGCATACTAAAGTTAATGGCCAAGTTCCGCCAATCTGTTTCTACTGTCCCCAATTCCCTAATCACAAGTTCCTTTGACCTTCTACATAGAAATCAAGTTTTTTGCTTGCTTCCCCTTTGGGCTACCAATATACAGAAGAAATGATTTGTATCTGTGTCAGCTACAAAGCAAAGAAAATTAATATAAGGGTAGTCTGTAGAAGGTTTTTACGCCTGTGAAACTTAAACATGACCTTCTGCAGTTTGCAGGGGCTCTGCAGTTACAGAGCACAGTAAACCCTCAATTGCAAATCACAGAGCAAGGAAATGGCACCAAGTACAGAGAAAGCATGTGACACGCGTGGAAAAAGCGGCTTTTTAATTGCTTCTTTTCTTATTCATGTCCTCATTACTGCTTTACAGTTGGAGACGTACAAGAGGAAAGCATATAGAACTGAATGACCACAAGAATGCCCTAACAGAACGTGTGAAGTATAATGTACCGCATTTTACTGAGGAAGTAAAGACCAGGAAAAACAACCTTGAAACTGACATTCATACTGCAGTTCTTTAAACACAAGGTTTACATGTCTGCAAATGGTGCCAGTTAACATAATGTCTGTCAGCTTTTATTAAAAACTGTCAATACTGTCTTTAATTTGGCAAAATATTCATGACTGTGGAGCACAACTAATGCCTAAGAGGAGAACTTGTCACTTGATTTGACATAATATACCTGGATCTAACAGGAGGGGGGTTCTGATCCTGCCGAGGAAGGATTTTCTGAACTGGCTTTCCTATTGAACAATTCTAAAAGAATTAACATTTTGTCATCAGGAAACTGAGACATTGAAATATTTTCAAACAAACGCCACCCTAACATGGGACATAAATTGTAGTGTTTTAATTGTATAAAGTGATAAATGGAGGACTCTCCTTTGATACACAATTGTGAAATTCTGTGTAACAGCATGAAGTTTAAAGCGACAGGGACCCTATGAACCTCTTATGAAGAGGGGGGATCTGAAAAGGCGTGAACTTTTGAACCCTGGGCAGCTCTCTCAGTTTTTGGGGGGCCGATCATACGAGGTCAAATTAGTGTGCATCTACAGCTTGAGGTCAGCCCTGCTCTCAAGGGGCCGCCAACAGCTGCAAAATATTTTCCTTAAGAATGTGAATCTCAAAGCCAAATCACTGAGCAAACTGGGTATTGATATGCCTCACAAGGAACCCGACTTCAATACTCCAGGCAACTTTCCCCAGCTTCAGATGAGAGAGCAGCATAGAAGCCCTTGACCTTCTCTGGATAGTGAAAGAACTTGGTTTTGTCGTTATATTTAGAAGAGATGATTTATTTAATCATACTTCTTCCTGCCAGATAAACTAGAAAACAAACATGCCAACAACAATTCCAATTTTAAATTCAGCACAGCCTATTTGTGTCGGATGTGGTTTATTGTTTTCAGATTCTAATTGCGGCACAGCTCACGGAAATGGATCCTTTGGTATAAGAGGGAAGAAAAGAGTGTCAGTAAATGCAACCGCCTGTTAGAGAGTTTCAGCCCACATGTCCTGAACCCCCTGAAGCTAATGAGTTTGTTGTCTGTATCCACATGGAGTGCATGCTTGGAATGTTACAATTAGGTAAAGTCAACTAGCACAGATGCAAAGCAGTGTACGATCCAAATGGTGAGAAACCCTTCTCAGCAGCAACAGAAGCAGAGAACCTTTTAAGGTAAAAAAACCCATCAAGATATCTTGCTGAAAGTTTTTCCAACTTGCAGACCTATCAAACTATCAAGCAGTAAAGTAATGTTTAAAGCTGGAGTGTGAAGGTGAAAGGGAGATTTTCAATGAGTTTCTAAACAAGTCCTGACTGTATATTTATAACCCAACAATACCCAAAATATTGATAAAAACTGTTCTATTTTTGCACCAGTGGAAAAACAAAGATTAAACCTCTGATGTTTATAAAATCTTTACTTTAAATTGAAATTCATTCTTCATATACAGATATATCTATTTTACTCAGCCCAGTGAAACATTAAACACAGCAGTGCAACAGAAAAGAAAGTAATTTTGTTACTTTGAGGATCAATGAGAACAAGATAAATGGGACTAGAATTATCAAACTGGAACAAAATAAAATAAGTTTAAAAAAACAAATTCCAATTACAAACAGCTTGATTGCAAATGACATTCATGCCAGATAAAGAATTATGCTATTATATGCAATCAGAATGAAATCACAGAGTTTGTCTTCCACTTTCTTAGGACACCACACATCTTAACAAGCACAATCCAAATAATTTGCATCCTGTTCAGACCTTAAGGCACAAAACAAATGGCTTCAATTTCAAGCTGTGGTAACAGCAGAGCTCTTTGTTCCTCCAGTTTTGTTTTCAAAGTTTTGTGCCCTAAAATGAAGGCAATGCAGTGCCATTTAACCAATTAAGCTATTGGTTTGAATGTAACCATGCACAGAGGTTTTGTATTTGTTCTGTAGTTTGCTACAGACATCTTACCACCACATCTATGTTTCATCTTGGTGTTTTTCATTTCCAACAAAGAAATACATCCCCTCCTTCCTCTGGCTGTGAGGCAAAAAAATAACAATTGCTGTAGAAGTAAGTACCTTGTTGACATCATCATCTGATATTTTTCTTTAAAATATTCAAATTCAGCATTAAATTGTTTAGTGGGCCAGGAACCAACAGCTGTTGGTTCACACTTTACTACAGCAAACAAGAAGAGTTGACAGTGATGTTCAGGGCAGGTCAGCAGGAAGCTAAGAAGGTGGTTCTCAATAAGCACACAACAGATGTAGATTATTTGATTGAAACTGAAGGTCAGTGGGATGGAGAGAGATTGTCACACCTGCCTCAGATAGATAGCTGGCCATACATGAGGTCAGCAACTCCCTGCTAGACACTAATCATCTACCCAAACGGCTAGCCACTCACTGCTAACCTCGCAACACAATACTGCAACTTGTGCATTTTAATCATGGTTGTGAAATCTTGCACCTACTCAGATAGACATCAACAGCAGGTGACAGACAAGGGACAGCAGGAAAGGTCTTTACAGTCACTTAACTACAAAGGATAAAGCACCAAAATTTTAAATGGAGATGTTGCATATATAATGAGGAAAAAATATACTTCCTAGTCATTCAAAACAACTCTACCAAAGCAGGCATGATATTTATCTCTTCTATTTTGAAACAGGAAATCTTCTTTCTTTTTGGGGCATTCAGCATTTTTCTGTATTTTATGTATTTTACCAGCACAAATATGTGCAATTCTGTGTTCTTGGGGGTAGGTGATTGGGACACGTTTAGAGAAGAGTTTCAGAAGGATCAAACTCTAAAACAACACATCTAGCAAAACAATGAATAATGACCAACACGTTTTAGCTTTCACTACAGATAATCTGATAACATTTGTATGGGGTAGAAATCCAAGAAACAACCAAACTGTTAACTTCAACTGGTGCTGGTTTTACTAAAACACATTCCCCTTAAAAATTCTAATCTTTCTAGAGAGTTACAAATTTCACAAAAGTGCACAATTATGAATGTGTTGTGGATGCACACTTTTTATATTCCAGTATCATTCAACACAATATTTTTTTAAATTGTAGATTTAAATTCATAAATGTTGCATTACACAACCTCAAAAGATACCTTCCGTTGAGCTACAAAAGAGACAGAAGGCTAGAGACTTCCTGAACACACACACACACCTGCCAGGAGTGTCTGCTAAATCAGCATTTAGACTCCTCTCCTTCCCTCTCTCCCTAAGAACAGCCTTCTCAGGCAGGCAGACAGCAGGACAGCAGCTCTGAAGAACTATCCCCTTAGAGGCCCAGTGGAGACAGGATACACTCTGCATCTCTCCTGTGGCTAGGAATCCCAGTCCTGACAGCAGTGAACCCTGTAGGCAATGGGTCAGTGAACTAACACACAGGAGCATTAAGATGCCGCCACAAGGACAGGGAAACAGCCCAAGACGTTACCTCAAAGAAAACATGCAGCACCAAGGGAAGATATTTTTACATCTGAATCAGAAAGATCTGAAGTGATTTGTGAAATCTGCAAAACCCTACAAATTCAAAAGTGAATCTTAATCATTGCCTTCCTTAACTAGAAGTCCACGTTTCAAAAGTTTATCACATTTCAAAAGCCAGGCAATTCTACCATAGTCATCAGCGGCCTATTAAGTATTTAAAAGGTAATACAGTATCTACCTAAATATAGAAAACCTACACACTCCACAATGTACTAAAAGTAAATTCCAGGCTTGTTAAATAACTTATAAATTCATAAAGGTTTAGTAATCTTATGAACATCAATTTGAAATGGATTAGTAGATTAATATGTAATTGCATATTTCATTAAGGAAACAGAGAAGTGTTTTGTCATCTCAGTATTAAATATATTATCCTGTGCATATTAAATATCTTAACCTATGCTAGACACCAGTATACACAATTAGATTACACAATACATCCTGCAGTGTAAACTAAATTATTCACAATGAAGTCTGCGAATGACAGGAGCCTCATGTGCCAAGTCTGTTTAATTTTTTTCTATTGACCAGGCCATGGACAGCATACTTAACACACACTATGTATATTCTGAGTCCACATTTTCACCAGGCTGAGATTATCAGGAAAATATTTCATGTTTCAGAATGCAGCCCCTTAAAATTATCTATATAACCCTGGTAATAATGTCACTTTCATCTACTAGTCCCTAACAACATGGGCTCTGCTCACAAGACTCATTCTGGTTCATTCAGTCAATGTCTGTCTTTTGTGTGGATATGATTGTTCAGGCCTTGAAGATGGTGTATGCTTTAGAATGTTTTCAGTGACAAGGTCAGTCTTCTACCTGCATGTGGGGGTCAACAGAAGGTAAAAACTGAAAGATGTTCATTTGGAAATTGCACTGTGTATTCACAGTTAAAATACAGTACGCATGTTCACAGTGCACATGCGTTAGTTTCTATTTTTGTCACTGCAAATGCGTAATACCAAATTTACTCATTAATGTCTTTTAATTTAAAGACAGTTTTAAATTCCCCTCCTTTCTCAAAATTTCAAAAGGTCTTGGTGAACCATTGGTCATATAGTCACCCTACCTAATGTGGTTACATAAAACAATCTTTTAACAGGTCTGAGATTTCTAAAATAAAATCAACAAAACATCTCTGTCTATGAAGTGAGTTCCAGCAGCGATGAACATCGCTGAAAGCTTCTGTTTATCTTCTGCTTCTAGGAAACAGACATAAGCCTTAAATTCAGCAAGTCACTCATTGAGACTTCTCTATAGCTGTCATTTACAGCTGACAAACAAAATACCCAAGGAGACAGTTTTACGGCAGACACTACCATGCTTATTCTGGCTTCTTCAAAGAAAGTTAAACTTTATTCAGGGTGAGTTATTATGAGCTGGGTTTCTGTTGCACAGTGAAAAACAGTGAAAGGGCTATTTACTGACGTAGGTCATTAGCTATACACAAACACACACATTGAAAAAATGATTCAGATGAACATAAGACTTCAAAGACTTTTGGCTAATCTAAATTCTGGGATTAATTTAGCAGATGTGCAATTGCATAAGCACTGTCCTAAAACCGAAGAGAGCTGGAAGAAGGGAGGCTGGTCTCAGTTTTTATTTTTAATTTCCTGCCATCCTTCGCCATCAAAAATTTGTGGTGACCAGATCTCAGAATAACTTAAAACATTTGATGTGCAGTAAGGAGTTTATTCTGCATTCTCTGGCAACTCCATTGCATTTTCCTGAATTTGCTGAACATAAACAGAACATTAAAATAATTAACGGCATCACATAAATAATGTCTAGGAGACCAAAATGTGGGGAAACACTAAATTCCTCTCAGTTCCTCATTCATCTTGGGCTGTTTTATAATCTGTCAGTTTAGTTACCTGCCTTAACAAGAAACTGTCAACCTCTGTAGCTTCTAAAAGTAATCAGAAATTTCCCCACTATAAAAACTCAGTAGATCTACATCAATGTAGATTTTGCATTTATTTCAAAGACATTTTTGGTTCCATCAGCCACATACCTTTCCATTGATTTCCAAAACATACTCAATTTCTTTCTACATTTCAACGCCGTCTTTAGCAGTGAAAAGTCTCTTTAATTTTTAAAAACACAGAGTCTCATTTACACCTGTATTTTTAACACTCATTTGCAAAATCCAAAAGTGATGTTTAAATGCATCCTTACAGGAAAACCATGCTTTCTAAAGCGAGCATTATAGTGGCAGAAATGAGGAGCACTACAGTACTTTCTGCAGGTAACAAAGAGTCATTTTGAAGACACAGGAATCAACTGTTTGAAGGGGACAGGTAAGATTAAAACCTTTATTTCAGTTGTAATTAAGAAAGCTGCACAGCCCAAGCCAGAAAAAAATGTATTCAAAACACATAAATTCCATTGCTTTCTAAGGAGATTTAAAAGCCTAAGAGTTTTGAACACTGAGCCCCTTGTGTTGATATAGTTTTAAAATAAACAGTCTATCCAAACTTCAATGTGCCATCATACAGCAGCATATCCATCTAAGTGTATTTCATAATAATAAATTCCATTTACACAGTGATTTTCATCTCAAAGAAAACTAAGTCACTTTACATATACAGTAGGAGGGGTTCTACTGTACTTCATCCACCACTGAAGTACAGCCCCTGCCTGTGTCACACACAGCAGCCCTGCAGCTCAGACGCCCAGGAGAGAAGCGAGAAAATGCTCAACAACTAATGGAACTAACTTTAGGAAAGCCAGATTGCAGAAACACAGAGCGGAAATTGTCTATGGCTTTGCCCAATAACAAATCACGTTAAACATAATGACAAACATTTTTTCCATTAAACAAACTGAAGATAACAACTCAAAGCTATGAGAACACAGGATGGGAAATTAAAGACAGATTTCATAGTCAGAAGAACAGATACTTTAAGAAAAGTTAAAAAAAATGTGCAGGATAAGAAATTTTCATGACAATGCAAGTTGCTTTTCCATATTAACTTGCATGATATTTATTTTGATATGCAGCATTATCATGTACATGGGAATAACACAGAGGCAAAGACATGTTATAATTATGACATTTAGTTCAGAAAAGAAAGAACAGGTGATTATTTTCACTCTCAACATGACATTAAGTAAGGCTGGGAATGAGCCATATCACAGCCTCTTAATAAGCCCATGTCTCTCAGGGCAAAGACTTTACTGCCCAGACCTCGTTCACTGTCAGAGGTGAAACCCATAACTCAAAATCCCTTTGAATTATAATGATAGATGTTCTAGGAACAGCCGGACACTGTGTGAAATGGAGCTTTGCCAAAACCAGACCACATTCCATGACTGTAGAAACGTGGAGAAGTCAGACTCTGGAAACTGGTAGGCTAGTATTGTACAAAAGGAAAAAAAAAAACAATGAGGGAAAGTCAGAAAATTCTCTGGTGGATGATTACTGTACTTCCATTTTATTCCTAACACCCATAATAATGCATATATACCACAGTTTCCACAGCCTAGAACAGAAACATTCCTTGTTTACTTCACTGAGAACTTGTGTGTAGATAAATTCTGTTTTCTTTCCAGGTTAAGGTCAGAGGTCTAGCAGCCTGAATTTGTGAAAGAGTTGAAAACAGAAGTCTGCCTTTTTACTTGCAGCCAGGTGTCACTGCGGTCAAACACTGTGCTAATATTCTTATAACACTGCCCAGACCTGCTGAAGGAGCCTTTTTTACTGAATAAGCTGGAAATACTCTCCACAAAAGAATATGAATCCCTACATTTTAAAGAGTAGCAGCCATCTGCACCTCAACAGAACCAATAGAGGCGGTCTGTGCTTGAAGACAAAACATCTCCAGACCAAGAGACCAAAAGAGCAAGATAGAGATACTGTATTAGCAAAGACCATTTTTTTTTCCACAAACTCAAGTAGAGAAAAAATATTCAAATCTGTTAAGAACAGTAAACATTTGTAGCATGATGTAGTGTGTTTCAGAAATAACTCAGAACGTACACACTTATTGTACCATTCGTTGCACAGATTTGATTACAGTAATACTACACAGTGATAGTTTGTAAGAAAGGGAATTTTTGTAGGAATCATTAGATTGGTTACCAGTGTCTAAACTCTACATTAAATGCTTGATCATGTTCAGATATTGTACATGTAAAAAAAACAACTAAAACAAGCCATGGAGATCTCGGCTTAGAATGCACAATTCAGTGGTGGAAAGCTGCATAAAACAGCCAAACAAGTCTCTACCAATTACCCTTCCTGGATATTTCATTCTTCTGCAGTTAGAACGGATGTTTCAGGGGAGGGTCCTGTCTCCACAGCAATTTCCCACAGGCACACAGCTAAAGGTCTCAAGACGGTTAAGAGTCAAAACACCTTCCTGGCGAACAGCCCCTGGTGGCCTTGGGAACTACACGTTCATGACCCCTCTGCCCTATGCTCCTCTGACCTTTTGACCTTTGAAGGGGCAAGTGCAGGCTTTTTTTTTCTCATGCTGTAAATGTGCTGCCTGCACAGGAGACCCTCACGTACGCAACAGGTCTCCCTCAGTCCACATCCTAAGCATCCAGCTTCTCCGTCATCCACATCCCAAGAACCCAGCTGTGTTTTTATTTTGAGCAGCTGTGGAGACGAGCAGACCATTCAGCCATCTTCATTTTTCTTCACGTTTCAGACACAAACCCCAAGGAGGGTTTTCTGACTGACCAGCATCCTTGTCAGAAAGAGCTTCAAGGGGAGTGCATCAAAAAGAACGATATTGATCAGCACAATAAAATCTGTGCAGATGACAAATTCTCTCCAGTAACTTAATCAAAAATGACATTATGCAAGTGCCTAGAAACCCAGTTCCCTCCAGACTTGAGAAACAAACTCTGTGAATGTTTTAAAAAATTGTTTTTAAAAAAACCTGTCCTGATTTTTAAAGTGAAAGAACTGGGATTTCAACAAAAAGCAAGAATTTCAAACATAAAAATAAATCTGCAATGTAGTTTTAAAGATGAATGCGTAGACAAGGAGCTTTTGCCCTTTCTTGAAAGACAGAATGGAAATAAAGCAATATGCACTAGACATATGTAGTCAATTATCAGGCTGATGGGGTCCAGAGGTAAAAGGCTAATATGAGTTTCAAGGTATCAGCCCTCTCCACCAAGGTTACCAAGTCTGCAGGGACAACCAGCTATTCATCCTGTTCTAAATATATAATCACTCCAGACAAAGCTTGTCCTCATTACAACTTTAGACCGTAACCACTCTCACTACACCGTTACGCCAAGCTGGCATCAGGGTAGACTTAAAAAAAAAAAAAACATTTCCTTATCATTTCTTGCAATAACTTTACAAATGGCCTAAATGGATTTTTGCAGTTGTTAACCAATTTTAACCACTGTACTTTTACTGTATGAATATAATAAATTTGGCTGTAGTGCACAAATACATCCTGAATTTGTGAAACCAAGGCAGATCCTGGAGGACTGATTCCACATTTAACATAAAATACACTGTAGCAAATACTATTTTTAGTTTTCTTATGAACATGAGTAATGATTGAGATACCATAATGTACACCAATGTCCAAGTCTTAAATATCAAAGCCTCCACTACAGTTTCCTAACCAATTTGCTTGAAAAGAAACCAAGCTGATCGTGTAGCTGTGTTGAATTCACTTTGATCACAATATTCAAACCTTTAATCTCAACAGCGTGATATAAACTATACCAGAGCAGCCAATATTAAGTGTTATAGTAGCTAATCCATCAAACCTAATTCATTAACTGTTAGGTGTCAAAATTAACCTAATTTCTTTCCTCTCTACACATTCAAAAGGTAAAAGGATATATTTTGTACTAAAAAGCATATCTACAAGGAGCAACTTTTAGCTTAACACAAAATGCAAAATGGCTACAAGTTCACCAGACGACTTCCATCAAACTGCGTTTCTGTCAGGGTTTCCTACAGTTGTATACAGACCAGGCGGGCCACCTGGCCGAAAATCAGCGCCGCCTGGCCAAACAAATGCATGAATGCCAACAAAATGTAAACAAGAATCTGTACTGAAATAGTGTTTCATAGTAATACACCGCAAGCCCCTTTGCCAGCCAGCAGGTGTGATGGTACGGAATCACATAGCTCTCAGGTCTCACACATAGGCACCAAATCTCACGGTCTGACGCCTTGGTCTGAAAATCTCATGCATTTGCATCAAGTCTATATTGATTACAAAAATGATGCAATGAACGTAAAACGTATTAAATTGTTGTAGAGATTCACGAGTCTGTTAATTAACCAATGTGTTTTTTGCACATGAATGAAAGAAACCATCGATACAAATAGTATGTACTCGCAATTCACGACGGAACATTAGGGTTACACATTAGGGTTTTGCACCCTTGAAATCTTTGTTAGGAAAAATAGGCTGTTGCTTCTGTATACCCCTTATTGTCTTGGTTTTGAAATTTACTTTGTTTTATGTTATGTTACTGTGATGAGTGTTTTATCTATTCTAAAGCTTTATGAGAGAATTACTTATAAGTAAGGTATATAAAAGAAACAAATAATAGGTTTATTCCATGCTGAAAAAAAGAAGAAAGAAAACACATTTCGGCCGTGGAACCTTCTTCAGGTGTGAGCACCCACACCTGAAGAAGGCTCCACGGCCGAAATGTTGTGTCTTCTTTCTTCTTTTTTTCAGCATTGAATAAACCTATTACTTGTTCCTTTGCAGCCTACGCATGCTGATGCAGCTACCCACCTGAACTACTACAGCCTATATAAAATAACGTTGACTAGAATTTAAAGTAATTAAGACTGCTAGGTCCTGAGAACATTTGGATGCAGAACTTTTATGTACTAATTAGAGAGATATGTAACAGACTGCTGAATATTGAATCATAAATAACAGATCCCTTTTTCTCTGGGATGAAACACTGTATCACCAGATCGGCACCGAGAGCCATCCATATCTTAGAGATCATTATATAAAAAATATAATAAGAGCAATTACCTGAGAAATTCTAAAAAGATTTACCATGCACGTGCAAAACCCTACGTGCATGCAACTTTACTTACACAACCAGAAAGAACCTTACCTTATCTTCCTTTCCTCGACACAATACAATACTCAACTGAATACTGATTTCTTTGAGAGTCCTAAAAGTAGTTTCTTACCTTCACCTTTTCAAACTCATCGTTTTCTAATGTAGTGCTGAATTAAAAAAGACACAGTAAAGTGCAGGGGAAAGGGACCATGCAGGTGTTTATTACAATGGATCTGGATTTCTGAAGTTTGTGCTGAGCTCTTAGCATGTACAGTATTATCAATTTCCAATTATGAGGAAGAAGACAGAGGCCCACCACTATGAGTAATGTCTACTTTGCCTTATTGAAATCCAGCTGAAATTAGGGACATTTATTTATTCTACCTGTGTAATATAATTCTCCACATGTTCATTTCTCACAGTTGACGGTAATTCCATGCAGCTCCGGCTGATATCGGATACGATGGTAAATCACTGCAACAATTTAATCCTCATATTATTTCTGTGTACACATTGTCCTCATAATCTTTCATTCTTTACCAATTTGTTCTCAGCACTGTAATAGAAGTGGATGACATCCTAGATGGCACAGGTAATTATGTTTCAGTTGGCAGTATCTAGGATATTATCTAGGATAATTCAATATCTGTACAACAGACTAATTTCCTTAGCGGATGATGACATTGATGCTGTTCTTCGAATAATTCCAACCACATCAAAGCAAACGACCGTATTACGCTCTTAAAGAAATCAGTGCTATAAAACATTCACGTCTACATTCCCATGATCCAGCTTTTCTTTTTAATCATCTAGCCACAAGACAAGCTTTTTTTTTACTTATGAATTGCTGCACTATACAGAGACAGGGGATCTCAAAACACACACCAGTTCTCTTGAATCTTTAATTTCCTGTTAGTCTGCAATAGAAGGTATTAGGTAACCTCCACTTTTACTGTTACCTTCAGTCTTTAATAAACCCAGAGCTGGAGCCTCACAGCACTGGGACTTACACTTTGTATTAGTTCTTGGACTGTTTCATTGAACTCAGTGTTGGGCTCAGTGAGTTAAGCATTATTCACCTACTGTATAATCACATTATGTACAGAGATGCACTTCATGATTGCATATACCAAAGCACATTGAGGCAAACACTTAAAAATCCCACAGTCTTTGAAAACCTTACAGTCATAGTTCAATAGCTAATGTATTGTTAAAGGCTTCCCATTTTAATTATTCTAGAATTTCACAGTTATCTCACATACCAGCTGCTAATTTAGAACAGGAGACCCATCAATGTTTTTTAAATTGGCACAAAAATGATCCACTGCTGTAACCTGCCATTTGAGACACGATTCCATAATGTGGAACAACTCAACCAATTTATATCTGCACGTGATGTGTGACGCACCGCTTTAAGCATATTCTCATATCCATAGTTACCTATGAGAAATTTCCATTTTCATGTTCCCCAAAAAGGTTATAGTTCGTAGCCTACAAAATAATAAACATGCATCGCAGAAATTTCTATCAATAGTGAATTACAAGTTCAGGCCCAAGTTCAGATTTCTGGAAAAAAAAGTCAATTCTGGCACTGTTTTAGCAGCTGGTTGAGCGCACAGCCCTTATTTTCCAGTCCGGAGTCCAGAGCCATATGTGTGTGTCAGATCCACCACTCAGAGCCCATAAGACCCTCAATTGTTCCTCCCTACAAGTAATGAAATCTCATACTCCTGCTGTGCCACGTTATTATTGCAATGGCCGAGGGATAAAGTTTCCCTTTTGGCAATGGTCACCCACATCCCCAGGCCCCTCAAAATATCCCGTTTCCAGGTTTTCCACAATGTGCTCAAAGACGCAGGTTGTCTTTACGCTTTTTATGGGATGTTGTACACTCAGCAGTGTAAAAATTCTGAATTTCAGTTTTCATAACCAGCTGTTGACACCAAACTAGAGCTACTGTATAAAAGCATTTACATACATTTATTAAGCAATGCTCACTGAAAACAAAACTAGACCCATTATTGTCCAACCTCTCCCTGTATATATATATTGCAAAGGAACAAGTAATAGGTTTAGTTCGTGCTGAAAAAGGATGAAAGAAAACACAATGTTTTAGCCGTGGAGCTGTTGTTGTGACACCTGAAGAAGGCTCCACGGCCGAAATGTTGTGTTTTCTTTCTTCTTTTTTCAGCATGGAATAAACCTATTACTTGTTCCTTTGCAGCCTACGCATGCTGATGCAGCTACCCACCTAAACCTCTATATATATTGTTACTTTAAGATATTCCTCAGTTTCGAGAATAATTTTTATTTAGGTGTTAATTAAATTTCTAGTTAACATTACTAATCCTGGCTTGTGATCAAATGAAAAACTCAACTTGCTCTTGTACAAATGGGGTTCACAAAGGCACTGTACGTCACTGATTCATCTTTTCCAGAGAAAACACAGAAACCTCAAATTGCATTCATTTACTTCCAACATCTACACCTTGAAGATTACACTCCCTGTTCCCATAAGATATTTCCCACAACAAATCCCACAAGCTGTCTAAACTTATTGCTTCATTCAGTTCTCTCAGCATTTTCAGAATCATCTCAGACCCACAGCTCACTGGCAGAATTTTCCTGCTACAGTAAAACAGTTTCCCACACATGCTACAAGTATAAGACCCACCACTGTCATTTAAAGGAACCTGATACACATATATTATTCATGAACCAATATGAGTTCTGGATTCTGTGTTAAAAGAAATCTTATTTTAAAAACCAGATCAATGATTCTGAAATGTTACTCATAAAATACAATAATCTTGATTAAAGTCTCTTCCCCTCAGCTTCTATAAGCCTTATGGTGCAAATTCAAACTTAAGTGCCTACGACATTTAGATATGAGTAATGACAAAAGGTGCACACTTTCAAAGAGAAAGCTAAAAAAATAAATGGAATACCATTCAAGCCCTTCTTCAGTCTTGGCTGGGATTCAAGAGGAAGCACAACACTGGCTCCTGCAACATTAACTGAATTTTTATTGTGACCCCTGTGATTATGGTCACTGCAATTCAGGGAGGTAAGCAGAAAAACAAAACAAATGGAAACAAAAAAAATCTCTTACAGAAAGCAGAAGACCACAGCCACGTGCTAGACTAAACAATATTGTAAGTCTAGGTCCAAGTTCAATACTTGGAAGTTCAAGTGACAGGCAGCCACACGGTTGGGGATGCCTATTACAGAAGAGCTGGAATTTCCATGTAAATCCTGGCTTCTGTTGTGGCAACAAAACAGTAATGCAATTATTAAACACTTGGGAAAGTCAGTTTTAATGCGCAAACAGGCTGGTTAAAAGTGCATGATACAGTGCAACACCAGGCCCTGGTGTGATTGAGTGTGTGTGTCTGTGTCTGTGTGTGCCCTGCAATGGGCTGGCAACCCATCCAGGGTGCATGCGGCCTTGCACCCGTTGCTTGCCAGGATAGGCTCAGGGTCTCCCCATGACCCTGATTTAGATGAAGCAGTTAGAAAATAGATGGATGGACATTTTTTTTCCTTCTTAATAACATAAGATAGGATACACAAGAGCAGGCCATTTGGTGCATCTTGCCTGTTTGGTAGTTAGTAGTTAACTGATCCCAGGATCTCATTCAGTTTTTTCATGAAAGAAACCAGGGTGTCGGCTTCAAAAACATAGCTGGGTAGCTTGTCTCTACTCCCACAACCTTTTGGGTAAAGAAGAGTCTCCAGTGCTCGGTTTTAAATGCACTTCTGCTTCTTCCTAATGCATAGCCAGACCCATCTATATTAAAGGAATGGCTGGCAAGATCATATTAATATCATATCATATCATCTTTCCAGTGTTCACCAAGTACAGCTTTTCTTCAAATGTTGCACCAAATTTCAAATGCCTATTTTGTATTCAACAAAAAAACATGACAATAGGAGCTAGGCTTTGATTGTTGCTACATGATGGGGCGCACAGCTGTGAGAAATCAGCCCCATCTGGTCTCAAGATGGAAGGGCTTCTTCAGGGATATTTTTGGGTGGTGTTCCGAAAAATGAATCAAAATGCTCACATAAAAGGATGGTTGGGGTGTGTGGAGCCTTTTAAGAGGCGGAGGCTCATTGTGAACGCTCAGAAAAAAAAAGATCTTAATTAACAAAAGATGAAAACAGCATTTTAATGAAGAAATCGCACTCAGTTTCCACTCCAATTCTAGCTGTCTAGTTTGTGCTAAATCTCTTTACCATACAAGTCCATAAATTTCCAAATGTTGTTTTACAAAGCACCATCTTGTTTCCTTACACTAATACTATTTCTTTCAACAATATTATGCCCCAGTCAGATTAGCATTTATGAATGTCACCAGTAAAAAAGAACATTGTTTGACTATCCTCTTCGGCTAGAGCTTTAGAATTAGGATCATATGGTTTTATGGTTTAATCTGATAGGATGTGACTATAAAATACCCTCTCAGTTGTTACGAAAGATAAAGAACTAAACTCAGTTACTGAAGATACAGTGACTCAAAAGCCCGGGATTAGCCAAAAAGCGGGTTAATGAGAGATGAAATGTGATGATGTCCATCCATACAAATTTCTAACTGCTTCATCTGATTCAGGGTTGCAGGAGAGCCAGAGCCCATCCCAGGAAGCGATGGTGCACGTCTGGATACAGCCTGGACAGAATATCTGTCCATCTCAGGGCAAACACACACACTCACACAGTCTTTGGACGGTGGGAGAAAACCTGAGCACCCAGAGGAAACCCATGTGAACACGGGGACAACACACAGACTCCACAGTGAAAGAGGGCAGTGCCAAACACTGTGCCACTGTTCTTTCCCATATGTGCCCATAGATAGAAGCATTTTCCTCTGGAGTTTTCTGTAAAGGTAAAGATTTAATTTCGGACTGTTCTGAATCCATGCATTTCCAAAAGAGACATGCAGTTTGTTGCAAACCGTGCTGGTCAATGCGCAAGAAGATTCACCGTTACAGAGCTGATCTCGAACATTATGCACAATACAGAGACATGTCTGATAAAGCAACACAATTTCCAAATCAACCAAGGTTCACTTTGCAGATGAAACCTCACTGACTGATATGCAGCACATATTACAAAATGTAGAAGACATTGCTGTTACGTTATTTGAATATCACAGCTTTTTACTTGACGTTTTCAAATTACCTAAAGCAGGGGTTCCCAGTTTGAGCCCTGTAAGCCCACATACCTGCTAGTTTTCCTTCCAGCCCAGCTTAATGATCAAATAGAATGTAGCAGACGTGGTTGCTCCAATAAAGGTTCAAAGATGTGTAACTTTTTTCTAGTCAAAATTGTGAACTCTAATTTTGTTTATGAAAGAGGTAAATGGCGGCCTCCAGCACATAAGAGCTGAAAACAGTCAAACTCTTCAAATTAATCCGATAGTTAAGTCAACTAAGGGTTCGGGTAGTTAACTGAAAGCTCAGCTGGAACAAAAAGCAACAGGTGTGTGGTCCTCCAGGTTCAGAATTGGGAAACTCTGACCTATTGCACTTCTGTATTGTAACAACTCACTAGTGCAGCCAAGTAACTCTTCTGCTTTCAGCAGTTAGTTCCACATACACGTTATTAGTACTATCCCTGTCTAATGAATTTGTAGGGCTGTCCAATGAATTTTTATCATAATGAAACTCAATGCTGGTTTCAAATTGAAAACCCATCTGCTCCAAGCTGCAGCTTTCAAGAAATACCTTTTTCTACAACCTATCAAAGACGGGATGTTTATTGAGAAAACATCTGCTTTAAGCAGAATAAATTACACATGCTTTCAATTACGCCAATAATTGAGATGCCTTGCAGCTTGAATTTCATTGCACTGATTGTGTTCACTACTCACTAATATTTCCCCAAGTCTAATTCACATACGCAATCAATGTCGACTCTTTTCTTGCTACATGTGATGTAATAGTTTCACATTGAGTTTTTCGAAAACGTCCATAGAAAACACATTCTTTCCACATCTGTTTTACCTTATTTTGTTATGTAGCTTGTTGAATTCATATGAAATTTGAAAGTGGAAAATTCCACCCAAACTCTTATCTACACATATGTAATATTTTATGACATCAGTAAAGTGAATAATTAGAAACATTATGGATGCAACTTATTGAAATTCAAATATGGTTCATGCACCCTGTATTGAATTACCTATAAATTCTAACTATAAGATATTTAGATGAAAATGTGTCACTCTAAGCATTTTCATGGTTGAATCTGAATCTTTTTCTGTTTAATTTCACTTTGCTAGTTTATAGAATTTCTCATGAAGTACAACATCTGAGAATAATTTGTAATTCACAGTTAACTTACACAGCTTACAGATGTTTTTCCCAGGTTGATTATAAATATGTAGACACAGAGAGTAAAGTAAGTAGATTAACATACAGAGAAATAGATAAATAAGAGTCCAGTAAGTTTTTAAAAGCAAAGTTCTATTTATAGTTATTTAAACTTATAGCTTTAAACAGTAGACACACCCTCCAAAAAAACAGTATTTAACTTTGCTGTGAGAGCTTAACTTTCAAAGAATAAAGACATCAGTGTGGCTTTTACAGGAGTCCATTCTGTAGTCTAGACTGGTAAAGTGTGTCTAAAGTTTGACACTATATATGGATGTGTCCTCTGAGCTGTGACGTTTCAAATCTGAAATCAGTGAACACTAATTACAGAGCTGCAACCAAAAAACAGGTTTTTAAAACCTTCAAGTTTATAACACATGCTAAATGTCTTTGTGTTGTTTTCTCCAATAAATCAGTATGGGTTTCTTGATATAATAAACTAATTAAAGATGTGAAGCCTATAATATATTCAGTAAAATAATTAAATTCACTTGGCAAAATAACACAGGAGTTTTCCTTTTGTGATACTATTCAATAAGTGAGTAAGCAGGAATCAATGACAATAATTCAAAACATTGTATGTAGCTTAAATCAATTTTGCTATTGGGTGCTAATTAAATTTCTAATTAACATTGTAAATTCTGGCTTGTGATCATATTGACAACTCAACTTGCTCTTTTATCAATGGGGTTCACAAAGGGACTGTACATCAATAATTTATGTTTTCCACAGAAAACGTGGAAACCTTAAATTATTTTAATTTACTTCCAACATCCACTCCTCAAAAATTATACACCCTGTTCCCATAAGAAGATTTTTCCACAAGAAAAACCCACACGCTGTCTAAGCTCATTGCTTCATTAGTTCTCTCTGTATTTTAAGAAGCATCTCAAAGACCAGCAGCTTGCTAGCAGAACAGTTTCCCACACATAACGTAGTACAAGTGGAATACCCACTGCTGTCATCTAGGAGAATCTGATACACAGCTATTATTCATGAATCAAAATAATTCTGTGCTAAAATAAGTCTAATTTTAAAAACCAGATCAATGACTTTAAAATGTTGCTAATAAAACCTTTAATTTGCTCTCTTCATATGAGCTTCTGTTATGTTGCACATCCACACTTTAGCATCTATGAACTTTTGATAGTGTATGAAGGACAAAAGTACACACATTTACTTCAAAGGGTATTCATTGGGGAGCAAAACACTAGTTCCTGCAACATCAACTAAACTTTCAGGCTCCATAAGTCCTGTGACTGAAAAGAAGAAAGAAAAATTAAAAACACTTTGCTATGTATACATGTCATTCGTTGATGTTCAAAATATGACCAAAGGAAGTAAATTATCCACTTTGATATTATGATGGCATGGCCACAAGAGATTTTTCATAACATAGTCCTATCATAACTGGGTGGTGGGCAGTGCAACACTTACAGTCGTTTCACCTGATAGATTGCAATCACTGTGCTGGCAGCACATTCTTATCATATGAAATGCAGCATATCCACACCCACAATCTGAATCTCAGATCCCCACTGGGAAGGCAGAAAACCCCAGTTCCCCATGCCATTTTATACCTAAATAAGGAATGACCTGGATGGCTCGTATAGTCCCCATGTCTACTGCAACTGGCACTGTTCAAAACCAGCAGAGACTAGAGATCATGTATCGAAGCACATTTTATATATATATATTGACACCTTTGCAGACTCCTTAAGACATTTAAAACCACACTGTGGCAGGCTGGTATAAAAAGGACTGTAGTAGCAGCATATCCGCCGCTAGAGGCCAACAAAAGGCCTATTTATGATTGCAAATAGGCTCACTGGGTGCTAATGTTTAAATTTGGAGATTATGCAGAGTTCCAATGGTAGCAGAGTTGCTTGGTAGCCATGGGGTAGCTTGAGAGTGTTCTTGTTATTGGAAGTCCTTGCAGTAAAGCCACCTTAGCCTTACTTTGACAGCCACTGTATGCGGAAAAGACAAATTCCTAATGCAAGAAATTGTATATTACTAATAAAGTGATCTCATCTCATATTGTGTGCTCAAATCCCTGGGACCACCTGAGCCAAGGGTAGGTTCTGGAACACAAGCCCTTAGGGAGAAAAGAAGTGCAGAGCAGAGTTTTGACTATTATTCCGCAGATCAGAACTATGATGGCCTAATTCGGGAAGCAATGACAGTTGCAGTTGCTTTGAACAGTGCCTGTTGTGATTGAAAATGGCTTACAAAACCACAAGCACAGAGTGCCATGACCATGGGAATTGTTAGACATGAGTCACAATAATAGGTCCCAAAACAGACAAACTAGAGCAATGGTCTGTACAGTGAGGAACACACAGGCCCAAGTGCTGGGGGACTACATGGCTGTCAAGGTTACCTTGCCTGGACTCCTGATTGTTTCAATTTACAAACATACACCTGTCCCTCGATTTACAAACGAACGTGTTCCTTAAAAAACTGTTCATAAGGTGATCATTCTTAAAAACGGATATTCCCATTACTTTACATGTTAAACCTTCCAATTCATTCCTGGGAATTAGAAAATCACCCATTGCTTGTTCTTACCCGTGGACTGTCAAAATAAGAACGCTGTTGTTTGGTTTTGATAATTATCGTACCTACTGTAATATCTCGTACCATACTTAACAAGATAAATAAGACGAGATGAAATGTGTAAAAAGTCTAAGATTGCAGACACGATGAGGACTTGTGTTGTGAGAGGTCATGCTATGAGGGTGGCATCTTCCATTTGGCTATGAAGGACTTCGCTCTGTTGTATCGAAAATCTCTTTCTAACCACACAAAAACGGGTATATAGAGGCATGCTTCGTTCATTTCCTTTATGAATAGTCAAAATGTATAAATCATCATAAATCATAAATGTATTCATTTAATAAATTAAGGGATAGGAGACCTTGTCTGATTAAAGACCTTTCCAGTAGTGGTCTTTAATTCCCTGCTGGAGACTGAACCTGGAAAGACAGGATAGGCCTCACCTTTCTTCAGGGCCTGTTTGTCCAAGTACAGCAATGTTGAACTGCACCTTTGATTACATTGTCAGGTTCCTCACTGACTGCGTGTCTGAAAGCTCTCTCATCTTCAGAATTATCTTCATATTATTTAAGACATTACAGGCTTTAAGTACTACAGTTTGCACATCTATCAAGATCAACAGTGAATGCATTGTACAGCAGATAACTGGTATTATGATGAATACTTAAATTATCGCCTGGAGCCAGGTTGCTTCTCTTATTTTCTTGATCTCTGCGCAGCCGTTCTGCTAGTGAATGTTAGGCAATTATAATGCAGCATAAAACCTTCCTTCCTCAAAACAATTTCTGAGAACAGAATGATGTTTAATTAAATATAAAATATAAAAGTCATAAAATTACTTTTTTTAATCTTTGCTTTGATGCAATACAATAATTAAAATTGACTTGCAGAATTGGCTTTCCAAGTGGAAAAAACAACTCTGCATCTCCTTTTTTTAAAAAAAATAAGCAAATATGAATGAAAAATAGGTATCTTACAAATATTCTATGACCCAATCGATAGTCAAAGTGCTGCTAGAAAATACAATTCAAACTCTGTTTTCTATTCTAATATGAATGCATGTTTTAACAACAAAGGATTGTAAAAAAACCTTCAGAAAATTAAGCCTGATCTTAGAATACTTCAGTTCTAAAGATATCTGTAATGTAATTCTGCATATTTACTTTGTGCTGACATATGGGCCTATACAGTTCCACACACAGAGGTTTGACCAAATTGGTATACCACTGAAACAGTATCATTAGCCATTTGGAAAAATGCTTCAGTGAATTGGGCACATCTGTTCCCCAGGAGAGTCTCTGTTCATTGAAAGGAGATGAAAAGCAAAAGGCATTTATCTTGGAAGTTTCAAAGGTAGTGCCACTGACTCCACCAGGAAAGTACGTTCTTGTGTCACACTGATAGCAGTGCAGGGGAGTGCCTCTGTTCTTTTTCTGATATACTGTATACAGTCACTCCCTAACCATGACAGTGTCTGTGTTGTGTCTTTCAGTGCTATCAAAGTGCAAATAGCCCAAACCTATAGAAATAAAATTCTAAAAATATACCCACTCACATCTCAACTACAGGCAACAAGGGGGGGGGGGGCATTTTAGTTTCAGAAAAGGGTGTGAAGGGAACTCTTTATTTATCATTGATCACAAAAAAGTACTTAATTGTATTGTATGCAAGTTATATTTTTCTTATTTTTCTTATTAGTCTTTGCATGTTTTGTCTCTTGGTGCCTCACTACAATCCGATCCCTGCTCTCTCTTACAGTACGTATTATCCCTAGGAACAAACACACACAATTTGACAATAAGCTTCCTCAGAACCTTGAATGTTCATTCAGCTCACTCACAAATACTTTCATGATTTGGCTTGAGATGTTTTTACTACAAAAAAGAAAATCCTTCAGACCACTGTTTCGAGGATTTAGTTCAAGCTGGTGTAGGAACGTCTGTATGCGAGTGTTAAGGTGCATGACCTTTCTGAGTCCATGGCATATTTTTAAAACACAAAATAAAATAAAAGCAAGGTGGTCTTCAAATAGATTCGATACAATAAAAACACATGCACTTACTTTACATTTTAAATGAATCCTTGTCGTAAATTGTGCTGTTACTATGTATTGAAATGAGTGCAGATGCACTGTGAAACCACCTTTCACAACTTTAAAACTTCACAGTGCTGAATCTGTATCAGGGCTCATAGTTTTACAGAATACTATAGCTGCCGAATATCTGAAATAACTCCTTAATAACTCTGCCCATGTATGATAATCTATAGATGGTGATTAACTGAACTAATGATATCGAGAGATTCTCACTAAAACCTGCTGTGGATAAAACACATTCCTGTGAAACAGACATCCCAATGCCACAGATGACACCATAAAATGTTGGCAAATAATCCCAGATTCACCTGCTCCTCTATTCAGCACATATACAAGATCTGCAACCCAGGTGAAATTACTTATTCTGCAGCCAGCTCCTGTAAATATTTCCTTTGGCACTGGCTTGTAAAACACTGGGAATTAGAAATTAAAATAACACTTTGCTCTTCTAACTCACTGTCTCTTTTATTACTGAGAGGTCCTTTCATATGCCTTAAGAGTACCCTGCATCTCAAATATAAGAACTTGCTTCACGAACACGAGGGTGTATTTAAAAAATATTTAACTTGGCAATCATATCATGCCTCAGTTCTAATTGGCCCTCTAATGTCAAACAGCCTTCCCAAAGTTACGATGTCTGAACCTACGGCAGCTTTCCACTGTATTCCTCATCTTCCTCCAACTTCTGCTCTGCCCTCTGAGGAATAAAGCCCCCCCTCCTTCTCGCTGCAGCCCACAGCCAGTCTGCACTTTCTTCAGCAGACACCGAGTTCCTTAAACTCGCCCTTTCCTCTCCCTCCCCTTTCTGCCCTCACACTTCTTTCGGATTTCTTCCTGGGCATTCAGTCCGCAGCCCGAGGCGGTCCAGCAATTTTCATCCCTCCACACCGTGCATCGCGCCTAATTCCTCTCTCCCTTTCCCTCATGTCATTCCTTACCTTCCTCGAGAGTCCAGTCCAAATACTCTGCCCCTTTCTGAAATTATTTTTTCCATTACTTGGTCCAAACCAATAGCCTACCATTAAGCACAATTTAATCCTGCTTAATCTTACTGGAAGATTATATGTCATTCTGCAGAAACAGAGACACCTTGCACAACTGCCTGACATTAGGATTTTTGTTTTTTCTAAAAATAAAATCAAAGCAAAATGCCATTTTATGGCAGGGATTGGAACACTTCTCACCAGGTTCGCTCCTGTTCTGCAAGAGCTTTATTATGAAAACCTCCCTGGAAGACATCAAGGAGTCCCTGTTTGTACTGTATTTGCACCACAATGCTGAATACAGCACCTGAAAAGATGACCTATGTACTGAATATATTTAGACGCCTTTCCTCATGCTATTAATTTCAGAATACAGACAACTTGGTCAGCGGAAAATGATTTTGTTCAGAAATGATACTCAGGAAACAGAAGTTCTGAACTCAGCTCTAAAAGAAAAAGATTTCTCTCCTGCCCAAAACAAACATGGGACAAATAACTATTACTTCCAGTTAATGTGGCTTTATCTAATGTACATACAGTATTTAAATTTACAAATAAAACATGCCCACTTACCGTTTTCCATGCTAAACACAAATATACTCATTCTAGCTATGTCCACAAAACTTCATATTGGGCTTTACATGGAATACAAATAAATCTATGGATTAATGTAGCAATGAATCAGTTCAATTCGTATCGACAGCAAATTAAAACTGAGGTCCTCTCTAAAAGAAATATGTAGAAACTTACATTCTCCAATACTGTGACTTTAATTACTGTGTAGAAATATTCTATTGACACAGATAAACGAAAAACATCAATGAATATATCAAACTTAGAATATACCAGAGATTACTTTGAAGGTATTTAAAAAATAACACCTGAAGAAGGGTCCACGGCCGAAACGTTTTCTTTCTTCTCTTTTCAGCATGGAATAAACCTATTACTTGTCCATTTAAAAAATAAGTCCGTTATAGTCAAGATAAGGAGTGTTCATTTTTTCTAAGCACAAAAGCAGAGGTGCAATGTACGCCCAGCAGGTCAAACTTTCGCATGTCCATATTTTCAGAAAATTAAAACTATAACGGTATGATGACAGTCTCATATCCAAGGCAGCGAGTCATTTTTATTCAAGACATCAGTGTTTTGAATAGTCATTTACAAGAAACGTTAAAAAAGGCACTGCAACACCCTTAAAATACAGATACAGTAAATGATATTTTGCTTTTATTACACTTAAGACTTCTCATGAAATGAACACATTCTCCAGAGGACCAACCACAGTAAATGCCCTTCCAGCCACAGATTGACTGGGCCTAAAAATAGACCACTGCATCGTAGAATCTACAGCCCATTCCGTGAGGCCAATGGGATTGCACTGGGTGCAAGATACCCAGCTCCATTAATGCTGGGCAATGGCCTCCTCTCGTTTCTCACCTTTCTTATTTCAATAAAATACAGTAACTACATTAAAAAAAACCTTCATTACATAGGGGCATAATTTCCCCTTAACAATTTTCTGACCTCTGACAGAATTACATCAAAGCCACACGAGGAAGAAGTCATTAAAACTTTACATGAATATTGAGATGAATATTAATAATTGATTCGGTGCCTGCTTCCTCATTTATTGTGATCGACTCAGAAAGCACTGCGAAACGTGTTAAGCTTGGAGACAAGCCACTGGAGGAGTAACAAAGAAAAGTGCATGCCTGAAAGGTTACAACCAGTCTCCACTCTGAGAATAATATGCATGTACCTGGAGAGCATGCAGACATGCAGAGAAGTTAAGGTAAAAATAATTAACGGTTTTAGGACCTGGGCCTGTCTGGGGGCATAGAATCAAGATTTATCAGGCAATGAAAAGACAGGAGAAGATAAGATGGCTGACAATTGTTTTTCCTCAATTAACCCGGGCCAGTCCCGGGCCAGTCCCAGTTAAGAAAGCCCTATGTCAGTGATCTCAGGTCTGTCAACCCATTGTCTAAGCACGGGGATGGGAGCTCCTGTCCTGACAGAAGCAAAGAGGAAATCAGTGTCCGAATTTCAGCTTCCTGGACATCGCAGGACTGCTGTTAAACACATAGCAATGAACACAGAATATATCCTGTCCTCCATTCCATCCCCCACCTCCAAACACTCCCCCAAAAGCTTTCTCTTAAGTACTAAAGACGAGGAGCCACAATGCGTCTCCAGTGAATTTTCATTTCAGCCATGCTTGACAGAAGGAGTTCAGATCTGTGGCTAACTGTGATTTGGCCAAGGCTCACCAGTCAGCAGTTAAAGGTACTGTCTGTGTTGCAGTTCACCGCTAAGAAGGAGGTTAGGATTTGTTACATGTTCACTGCTTTTTTTTATTCTAATTGAAGGGCGCCCTTTACGTTTTCACCGCTGATAACCAGATACATTCTTCTCTATCAAAGACAGATTTTCCAACCACTGTTAAAGACCAAAAGGGAACCAATTGTGCCTTCCTCAGCCCCTATTCTGGAGCAGAGCCCTGTTTCAACACATCTGGCTCCAATTATCACCCCATCCTGCAGGCTCACAGAGGCCAAAGGCCCAGGACAGCACAGGCTGTGAACCTGAGGGGGATATTATAGGGCTTCTCTGCCGAGGCAGGGGTTAACAGGGAAAGCTCCAGAAACAATCTGGAAAGAAACGATCAAACATGACCATTTATACAGGGAAGAAACAAAGCCTTCTTATTCAATATACTTTACGAAGGTGCAAGTGAGCTTAAAAGTCATTAAATGGTGCAATGTACAGCAAAGCACAGCCTGGTCTTTGTTTGGACAGGGAGGCTGACACTCCTCAGATTTGTACTGAGCCCTGGGACAGTCTTACAGAGCCTGCAGGCCTGCTATGTGGACTGCTGCCTTGTGGGAAAGAGCTAACACGAAGATCAGCCAGACAAAGACCTCACTGATCCTCCTGCAGAAGAGAAGGGTGCCCCCAGCTTACATAAGCACAGAGCTCTCAGACCTACATCCATCCATCCCCACAAACCAGGAGTTTTCTGCTATAGAACTGATTTATTTGACAGAATCATTATATAAACTGTCATAAAATGATGCATAATACACAGCTGCTCTAAAGTTGTTGCACTAATTTACATACAATTTCTCTATAAAATGGCTATAGTTGATAACCGTTCACTTCGTTTGCAAATTGCATGTCACAGTGGAAGGAATCTTAACTCATAACAAATGAGCTTTACAATGTCACCATTTCCAAAGTAATGGAGAAACAGAAGCAAAGCAGTCAAGAAAAAGAATACTTTGCACCAGGCAGAGAAGAAGCTGCTTCTAGAAACCCTTAAAAAACTTAAAAAATGCCACCCAAATGAAGGGATCTAAATGAACGGATTTGGTTTTGAGTCATGGCATCTGTAGTATCACATGAAAATATACTGTAGGCAATTGCTCTCAGGTTTACAAATCATGACAAAAAAAATAGTAATGATAAGAGTACAGACAAAAATATCCACTGAAAATTTGCTTCAAACATTTATCTGTAATATTTTAAAACATTCCAGTGTCGACTCCTATCATATGCATAGAGAGATACACGTGGATAGACGTGCTGTTGTGTATGCCCGTATACCCCTCTGACGAACTACAGTGGAGCGTAGCAGCACAAAGCCAAAGTGTGTTCATGACACCTGTGGGCCAGTAGTAGTACTGTCAACTCTCTACCTCTGTTAGCGGCTGAATCCTGAAATATCAGAGCTCCCCACTGTCTGCGTGGCTTTGGTAAGCCTTAGACCACAGTGTGCCTGTGAACACCTTCAACATTAGCACAATAAATAAAAAAAAGAGAGGGTTAGACAGCCAGGATGAGCCTTTCTTCCTAGGTATCACAACATCACACTCTTTGCAGGCACCCATTACAACGCCAGCAGCTTGTGTTAGGTTTCATTCAGGCAAGCTGGGCACTGGCGCACCGCAGGTGAAATGAGTGGATCCCAATTCAGAACCTGGTCAATTTTATCAGGTTTTAAAGCTCAGCAGTAGACTTGATTTCAGTCTTTACTTTTCACCCAAGCTATACAATTTAATTTCAGGAAAGCTAGAAACTTTATATCTATCCTACATAAAGAGAGGATTTTGCCAATATCCTTCATATAAATTATTTTTTCATATATAGGACATATATTTTCATATATATACAACATATGAAAATTAAAAAAAAAAACGGATCAGAAAGCACACAAGCTTTAAGTCTTGATGTGAAAATAAAACTATTCCGGGGAAGCAGATAAAGCAGCATTCATTTTTAATAAAAGATAAATATTACATGCATCTCAAAGCTAGAATTTCATTTCACTGCAAAACTACTTAATCTGAAAATTTGCTGTTACCAGCACTAAGATTTTGTCCAACAAAAATATACAGTTTAGAAACCAAATACGGTGAAAAGCCCACTCTTCCTTCTGTAGTTTCAGTGGAGGTTTGAAATTTTAGAAATACTTAGAAGAACAGATCTCATATCCTAAAACTCAACAGTTCATTTCAGAAGTTAAATACTACACTAATGCAAGACATAACTTACGGTTAAGGTTACAGATTCACGTCATAAGATTCAAGAGACCTCACGCTGTAGTTGGGAATGGATCTTGTCCACTGACCAGACCTATCAGCTTCAAATTAAAGATAATGAGTACAACTGTATTGGTGTCGCTTTATACACGTATAAGGTATAATTATAAATCCATTAATTAAAAATACTTTCTTATAATAATAAAAAATAAAAATAAAAAAGCTTCAGTATTTTAACAAACACCTTCCCTTTGTGGCAGAATACTTTAAATCAGAAGCAAAGAAAGAGCACATTTTCTGCAAACTATCATCCAGGCCTTTCACTTCAATGTCACATACTGAAGATGACAACTCAGCAACCAAAATTATGTTCTATTTTGATTTTTCATTGCTAGTCGTATTTTTGCTGCCAAAGGACATCCAGTATTTTAGTGCCACCACCCCTCCTTAATTTTCAGTATTTCAAGTGTCCAGTTTAATGTGGAGGGGAATTGAATCAGATATGATAGCAAATTAAACGTGATACTCTACATTTTCTTCTCATTAAATCGGTGTTTTCAAAACCTGTTTCCTGGAATTGTTTTACTTTTACACATCATGCAATCTATATCATTAATCAGACCTACGACACTAGTCATAACGACAACAACTGGTCAGAAGCACAATACATTTTCTCATCATCTTTCTGCAAAACCTAATATTGCTTCTGCTCATTGATCTGTTTGAGATATTATGCACAAGATCTTTAAAACTGGGTAGCAATTCCAGATCAAGTTTGTTCAATTTAGGACTTTCGTCTCCAGCTCATGGCTTGTAAAGAATAAATAAGCAGTTTAACTGAGGGGTGCAGAAGGAGCTGTGCACAGGAGAACATGAAACGTGTTAAATTCCTACCTTCCTTCTGCACAACTTCAGTGACAAAAGTGATAACTCCCCCCCCCCAATCAATTCTGTTAATGCTGAATGATTTCACAGGAAAGCACCCTGATGTCACAGAAAATCCAATCAAACAGAAAATACTAGCTCCGCCACCCAGAGACCACTGATTTTTCTATTGAAAAAAGTACAAGATTCCCTGCTTATTAAACATACAAGGGCGGTGCGGTGGCTCTGTGGCTAAGGATCTGCGCCTGTGGCTGAAAGGTTGCTGGTTCGCATCCTGCGACCGGCAGAGGAATCCTACTCAACAGTTGGGCCCCTGAACAAGGCCCTTAACTCCAGCTGCTCCAGGGGTGCTGTATAAATGGCTGACCCTGCGCTCTGACCCCAAGCTTCTCTCCCTGTCTGTGTGTCTCATGGAGAGCAAGTTGGGGTATGCGAAAAGACAAATTCCTAATACAAGAAACTGTATATGGCCAATAAAGTGATCTCGTACAACCTTTTTAACTTCCAGCTGATACATTTTGAAAAATGTTCATTTCCCAACATTGAGCGTGCCCTTGACAAAGATAAAATTATCTTGCTTCTCATCACAATCAATTTGACAAGATATTTAATCTGCATGTGTTGGAAGAATGCCAGTGCACATTTTGTGGGCTGCTAAGATAACTAAGAACTAATTCTGAGCTGTTATATAGTGATTTTCCTCTGTGCAATACACATAGGACATTCACCCTTATATAGGGTATAGGGTATAGAGTGTGTAGGTTCTTTACCCACCACTGAATCATATGACCCATCTGGGAGCAGCATACCTATTGTTCTCAATTGTCTGACTAGGCAGGCCTTAAATACACAATATAAGCACCTTCTGCAACAGTGTCCCCTGTCACCACAATGGGGTGTCGGGTTTAAATTCCTACTCCAGAGTTCCTGTACAAAAACAGTTGTGTCATCAGTGGTCCCAGTGTTTCTGGGTCACTTAATCCTGGACACCATTTTGTCTCCAGAGAAGATGGAGCCAAATTTCTTTTAAACCAACGGGATTAAATTATTTCCTGCACTGAAAATATGTACCAGAGCTGTGTAGATGGCAGATTCTTCAAGGTTATTTCTCAAGCAGTTGTATTTGCTGCATAGTCTCTTGTGCAGATAACCTAACTTTATAAGGTTGCTTAAATGATTTAGGATATAGACGTTTCTTGCGACCTTTAAGATGCTCTTTTATAGTTTGTCAATGAAAGCAAATAAACTCAGCAGAGAATTGACTTCAACTGGAGAGGTATGCATCAACAGTTTGAACACAGAAAACTCAAGGTAATATGAGAAATACGGGGAAAAAGGAAAAACTTAATTCCCATCTCATTACAGTAATAGCAGATTTGAGAAAGAAAAACTGAATTTCTTTAAATGCCATATCAGTGTCTTATATGCAGGATCACACACAGAGCAAACAGCAATAAAGCACACCCAATACCTAGCACAGAATCCAAAATCTTTTGATTTGAATTTATTCCTGGTTTGACATGAGAAGGTCCTGTGAAAGTGTTTCATCCTGGTTGAAAGCTTTTCAAGTTCAGAATGTATGTCTTTAGTCATGACTCCCCTGTGATAGATTGTAAGATGTTCAGTGATTCAGCCTGTAATTTTAGAGATGCAGTAAATCTAACAGACAGCGTGCAGCCTTGTTTAAATACAAGCAAATCACAGCATCACCACATGGACGAATTAAGTGTCCTGTCAGATTTTATTACAAATCTACAAATGTTTTGCAATTGCAGGTGCTCTTCAAAGTTAAAAAAAAAATGCCTGGAAAGCAAACTCTGTTCAACAGCATTATCTCACTGGTAACATCTCTGTACTTGTTGGCCAAGCAGAATCTCAACTCCGCATGACAGTGCACTTAAACCCGAGGACAGGAGGAACTTCTGTACACGTAGGGTTATAGCAGAATCGAACAAGCTCAAAACGTCAGGAGAGACATTTAGAACCAAAGCTACTTCTTGGACAGGATTGTGGGAGTATGAAACAAGCAACCCAAACCTGCTGTTGAAGCCGAAACACTGGCTGCCGTGAAGAAACAGCTGGATGAGCTCTTCAGATCCCTGGATCAGCTACTAGCTACCAAATGGGCTAGATTGGCCGAAATGCCCCCTCTTGTTTATAACAATTCTTATATTCCTTAAACACCACCAATCTTATTCAAACATCAGGCGCTAAACATTTCCAGCCAGTGCCTGAGCACAACTTTTTCGCAAACTGGCAATCCCTTGTAGAGCAAAACATTTTGTGTTGAAGCTAAAGTATACAGATCCAATGCATTGTCACTGATGTTGTAGAATTTGGAAGCTTTTACAACATAGTTTCTTCCGACACAAAGGAATGTGTGACGCTGTGTACGAGCCTGTCACCTGCTTCCACAGATCAGAATGTATTTAAAAAAGAAGATTTAAAAAAACTCGCATCGCCCAAGTGTGCACTTTGGACGCCGTGAGCAACCATTTTTAATATTGCAACTTGAGGATGATAACATACTTCCAAACACACTACTTCCTACCTGTCTGTAGGTGCAGATGATGATCTCTCTCAGGTGATAGTGCATTGGAGTCATGGTCTCGCTCACAGCATCCAAGGCCATATCGACCTCCTTCTTCATTTTGTGGCCCTCGGGGAGAAGTCTCACCAACTGCATGACAACCTGAACAGAAAGGGGTTGATTTACATGGTGAAAAGTGTCTCTGTACCTCTTACGAATTAAGAAGCAGGAAATTATTATCATGGAGGAGTTTATGTGGAGACAGTAACTAAAACTGTCCCAGAATACAGGGGATTCCACTGTTTAACATGTGCTCATTATTGAATGAAGTGATTAATTGGATCTACTTTCTTTGTTTCCTTTTTGGTTCTAGTATTACATTGGTCGGAAAACCGTCGATAACCTTGCTTGAGTCACACTCTTGAAAACTGTAAAATAAAAGATGGTCTTTCCCTTTATGCAGCTTCTATGAAAAAAGAAAAGGCTGAATTAAAAAGGAATACAGAAAGAAGCTGACTGGACATAGAGGCTGTGATACTGTTGCAGAAGAGAAAGGCCATTGTCATCCTCGGAAGCTGAGAATCAAGCTTAGTGTAACATTTAGTCATTTTGAACCAACCAAGAGTCATAAACACCTTACAGAGGAAGTGATAATAAAGGCAAGAGTGAGGTCAGGCACTCAGAACATGAAAGATGTGAAAAGTCAGCATGAACATATTTTAATCATCCTGTCAAGCCACTGTGAGTGTGCAGAAGGGTTCAGCTGCATCTGCAGACAACTCATACTTAAAATACAGAATATCAGGTTGCAAAGGCCCTCTTCCAAAGTGGTGACGTGATACATTCAATCCCTTTCTCTACCACTTCCGCGAAACAGACACGCACAAAAAAAAAAGACCATCTACAAAATTAGAAACGAGACAGCGCTGAGAAAGGGAGGATTCATGCCGACAGGTTTCCATCACCCATACTAATTCAAACCAGTGGCCTCGATTTTGCTGGCTGGAATACCTTAAACAGTAGTGTCGTTATAGTGGATGTCAGCCTGCAGACATGACATCAGAGCCTGACTGGGTGGCACACACCCCTCAAGGGCTCCATGAAGAGCCGTCTGTATGATGTGATGTAGTAAGCGTGCCAAACTGCCATCCCAGTCAGGGACTCTAGCACACAATTTATTGCACTGCCTCTTACACTCTCCTTGGAATCACCTGAAGAACATAAGCTGCAAAGATTTCCAGCCCTGCACATGTGATCTGTCTATTAATAAGGCACAGATACTTTGCACCTACTGGGAGAGGGAAAAAAAAGGAATGCTGGTACTTTCAAGTGGTCGCCAATAATGATGCTTCCACTTGAACCTCACAAACCTTCACCACAGAGCCACGGAGGACGAGTTTGCTCACGGCGGGCAGGATGAAAAGGCTGTGCTCAGGACAGGGCCACCTTTGTATTCCTGCAAATGAGCTTGCACAAGCAAGCCAGAAATAAGCAGGACTGCACGTCTACTGAAGATCAAGCTTACGATGTTTCCTGACACGGCTCCTTGGCAACAGAACTCCAGAATTTACAGCAGTCTTTAGAATGAATCACTTCAGACAGACACAACCACTGGAATACCACTGTCTATGACTGGACAAATCAGACCACTTCTAAAAAGATGATACAACTACAATGTCTATAGATTCACCTCAACACATTTAATGCCCAAGGGCTCATTTTGTCTCTCAAATAGATGCTTTTTGAGATATAAGCTAAACAACAAACACCGATTACACACTACTTGGAAAAACTATGTTTATTGTTTTGTTCACCTCAAAGTCAAAGAAATACCCTAGTGCTTTTCTAAAAAAAATAAAAGATTAGTTATTGTTTGAAATAATATTCAAGATAGAAAGATAACCTGGTCTTTAAAACAGAATATGGTGCTAATGACAGTTTAAGCATTGACATTAATTAGGTGTTTAAAATAATTAAACCAGTGCATGTCATTCAAATGGAGAACAGCCCAATGAATAAGCAATCAAAGATATCAAATTGAAAAGCAATGTTACCTCAAATTCCCCTTTTGTGTATTTGGCATCAGGAACACTCACTATTTCATCTTCACTGAATTCAGGAAATCCCTGCAAAATGAAAGGAGGCGATTTGCTGAAATAATGTGACAGCTGTCATAGATTTCATTCCAATAAACGACTCATGCCCAGTGCAGTAAGCAAACAGCCACCCTATAAAAGACAGCTGAGAATGGAATATTTGTGTTCATGATGTCATTCATGATGGATGAATAAAATCATAACACATCTGACAGCCTCTTGCAAGAGCCCTGTGGACACCTTTATTAGCAAGCGGCAGAATATCTCCAAATACAGTATATACTATCATTATGCAAAACAGCTTTCCTTTTGAGTCAACTGCTTGGTTTCCAAGAGCGATAAAAGCAGTCTCTCCACATGTACTAGGAAGCAGCACTCGCTTAGAACATAAAACCCCACGTTCCTCACAGCGGTAAAAGAATTTGACTTCTCCCGTTTACGTTTCATTTAGCCACCCCCTCGCAGGAAAAGAAATGTTTTCGCAGAAGCGGCTGGCCCTTGTCCCCATTGGGCACCGCACGTGGGATGGCGCGGTGGGGACTTCGAGACGGACATACGTTGAAGTGCCAGAGGATGAGAGTGGCGATGACCATGGCGGTGGTGGTGCTGCCCTTGCCGTTGTGGCAGTTGAACACAAAGGCAGTGCGGGAGTCCTCTGCCAGGGCTGCCTTCATGGCCTCCATGAGCTGGTCAAAGTCCTGCAGACCAAACAAACGCGTCAGGGGCTGTGTTCAGCGCACCCAGAGAGCACACAAGAGGCTCCCACAAAGCATCTGCCGGGCGGAGATAAAAGGTCCAGAAAAACAAGAATATGCAGTTTGGAGGTCTGGAAAGGGAGCTGTGGCTGTAATACATGAAAGGCCGTCTGGCAGGGAGGAAAGCTGTTATGATGCTCTTGGTTATTTGTAACCGTTCTTTTGTTGAAATCAAAATAAAAACCTGATCTAAATACACACTCAAATGTATTGTCTTCATAGGATTAACAATAAACAGTTTGTTTACTTCAGTTATAGTTCAGAACAGGCAGAAACTGTTGTCTTGTAACACTTTATAGAGGGCTGCCTAAAAGAACAAGCTTCAAAGCCCAGCTCTGACACTGTAATATGATGTTTTCCACCAGAGGGAGGTCTTGCACACTTCCTGACACACTTCTATATACTGTATACCAAAGACCAAACATTCTTGTACTGAAACTCTTCATTTGCATCTTTTTCTAACTACAGAAAAAAGACTACAAGATAACAGGTTCTTCTATTTGCGTGCACTGCAGCCTGAGCTATTATTTTTGACTGAGGAGGCATATATAGACCACTCCTGAGGTCGCCCTGTGAGTTTGGAGTGTATCCTACCTGCTCCTTAGGAGCACAGCAGTCAGAAAGTGGAATGCGTTTGTACACCAGTCCTTTGCAAGTGCTTTTGTGCTGGTTGAAGATCTCTTGCACTGTCACACAGGTTTTAAACATTTTCATCTGCTTCTCCTGCTCCAGAGACACCTCCAGCCATTTCTGGGCTTTCAGGATTTCCTCTTTGACAGCAGTCTCCAGTTTCTAAGAGCAAGACAGATCATACTGAGTCAGCATCAGATGTTGTTCACCACAGGCAACAGAGGATAGAAATTTTCTGAAGGCTGATGCCTAAGTCTTGGATAAAATAAAACCTCTGGAGGACTGAACTTGGGTTCTCTGTGATCACCTGAAATTAGCAGCGTGTTTCCCCAGCAGAAACTATACTTTGCCTCAATAGGAGAAAAAAACTGTTAATCATTAGACATGATAACGGAGACCTTCATCAGGTTTCTTTCGGTTTATGCTTGGCTGCTCTGACACATTCTGTCCAACCAGCTGAAAAATACGTCATTTCCCACAAGACGCCTTTCTTTCAAGAATGGAGTTTAATAGGTCACAAAAACTCGGTGATGTACTCAAGACTGGGAGAAAAGCGGACAATAGGAGGAATCCCTATTTATGGGGGGATTGAGACAGAAGATGGACAGACGGATGACTCCCGCTCACTGCCTTGCCTCGATCTCCTGTGGACTGCTGGCGGGCACAGGGATGCGCGTCTCCAGCCTGGATGGCTCCCGGGGAGTGAAGATCTGGCCGTTGCCCTCGAGGACCAGCTCCTCCTGCAGGTTCAGCCACAGGATGTGGGAGTACTTCCTCTTCTCATCCGTCAGGTATCCCAGCACCGCCCCCGCCCCCTGAACACACCAGCAGGCACTGCTCATTACATGTCAAAAAAGCGTGAAGCCCCTCCTGTCCAGGTGAGTAGCTTCTCGCAACAGAATCACATTTCTAGGAACCACCTGCAGGCTTGGCTACTCCTGTTGTACCAAGAATATACTGTATAGTTACAAAAAATAAATATAAGGTATAACTGGCTGTTGTGGTTTTGCAGAGAACAGAAGAAATTAACCCGTTCCCAGTTCTGTATTGACAAGAAGCGAAATACACAACTTCAAAGATCAACAGTAATAAAAAGACAGTTTATCCCTACAACAGGAAAGTACAGCATACCTATCTGCAGAGCACAAAGTAATGTGAATAGGTGAGTCTTTTTACCAGACTTTATTCCACATGAAAGCATATATTTAACTAGCAAGATATCACACGCCTGAAGAACAAAAGATGAGAATTGAAGTTTTCTGATTTTTTCCTTGTCAGTAAAACACAGCCATTCCCTGTTTTATAATACTCGGTATCAAGTTACACTGAACTGCATCGGTTCTCCCTTATTATCAGACTTCACCTATAATTCTTTGCTTGGGCATTAGGAACCCGGTGTCACACACTGGATTTAAAGACTTCTGAACTGACGCAAGGAGCAGAGCTCCTACCTCTGAATTTGGCTGTGCCATTCCATACACTGACATTTTGGGGACTCTTCTGAAGTTAGCTACTTTCATTTCTTTGACTGTACTTAGAACATCAGGAGCCAAAAAATCATCTGATACCTGTAAGAAAAGAGAATCACAAGAAAAAACAATAATAAATAACATTACAGCAAGCTATGTGTCTGCAAACAACAGCTGATAATAGCTTGGCTGCCCTTTTTTTCCTCAGAATACGTTTTGTGAACATTCTATTACCCTAAAAAGTAATCTCTAATCTCTAATTAAACACAAGTTTTGTTGAAATAGCTGTTTTTTATTTGTAATCATGATGTACTTCTCCAGAAACAACTTAGATGGCTAAATTAATATGAAAAATGAAAACAAGATTATCTAATGGCTTCCAGAAGGCTTATCCAGGAAAATCTGCACTCTAAAAAGAAACAAGTGATAAAGCATAAAAATCACAGGTTAATATCCAGGCTGTATCAGAGGATTAGAGAGAAGCCCAGCAGACCCCAGGTGCCAACTTGGCTGTGTATCATTAACGAGCTGTGCAATTTCATTATTTTAATCCTGAGCAGGAGCTACATCTGCCCTTCAGACAAAATCAAAAAAATTAAGAGGTGAGTGTCTAACTGCTCTTGTCAGGAGAGGCAGCAGTTCTCCGAGTCTTCTAGGTCACCACAAGGGAGCAGCCGTGAGTCACTGAAGCCATTCATGAGCTCCAAATGGGGCATGAAAGAGGAAAATTAAAAATAAAAATAGTCTGAAGAAATTTTTACGTGGTGCAATAAAGAGGAAATGCCAAGAAGTCATTAAGCAAGCCCACCATGTAAACAAAAAAAAAAGTTTAGCCCAACATTCATCCATAGACAAAACTCACCAGCACTCTTGTTCCTTTGGTTACGAGGTCTGCGGGCGCCGACAGTTCTGATAAATTCATACAGGCGAGCAGCCTGTAAATCCACGGGTGGCTGCACATCCACTTGCTGAAGTTCAGTGCGAACACCAAAGGGTACTGGAAAAACACAGCTCAAGGTCTGAACACAGTCAACTTGCTCCATGAACAGCACAAGAGAAGCCCAGAATTTTATATAGTTCCTGGATACATCGGATGTACTGTATTTTTAAAAAGAGAGTAAATGCTGGAATCTTCATCTGAAATTAAAAGATCTGGTCATTTAAGCAATCCAGCGAGGGTTTTTTTTGTTTGCAAACATTTTATATTTCTGAACAAATCCAACAACAGAAAAAAATTAAACATCTGTCACTTTTAGACGCAGGAAATGTAAGAAAATACATACCTGCTCATGAAGATAGGCATTGAATGCAATCAGGTAAAAGTAACACTCCAGACTCTGCATTGTCCGCTGGAGAAAATACTCTTTGGTACTACTTCCCTGTTAATCACACAACAACGCTACCAGTTAGACGACAAATTCAAACAGGTCCGGAAGTTATCTAAGGTATATACAATTGGCTTCATGACTCTTACGCTTCTAGATTTTTCTTCTATTTTCATCTGAAAGGCCTCATTTAGGCTTCTATAGTTTTCAGGCCATGTTTTCTTTTACATCATCGCAGAGTGGTACTGTATAAACAGAACATGTATAACCGCCTTTGCCAGACTCACAGGCTTTCAAAGACTGCCCTGAACAAATTTCTTTTTCAAAGTCTTCTCCTTTCCTAGTAGCAGTAAAGTGATAGGTGCTTTAGTCATAATCTGCTGCTGAACTTCTGCAGCATCTAGTTTTTGCGACAATGGTTCACATTGGTCCAGCAGGTCTCAACTGGACCCACTCCTCTGTCTCTCTCTCAGGTGATAATAACAGAACTAAAAAACCTGCCGGACTAAACTAAACTGAACTAAGCCACCACTGGGCTAAATTAAGGATAGTTATGGCATGTGGGATTTATTGTAATTAGCTCAACAATTAATTATTCGGTGAAACAGTTAATGAGACAATGGGTTCTTCCCAGGAAGACTTGCCCTCAGAGAATGGTTACCTCAGGAAGATCTGCATCTCACCTGAATCTGATAATCCTCTCCAATCCCCTCAAGTTTTTTCTTATTTTCATAAATCGCTTCTTTAATGTCGTGCATTTCTGAGCAAAGAGCTATAGCACTGTCAACCTGTGACAAAAAAGAAGTTGTAAACGGGAACCTACTTAACCTCAAGTGATTAGCAATGTAAATTAAATTGGGTCATTTTTTTATTCAAAAACACTTTCTAATTAGTTAGCATATGTTGCAGCTCTAAAGTCTTTATCTGTTCTAAATAAATACACTGATCCTTAGTATAACAGTAGTATCAGTAGTACACTGGTACCAATATGAAAGATACATCATTAAACATACAAATAAATTAAGGATCATCTAATGTTTAGTCTAGCATTGGTCCTTAGTACATTCAATTAGAAATATTCACTACATCTGAAAATACCAACCTCAGATATTTTTATAAAGAATGCCCAGTTTTAAACTACTAAACCCAATCGTAAAAATGAAATGGAAATAACTTTCATTTCCCTTGTTTTAGATGCAATTGATTCATAGGTTTCCAAATACCAGCCTCCTGCAGTCATGTATAAAAATGTTAGAGGTGAGCTAAAATAAAGCTTTCACCTCAAATGAGTAATTAACAGTTACTTCAGCCATACAGTAGAGGGCAGTGCTGGCATTCGGATCCACAAGCACACACTTGTACTGTATACCTTAACACCAACAGGCAGTGGAAAATAAGTTTTAACTTTCATACGTTTTAGTGATGAAGTTTTTCCGTTTCATGATTCATCACTAAAATTGCTTAAAAGGGATACTTTTTTCCTTATTACAAAATCGAAAAGATATTTTGGTCAAATTAATATATTGTTTCCAAAGCATCTGTGCATTACTTAGTGAGATGAAGCACTCATATGATGTCAATAAAATCCAAATCAGTTTGATCACACAAAGCTGACTGAAGTGTTACATTCAGAAAAGTCAACCTCTTGTGGAGAAACAGAAATGCCATACAAATGTACAAAAAAAGAACATGGGAAGAGAAAACTGTTTGCGATGGAGGCTGAGCCCTTTACCTCTTCTATAACCCGTTGCCCATTTGGAAGCTTACTGACAAGGCTCTGGATGATCTGGAAGTGCACTTTTGGCGCTGCGCTGACAGTCTCGTCAACTCTGCAGACAAGAAACCATGCTCAAATTCTTCACATGTCCGTGAATGTGATTTCTTTCAACTATAAGGACGCAATCTATCACAAATCCCATAAACCTCAGGCAACTGCTGGGCTCACTGTTGAAGCCATCACGCAGAAAGCCCCCAACTCTTCAAAAATTCACCTTTAACTGGATTTCAGAAGTGCAGACAACACAGGAGAGTCCTATGCTAATGATCAATTGGGCAAACCTCCTCCACACATAATAAAGGCACAGAAAACACCCCTAATGTAGCTTCTGACGACAACAGGAAACAAGGCATTCTCATATTCTGCAGCTCTCTAATGCAGATAGGAGATGCTCATCCTATGGAGTCACTCATTGTAAAACTTGATCAACCACCACAACTGAAGACATGCAGATCAATGGAGGCTTATAATATCCAGTCATGTCCATGGGCCCAGAAGATGAGCCAGGGGACAAGACTTTGTGAAAATGGTTGCGCTTGCACAGTGTTAACTGTAAATAGAGCAGTATGCCTGTATTCCTGTTGTCTGTGCTGGTGAGGGAGGTTAGTGGGGAACTGCAGGCTTCTCAGGGTCTAGTAATTCACTGCTGAAAACTGTAACAGCACATGACTGCGATACTGGACACGATTCCTCTTGCTTACGGAGGTTTCTCAGGAGCGCCCTTCAGATGAAACATCACCAGGGCACCCAGGATCATCGCCAGGGTAGTCCTCCCCACTCCCACTTGGCAACTGAACAGCAAGGCAGGTGGAGGTCGTGTTGAGTCTCGAATAAGCAGCAGATTCGGGTTCTCCTGCAATGGGGAAAGAAGGACATTTGAGTCCTATAAATTCCACAGATAGGACCTAGTAAACAAAACAGTGCCAAACACTAATCAACCTACAGGCACTATATTTGCATATGACTGAATCACTGAAGCTGATGTCCTGGCTTCTTATAGGAAATGGCTGGATGGGATGAATTAACTACTAACTACTGCCCAGCAAGCCTGGTGTGCCTAATGGCTTTCTCTCATTTCAAAACCTCCTTCTGTTTCTTATTAGTGCACTTGTAAAGGCTACATTAGTCCATTAGATAATTTAAATTTCACACTGCCTAAATAAAGTTCTCCCTCCACTTATTTTGAACTCTAGGAAAGGCATTTAAGCTGGCATTAGGAAAAGTTGTATGAAAAGAGGGAAATCTGTACTAGGAAAAGGCCAATAACTAGGAAAAAAGACACCATTTAGTAAACAGTGCTGTTATGTTTGCTTATGGAACAAAGTCTATGTAGTCATCCACAAAAAGGAAATTTAAACAGCTTCTGTTTTCACATTCATAAAAAATAGATACTTTGCTTCTGCACTGGAGTGTTAAGCTAAAATGATGAAATTCTCAATATCCAAAACATTTTGAAAAGAATAATACAGGAAATAAAAAGACCAGTTCTGGAATTATTTTATGCTAGTCCACCAGACATTAAAAGCAATATTTTATAAACTACAGTCTTCCAGTAAATGACAAAGCGGTCACATTGTGTGAGTGTAACAATAACATTTACACGGGCGCAGGATAAATGTGGAGGTAGTTAAAAGCTCTTGTGAACATTGTACAAAAATGGTTAAGACTTCAAAAAGACAAAGAACTGCACTGTCTGTTTGACACCTTGTCTCCAAAAGCAGATCTCCAAAAAAGGCAAAAAGAAAAAAGAGACAGACAGCAAGTAAAACAACAGGACAGAAACCAGACTTTGGTATCAGGAAGAGCTTGCCTTGAAAGTTCACTGCCAAGGATTTCTCACAGTTTCTGACCTTAGAATCGTAGGTTCTGAATGCAGTGATGTGTTCAGTTTACCTAGTTCAAAACCTGCAGGTCATTGTTTTCTCAACAAATCCATCTTCTTAAAGACGTGATGTTGAAAGCACTGAGAAAAAGCATATCTTTTTTGTCAAGCCATTCTAAGGCACTAAGAACATAAAAAGTTATGAATTTGGCAGCAAAATAGTTTTGCAGAATCTTATGCATGGCAGCTCTTTCATGCTATATCTCCCTACCTTACACCTTACAAGCAAAGAAGAAACATTATTTTTGAAAAGACTCTGTAAACAATAGTCTTTATAAAAAAATGTGAAACCCACACGGTTACCTCCAGATATATTCTTTAAATACTATATATCTTGAACTTGAAAGATTTACCAACTGAATAATGTGTCTTGCTCAAATACATTCTCAACATGTTAGACTACAATCTTAACAGCATTGCACAGGGATCAAAGATACAGTAACCTTTGTTTGCCTTCCAGGACATACCCTGAGTATGTTAACAAAGCCATCAAACTGCTCTTCAAGTGGTGATCCCTCCATCGGCAATGGCAAGCGGTAGTATCTAGAAAACAGACTGAGCATTAATGGCAACCAGGACACTTCACAAGGAATGGAGGACACAGCAAGGACGGGGTCTGCATTAGGGCTGGGCAACACACCGGACTGGGTTTGCTTTCTTCACTGACACCCTGTTTTTCCCTTCCTGCTGTTAGACTGTACACATATGCACTGTCCATCATCTCTTGACGACATATAAACAAAAAGAGTTCCAATTCTTTAAATAAACAGCAATAACCAGCTGTATTACAGCTACATCCAAAGCTTGATACAAACATAATACACCCTTATACAGTATATAAACAGATCATAAAGGGTTTTCATAAAAACAAGAGGGAGCACGTCACTAGCTAAACCGTTGTGATGTCATTGGTTGGTTCATACGGTATTCACCTAGCCTGTTTTATCACATCAGAAAATGTAAGGCTTTGCATGAAACCAGATTAAGATGAAAATTATTCTTTGGCAATTTTAAAATTATTTTACTTCCTATGAAATAAAAGAGGTCAACAGATGATGGACTCACCAGCACTTAACTGGGCAAATTGAAAGCATAACCCTTTCTGAGCCGTAACACCATGGAAAAGAAAATACCTCAGACATTAATAAACATCTGTACTTGACATGACCCCAGGCTCATTTCCACCAGTTTGTACTACTTCTCCTAAAAACACCATGAATGTTACATGCCATAAAATATTACTGTAACATCTCCAAAATATTATCCTGATTTATTTGTAAGAGCACAGACAGAGGCAAACAGTAAACTAATCAGAATGATTAATGCTCCCTGAATTATATACTGTAGGATATCACTTAACCAGAATCTATAACACCAGGGTTAAGAGTCCACTATCATTTCATTGAACAGTGAACAATTCCTTAATGCGGTAAACTGGAGTTTTTTGGGAAATATCCTAAAACTCAAGGAGACAGCCTAAACTGGAGTTTTTTGGGAAATGTCCTTAAACTCAAGGAGACAGTCTGCCCTTCTCAGACTGCTAAGTGTAGATTCACTACATTTATTTTTAAATTTCAAGTTTCTATGTATGATGGTATGCCGAGACACCACCCAACGTATTCTTAAAAACCCTAAGTACTATTTTTGTCCTCTGCTTTAAATTTACCAACATTCCAGCAAAACATCACCCATCCGACAGGGATTAAATCACAGGTTTGCAGAAACAATTTACACAATAAATACGAAGTACAGAGAAATCCCTGAAGCTGGATCTAAAGCCAGGCAAGCTGAGTTTCAAAGGGATGGGTCATTTTGCACAAAAGGAACACTTCTAAGGATTAAGTTTAGATTGAGGCAGCTATATAATGTAGTACCCGGTGAAAATCAACACCCTTCAAATACCACTTGCCTCCTCAATCTCAGGCTATTTATTCAGCAATCTTGTCTGACCAGCTGCAGAAGCCTCTATCACAATCTGCACAAATAAATGTCACATTCTGATTCCCAGGCCCCATCAATGACATTTGTTGAATGTGATCGAATTAAAATTGGCAGGAAGGCTTCTTCTCAGTCATTCCTGATGGCTTTCACTCAACAACACCAGTGTACAGACGTCCAGAGTGAAGAGTGAAAGTCAAAGCTGCACGCTACCTGTATGAAGGCATAATAAAGGCAGGTCTCTTGTAAACCTCTTCAGTCACATGAATGTCCTCTTCACAGGTGATGGTGATGTGCTGAGGCTCATCTTTAAAGTGCTCAATGTCGTTGTAGACATAATATACATTTTCACTGAGCTTCGCAAAGTCATACAGCTGCAAATAAAATGTAGAAAAGTAAGTGTTAAATTGAGATGCAAAACTTGCTTCACCTTCTAAGAGCATACGTTAATTCCAGTTAACCCCTACTTGATCCTCTATAGCTCTCCTACTGATGGGGCTCCCCATTTGAACAGAGATCATGACCGTTTCCTCACTCACTGCTCAGCACTTGTCACGAACCGCATTCCTATGAGCACCTCTCACTGCCAACAGCCGCGCACTAATTAATGAATTGTCATCCCTCACCCTCTCACTCCACTCAGTCCCCGCTCACTATTGAGAATAACCCTTGGCTTTCTCTTGTGCGCGTATACTACTCTCGACCTGATTTCCAGCTACCCGACCTTGTTTTCTTCCTGCTTCGACTTCGTCTCGCCTCTCGTTTTGGATTTGGATACTCCTGACCTGACTCTTGTGATACCCGACCTAGCTCTTCTACCTCGACTACGACTTCTGCCTTTTGTCTCTGGGATTTGGGCGCCAATCGCTAGCTACTACCTACAGTCTCAGCGCCGCATAGGGTCCAACCAGGTGCTCCCAACCCCATCCTTGACAGCACTACTGTGATGGTTCCCAAAATATTCCTCTTCCCTCTTTCTTCTCTTGCATTAATAATAATCATAATAATTGCTTACACTTATATAGTGCTTTCTTGGACACTCCACTCAAAGTGCTTTACAGGTAATGGGGACCCCCCTCCACCACCACCACCAATGTGCAGCATCCACCTGGATGATGCGACGGCAGCCATAGTGCGCCAGAACGCTCACCATACATCAGCTCTCAGTGGGGAGGAGAGCAGAGTAATGTAGCCAATTCATAGAGGGGGATTATTAGGAGGCCATGATTGGTAAGGGCCAATGGTAAATTACACCCCTACTCTTTTCGAGAAACGCCCTGGGATTTTTAATGACCTCTGAGAGTCAGGACATCGGTTTTACATCTCATCCGAAGGACGATGATTGAGGGAATTCTCTTGCCGTGGACTACCTCGTCCACATTCTCTCCAAAATGTAGATTTCCACAAGCATACTTCCACGGCCTCACATCATGTTTCACACGACAGCTGTCAAATTTGATCAGCAAGGAAACATAAAAACAGCAAGAACACACGGCACAGACCTCCTTTCTGATGGACAGCTCCAGCTTTTCAACTTTGACATCTTTCCCAAGTCCATGCAGGTTTTCATGGAGGTTTTCTTTCCTCCTTGGAGTGTATGGCACAAAATTGCTTTCCAAGTGTAAGAAAACGACGGGTTCTTCACGGACACAGATGAAAATAACCTCCTGCTCACAAAGGAAAAAGAGAAAATCAGGCTCCATCCCACACTTCATCTTTTTTTGCCAAAGACTTCGTTAAAATGAAATATGAAAACTTATTTAAACTTAGTGAAAGACATCGTCTTGGAGTTTATTGTGCTCTGGTTATGGAAGCACTATAAATACTATGTTCTATAAAGGAAGCCACTTATAAGACTTATAAATATCTACATTTCTGCAATTAAATATGAACAGGCAATGCACCCTTTTTCTTGCATATGTGTATATATTATGTAAATATGAAACAAAATATACTGAAGGCTATCTTTTCATCACTCAGCTTATTAAAAAGCACCAATGTAATACCGCATTACCATTTTGAAAGAATCCTGAAGACACCTGTTTCCCTCACATCATCAACAGGATGTCAGTGAACATAGGCAGACTACATGAACTGTTAAACACTGCTTACCTAATAAATATGGTAATAGTCCTAAACGGCCACAAAACTATGAGAAAAAGTTATCTTCTCATCAAAGCCATCTCACGACATAAGTTAGCTCCGAAATTGCTGCTTACGAACCATTCCAATTCAAAGGCTTCTATAAGCCATTCCTATGGTGTAGACTTTGATTTGAAAAAAAGCAAAGGGCTCTTTTATCCATTACATTTGCTGAAAAAGCCATGAAATCATCAGCAGGTACTGCGTGGCTTTACTGACCTCGTACCCTTGTGTCTGCAGTCTCTGTAGAACCTGTTTGAAGCCACTGAGGCTGGGCTGACCCATTCCAAACAAGGGGTAGCTGCCTTTGGCTTGCCTGAAGTTCGGGGCTCCATAGCTTCCAGTAGTGTTCAGGACATCTGCTTTACTGTACACATCCTGCACCATGAAGTATTTACCCTGATGATGAAGATACACAAAAATATAGGTATTATATTGTGGTTACTTTAACAAGTTTTAAATACAATTTCTGCTATATTCCTCCCATTAAGCAATTGTTCATCCTGCTTCCTCTCATCTGCATGGCCGGCATATGCACAGCATTCCCTTGTTTCACAAGAGGAACGGCAGCAGTGAGCAGGAACAGGGAAAGGCTCACTATAATAAGCTTTCGGTTGCCCTGAAAAGTGCCCAGGTTTTTTTTAGACACACATTGGTCTCCCCACCTGTGTGGTAAGAATCACACATGTCCTTCTGGAAACACTTCAATGAAACCTCTACATAGGAGCCCACCCATATAACAGCAGATGTCTGTTTAATCCTGGTGGCTTATACTTCAGCTCTAAACATTTAGAATGAATGTAATTTCTTTTATTTATTTAGCATTGGCATAAGGACAGCACACATGCGTCCTAGTGCCGTCCATGTTTCCATAAACCAAATATGGAAGTGGTCTGAACAAGAGTTAGTGGGCTCCCCTAAAACAATCCAGTTATCTTACCAATATCTAAAAAAAAAACACTATTAGTTTTTCTTTCCTGCTGTAGCTTAATTATAATTTCAAGAGGTGCGCATTTAAGCCCTTTCAAATCTATAACAGGTCTCATGGCTGTGCTACTATCTTTCTGTTCCCAGCCCAATTCCTCACCTGTACAAGGTAGTGCTCTGGCATTGTGTCTGAGATTCGCCCCAGGGTGTATTCTGCTTTGAAAAGGTCATCGTGAATCTGAAACTCTTGTCTACAATTGTACCTAGAAAATACATCAAAGCTATCTGTTAATATTAAGGCCAAAAAAAGGCGAATTGTAAAACAAAAACAGACATATAGAGTGGCTTCAACATGAGATAAGATTTATATATGAAAAATAGAAATCAAAATCTTTATTGCTGTAGTGTAGCATTCAATTGCAAGAGTAAGACTATTAGGAAGGAATTTTGTAAAATAAAAGACAACGTGCTGTTAGAGTGACTGAATATTACAGTATTGTTGTTTTCACGGTGCATACGGTGAAAAAAATCTTAAAATCCAAAGCTGTACTCACGTAATGACCACAGGAGCCACCTTATTGGTGATGATGGACTTGGCCTTGCTGCTGTGGATGTTGACTGTCTGAAAGGAGTTAATGCTCAGTGACCGCCTGTTGTCTGCCATCCCGTTGCCATGGATACTTTCATATGGAGGTGCTACTGCAACTGTCTGTTGTGCTGCACTGGCAGTTGTACCCATAATCCACACGCAGCTGTGAAGGACATTACAGCACATTGAACTGAGGCACACAATAGTGAAAAGGAAACCAAGGAGCCACACACTGATCTGACCAGCATCCACCCCAGTGTAGTGCAACGGTTTTGGGGTTTCTGCCCTTGCCGCTCCTGCTCTGCCAGTTCGTCCCTCGCTGCCTGGGCACGAACCCGGGTCTCCGGCGTCATGCAACAGGGAACTTGCCAGCTGAGCTAAAGGAGAGCTCCCCCCAGCCCGGGTGGCTGAGATCCCTGTTATACGCAGGGGTATATTCGTTACACCATTAAACAACACACCTACACCTCTTAGGCCTCGATTTTCGGTTAGCGTAGAAGAGGTTAACTCCACTTGTCAACACATTTGTTTAGTATCCTAGATGAAAAGTGCTTCAAATGTAGCTTTTATATAGTTTAAAACCTTTTCAGTATTTGAAAATAATAGTTTAAGTCAGCCCATGTTTGGGTCTCTTTGTACCTTTCAGGACAATTTTCTAAGCTTTAACTGAAGTTTGTCTCATTTTAAGCAGGCCGCACTCTTTATTAATAACACTTGCCCAAATCTGGAGATCCAGGACCTTAACTGTTTCAGCTTGTTTTGTCTGGACAGAGAAGCACTGCAAATGGAATGTCAGATCAATGTTTAAAGTCTAGAGGAAATGGAGAAATTAAATTTTGCAGACAACGTGGCTTGCACTGTATCAATGTAAGTGACACAAGGGAAGCCTGTTAGGCGCACTTTTGTTCTTATAAGCACCTTATAATGACCTAATTTAAATTCTACAGTCACTGCAAGTCACTTTGAAAATGCAAATTAAGACCCACTGAAAAAAAGCAATACACTGCTTTCTTCATTGGTTCTTCACTGCTTTCACTAATGCTTATTGCTTTACCAGTCAGCAACAGGCAACCTGCTGTTTCAAAAGTTTCCTGGCAGTAGTTTATCGTGTTAGAACTCGAACACAGTCAGCTTTAACAGAGCTGACTTTACTGTGTGTCAAAAATTGAGAGAGTTTTATACTAGCAGAATTAACAAAGAGACACAGTTGATAAAATGAGCCAAAACGATGTTAAATGTTAGCCTTTTTCCAATACCCCTCAATATAATCAAAGTATTTCTGCAGCTTCTCCAGACCTCAAAGCGAACAGGTCTATTACAGTCTCTCCAGATAAACAAAGCTATCTATCTCGTCTGAACAAGCCAAACTTCAGGTTATTTTCACTTGGCCTGTGACCCACAAATTCTCCAAGTGCAGAAACAGCAGCTTCACAGAGGTCTTGTGTTAGGCTGTGGACGGATCTTAGCATCAGTGAAGTCGAAAAAGGGACCAAAACAAGGGTGAAAACAACTTTTCAAGCAGCACAAAGACAAAAGTGGTTTGCTTTTATATCAGCGTGCCAGGGTGGAATATCCAGATCAAAATATTTATTTGAAGATACCGACAGTGGTTAACGCAGTTAGTCATTGCTCACTGCACCCCGCCTGCTGTAATGAGAGTTCTGTGGTGAGGATGGCCCTGGGTGGAGAGGTAAGCCATCCAACATGTGAATCTACTGCAAACAGCTGAAGCACAAACAATGAGAACAAACAGAAGTGCAAACTAAAAAGCACCTTTTCCACTTTCTTTCCAACAATCTTTTAATACTTCAAAACGTATCATTAGAAAGCGTGCACTTACAATTTCATTGCAATCTCCTAAGAAGATTGCAGATGTGCAGTACTTCTTATTCATTTGCTTGCCGAGTACTTCGTTATTAGTACTTTGGAAAGTCCCCAAATACAGAAGCTATGCAAAAAAAAAAGTGGACGATTCTTTAAGTGCAGATTTGTGACATTCGGGTGATCACAGCACACAACCGCGGCAATGTACACCACTTCATGTTGGTTTCAAAACCTACTGATTTATTTGGCTGAAGCTTTTATTCAAAGCAACTTGCACTTGGACCCATTTGTGCAGATGGGTAATTTACTGGAGCAGTTTGGGTGAAGAACCTGCCTTAAGCGTACATCAGCACTGTCTCTTCTGGGATTTGAGTGCATGACATTCCCGTTACAAGTCCAGGATTCAAAATGCTCCTATAAAATGCCTAGAAAACATTTCACTGTTGTTATGTTTGAGCGGTAAATATTGCTGAAATTTTCACAGCAACTACATTTTGAGACAATATATTAAACACATGCTCACACATCAAAAGCACACACTGGGACAATATGGGACAAGAGTATTTGAAGAAAATACGAAAAAAGACCTGGCACTGTCTGCCGTTCACTGATACGTGGGGAAGTGATCCTCTTTGCACTCATTGCACTGACTCTGAGAGCAATCGAGAGCTTTTGTGTCATTCTCATGCTGGTATGTCTGTAATATAAGCCACTAGTGCTAATAAACCACCAGTGAGCACAGTAGCAGGCCAGTCATTAAGATTCTACATTTCTGCCCCGGAGCCAACAAAGCTTGTTGCTTACTTTGAAAAGATCCCTAGAAAAATCAGCTGCAATTTTGTTGCCGCCCACACACCAGATACAAAAAAGTGTTGCACGCACTGCGCACTCATCCTGGGGGACACGTCTGTAAACCCTTTCAAACACCAAGGAACCCGATAAATAGCAAGGCGACAATATTTCACATAAGCCATATTCACTGTGCCTGTTGAATATATCACACAAATGTTTTCGAAGCTTTGGAAAAACATCAGTTTTTTAAGATGTGTTTCATTACATTGACCAGATTTTTCCATCTACATTTGAACCCAGCAGTGGAGTAAGGACAACACTTTTCAGTGGATACTGCTTTAATTCACACTGTGATTCCCCAACCAATGGGCACAAGGCAGAATACACCCTGGACTCAGTACTGCTGTTGTCCTTCAGGGCAAAAGAAAACAACCATACTGTACTGCAGATGAAAGTCCATCAACACCTGTAGTAAATTAGTAAATGCAGTAAATATCAAAGACCTCAGCTTCTAAGAACAAATGGTACAGTGGTTTAATTTTAATGTTGAAGAAATCAACAAAAAATACAATGAAGATTTTCACAGCAAGAGTTTTCAGGTTTTTCAGAATTTCAGAAAAGCACAGATTCAGAGCAGAAATGAGATCAATAGTACAGAGATACCTGTTTGGACCGAAATGAAAGGAAGGACAAGCAGACTGCTGTCCCGAGCTTTCTCCTGAATGGACTGAGTGCAGAATCTGCCTGCACAGCTGCTGCACAACTGGATATCAGTGTTGAGCCAATCAAGTGAAATGCTTTTGCTATCCTCATATAAGTGTATACAGTACAGAATATTTCCTGTCTGCATTCCTGTTTATATATACTCACCAACATTTTTAAATGATTAAAGTTTTAAATTTTATACTTTTACAGTTTTTAAACGAACGCTTCGGTGAAAGTCTGGACTGAAAAAGGCCTCAACCGATTAACATCCATGAGTAAAACCGGCGTTGCTTACGGTACTGTGGACGAGCAGCTCAGGCTCTCCTCCCCTCCTTTTTGAAGCCTCTTTTCAGCCATACTCAAAGTCAGCTCAGCACTTCCTCCCCGTTCCTACATTTCCACGGACACTTGTTTCCCTCATTCTCACAAGTGACCAGGGTGCTAAGAGGAACCGCTCATATGGAGTTCCAGACACCTCCCATTACTGCACTTCAACTTGGCCCTCCCTCCCACTCTCTGCACACTGTAAGATCAGCTAAAGCCTGCCTCTGCCAAGGAGACCAGGACCAATAAAGAACATCTGGCAAGCAGATGGTTGGAGCACTGATTGCAAGTTGCACAGGGACACTTTAAATAAAGACAACACTGTCAGCTCCGAGTCCTTTAAGAAAAGCCAAAGACCAGAAGCTTTTTCTATTGTCATTTGTTAACGTTCCTCTTCATTACTTGATTTGACCCTTTTTTTTTTAATTGAACCATTCTGTGAGTATCTCCACAAATGAAAAGCCGTTTTACTCAACGCAAGGTCTGTTATTTGGTGCACTAGAAAGAGGTTTATGAAATTGTGAAAAGGTCTCTGTGTTAAGAGAAAACAGTTGAGGGAAAAGGTCTGCCTTACAACTGTGTGTTGTAAACTGCAGGTTTAATAAGTGCAATAAAAATCAGAGCTAATTTAACAGTGCAACTACTAAACAGTAAAGTATGAGATATGTTGAAATGATTTTATAATACATAGCTGAACTTTTCTCAGGTGTTTTCGGTCCATAAAATCATCCAGATTGTTTTGTTGGCACTCTTTTTCTATTTGAGCCAAAGGCTTTTTTTTAAAAGAATTTGCCCGGGATTCAAAAGCCCAGTCAAGTGTGTAAATGCAGAGCTTCTGTGCTTGCTGGCTTTACTGAACAGTGGCAGAACAAAGGCACTTTCTACTTGACTTCTTTTGGTGGCACTGTGGATATTTTACTGGAAAAAATATTTTCTGTACTGCTGCATGACAGGCAGTTTCAAATTAACAAATAAAGAAAGACTACATGAAAGACACTACATGTCTGACAAAAAAAAAAGGCAATGACTTTAAATTCCAGTTAGGTTCAAACTAAAGTTTGTTATTCATGAATTGAATTGTGCAATTATCAACAATAAACTATTATTGAATTTAATTCTACACTTCCTGCCATAGTAACAGAAGACAATTACTTGCGATTGGGCCATTTCTTCTGCATGCTGCACTGTATTATTTAAAAAAAAACGTGTAAGTCCTTGGTTATTTGTGAAGATGCCACTTAAGTATTAAATTCACATGGTGTGGGAAAACAGTATTCTTGCATGCAAACGCACGTCAGCATCCCAGTGTAGAGTTGCACCTCAAGTCCAATTTTAAATTTTTTGAGCTGAAAGTGGAAAAGCAAGAGCCAGGAGCTCACAGCTGGCATCGGGATAGGCTCCTGAATCCAAATGATCCACTTTAAAAACCATTCAAAATGTCTCTATCTGTTATTGTGAGCTTTCTGAATGAGGCCTGACCACATTTGGGTGAAATCTACATAAGATATAAGCGTTTTACAACCCCTAAGTATCAAGGGCAGTATTTTTTAGATGCATGGTGACTTACCGAGAGGTTCTGATCCTCTGCCAGGAGAGGAATTACTCGAAGAAAAGGCCAGACTGTTCAAGCTGATCTTGGATTAATGCATTTGAAACCATCGCAGGAATTTTAACAGCCACAAACAATTAGAATGCAAGCCATAGATACTCCAAATTCCTTACGCCGAACATTAAACCAACAGCCTGTAAATCTCAATATTCATACTGTACTTGTGGCATAAGAAACATTACTAATCTCCCATTACATGGGCATACCCATTTTCATCTGTTATATGACTTATTTCACAATATTTTACAAAGAAAAAGAACACACAACCAAAAGAATATAGAGGCGCTGTTTAGTTAAAAAATGATCAAAGTAGTAGAATCAACAGGATGCACACTTTCTCTACTCCAATAACATTTAGAGCTACATACTGAATGGCAGACTTCAGCTCTGTTCATCTGTCAGTTTTCACAGATATATTTGAGAAGAGGGCAAAATAATGACATTTTTACCAAATTTCATCCAACTCATATTCTGACTAACCAGCACTGTCTAAGGGGGAACCCTGACAGAAAAGTAAAGTCAGGTTTTGTGTGTTCACAACAGCCTCGCTGAAGTCCAGAAATGTTTCTGCCTGATAAACAGGGCTAGCATTAAAAACAAAAGACATAAAACACTTGTGGTTGCTAAGTGGCCAGCATTCCAGCATGACTCATCGCAAAATTATATGACATAAGAGCAAATCAGGCCATATAAAAAAACAAGAGTAACTGCAATTACACATTTTCATAATAATATCTGGGGTTCACCTACACCAAAAATAACGGGCAATGTGTCATTCACTACCCCTTTTTTAAATATAACAAATTGAAGCTGAAGTTATGATTGTTGGCATAATTATAATAGACTATTTTCACTCATAATTTTGATAAATCAACATTATCAACCCCAACAAATCCTCCTCATTACAAGGCACAAATCTGTCTCAATCTCTTGCCTTTTGGAACGCCATTAAAGTGAGAATCCCCTTTACAGCTTTAAAGGCTTTTTTTCTGTAACTGCTCTCCCAGGTCAAGGTGAGGGGACATCAGGGCACCACTCCCCAGGACACCCAGGGGTCTGCAGGACCCTGTGGGGGCGGAACCTCTGGTATCAGAGCTAACAGGTTGTGGGTTCGGGTCCCTGCCGATACTGCTGTGGTACCTTGACTCCAGTGGCTCCTGCCCACCCAGCTGTGTAAGTGGGGGGCCTGCAGGGCTGGGGGGTCATTCCTGTGATGGACTAAGGGGGAGTCACATGCCCTCTAGAACTCTTAGTGCTACACAATCCAGTCCAGGATGAGATGTGGCCTATTTTAATGTCATTTTATTGAATATATATTATTATATTATTGAAGTGGCTCATGTGATCATTTTCCAATACCAAGTCCCTGATTTTGGGTAAAGTGTCAGTGCCAAATTCTGACCAAAATCACAAGTGCCTCATGCAGCAAGCTGTACACACAAAGATAACATGATGAATGAAACTAAGCAGGTTTTCCCAAATCAGAAAACGGGTCTGAATGAAAATGAATGTATCAACAGTCCCTGATGAAACTGGGAAACAAAACACAACAGCGGAGTATATTTTATTGGCGAGTAGATTTTCAGAATGAGGTTGCGGACAGCACAGAACTGTCGATAACTTTGCAATGAGTGTGAGGACCACAGAAAGGCTGCACCCCATACGTACGCTTTGTAAAACATATTTTTTGTATTCTGCAACAGACAATGGTTGCCTGACATGCACACCCACACGTAAAAATGCACATACATAAGCACAATTGCCACACACGCACAAATATTGCACCTTAGATGGACCTCCATCTCCTTGGAAATTGCTCTGTTCTGAAACATCCTCCGAAGAGTCAATCAAGGGGATCCTCAGAAATGCCATTTAAATGTGTTCCTGAAGCCAGGAGCACTGTCCTGGTCCAGTAAGTTGCTTTTAAAAACTCACATGGGCACGAAAAATGCCCAGAACTGAACCACTGGGACCTTTTGTGCTGTTGGACTGTCTGATGTTTTCTCATAATGAAAAAAAAACAGGATTCATTACAATAATTTACAAATAAAATGAGATTGCATGAAGCCAAAATAATATGCCAATCTAATATTTTGGACAGAAAAAACTGTCTGCTCACCAGGGGACAACAAGAGAGGCATTTCTGTTCAATTTCCCTAATGTGTTCTCCCAGTGAGAGGGATTATTTAGACTTCCATATACTCACAAGGGGCTCAGTCCATGTTCAAGCATCTTACAACTTTGCTCCATGATTCTCACTGTCACGAAAGCTGAGTTTTATTTGCTAGCAGGGAAATAAGTAGTAGTGCGAGTTTGTGATTCGGCATTTGTTGATTTCTCATGAAAGGGAAATATGCTCTGAAAAGGGGGGAGATGGTATTCTGGCTATGAAGGTACACTGAAATTCTTTACTCATGCAACAGCTATAGTGGAGAGCATGTCCCCAGCAGGTCTCTGATCACTGTACAGCATCAATTCCCCCAATCACCTCTTTCCTAAGCAACATCTGAAGGAGGATATGGTGAGCAATGCAAATAAAGTCAAAAGAGAAAAGAGAAATAAAACAGCTTAGGATGAAAAGTAAAACCTGTAGATTACTTTCTCTAACTGTGCTTCTGCACTGGAGCAGAAAGTACATGGTCTCAACGTTTGAGCTCAAATTTTTGAAAAATGTTACATAATCTTGAATTACACTGCGTTACAAATAAAACTATGGCATGGGGGATATTCAAGGAATCCTTTTCTTTGGTTCTGACAATTCTTATTTACTTACATCGGACCTCAAACTTTAAAATCACGAGTAGTGATAATTAGTCGGAAATTGCTCATTTTCAATACTACTCCTCAAGTACAGGTACAATTAAAGCAGAACTAAAAAAAACATCTGTCCCAATGCTGTTGCCTTTTCTGTTTGTTTTAGTGTTGTGTAAGATCACTCAAATATGTACACCAACATTTATCACAGTGCTCACAGACAACCTGTCTGACAAACAAAGTAAGCTGATGAGACCAAACTACAGCAAACACCTACACTGATCAAAACTGTCTGTTCTCAAAAGACATTTCTACCACCTACGAGCAAAATGACCTAGACAAAAATATGGCAGCTGTTTCACACATAGTTTCCATTGCAGTAGGCCAGTCTTGAACCAAGACATTTTTCCAGTGGACTGAAGGAAGTTTCCAGTAAAATGCAGTCCTAGAAAAAAAGAGATCTCAGAATTTCAAGACTATCCATATGTTCTACTGTAACCTTACAGTTTAAAGTTTCCACAACAGCAGACAACCTTCCTCTGGCTACAGCAGGAGGACTTAGATGAAATACGTGATATTTTAAATAAATTAAATGCAAGCTTTGTTGCAGCAAGGTGTTTTTAAAAGCCATACTAACCTGTTTGATGCGCCACAATGTCTGTTTGACACTTTAAAAAATGGAATATAGGCAGATTTTCTACTAGTGTTTTATCCATTAGTTAGTACATGAAGAAGCTGATGAAGCCACACGACAGCCAGCACAGCCCCTGTCAGACACTGCCTATTTAAATTCCAGCAGCGTTCTAACTTTGCTGTACAGAGCTTCAGACAAAAGGATCTAAATTCAGACAGGAAGACGCTTGCAGCTGCAGGATGCATCTGTCGACGACTGTACTAATAAGAGGAAGGATGCTGAAGCTCCTTATTCTGAGCAACGTGTTTATTTCTGTGTGGTATATTATCCAAACAGATCTCTGGGATTTGAAGGAAAATTCAAACGCTGGTAATATTCGAGGACGGGAAAAAAAATGAAAAAGTTAACACTTTGTTCAGAAGTTTAATAAAACCACCATATGATAAACACTACATTATTACAGTACACCTACAGCATGTAGAGTTTATATGGACAAAATACTCTCTTGCCTTCAATAAAAGCTGCGGATGATTATGGCAACAACATTTGATCATAATCATGTTTCCTATCGTTCATTTTTCTAGAAATAATGAAAAAAGTGCTTTAACTTCCTATATGTTTGAGCAGTTAGAAGGGAAAAATGGAAGAAATACAGTTAACAGGATAAATAATGCACCATTTTTTTAAACTGTCATGTCACCCAATTCAACTGCAGCAAAAGCTTTCCCTGTATGAAGTATCTGCACTGAAAATTTTCAATTAAGCTTCTCAGGAGCCTCTGTGACTCTGTTGACTGATGGTCTTTGTGGCAAATGAAAGCAACGATAAGGACATGTTCCACAGTACCCTTTAAATCCACAGTGGCTCAAAGGCTTTTTGCTTCAGAAGAAACATCAGAAGTGATTCCTTTGGCCAGTGTCCTACAGCATCAAGAGTCCTTACTGAGAATACATTGACACAAATATCACAGTAGCTTGTCAAACATTCAGCCCCATCACCTATGTCTGGAAAGTTCTGGGTGAGTGCTCTATATAATCCCACTGGGACCACTGCTCTCCTTATAATATGAGGTTTTTTAGTCAGTCTAGAATATATTGAACAAGAACTATTTCTTACCAAGCCTGTTACATTCATGGCACCTGATTGCAAAACCTACTGACCCACTCCCACGTGATCAGTGAAAGTGGATAGCAGCACAGTATATTGCACAGGATCGCGGAGTCAGGGCAGGTGCTGACCAGGTGTTTCCCATGTAACTCTTCTCATATCTGAGAAACCAAGACATACACTGCTAAAGGGACAGAAGACAACTGCAGGGGAAGGCAGTAAGATGCCACTGGAGGAACATATAAGTGCAGAGTGACAGAACAATTGACATTAGACTGGTCCTACACAAGAGGAGGCAATTTGGCCCGTCCATCCTGTTCCATCGTAATAGCCTACTGATCTGAGGATCTCATCCACCTCTTTCAGCTCCAGCAACATGGCTGGCTGGTGTATCAGAGCAGCCCTCTTTCTACGCTCTCTGTAGCGGGTGGAGCTGTGGGTGTGAGGCTTGGAGACAACTTTAGAGAGAAAAGAAGGACAGGCATTTGCACAAGGAGAGCTCGGGCATGCAGTTTAAGACAGCACACAGTGCTGCTGTGCACTGTAACAAGCATGTCCAAACTGGTGTTGAGAATGTGGTGTGGTGCTGCCAGCTGGTGTTAATACCGTTCACAGCGTAACAGTTCTCGTCAACCTTCATCCTTAATGAAGAACAAGTCTGTCAGTCAAATTTCTCTGAAGTTTGTAGTTAAAAAAGGGAATATCAGCAGGCCATTTTCAAAAATTACAAATTCCCAAAGATATGCAGCTGGCCCCTGGACTGGAGTCTAAATTAAGAAAGACATTACATTCAAATTAAGTTTTTTTTAACCTTTCCGCTCACAAAATAGATTTCATTATCAACATTTTCATCCATAACATTTCTGCCCTGAGGTAAAAACATTATCCACATGTTGGGTGACACCACAGTACTACAGTTAGAAACAGTTTAAAAAGCACCGTCTTATCACAGGACACAGTCTCTGCAGGCAGTTAAGTTACAAATGGTGAATCTACAGTACAGGAAGTGGTTGCGCACCTTGAGAGGAAGTGGCTATCTGGCAATCTGAAGCAAATCCCAGCAGCTAAGGGTCTCTTTCCCAAGAGGCAGCATCTGCACTTTCCAAGGTCAGAAGGCCGAATAAATGTGTTATAACACCGGACACAGCCAGAGCACAAGGCAGAAGAGAGCCACGCAAAGCCACGCGGATATTACTTCATAGCTCCAAACTGTGCGCCGTTTCCTCTTCGCAACCTTGTTGACTTTCTTTCTGTTAAACCACTTAGATGCTCAAACAGAAGCATCTCCTCTCTGCAGACTCCTGCCCTGCCACTTTTCCTGTAACATTCACATGTTCTTGGGTGGAGGGGCTGGGGAGGAGAGCGTTTGCAGATGTGGTCAGGTATGGCTGGTGATAAAAATAGATTAAAAGAAAGCAAAAGACACTGAAGGAGGGTGCCCCGATTCACTGGAAGTACAGTAGCTCAGATACTTTTCCATTAACTGGCACAGCTTGTCTTTCCTCTCACATCTACAGAGTCGCCAAATGATTGATGAGATTAAGTTTGATTTTACCCATCCTGAAAAGAGTTCATAAAACATGATAATATAAAAGCTACAGAAAATGTCATTTATACTATATCCATTAGATGTAAACAGGGTGGCCTCAAATCCATTAGCATTATTGTGGTACTATAACACAAGAGAATATATGATAGAAGGATATTTCTCAACAAGTAAGTACTAAATGCATTTACTAGACATATCACAAAATGTTGCATTCTCTCCATGTTTGCCTCTTAAAATACCAGACTAACATTTTGAAATTCCTATGACCACAGAAGCCCAGCACCTCATTGTTAAGAAACGACAAATGACAAAAATACGACAAGTTCAATTCTCAAAGGCAGACTTCCAGAGCTATGACACATAATAACAGAAAAACAATTCTGCACAACTCAAAGGTTTGGAGAGTAAATGCAGGCTTCAATTGTGTTCACTGGCATCAGCATTAAAAAGGAACATCTCTCCAGAGGATATAACTTAAGTTGTGGGGTGAACACAGAGAACAAAGGGCCTCATTGTGCAGAGATGTACTTCTGTCATGTGTCCTGCAAACCACGTGATCTCAAGTTTGGGAGAATGGGTGGCCCATCCACCAGTGGAATCTTCAGGCTGGGGGTTCCAGACTGTTTATCTAAAACCTCATCCAGCATCCTTCTGATCTGTGGCTCCCTGGACATCACTGACTATTGTTACAACAAGAACAAAGGTATTCACAAACCTGTTCCCCCTGAGCTCATACAGTCCTGTTGGATTCTACACGACCCGGGGCCCACTTCACAATTCAATTACTGAACCATTTTTGCATTTAGTTTTAAGTAAACAATTTTATCTTTTAATCCTGAGTTATTACATAATTGATTTAGGAATACTGGTTTAAGTGCAAAGACTGTCCGACTTGACACCGTGAGACAGCTCTTAACCTTATTACAACCACAAAAGCATCTCATCCAACCAGCATTGTGACTCTGCAAATATCTTAATAATAACACTTCATCCATTGCTTAAATGCAGCACCCAATCTGCACCAGCCCCACTGCACAGTTGTCAGATTAGGCGAGCCCAGAGGGGAATATAGCCAGGACTCCAGGGCAGCACCCATTCAAACCTATTTCAAACAGTGCACTGGGATCTTTACAGAGTAAATCTGTCAAGACCCCAGTTTAAGGTCTCATCCAGACACTAGAACTTCCTACATTACAGCATCTCTGATCGCCTTTCTGGGGCACCAGATTGGAAATTCTGGCCCAAAGCAACCATTTCTCTAGGCCTAGCCTTGCTTAGCTTCCAAGATCTCATCATTCAGGCTAGAAGGTGGTAATGCTGCTGTCATAATTCCAACATAAACAATTAGAAATGTAATATGTTTCTGCACATCCCAGGGACTGACAGGCCCTAAACAGGCTCTTCTGGTCTTGCTCTAAACAGTACTGTCAGCTGTGACTTGCAAATACTTCTTCCACACTATTCGATCCTCGGTACCCTTATTTTCCCACTCCCACTAGTGACATTACGGTGAAATCTGAGCTGCTGAAGACAAGCCTGATAAATCACAACCACAAACTGTATACACAGTGTCAAAGATACAAAGCCATCCTAATGCAAGACCAATACTTCTGAAGCAGGCAAAGACATCAGAAATTGCAAACCAGCAGTAGGGTTACTGTTATTCAACTGAATTCTTCATGACCATGTATCTAAAGCATTAACAACCCCTTCGGCATGTACCTCTCTTCCTGCACTAACCACATTCAATACATGGCCTAATTTGTCTCTGGCAGCAGTTGCACAAAAGGTAAAAGATATGTCTATGACATTGAGTAAAACATACTTTGATTGCACAAGCATGCGTCTCTGATTCACAGTGACTGAGAAAATCCTCGACATTGCCATTTGTCCAAACTCAATGAACACTCAAACAACAGAAAAGGACAAATAAACCACTAGGAATCGCAATGCAGTTAAATAGTACGGTGTGATAACACATATTGCCATGACTTTGTCCCCTTTTATAAAAAAAGATCTACTAATATAGCAAGATCATTTCTTCTTTGGTGTGAGAAGTGAATGATTCCCTAGTTTCAGGGCTTCAATTACAATCCCGCTGTTTACCTGTTATGTGACATTGCCTGTTAATGGTTGCCTAGAGCTAGCAGAGCAGCTCCACTCCACATTCACATGGTTACACAGCAGAAGCTGACTTTCATGTATTTCTGCGCTCTGTTGTAAGGAGGCACTTCAGACCGGAACAGGCCAAAGAACAAAACACAGAGCTGTAATGATGAAACTGCATTGTGTGACTGGAAAATACAGCTATGCACTCTACAATTCACCTCTACAATTCTCTGGTCCATAGCCACTATCACTTCGCAATTAACAAGTAAATGTATTGGTGTTGCTGATTTGGAGCTTTATAACATTAATGCAATGGTTAAATGTTCATTAAATCTTGCCATTTGCCTTGAAAACTTTATAGAAAGTTTTAGATGAGTGAAGCTTCTATCCTTTCACAAAACAAATCCTCTGCTTAATAACGGGATCACTTTTCCTTGACAATGTCTTTCGATTACTGTACAAAATAAATTAGTGGTAATTGTGTTATCAAAACTATTTACTGTGTTGGATACGCTCTACCATTTACAATGAGATCCCTTTTTTAATAATGGATCTTGGTTGTCTTTATAACGCATTCCCCAGGAATACAGATTTTTCATAAACAGAATGAACATTGAGCAGCTGATTTCCCATAGATGGCACAAGTCCTGAGTATAATTGCTCAGTTGTTTAACAGTCATTCCCCCACAAGAAGTATTCTCACACCAGAACTAACACTGGATTTTTATTCTCTTCACCAGCGAGAAGAAAACACTACACAAAGTATCTTGAAAACGACCTGTTAAACACTGTTAAAAGTAGACTGCACATCTATTTAAAAAAAATCACGTCTATAATTTGTTTTTATTTTGGGAAGCTGATTTTATCCCCTATGATTTACAGCCCAGTGTAATGCTGTTTAATTTGAAAAAGCCCCATGTCAAGCCACAATGCATTTCCAAACTGCACCAGTAAGCAGAAAAGAATATGATATTTTGCGAAGGGTTTTTGGAAAAATGCGCAGCTTGTGCGTGGTTTTTCGTTATTAAAGAAAGGGTTAGTGTTGACTGTTTCTGAGTTGTGTAAATAATACATATAACACCTACTTTAATTATAAAACTTCAGAAAGAAGAACCAGTATTTAATCTTTTTAAGAGACCATTTTTTAAAAAAAAATTACAAATACAATAAACTCAGCAGTGTGTTAATCCTTAGTGATTGGTCAAATATGCAAAACATCTGATTCTCTGCCCTGCCACGCTGAGCTTCTGGGGACCAGGAGGTTTGCCAAGGAGGTGATTACACAGCCAGGAAAGACGAGCTCATTCTGATAACTCCAAGCTAAAGTCAAGTCTAAACCTCGTTTCCATTACTGTTTTACATGATTCTCCTATTATACACTAGCTCAAATCTCCATATGCTTCATCTTGGACTATGGCGATGTGGTTTACTGAACAGCTTCTAAAGTCACTCTTGGGAAATGTGATGTCTTCTACCTTCTTGCCATAACGGTCACCAAATGTCACAGTCCTGCTGAAGACCTTTACCCTTAAGACACACCATCCTATCTGAAAGAGATATTGCAGCTCTCCGTCTCATCCTGAGGTAACGCAGTGTTGCAGTGGTTAGCAGCGCTGGGTTCAGTTCCTGGGGTGCTATCTGCGTGGAGTTTGTACGTTCGCCACGGGGTTCCTCCCAGAGTCAGGTGGGACACAGACATACTGGGAGGTTAATTGGCTTCTGGTAAGGCTGACCCTGGTGCGTGTGTGTGTCTTGTGTGTGCCCTGTGATGGATCCCATCCAGGATGTATCGCCTTGCATTCTCTGCTCGCCAGGATAGGCTCCAGCCGAATTGGACAAAGCAGTTAGAAAATGGATGGCTGTACAATCCTGCAATCGACATTGTGGTACTTTTAACAAACTGAACCTTTCCAAACGGTAACAACTGAATTCGCTGTTGCCGAGGATGGGAACTGTAGAGTGAGACGACACTGTCCACCCTGGTACCTGAGGGCGCTTGCTTGCTTGCTTCTATGACTGAATATTTTTAAAAATCTGTTATTGGCTGCCCTTTCCTCTTTCTTCCTTTCTCTGGGTGGCCTCTGAGCAGGCTGCCAGCCTGGCCAGGAGAAGACGCCGGGTCTGAAGTCAGCAGCGGACTGCGGTGCAAACTGGACTCGTGGAGAGGTGGGAACGGGGGCCCTGAGATGAATGATAGTCACCTTCCCTCGCTCCTCTCACACGCTTGGAACTGCTGCTCGGGAAAGTTAGAACTGGATATTTCATACGAGAGAGAAGAATGAGGAGGAGCTATGCCATTAAATGGAAATAAGAGGTTTGTGTACAAAATTGTACTATATAACTAGATACTTAGGAATGAATTTTCCCCAAAGTCACAGGAAGACTCTCGACCCACCCGTTTCCGATCATTCCCCTACCTCAAGACAAGTCTCAGCTGACACTAAGCTTGGGCTTCAGTACTGGCAACAGTGAAGAAAGGAGAATCTTACAGCTAGATGAGCTCCTAATATCACAGGAACACATTTTCCTTCTTAAAAGAGCCTTCCCTAGCCTTTCGTCTTGCAGGCATTAACCCGCTGTTGTCAAAATGCACCTTAAAGAGGAGCTAAAAAACAAACGTGACCCATGGACAGCAAACATTGTGAGAAAATCGGCCTCAGATGTCAGAGGTTCGAGGACCGTGGGTTTTTAATAATGATCTATCTCTGTGAGGGGGCAGGCAACGGAGGCTCCACGACATTCAAAACCCACTCCCCAAACTACTCCAGGTAACATCCCTTTATCAGGGGAGGAGAAGAGTGTGGAAAGGGCTTATTGAAATTGCCAGGTATTTAAATTCAATCTGACTGGGAGATGTACAGATTGTGACAGCATTTCCAGGTCCAAAAACTCTTAAACCTGAAAGCCCAGTAAAATACCTACTACTCTTAAGCGTTCTGGGCCACACATAGTGCGAAACACAAATCAAACCATTTTAAAACAAATAAAAGCAACAAGGTGCACAACCGTGTTTTTTTTCCCCAAAGATAAACAACAGAATAAAAGCAGATATCTAAGAATACTGGATTGATAGGAAGAATAACCCCTGAGAAAGTATAACTGCCCCAGCCCAACCTGGGCTCGTAAACTACAGCACACTAAAGAGCAGATTCTCTGGTCTTTAATCAGAGAACGGGAAGGTTTTGATCCAAATTCTACCAAGAAATATTCAGATGCAAAACAGAGTCAAAGTGTATCAAGTGCTGAAACACCAGGCATCAGTCTCTTTATTTCTGAGGTACCAACCGTGTAAACCAAGATGCACAGCAGAAAGAGAAGCAGTGAAATACAGAGCGGCTACACTACCTGTCTCACTGTTTTCCCAGATACCATCCAGATTTTAAGAGTTTGGAGAAGGAAGTAGAAAAAAAAATTAAACAGCAGTTGTGCAGTCCAAGTCTTACTCAAGCATCCATCTTTACGGTCACTTGTCAGCTTTCTCCGCTCTGCGATTCCAGCACACTGAAGCTGCCTGACATCATTAGCAGTTCCTTACAAAGAGGGGGAGTCAATTATCATACCCCTTCAGCTGAATGGTTCCAGCTATTTCAGAGAGAGAGAGACACTCTGCTGACTGAAGCAGATCCGGACATCTCAGCAGCAGTTCGCTGTGTGCAGGAGGATGTGGGGGAGGACTCTGTGAGCCTTACCCAACAGCCACTCAGCATCCAATCACAAGCACAGCCTCCTGGCAACAGCCTGCCTAGCACACCCAAGCAAGGGCAGAGCCCGAACAAGCTCCTCGTGTGCTCTCTAAAAGGGCAGGCAGCTGAACACATCTAAAACCATGCTTTTCGCACATTCCGGCTTCATAAACTTCAAAAGTTGAAGGCGTGAGAGGGTTGTGTGTGACAGAGAGTCAGCTGACAGTCCCCGCTGCGTGACAGCCCACTTCGCAGAGCAATCTGAGGCCAGATTCCAGATTCACCCAGCACCTGAATGCCAATTACTGTATAAGACGTGAAGAAAAAAAGTGTGGCGACTGCATCACACTTCAAGAAGACGGATATTTTATAAATGCTCTCGCTTAAGAACACTCATGAGCAAGAAATACCATGGGGCTAAAAAATAAAGGAAGAAGATGATTTTTTAAAAATAAATTGGCTTGTTCAGCAAAGACCTATGCTAATTCTGTTACTCCTCCCCAGAGAGAGAACATTATCTAGTTATGTTTCAATTCTGACTAGGCTACATGTCTAACTTACTTACCTCTGTTGTCAGTTGAATAAATCAGCCTTCTGTGTGCTGTGAAACTATTATCTATTGTCTTTCAGGATGGGGCTTTCTCTTTTTCTTCATAGTGTGGATGGCTTATAAAAATCAAGAGCTCTTCCTCTTCAAATATGCGAGCTGCTAGCCTGTTCAAGGTTAGCATCCTGACAAACAATTTTTAAAGACATCTGTTCTCTCGTTGTAAATTACATTTGTTGAAAATTTCTTGAAACACAAGAGAAACAATTTTTCATTATGTGTTTATTGTTGTATATAACCAGGTTAAAACGCTGAAGACTCTAGTCAGAAATCCCTGTGGTCTTCAATGTTTGTTAGTTTGAGTCAATTTGTGACACACCTATCAGACTTGTGTAAGCTCTGGGAGGAATGTATCCAACCACTCAACAATTATCATCAGAGTACCAATTAAACTATTTATTTCTCAATGCATCTACTGCCCGAACCAATATACCCACCTGTGCAGGTTCACTCAGGTTCACAGAAAACCACCTACGAACAGCAGATCTCTCATCACACCCAGGCCATAAAAGATGGAGCCCCTAGCCACATGTAACCCAAGGTAAGCAAAGAAGCACTGGAACAGCGGAAGCCTCCAGTTCTCGATGAGACACATCCTTTAAAGCTTTTTGCAGAGGGCTGGGTATTCACAGGCTCCATGTCTGTGCAGAGCACAAGTATGTCTTTCTGCTGTGCACAGAAGAGGGTGCTGATAGGGGAAGTCAGCCAGTGGCAGAAGGAAGTGTTGTCTGACAAATTACATTCAAGCCTGCATGAACAGACTACAGAAATCATAGGTGGCAGAGGTCTTGGACAACTCTGCAACCCAAGGACTGCATTCCAACACTCCTGGCTGCAGGGACTGTTGTCATTCTGGCGTTTGTCTGTGTTAACAATTAGGTAACAAGGTTGTGGTCCCCTTATCCCATTGCTTGACAAAGCAAGCTTGTTTCACGCTGTCTGATGCTGATAAATGTCCATCACTTCCTCCCCAGGTATCTCTGCCAACCAATGGGGCTTCAACCTGAGTGTAGGCTGGGACCCGAGATCCAGACGTAATGAGCTCTGGTCTGGGTCATATTGCTCACCAGCTGTGACTGCGATCAGGACAGGCTCAGGCTCAGCAGTGGTAGGGCTGGATTCACTGGTCAGGGCTGGGGCGACCCAACCAGGACATTCCCTCATTTAGCTATGCAAGCGAGGGATATCACACGCCTACAATCACTAGATCGATAGCTTGAGGCATGTGTGGGGCTGGGAAGCCTGTCTGTGCTTTCACAGCAGGCGATTCCAAACTGGGTGGGCAAATAACATAGGCGGTGATCCTAAATTCTCAAAACATGGCTGCCCAGACTGCCCATGAGCTCCTTATTCCCCAGTTCCATCAGGGTTGTGAGTGGTGGTGTTACATGATGCCCCAAAAGCTGACCAGCACTTCCTTTGTTGATGCTGATGAGACAATGTAATTTCCCAATTGTTTTAGCGATTTTGTTGTACAAAATCCTTCAAATACTGAGCGGTGCAGTTCTGGATCATTTCTGCAGGCGCTGCGGTAAAAGTTAAACATGCTAATCCAAGGAAACATAGTAATTCTATAGGACATTAACAAAAAAAGAGACTTTAAGCTGGATCTCAAAGCCCCCACACTTACAAGCACAGGAAAAAAAAATCTTTTAAAATAAAATGACATATTGGAAAATAAACTCATGAGTCAGCAGTGAATTTTAAGACTGTTGGGCACTGACCGGGTTGTAAAACATGAGAAGGCAAACTGCATGTAAAAGTTTCATTACACTCTGAAATGATTTTATAGCATACTGCAAGGAAAAGTGATCTGCAATATGTTTCAGCACATGTGCTTGCTTATCTTAACCACCCCCGGTTCGTTAGGCAAAACATTACCTTAAAGAGAAGCAAGACTAAGGATTTGTTTATGCTACATGCAGAGAGTTTGCTGCAAACTGCAAAGTAACGCCACAACGGAGACTGTGAGAATCTGGACTAGTTCGATATTTGCACCCCAGTTCTGAAACGGACTGGAGCAAAGCCCCAGCTCCTGAGAAAGCGTCTGAGGGATTTTACAAGAGCCCTCAGCCACCACAACTGCTCCTTTGCTGAAAAATAAGCAAGGGAGGAGAGTTAAGAACATGGATCTGTTTCATCTGGAAGTTTCCGTAGCTCTGTCAATAAAAGGAATATCAACATATTGTCAATCTCAATACAGTTAAATCTCAATATATTGTCAAAAGTGATAACAACTTTCTCTAAATCTTTTGTGGAAAGACTTCAGTAGTATGCTACAAAAGCCAGTAACGCATCATAGACAAATGTTTCATTTGCTCAGATAATGTATTTCCCCTAGTTGTCGGCAAGAATTAAAACAATGTGCTTTCATTTTTCATCTACAATGGGTATTTCCAATCTGAGCATGTCTGGCAATTGGTGTTTACATGATGTTTAACACTGCCACACCTGTTCCTTCCTTCCTGTAGATCTTCAAGGCATGTTCTTGAAAAATCTCTTGTTACCATATGAATCAGAGAAATCTACACCCAGTCAATAGTAAACAATGCCCTGTTGCAAATGCAGCAGTTCCTGGGCCAAAGATCTCAAACTCTGGAGGCTTTAATATCTCCTGGATTTTGTCCTAGCCTGTGCAGTCAATTAAACAATTAATTAGGTTCTGAGGCGTGTATAGAAATTTGCCTTCATTGTTGTTGGCTCCAAACATCTGCTTTACTAAAGTCACCTATACAACACCAAGGCCTGGTGAGAAGTATTACAATTCCGTTGACAATTACACAATTAGACCAATTACTGTATGTAATGGAGAGAGTGGAAAGAACAGAATTCAGAAGAGGCTGGGGTCTCCAGGAGCTGAGCTCGAAGCCGAGTCTGCACGTCCATTGGTGAAGGATTTACTGATGGGTGGGGATTTTTAAATACCGCTGCAACCTTCAGAATGTCCGAGGTTTACAAGACTCCACAACGGTGAGCCTAATGGAAGCCCAATGAAGGTTAGGCAAAGAAATGACAGCAGCAGCTGCCTTTTCAATGAGTTACGGCCCTGCTGTTGCAGAGTTCAGCTTCAGGTTCTTGAAAAGACAGACTTTTTTTTTTCCCCAAAAGATCTTAGTTACCAAAACTACAAAAAAGAGTAACCATGTCATTGGTTCAATTGGTTCAATCCTAAAAGGCTGAAGAGTTCTTAGATTTTAGTCCTAAATCATCTCTAATTTACTTAATTTAACAAATTACCTGTTTAACTGAGCACAATGGAATTGTTCCATTATCTTTAGAGACTAATTTAGAAAATGACTTAATAGTAACATACAAAACAGCTGGACTGGAACTCTCCAGGAGACCCCTGAATTAAGGTATGGAACAATATTAAATTGTTTTTGGGGGTTTTGGTTAGTTTTTAGAGTCCACAGAAGGATATATTTTCTTGTTCTGTTCAAAGTTGGGACCTATGCAATCTTCAGCACACATGTCCCATTAATATTAAGAGACAGATTCCATGTTCATACTCTGTATTTCTATCAGCCAGACACAGCAGAACATGTGAGGGATGCCATCTGTCTGTATGAGACATTTTCATCAGCCACACATCCTGCTAAAAGAGTTTCAGTGCTTATTTCTCTCCCTTAATTGACTGTGTTTAATGTTCTCTGGGGCAGCACACTGGCAACTCTGTTTATAACGTGCTCTCTGCACACAAAAAGGATAATGATTCTGAACATCAAAAACAGGACTGGAATGTAAATAAAGACCAAACAGGTGTGGATATGGCACATATTTAGCAACTGAGATTAGTGCTTTATAAGCAATCTTCAGATTCCTTGGCAGATTCTGGTGGAAAAACGAGAAAGACTTATCTACCAGCAACTGTCTGTTTCTTTCCTCATCATTTACAGAGCGAGCGAACACTTCTGGACAATCTCTCACTCGATGCAGAGCTACTCAATGCTTCAGTCTTTACCTTTTCGGCAAAGACTAAACGCAACAGAATTAAAATGTCTGTTTAATCTCATGCGACAGACAAATAGAAATCGAAGATAAAGTTGTTTTTCCATGGAGGGCAGGTCCTATTTTCCACAGCTCTTTAAACATTGTTTTTAATAACTGTTCTGGCAGTAACAGATGCTTTTAAAATGGGGGGGGGGGGAGGTTTCAAAAAAAATCTGCAGTTTTGAATTATGGGAATTGAACAATCATACATATTTAGATGAGTTTAAGAAATCAGACAACAGGAGTCATGAGTGACAAGGGACATGGGACTGTTGCTGGGGCTGTCCTTCAGATGAAATGTTAAACCAAGGTCCAGACCACTTGTTGGTTAAAGATCCCAGGGCACATCTTGATGGAGTAGGGGTGCCAATGTTCTGGCTTAATCCCACTCTGGGTCTGAACAAAGTTCCCCTTTTATTCAACGTGAAGCAGCTTCTTTCTCCTCCCCCTCGTCTGCTGGTGCAGAGGGGCTGATGCGCATTACCCAGGTGGGGCTACACTAATGGGGGATGAAACAGATTCTCTTCTACACAATCAATCAATCAATCAAAGTTTATTGGGGAGGACAGAAATCACAAAATTAAGGTTGCATAATAATCCATAATAATGCAATAGAAATTGAATAAAATAAACTCAAACAGATCTCAATATAAATAGAGCTGCTATGTGTCCATGGTGTACGCAATACATTATGTCCAAGTAGAAAATTGTGTGTCCATGTAGCCATTACAGGTGATTTGCTAAAGGAGCTGCAGGTTGGCAATTTAGCAGTCTTATTGCCTGGAGGTAGAAGCTGTTCAGTAATCTATTGGACTTGGACCGAATGCTTCGGTACCATTTACTGGACGGTGGGAGAGAGACCTTTGGAATCTTTTGGAATGAAAGGAGCTATTTCAATGCACTTAAATATTTTTATATTTGGGTTTTTAAGATCATAATCTTAATAATTTGGTAAACCTTGTGAAAAACAAGCGGCCGAACCCCTCTCCAAGTAAGCCCATGGCTGAGCAGCAGTTGACATTTCAGTTCTCTGGCTTTCACCTCCAAATTTATAACCACAGAACCCCGTTCTTCATGTAATGACAAAAACACGGAATGAATTCCCCTAAAAAATAAATGTTTAATTAGGTAAAATGTCTTTCAGAACATGTCAGAAAATATTAACCTCTGGGTAAACTCTCTAGTCTTTTATAATAGACCTGGTTTGTTTCCAGGGGTTTCCAAGCAACAAAACCTTCTCCATACACTCCCTTCATGTAGTTTGGTAAATACATAGGAAGGGATTTCAGGAAAGCCATCTCATCAGAACCTAAAGAGAATGCCAACTTGAAGGTTCACTCCATTCCTGTTTTACAAGCTCATCAAGGACCTTTTCTATACATTATGACTACAGACCAGACAGCTATAATTACACCGGCAATCTCATTTAATCGATACTCACTTCTCGCAGAGGTATTCTACACCTATAGTCCAAAAATGAGCCTCATGTTACAAAGCTTAAGTATGCTTTAAAAAAATTCAAGGCCCACAAGAGGATGTGGCTAAATGGAGATGTCTAGATTTTTTTTTCTTAATTAATGAGCTGGCTTGATGATAATCCTGCATCGTGAGAAGAAGGCTCCACGGCCGAAACGTTGTGTTCTCTTTCTTCTTTTTTTCAGCATGGAATAAACCTATTACTTGTAAATATATAAAGCCAGAATCCCAGATTTTGGGACATCTTTGCAGGTTTGTCTCTGGTCTTCAAAAAGCATCTCAGTTGTCATAGCAATTTCTAGCAGTTGTTTATTGAGTGGAAACATAAGTGTGCAGATGTACAATGTGTTAATGCCTTGCGGAACCTTTCAATTGACAACATAGCTCTGCTAAGTACTTATCTTTTATCTTCTATCTTTCATATCTTTTCACTGATAGCTGTACCTGTTCCAACAATACATTTGACCGTATCAGCCCCAGCATTACTTATCTGCACTGGGTTTTTGTTGAATGGCCTCATGTGTCCCTGAAGCTGAACTGTAGGGCTTCTGCACAGCACGCATGACTAAAGCAACAATTTGCACTCTGCAATGAACAGAGACCGACTGGTGTTGCCATCTGAATACACACTGCCCAGCCACTGCACTGATGTGGAGTCACAGATTAAAAATACGCTTACAAAGAGGCAAAAGGTACACTTATTTATTCCACTTTACTCTTGCCTTAGGACAGCAGTTTAGTTTGATGCTGCGCCCATCACAATAACAAGCAATGCAGGTCAAACTCTAGATTACAGATCCTCAGGAAGACTTAAAAATCACTTTGAACCTCTTTAATGTTTACTAAACACCCAGTTCACTGAGTTCTAAAAACATTGAACTTCCTGGACCTTTGTTTTCAACTTTATCCCAACTCGGCATACTACTAATATGCCCAATAAAAGACGTTGTACTTCTAAAACATCGCTACTCAGACAGTAAACTGAAATCTCTCTGTAGTTTTTATCTTTTTTCTCTCTGATGTTGCAATCCACCTGTCTTGCACTATAAAGACCTACCTACAGAAAAACCACAAGTAACTGCTAGTTCAAAGAGAGCAGAGAAAGTAATTACACATAGGTAATTCCCAGTAGAAGAGTCTGGTTCAGTATGCAAAGTAGGCCTGTAATTAAAACATGTTATGTTACTTTTAAAGCACATTAATATAAGAAATCTGCTTATATCACTTTTCAAGGATCCCTGAATCGCAAACAAGTGTGTGCCATCTAGTGGCAGATCACGAAATTGCACAGCTTTTAATCTAAAGTACAGTACCTACTGCCAAAGAAATGTGTAGCCTGAAAATTAAGCACATCAGCTTTTATTAAAGTACTGTTATTACAAAGAAATGCAAACACATCGCTGTGTTTGACTAGTTGTATTAAACAGAACTAAATGTCCTTTGCCAAAGCAACTAGGCTGGGGCTGGTAAAAACACTACACCTAGTAAACAGACAGAGCAGTAGCCCTGTGGCTAAGGATCTGCGCCTGTGGCTGGAAGGTTGCCGGTTTATATCCTGCAGCCAACAGAGGAATCCTACTCTGTTGGGCCCCTGAGCAAGGCCCTTAACTCAAACTGCTCCAGGGGCGCTGTACAATGGCTGACCCTGCGCTCTGACCCTAAGCTTCTCTCCCTGTCTGTGTGTCTCATGTAGAGCAAGATGGGATATGCAATAAGATTAATTCTTAATGCAAGAAATTGTATGTGGTTAATAAAGTGATCTTATCTTATTTCTTAAGGGAGGCTTGCAATGCCCACTGCTTTGGTAAATTTGTCAGCCCTCCAGTTCACCACGAATTGTGCCAACAGTACGGCACAGGATAACTCGTCTGATGTGTCTATTGTGATGAAAAGAAGACTGGGAACAGCAGGGTACAAATATACTTTACAAACCCTAGATTTCAGGTTGCATATGTTATTGATCTTAAAAACTAGTAAATACTCCCTAAACCTTTTAGAAGTGTAATAATTTCATGAAAAATACAAACTATATATTCTAAAGAAATGAATAGCTTTGAAAAGAAAAAAGAGCAAGTTTGACTGTGAGTCTGACTTCTAATCCACTATAAGTAATTCAGTTACTGCCTTCTCTGTGCACTTAAATTTTATTATTGAATCAGGGAATATGGGAACTGTTCATAATGCATGGTAACTTCAACTAACTTCACTAGCTTTACCATTTGCCATATAGCTTAACATAATTAATTAATTAATTGCTTACAGTGCTTTACAGGTAATGGGGACTCCCCTCCACCACCACCAACGTGCAGCATCCACCTAAGCAATGCAGAGTCACATGCATTAGATCTCAATGAGCATGTCTTTAACTAGACCAGGAGATGTTTAGGCTTGCCCAGCATGGTGGGATGGGCAGTTAGCTGTACTGCCTCACAGCTCCTGGGTTCTGTGTGGAGTTTGCATGGCCTCCCCATTTTCAACTTGGTTTTCACTTCCCGTTTCCTCTGACCTCCCGTTGACATTCCGGCTGGGGGTAACAGGCATCTCTTCTTAATATCTGTCCTTGTATGAGTTTGCCCTCTGACTCCAGACTGCCACAACTCTTATAATTGATGCGGTTATTTGTGGCAGCGGGGGTACATCCGCTGTGATCTGTTATCTACCTTCACTTTCAATCCAGACTCAAACAATGTGATATTGCAGCTTTCACCATGCTACCTAAATGAATAGCAAACCTAACAAGGAATGCATGATTCACTGACAGGCTTGCTAAAACGAAAGAACAAGAAGACACTGGATTTAATTACCAGCTCAGCTTGGAAATCCCTTTTTAACCTAAAGCAAGCAAGTCATGGTTCTTTCCAGATACCCTACTGCACCCCAGCTGAAATTACAATTGAGCCGTCAATAAGAAAAATGTTCCCACTGCTTTCCCCACAATCCTCATGAGGGACTGCAGGGCTAAGCCACATGATCAATCATGGTTTGATCTGCCAGTTGTAGACTATCATCCTAGAAAGCCTCACTGACGGCAGCCATGAACGAGGCATATTCTTCTGTTTATACAGATCCATTTTGATTGCTACTTTTTTACTTATCATTTAACACACAGGATTCCCCTTAAATTGATTCAAGCTTCTGCCCAGTTTTAGATCTCATAAAACGGTCAATCACAGTGACACCAGAACAGAATTTACCCCTCGGTGCACGTATAAGATCAGAAAAAAGGAAAAGCCCATAGTGTAAACCAAAGAGGAAATGTTAGCACATATCGGCAAATCATTTTGTTATTCTGTTTTTCAAACCGGCCTCCTTCAACCCTTCTTTTCCCACTGCTAAATTATTCTCCGCAAGCTTTATCATACTTGATATACAGTATCACCTGCCAGAGGAACAGTCAATCATTGATAAAAAAATATATAATCGATTTATGTGATTTAGGATATGCTGTAGTTAGTAAACTAGTCACGTCTGCAGTTAAAAAATTAGGAGAATTTGCACACACTGCAGAAGCTGCAAAGGAGGATCAAAAAGAGACTCGAAATTAATGACTGAGTAACCGAATGGCAAATGATATTTTATGTAGATGATGCATGCAGGTAGCAAAAATATAAACAAGAAATAAAAGCACTGAACATCGCCAAGCTTCCTGAACGACTAAAGTGTTTCTTCTGACACAACCAAGTTTAACCTTGGACATTAAAGAACCCACAGCACTAAAAAGTCAAGTGTCAGTTTAAAATCCACTCTGGGATGGCACACTCTGGCCTCTCTAAGGTTTCCCCTTAGTTCAAAACGATGAAGTCATTTCCACCTTCCCCACCTAATCAACTAAATGAGAGGTCAAAATAACAAGGTGACAAAAAGCACCGTCACCAACAAAGAGCTCAGGACTCAGCAATATTTCAGGAATAAAAGAATTCATTTACATTATTTGAAGTGTGGAAGTGCAGTGGGGATTAACAATTTCCTTCGTCTGTTGCCAGTACGCATTGTAAGGGGCACAGAGGGCAGATGGGAATGGTGCAGGTTCCCAAGAGAGGGGGTGTGTCACACACTTCACAATGCTCTTGGCCTTCTTTAGAACCTGCTGTAGAAAGCATTCGAGTTGATCAGATTTCCCCCACGTTTTTGTTTCTCCCATTCACTATTTTCCCCAACCTGTTACAATTAGCATTACTGATGTTACCATACCATAAGATAAGATGGGATAAGATGGGATGTTAAGACACTGTTAATAAAGCTTTGTACAAAAGTGTTAAAATAGTTCTGCATACTTTAAAATACTATGCTTTCTTAGAACAAAAGTCACTGTTGATCCTTTTATAATGATCTTAACAATATTTGTCCCATTTTAAAATGATATCCATGACCAGTCCCAATTACTTGTAATAGTAATCTGTTGTGATGGGGATTTGCCAGCTCTGAACAGCTGCAGGGTCACCAGGGCACGGTCTGCTGTATGTAGTGCTTTCAGATAGTTCTTTGTGTAGTAATTTGCACTGTATCTCTTCAGTTGTACTTTGTTTGTGTATGTTTTAACCAAAAAACTTTTTATGCATTAATAGTTCAAGTTGGTAGCTGTGTCAGAATGTGTAGGCTGCAAAGGAACAAATACAGGTTTATTCCATGCTGAAAAGAGAAAATAAACCTGTACTTGTTCCTTTGCAATTTATGCATTATATACTTACTTGTATAAATATGTATAGAAATACATTTATTCATCTAGTGATTTATTCAACTACCCAATATACTCATATCGTTGATGAACCACTGAAGGGTAAATAAATGTTGATTAGGCTGGGAAGAGGCAGGTTTACCTCAAGACTGGTCAGCATTTGTGAATTAAAATGTGATAAAAACCTATACAAAAAAGTAGTAAATATAGGAACAAATAATAGGTTTATTCCACACTGAAAAGAGAAGAAACACAACATTTCGGCTGTGGAGCCTTCTTCGGGTGACTTCAGGTGTTTCTTTTCAGCGTGAAATAAACCTTTACTTGTTCTTTTGAAGCCTACACATGCTGACGCAGTTCCCTACTTGAAGCAGTACACATACAGTAAATCAGTAACATAAATAAGAGTTCCCGTCATGTTCATGTCAAAGGTTCAGGAGGGATGGCAGCGGCCAAGTTCAATTTCGCCACAGCAGCTTAAACTCATAATTATCCCCGATTTCATTTACCAAGTTAAAAAAAAACCTCCACCTGCACAGCCACTCTCTCTCCAGGGGCCCCAGCCCCTCATCCTCTGCCCAGGAGACTGGCCGTCAGACAAGCGCGTTGAGACAGACCTGACGGTGACTGCACATTCAACTGGGTGTGGCCGTTCCTCAGACTTACGCGTACCTTGTAAATATGTTGAAAATAGATCCTGTCACGTTTCTTAGCCATCTGGCAGTTCAAAACGTTTTAGAAGCTTCTGGGCGGCATCCACACTTCACACTTCCCTTCATCATGGGGGGGAGGCAGAGCACTTGTCTGAAGATCAAGGGCGCGAGATTATTAACCTTAACGGCTCTGCTAAAACAAATCCATATGACTTCCCGGTCGTGGTGGCCATCACCAGGTACAAGACTAATTGGGTGCTTGTCACCCCATCAGGAAGAGGAGATAGAAAACGATTGCCTTAATCAACAATCAGAAAAGCACTCCCACCCAAGGGCAAGAACAGGGAATTGTTGGGAGCCTCTGCCGCCATCAGGATACAACATTTCCATGAGCACGTGCTCCCAATCCTTGTCCTGTAGGCGCCCCCACACCTGCTGGTTTTCATTCCAGCTCAGTTAAAACTATTTGATTGAAGACTTAATTGAACAGACAGGGGGCCTGACTGGAAGAGTGGCACCTTGGCTCCATGCAACTCAAATGTTTGTGATTTTATTTCCGTTATGGAATGTGACGGATAAAAGGCAACCTCCGAACTTGTTTGGAGCTGAAACCAGTCAAGCACTTTTAATTTGTTATTATTCATTAAGGGATTGGTTGTGTAACTAAGAGCTTGGCTGGAAAAAAAAAACAGGTCTGTGTTGCCCTCCAGGACCTGCACTGGAAACTGTATCATTTGAGGCAGACTGGCCCCACGGATGGGAGGTTTGTGACCGTTTCACCTCAACATAAAAAGAAAATACATGAACCTGTGTTTTCTCCTGCATGGATTCCAGTTGCCGAAGACAAGGGTAAGAACTACTCCGTGAAGAACTGACGCTGTGGCGCCCACCATAAAAAGTCATCCAAAAGTAATTGTATCTCATCTTATGAATAAATCAGATCATAAACCTCACTCCTGTTACAACAATTAGAACTAGAGAATCATCTATTTACAAATAAGGTCCACATGGACTTGGATAGTCAACATGGATTCAAATGGATTTAGAAAGGGCACGTCTCTGTCATTTCGGGAATACTGTACTAATTAGTCCCAATTAATAATTAATGCAAAGAAAAGACGACATTCTTTTATCTCCACATCAGCAGGCAAAATGGGTCACCTGCTGCTCCATGGAAGGATAAAACCACAGATAAACAGACCAAATTACAAACACACAACGCTATGTATCTGAAGAACCTTAAATGTTTTATTCTATGGTTATTAGTTTAACAGTGGAAAAACTAAAAATAAATGTAGTTTTTCTTTGAGATCAAACTGTCTTTGTTTTGTTTTTTCTCTGAGGAACACTGGTTTAAGATACAAACTAAAAAAAATCCCTTGTATAGGAAATATCTTGCATTTTAAACCACTTACTCTCAAAGAAGTGCAATGAAATAGAAAAAGGGAAATACTCTATTAAATATTCTTCCCAAATCCCATTTCATTGTGTTCCTTCAGTATATGAGGAAGATGTAAAACTGAACTGAAAATGTGTTAAATGGAATGAATATAGTTTTCCTATTGCAGACAGTGCATGTTTTTATCTACATCCGTTTTAAGAGCATGTGGAAAGAGGGGAGCAACTTCTTTTTTATTTAAAAGGCTTCTGTAGTTCAAAGGATGTTCAAAGCATTAATGCTGAAGATCAACCTGAAGTGCCTGCTGTCACCTGTTAATCATCTTGCTTACCTTTGTGCCTTCCACTTTGCATAATCTAGCTATACAAAAGTCAAATGATCCGGTTCGTTATCCAGGACTGAATGAGAAGTGAAGAATCACGAAAATTTGTGCCAATGGTCTAAATGACGTCAGGCATGTTTCTGAAATCATACATTTCTAAAATGAACTGAGGTCAGTATATTGAAAAGCGTGCGTCACGTGTTCCAAATAAATGTTTGCGATTTGTTTTTGTGTGTCTCAGCAAAGCCTGAATGCTCTGAAAAACTTCTCTGCCAAATGTTAAACACGCCTCCATCCATTTTCAGTCACCTTTTTTTATCCTTAGTGTATCCTCTAAGTTATGGTACTGTATAATATAATATTTTACTGACATTTCACATTAATAAGCTAATATACAAAGGCTTGGTATTCTTCTACCTCCACAACTGTTTTTAAATGACGCTTTACAATTACAATACGCTGCGTCTTTGTGCGTGATCTTCGCATACATCAAAATGTATTTTTAAAACAAAACCAATAACAAATGCCGCGCATTCCGTGTTTTTTACGTAATGCTGTTTTCTTTCATTATTATATATCATCACTACTGTCTAATTTTTAAAAATCATTATTTGCGTGCGCAACACGACTTCTGAGTTGTTATATTTAAGAGTGTTCCGCTAATTTTCAAAATAATATGAGTTTCTCCTGTGGATAACAAAACAACACATTCTAACTCAACACAAACAGAATACCAGATGAACACCAGTTTGTCTCAGCATCAGAAGCTAGTACTTAATTCCATACACTGTAGATTCACTGGTGATCCGAAACACGACCAGAACTGTAAACCTACACAACATTACTCTGGATCAGAACATTTATTTCGGCATTTTCTAGAGTAAATAAGACAGAAACTGCGATTTTGTATTCCTGAGATTGCATCGCAGGCTGTTGAAGTACATTCCTATGACTTCACTTACCATGCAGTTGGTGTTCCATAAACGCTACCTCTATATCCCAATGGTTTCGCAAGGCTGGTGTTCTTAAAATGAGAATTTCTGAGTCTTCGTTAGTCTTTTCCTAATAGGAATGTTATTATTCATATATTTTCGTTCATCTCCCACTTAGACTCCGGTGATCTTTTGTGGCAAAATACTCTAGGCAGACGCCACAGGCGCCCCCTTGAGCATGCGCACAACCGAGGAGGGAATAACTTTTTTAGTTTTTTTTCTTAAATATGAATACATTGAACTCAGCTCTGTTTTGTGCGGTTTTATATTTTTGTCAAGTCTTCAAGTGTGACCGCAACCACCCATACTGCACAGTTTTGTTTCTATACCAGACAACGCGAACTGGTAGTGGCTTAAAATCGATTTAGGCCATTCAGTGGCCAGTTTAAGGATACCCATGGGTTTTCATTGGAGGAGGACGGGGAAAGAGCGTGAAACACTGCATCAATTGTTTTCGCCATCGCATGTAACTTGGATTGATTGATTTCGGTAGCTCTTGTAATAAAATTAGTATTCACTCTCTGCAAGATCTGTAATAAGTCATAAACCTGAAAAGACAACAAATCTACTAAGTAATGGAGCACGTTGCTTCTGTGGGTATTGTCACCTGCTTGCTCACAGGAGTATATGACAACTCTTTCCAGAGAGATCCACAAGACATTTTTTACGTTGCGACAGGTATCCTGACTGTTTTGACAAATTCTGGATGAACAATATTCTTTCACCAAAATACTAAATGTGTACGGTTCGTGTCTTGAGGCTTTGTGTCAAAAGTATACGTCTTCTATTCTTTGTTAACATGTTTTTTCCTAAATCAAGTAAAATCATTTTTTCACAGCAATCTTTTATTAATGAATGGATAGCTCGTGGATTTCAAGGGTGCATTGTGTGTGGAATATATAATAAAATAATTCCATTCATGTCGGTCGCGTTACATACGCATTAGTTTGCCGTCATACAGTCTGTACTATGATAAAATCACGATACAAAATATTATTTATAATAAAGAGGAAAAGTAAGATGAATGTTAAAGATTTACCGAAGTACATGGAACAATGAGCACGACACTTGTTCTCTTACAAAAAGTGTCTCTGCCACTCAAGGGGAAGGTCGGGTGAGAATAATGGAACTTCATTATCAACATAAAGGCCCTGAACAATGTAGTCTAAAGACCGCTGAGTGGGCATGTCCAGGTCCACCGCTCCTTCATAAATATGTATTACTGGGAGGGAGGATGGATTTAAAAGGCAACCTGCCTCCCCTACCAGGTAAACTGTCATTAACCAATTCGGGTTCAACATGTATTTACTCAAGGCGTCAAGTGTTCTGCTATGTTCTTCGCTGCTCTTCTCGGCGGCACTAGACGCCCTCAGATCCGGGGACCACCAGCCGACACCAGCAGCGACGTACAAGTATCCACCGGCTGGACTCCACCTGCCCGCTTCCTTCATGAGGCAGCTCTACAGGAGAGTCCAATCCGGCAACGCCACCTTGGAAGAGCGGCTAGCTAATGAAGCCGACTCCGTCAAAAGCATTCTTCCCAAGCGTAAGCTCTTCTTCCCAGTGCTTTATTTAACATGTTTGTTTTTATGCAAATGTTATTAGTTCGTATGCATGCAGGGTATCTGTGTAGTACGCGTTTCCCATCTGATTTTTATTAATGCAATTACATAAAGGTTAACTGCCGATCATGAGTGTTTATCATAATAACAAAGACTAAATCGTAAAACGAACTATTATGCTCGGTTTGTATTGACTTTACAGAAGATGTGTCGTATTATTATCCCTGCTATCCTTTGATGTTTAAAGTGCCTTTCCATTTCTTTTAATAGTGACAGAGAATTCATTAAAACGTTAGATGGAAAAGTAGGGGGGGAGTTTTCTGCTGACCTTTGTGCAGAACTGCACGGTGGAGCTTATGGTGTGGTCGGCTGTCAAATCTCTGTGCCAGACATCTCACAAAGTTTCAATCCACATTCATTTCTCTGGATGAATTAACCCTGCCGGGGAGCACTGTGTGAAAAGGATCTTTTCAAGGCAGGCCTCTTAATTTGATGATGTTGATTGGCCGTCTTTGCCAGACATCCCTATACAGATCAGTTGCGGCAGAAAACATCTTTCCTTGGTTTCGTTTCACACGTCTCTTGATCAGATTAAATCGCTACTCGCTCTTTAGCCTCCCTGCTCTTTTAACCTGTTGCTCCTTGTATCCGCCTGGGCTAATCAAACGTACACTTCAGCATCACTGCTGCATGCAAACAGGGCAGATGAAGAGGGTGCTTGTGAGGCAAAGTTGTGCAAGTGTTACATGGCAGGATTGATGTGAAAGCTTTAACGTTTTGGTTACTGAATTACTGTTATTGTAATCCTCTCTTGTTTGAGTGCGTTCAACTATTTCAAAATCATTAAGAAAGATAGGTCAACTGAGCCAACTGAGCATAAATGGGCAATTCCAATAATGTCCGGGGGGTGTTTTTTTTAAACAGAATTAACATACATCGGAGTAATAACCTGTTTGTATAACGCTAAGCAGCATTCCCTAAAATACTGATGTTCAAAAGGACATAATTCCAGTGTAGAATTCTTAACAGCTATGAATGTCTTTTCATGCACTAGTATCTATACAATGTCGGGCATTTTAGATTTTAATCTTAAGAAGTTTTAATGTAAACAGACAAATCACATAATAAGAGGCTTAATGGTGTCGCTATCGCTGTCGGAATTTATCATCGTAACTGTAGAAACATCAGTTAAACGATTTGATGGCAGCGTTTTTTTATTTGGCGGTGGTTAATGTAAAACAGTTCTCACCTTTTTACAATTCGTTTAGCATCTGACAACCACAGTTTTCATTCAAAATGTGTAGAGTGTAATTGATTGTTATGAGAAAATAATTATACAAATTAAAAAACAAAAACAATGTATTTATATATGAGGCTGTGGGAAAATGCAATCCCGTTACACACCACAACCTACTTAGAACCTACTTTGAACTGTCGACAGTTTCCTTTTCATTAACTTTGACATGTGAAGAAGTTACGCCAGCGTAATCACACTTCTTAGTGACTAGACGCTGTGGACAACTGGACAGTATTTGCACTTGTTTTTTATTTGGATGCTTAGTTTATACTCCCCCTTTGGAAAATGAATATTGTTAAGGAAACAACTACACGTGCTTCCATAAAAGTGTCTGTCTGGTGTTTTCAATGAGTTCATTTACTACAGTTGAAGGAGCTGAGTTATTATTAAGATATCTCACGGGGTTTGGTCTACATTAGCTACATTAAGTAGTAAAATGTCGAGATACTTCTCGGAGATCATTCGAGGATTACTCTCAAAACTATTGCCCTATATAAAGTGTAAGGAAATGCTTTAAAAATAAAATAATATTAAAGATCAAGATGAGAAACAGATTTGCTGTACATACGTTCACATCACACGACTGGAGATACCAGACAACTGCATGCTGCTAGGTTGAAAAGGGATGTCTTCACTTGGTTTTTGAGCAGTTCGAGTTGTATAGAATGGAAAGTACTACTATATATAATAGAACCTTTCAGAGAACACTTAAAGTGTTTACATATTACACAATACTAATGTCAAAATATTTTTGTATTTTTGTCTTAAATTTTAGATTTGATTTTCTGCTGTATTTCTAGAAACACAGAGGTGAATGTATAATTTTAAGTAGTGTAAATAGGAAAGCTGCTACAGTTTGTACTCTTTCACAGTTTACGCATCACGTGATCCAGTGGCCTGCTTATAATTGAAAAATGTGCAATAATCCTAACATTTCAAATTTAAGGTTACTAGAAGGCCCTGTAAAACAATTAGATATTTTTGTGGTTGGTAGTTTTAATATCTTTCTGTTTCCCTTTTCACTGTCTGCTTACAACCCCATATGATATACAGTACGCAGTACTGATATATGGCTAAGGATAATTACAATTCATTTTATTCTGATTTCTTAAAGCATTCCTTTAAATGTGATATGACACAATCAGTGTCAGAAACTACCCTGGATTTCTGATATTTTATATTCTGTACCAATGATCATGAAAGACGGCATGGGTGGTGATGGTGTTAGGTTTGGAATGATTTGTTTAGGTATGTGATTGCAATAGCTATAGAAATGGACATATATATATTATGGGTCTACCCTGGGCTCTCCTCGGGGTGAACCTACATATTCAACGTATTTAGCAACATTGTTTTATTTGAATTTGTCTTTTATGTGGACAGGTTTTGCACGGAAAGGCAGTCGCTGGGTGGTGACCTTTGACCTCTCCACCTTTCTGACCAATGAGGAGCTCCAGATGGCTGAGCTGAGGATCAGGTTCCCCAGGTTCCTGAACCTGAGCACTTCCACAGTGGAGGTGCGGCACGCCCACGAGTTCCCGTGCCCGAATGGGACCTGCTACTCCCGGCAGCTGGTGGGGCTCTTTTCTGCGTCGTCCTTTGTGGCCTCTAACCCCAACTGGAAAATCTACAACATTACAAATTTGCTAGGTGACTGGCTGAAGGAAAATCTGTCCTCTCTGAACCGGAAGCTGGAGAAAGAGCCGTCCCTGCCCAGAAGAGATCTGCCACCGAGCAACAGCTCGAAGGATCAGGGTTTAAACGGTAGGGCTTTGCTGGTTGTATTCACAAAAGTGAAGCCGGGCAGTGGCCTTCAGGATAAGGCCAGCCTGCTCCTAGCAGCCGAACACTCTGGGTTTGTCTTTAGTCACGAAAGCCAAGAAACTGGAAATCCCATCAAGGCAAAGCGCAACAGGAGGCAACAAGACCTCAAGGCCAAATCCCTTTGCCGGAGGGTGGACTTGCACGTGGATTTCAGCCACGTTGGATGGGCATCCTGGATTGTGTATCCTAAGAGATACAATGCTTACCGCTGTGAGGGGGAATGCCCATATCCACTTGGGGAACAATTCAAGCCTACAAATCACGCGTACATGCAGGTAAGACCTATTTGAGAGTGAAATCGTGAAACTTGGGAATTTGGGGAGAAAAAAAAGTCTTTAAAGTTAAGCATCCCTTGCTGTTTGTGCATCTTTATTAAAGTGAGTGGGAAATCATGTCGCCACGTCAAAAGCAGAGGCTGGAGAACGTGCTGATGAAAGGCTTCTGACCACAGTCACCTCCCTTACTACAGCATGCAAAGTCAAAATTTCTCAAATGTAAAAATATATTTAAAATACAGTTTATAAGCAAAACGGGGGTTGTTATTTTTGAAAAAAGTTTAATTTCCTTACGAAATTATTCATGCTTATTACACATAGCTGAGTACCAATTATCATGAACTTTCTATTGTCTTATTGATTACTCTGTCGTAGCTCCACAACAGCTAGTCTGTGATGAAACAGCTGAACGTCGGCTTTAACACAGGTGTTTTTCCCTTTCTTCCAACCCCCCCAGAGTCTGGTGAAATTGTATAACCCCGATCAAGTGCCCTCGACCTGTTGTGTCCCCATCAAGACGAGCCCGCTGAGCATGCTGTATTTCGACGAAGACCGAATAGTTCTGCGCCACCACGAAGGAATGATAGTGGACGAATGCGGCTGCCGCTGAAACTCTCGTCTTTTCCTGGACTTCAAGGGCCTGATCAGTCAAGAATGATGAAAGAACATCCTTACATTCATGGGCGTTCATGTCTGAAAACGGTACTAACGTACGCTTTCGGCTTTTCAAGACGGAATTGTATCATTTTGATGATACCAGGAAGTAACAAGACACTGCGCGCAGCAAGCAGGTTCAACGGAAACACCTCTGGCGCGGAGAAGAAATCAGATCGTAAAAACAGCTCGGAATGCGAAGGTGCTGTTCACCTTCACCTGGGGCTGTAGGAATCTGTTGTTCCTGTATTGTAAACGGGGGTGGGAGTGAGGGGAGGCTGTGAGACCGGGTGGAGAAGAGGTGGTTTATATTGGGAAGAAAAGCTCAGTATTCTTACATACCTGGAATTGGAGAAAAGCAGATACTAAGTATAATTAAATACTTTTTACAGGTGTGAAGTGGTCTTACCCATTTAAATAATGTATCACTGATCAGATAAGCAATATTCAGAGTGCTCAGTCACACGAGTAATACTGTATAAAATATGTCATATTTTTGTAAATATTGTAATAACTAAAGTTAGGTATTTATATTAACTTTATTTATTGCTTATTTTTTCTTAAATAAAGGAAATCCGTTTAATGAACGGAGTTGCCCTGAAATCTTAGTTTTGTTTTGTTTCACACGCAAAATAAACACCCCTGTGTAATGATTTAAGACAATGCTTAATGCAGATAATTAAGTATAATTTACTTTTAATAATTTAATAATTCAGGCTCTGAATTGATGCACGTTTAATCATGGTTTGATTTTGTTTTTGTCTCACAACCCATTTTTTATTCCAATCAAGCACACACAACACAGCACCATCTTTCCAAAGCGTGATGATTGTGGAGTGTACAGCCCACATTTGCTCGGCACAGTTCACTTTGAAACTCCATCCTCATTTTAAGTCTTACTGGGTTTCACCTTTTTACTTTCAAATACCTCAGTGCATAAAAGTTAAGTAATAAGTGTCAGACTGCAAAATCTCAAAATACCAACAGATCCAAGAAACAAAACAGCAGCCTTGACATCTTTGTCACTAAGGAATTTTATTGATCCTGTTATATCGGTGTCCACTGGCATTGGCAATTCCTTAATACAGATTTTTACAAAGCGTTTGGATCAACAACAAAAAAGTCATATGGAGCTTTTGTTTTCAGAAACCTTTCCCATTGGCTCCATCCTGTAAAAAAAAGTTGATTTACCCCCAACAGCTTAAAGCTGGTTTCCACTTTTTTTTCCTTAAGTGTGCTTTGCATAAAAAGTCACAATAAATTTGGTGGGTTGGGGCAGGGTCACACAACATTTCACAAATAATTCAATGTTTCCATACTGCGGCTGTACCACCAAGGTGTAAACTGACCTTCAGTGATTTTACATTATTTTGCTGCATAGCCAATTTTTGTTCATTGCAAGTATATGTAAATAACAAAAAAAAAAACATAGTCAAAACACAAAATTAAATTGTTTTGGTCGAGGTATCAGTAACGTACTTTATTACAATTGGATTTCTAAAACAAATTCTGGCTGTACAGTGATGAAAGGGGAGGATATCCTCAAATTCTGTAAATGGCTCTTTAAATGTCAGAATAAAACTAAAAACCCTTTGATAGCTCTTTTAAAAATATATAAATTAAAAATAGAAATAAAACAAAACTGGAATTTATGACCAGAAACAGTATTTTAAGTTCATATTGAAAAGTGTCTACATTGCTACGTCAGTAGTGGCCTTTTAGCTGAGCTGTGTGACATAAGGCATTGGACACACTGATTCAGTACAGGGAATTAAAAGATAAAACCTAACAACAAAAACATAAAATATGAGGTTAAACAGGCACTACTGTGAGCCATTTAGAAACATTTCACAGATTATTTCCAAACGTTATTTTTTATTCACAAATCCCCTTCCTTCTTCATTTTCTTGCGCCCTAGGATTGAATCTCCCATTTTTAATCTTTTGTAGGAAAAAAAAAACATTCTATACCCATAATTCTCCTTGTTCGGATAGTTTTTCACTTTTTTCACCTTTTCATGGTTTTGAGACTAGACAATAAGATTAATGCTTTTCTTGTACCAAAATGTAACAAAAACAGTAGAGGTGATCGAACAAAATGTATACATATAAAAAAAAAGTTTCAAGTTTTCAGACTTCTAAGAAAACACTTAAATCTGGAGAATTTACATGTCAGGTAGACAATTAAACACATTTGATTGTTACCAAAGGTGCCACAAGTTGGATCTAACATACTGCCACATACAGAATTCTTGACATCACACTGGGTCTTAAGATGCGCAAAAATACTTTCTTTGAAAGACTTTTGTGGATCTAAAAATAAACAAGGGTTGGGTGAAGCTGTGGCATAGACCTGCCTGTTTTCCAAGAAACAATTAAGTGTTTTCTTAACTAGATTGTAATCAGTCAGATTTGTCTGTGTATTCATCCACAGAAGAAGATCTGAAAAAGTGCATCTTGAGAACATCTATGTCATCCCTTCTCACATTCTTCACTTTTACACAAAACTTCAGAATTAAGATGTCAACTCATCCATCTCCCTTCACACCGGTCACTAAGACATATAAAGCCCCCCGCGACCGCACCAAAACACTTACACAAAAAAAAAAACAAATCAAACCAGGGTCAACAGTTAAGACATGATTCCCTGCAAAAACTCATGTCCTCCTACGGATTTTCCCCAAGAGAAAACATGTAGTCTTTTATTTCAAGCCAAGCGTCCACTCTGCCTACTTTAGAAATAAAAAAGCTTACGTAAGGTCTTTCAAGGTTTCAAATATTCACAAAGATTCTCTTCCTCTAAATCCTTGTTGTTTTCTTTGCTCTAGAATAGAAAGGAACACTACTTAGTATCCAGCTCTTCCTATGCTGAACTATTACCGATACAGTGCTGCTGGCAGAATCAATAGCTTGTTATATTTTGGAACAATCAGTCACCAGTATTATTGCCTAGACAACAGTACCATAGAGAGCAATTTGGTGAAATCTTTTAACATTTCAAATTAACAAAAAACAAAAGCCTGTCTAGCTTGTTTTCGGTAACGTGTTGAAGTTGTGGTCTTGGGACATCAATGTATTTCACTGCCTCCCTTGAAACTAAAAGACTATTGCACTATTTCCCACTTTCAGTTTTGTGAGCTAGGAGGTGTACTATCTAGAACCAGATAAGAATCTGACATTATCCCAACGTAACTTTTGCTCAATTTCAAGCTGAAAGGAAACTACTATAACTGAAACGGCAGATGTTGCCAGAAAAAACAAATCCAATAAAATAAGCAGCCTGGATATTTCCAGGAAAACATGCGCTCCCAGTTCACAGATCACAGGGTTCCAAACAGCCCATTCAGCAATGGGTTTCAGGAGTAATGAAAGGCTGAATGAGCTGGCTCTGGAGTCACAAATCCATTGGGCTGAACCCACCATCAGCCTTTTGTTCCAAAGCTACAAGAGCAGACATTTAGAATTGGAGCAATCAGCAATGTTGCAGAATAGTGTGACTAAGGCAATATTGACAAACAAATTTAGGTTTTATAGAAATCTCTGATCAGGAAACAGCGGTAAGTAAGAACTCCTCTTATTGCTTCATTTCAGCATGAATTTATAGTGTTTTGATTCGTCTAATTTTCTGTGTTATGTGTGGCCGAGTTGGATTTGCATATCTTAAAGGGACAGTTACCAATTGAGATTAGGGAACTCCTCTCTTAAGAGGTGAATCACTTTCCATTACAGATTCTTGAATATAACTGGATGGCACAGCCCAATATTATGCATTAGATTTCATGTTTGGACATAAATAATTATAGGTTTATCCCATCATTCAATTTGTTTTGCACTCAGCAGCTATAAGAGAGGGATGGTTTAACGGGACAGCTGTGAAGGCTCACAGCTTAGTTTCTACAAGCCAAGCCACAGGCACACAGGCATCAGGTGATGTCACCATCTTCAGCTTGATACGTCCATATCAGATGTCCATTTCAAACTGAGCGTCATCGCCTAAAATGAAGTAAAAAAAACAATGACTTAAAGAATGATTTGATTTCTCTTACATGAGGTTCAGCGAATGCAGGAGAGTATTGAGTTTCAGCATATCAGTTGCAAACAGTGAAAATTTTCATCTGAAAAAATTAGTCATGATCATTAGGTTGGAAATGATTATCCTTAATTCCACAACAAGAGTAACTTAAAATCTTTCTTACAAAGCCCATTTGCACGCTTACTCAACAATAACAGTTTAATAAGGCAACATTAAAAGCAATCATCTCAAAGTGCTTTAGGTTTTCAAATGAGCATGCAACAGCTATCAGGACACAGCTCGCGTCCTTTCAGTTTGAACACGTTACAGTATCTTGAACTGTGATTGTAATTACAAGGATTGGCCAGTATGTTATGTCCCCCTATTATTTTTTTATGTGGAGTACAGCTTTCTGGGAGAACCTAGTAAAACTGAATTTAGAGCAAATCTGTACACAGGTGTGCTACACGTGTGACCTGAACTAGCAGACTGAATATAGATGGATGAACATATGTGTGAGTTAAAAAAAACGTGCATGGACAATTGAACTAAATTTCTTATTTTGCAAACAATGAAATCAATTATTACTCTACTTAAGGCACTAAGTATCAGTTACACACACAGGCACCCATGAAACAGTAATAATTAATTTCAGAAGCTGTGATTATTTTATGTAAACTGCCTCAGATAAAAGCATCTGCTAAATATATACATATTGTATTTACATCCAAACAAGCTGGAGGGGGTGACTTTGTTAGTGGGTTTAGTTTGAGGGGAAATACGTTTAGGGAGATTCTATTTGGTTTCCGGTTTTCCCAGTTCTCCTGTTGTCTGTCTACTGCAGGCTGCTCACATCCGTTTACTTTTATGACAAAATCTGATGCCTAGCAATCAGGTCACAGACCGCAACAGGCACTGCCGCAGGTGACTGGGAGTGGGCGTTACGGAGGTGAGAATTAATTTGAAGGTCATGGCCTCAGGCATCAACTACACAACTTCAGCCTCACCCACATATGCCCAGCACGTTTAACACCACTGTGAATCCACCCTACATCAGGAAAGGCCTGGATTGTACCCGTGATCTCTGGACTCTAGAAATAATCTTAGGGAGGAGGGCTTTTTTACAGAGGGAGCCGCTGTCCCAGACATAGACTTGTCCCTGTTCAACTTTATCCCGTTGTAATATCTTGACACCCGGCTCCAAGGCTGCAAAGTTCAACAAAACCACTCACCGATGACAGCCTTGCCTTCGTGGTTATTCGCATTGTTCATTTCATTCTTTTTATTTTCGTTCATGGTGTTCAGGCTGGTCACGCCAGGGATGTCGGGGAGGTGGGCTGGTGGGGTCTGGGCAATAGGGGAATTGCGCCGATCTAACAGGAACTTGCGGTCATAAATGATCCGGGTACCTAAATAAATGGCAAGACATAATAAGTGAGGGAAACTAACGCATTTATATTTGTTTTTGTCACCGAGCAGCCAAGTAAAATGTAACAAATCAGGTGGGGAGTTGCGTCAGCATGCGTAGGCTGCAAAGGAACAAGTAATAGGTTTATTCCATGCTGAAAAAAAAAGGAGGAAAGAAAACACAACGTTTCGGCCGTGGAGCCTTCTTCAGGTGTGAGGAACCTGTAGAACCTGAAGCAGGCTCCACGGCCGAAACGTTTGTTTTTTCTTTCCTCTTTTTTTTTTCAGCATGGAATCAACCTTTTACTTGTTCCAAAATGTAATAAAGTCTGATACGCATCTCCCCCTCCGTAGAAAATGCTCAAATACTTTGCTTTGACGGAAACTGATTTATCTGATGCTCTGTCAAATAACAGTTTCCACTCTTATTTGAGGCTGTAACAATAATACACCCGTTTCGTTCGTTATTCCCTCCTGACACACGACGACTGATTTCTCAATAGATTTCCAAAACTGCAGAGGACTTCAAGAGTACCGAATACACATTTCACCTACCGAGCTCTCAAGCTGGAGCGCCACTGCTTCGCGTCAAGACCTTTCAACCGAACACAGCAAGCAAGGTAATACCCAAGCTAGAGCACCTGACATGTTTTTAAAGAAATCGTGCATTTTCGATTTTAAATGAAAAGCAATAAAAAGTGAAATGCTCCGTACAGCAGCCACCAGCTGTGACTCGGTCTAAGAACACGGCTCCGAACATTTGACTTACTTTGCAACGTAACTGGGAGACCGCATTACATAACAAGCAGGGAGGAAGTGACACCAAACGCAGAAAACAATCCCAACATTTTGTGAACAAAAACGCGACTTTTCCCCACACACACTCGGGGGGGGGGGCATCGTACGTACCAGTACACCAACTATGTTTGCACGACCAAAAACGAAAAACCCCTAAATCAGACTTTCGTTTCGAAATGCCCTGCTATTTACATATATTTTAAAAACTTCGCTATCACAACCAGCGGGACCCATCCAAGCTGCATAGAGGCGGTGCGAGAGGACTGTTTTTGCTTTCCGCCGTTTTACCCCTTTTGCACGCTGTGGACTTCAGAGGAGAGCAAGTCCCGAATGCATGACGTTGTAATGCACATTCAGAATGACTTATAAGATCTTATTACCTCCTGGTGTAGTGGAGAATAATGTGCCCCCAGGGGTGGTGCAATAATCGTGAGGTAGCTGCGTTGTGTCGTTGATCAGAACCGTCCTGGTCGGGATGGCCCGGCTTTCACTGTGCTGACGACTGGACGACATTTGACCTGAATCGATGAGGCGTCAGTTGTGAAATCGTAAAAGCCGAGGGACGGTTGAAAAATCTGTGGCTTTTTTTCCTTCTTTCCTTATCTTTCTTTAGCGAAGCTTTCTCTCCACTCCGTCTGCCCTCCCAGCCGTCAGCACCGTCCCCTCCCACCGCCAGGAAGCACAACACAGCAGCGCGGAGGAAATGAGGTCAATATAGCGGAGCCCCATGTGCGGGCTGCGGGCGTCTTCCCTGCCTGAACCAGACTTGAGAGGAGACGGCTGGCGGGGTGCAGCGAGCCTTGTGGCGTGAATTCACACAATTAATAAAAATACAATTGCAGGCCTTTGTGCTTGACGTTGTCCATTGTCAAACGCAAGACGTGCCCGGCGGGGATTCTGCGTTTGCAGACTTAATACTAGATGCATTACCTTGGTTGAAAAATAATTTCGTAACATACATCATCTGTATCAGTGGTTACATCCACTCAAGAGGCTCAGGGTGACATATAAAAACAACATATCTACTGCTTTAGTTTTTGACCGATAGCAAATCTTCACCACTTTCTAAATTCTGCCTGTCACGATAGTCATGAAATTAGAGCTATTGTGCTAATATTGTGGTGATTTAGTCTGTCCAATATTATTTTAAAAAGTTAAAATGAACAATTTTTAACACTTGTGCCAGCAGCTATATCACCCTGCAACTCTCAGGCTGGCAGTCCAACTCACAACTGGCTAGGATGGGAGACCTCCTGGGAAAGCTAAGGGTGCCTCTGGAATAGAGGCCAGTAGAGGGTGCTCACCCTGCTGTCTGTGTGGGTCCTAATGCCCCAGTGTAGTGATGGGGTACCGTAAAACAGGTGCTGTCCTTCGGATGAGTTGTAAAAGTGAGGTTCTGACTCTGTGTGGTCATTAATAAATCACAGAGTGTTTCTAGAAATGAGTAGTGGTGTTATTCCGGCGTCCAGGCCAAATTTCCCCGTTTTTTACCAATCATGGCCTTCTAATAATCCACAGCTATGAACTGGCTTCATCACTCTGCTCTCCTCCCCACTGATAGCTGATGAGCGTACTGGTGCACTATGGCTGCCGTTGCATCATCCAGGTGGGGCTGCACATTGGTGGTGGTGGTGGAGGGGAGTCCCCATTACCTGTAAAGCGCTTTGAGTGGAGTGTCCAGAAAAGCGCTAAATAATTGTAAATAATTATTATTATTATTACTTGCCCTTTTCATCAGGTGATGCAACCTAAATTAGTTAAACGTTAACTTTATGATTAACTTGTCACTTTAGACAAGATATTTTGTTGTACAGGGCTGCAAGACGTCAGACGCTATAAAAATGCTGTCAGGTCCTCAGTTCCTCAGAGATTAACCGCACGTACTTGATCCGTTTTCTATAAACTGCACAGTCGCTGCGCCTCAGACGTTAAAAATGTATTTTTAGCGGTGGACTGGTGAGGCTGTAGACTTGTAAGGAGTATGAACAACTATATTGTTATTACAATTCACAACAGTATTATTAAAACGCTTTGCTTTCAGAACGAGGCTGGGTTGGTTCTATGACTTTTGCAGGACGTGCTAAATTGCAAGATAGCATCATTTACGCGATAGCACACGTACTATCGCGAGTTTGAGCAGTTCAGCGTCCTGACCACAGGAAGGAGGCGCCTCCGTTGGCGAACAGGAACTGGAGGGGGCGCTCGAATGCGGAGGGATGCATTTTAACTGGTTATATTTTAAAGACAAGTTGTATTTTTCGTTTGCGAAAATATTAATTAAAACAAACAAACAAATCTATCTCCAGGATACCATGAAATGGCTCTGGGCCTCTTTGGGCAGTGACAGTGACCCCATTGATAGCCCCTCCAGGGCAGAAACAGCTTAGGGTTTAATTGCAACAGAAAATATTCTTCTCTGTCTCATTCTCTCTGCTGTTGTCTCCCTGAACAAGGAAGATTACTCACAATCTCATTCTTTAAAAACAGAATCGACTCCTGCAGGGCCGAGAGTCTCTCACTGCCATAATTGGTCTAATTATTTTATTAACTGCATGATTGTAACATGCATAATAACCAGGCCCTAAAGTGTTTTAGAGATCACTGCTCCTATAATAAAAGTGAACCATTGGAGTAACAAACTGTTAAATCTCCTAAAAATATTCTATTGGCGGGATTAAATCCCATATGATACAGTATATGATCCAGCATCAAGTTTTATTTTCAATCAGGTAGTAAATCTCATGTCCCATATAGAGAGTACAAAGAACACCCCCATAACATCCCTGTCCTGCAATATATACTGTATGTTTAACTAAGAAAATAAATGCATTGATTTATTACATGTTACATAGTTATGGGGAAAAGTGGCCCTGCTGTGATTGTGTGCCCTGATTGTGTCTGTGTGTGTCCTGCGATGAATTGGCATCCAGTCCAGGCTGTATCCCTCCTTGTGCCTGTTGCTTGACGGAATAAACTACAACTCCCCCGCAGACCTGTACTATATAAAGCGATAAGAAAATGTATGGATGCATTACTTCAGTTTAAAACAGAAGCCTCCAGCAGATTAACTTGAGACCCCTTCTCATTGTTGTCAATGGACTAATCAGGTTAAATACCACTACTAAACACGGGATCACCAGCAGCTAGTTTAGCCCGGCTGACTTACTTCTCTCTCCAACTTGGTGATCTCGAAGTAGACGTGTGATTGGCCAGGAGCTATGAGGAAGTGCAGCAGCTGCTGCTGTACCTCACCGTGCAGAAAAGTCAGGGGTTTCTGCAAGGAGGTAAGAGGTTTGTAAAATACAGCAGAGAGGGGGGTTGTTAGTACAGTACCGGTTGTGAAAAATAACATGGTTGAAATTGCAATGAAGAAACCGCCAAAAAAAAGAGGATGTTTTTTTTTAAATCCTGAAAGCATGCTGTAAGCCAAAGAAATCCGTTTGTGTATCTTACAGACTTTGGTGCTTCGTGATTTATTTTTATGAAGTCGGTGGTGCCTTGTGCCTGGTTCTGCACAGGATTTACACTTTTGATAAAGGAATATCGGCGTGTGGACTCACAATACGTACTGTACATCAAAGCGCCACGATGTGTGATCCTCTCACATTGTTCGCACACGCGTGGTTTCGTGCAAATAAATGCCTGTCCTGATGCATTGTGGTTAACGTGTTGCCGGTCAAATAAAAACATTTAAATAACGCTTAACCTCGTTCGATTTTAAGTTGAGTCCAATATTAAAAAGAAAAACTGCGCCTATTGAATGCTGCTCTCCCTCATAACCCAAAATAGCAACAGATGCTGACTCACAGTCTGACCGTACTTGGTTGATACAGCACTCTCGTCTTCTTTCTTCTCTTTGCCAGGATTCTGAGTATTTTGTATTGTCTTTATATACCGGTAAAGAATGGCTGCATTTAGGATTTTTTTAAGTTATCAAAACGCCCTTGAAAAGATAGATGTAATCACACACTTTCCTTTCTACTTTTTCCTTTTGTATTTTTTTTTCCGTGTTGAGTACACTACTGTGTTTATACTCTGTAGTTGTGTTTGCTAGGAAGAGATGTCAAACTACTTAGTGTACAAGGGGTTCCTGGCATTAATTGATGGAATAACGAGACGTCCGTATAGCACAGCACAGGTGCCAGTGAGATAGGGGTCTGCTAGGATTGTTCGCAGCTGCTACTATTCGAAGACGCTGGATTTTCTCTGTAGCGGTCCGTATGGTCAGCTCACTCTTCTATAGCTTCACCACACTACTGCTTTTTGTCATGTGATGAAACATATTTTAAAGCAAGTTATTGTTACCATTAGTGGGGGGAGTAGTTGTGCTTTATAATCGCTTGAATTAATCTTGAAAAATAAAAAAATGGTCTTGTATGTTTAACCCATGTATTTAAAGCAATAATTCAGATTTTCAACCTGTTGCATATTACATTTTCTGATAATATATAACACAATCACCTGATTACAGAGTTGAAAAGTTTCCTGTTGTCTTAAAACGTTTAATTATATCTAATATTGTGTCATGAGGAATGTAAACTTTACTCAACAAATCTTGATTCTAGTTTTGTAAAGGAGTATGCAAAGCCCTTGACACATGTAGAACTCTTGGTATGTTTTCAGATGTGTTTTGAGATCACATCTCACCGGTTATTAATTATTCCACATGTCTGAGCTGATCTTGCTTGTGTATTCTGCAGTGCTGTGTGTATTTTGCGATGCTTGTTCAACTCACCATACACGTAATGGTTTGGCCTTGGTCTTGACAAAATAAGTTGAAAGGAAGTATAAATGATCCCTTCCCTTTAATGGGATCAAAGCCTGTCTCTCGTCACATTTTATTAAAATAAGACAATCACATTTTCCATATTCCAGTTTGATCATTAATTTGCAACTGTACATTAAAATAACTGTATACCACTGAGCTATGGGGATACTCCTTTGTATTTTTAAATGATTGTGCAGGCCTGCTAACCAGAGTGCTGTCAGAATGGGAGAAGCTGTAGCTAATGTCGCCAGGAGGGTTAATGAGACCGTGGAGCTGGGAAAAGACACTCTGGGTAAGTGTGTTGTTCTACTTCTCCACGGCAGGTGGCAGTATTGTCCAGGTTTTTAATTCGACCGGGATTAAGTGGAATGGAATGAAAGATATAGGGTACTTATTGGGTTTGTATATCTTTGAAAGACACCAGGCAGAAGAACAGAAGAATTCTGAGATAAAATAACATGCATTGGTGTTTGGGTCACTTAATAAACAGAAATATATATATATATTTTAATTGTTGAGATGAAGTACGACTATGTACAAAAAAACTGTTGTACTGAAAAGGAAGAAAGAATACACTTTCAAATGGAATAATTATTTTACTTAAGTGTGTACAGACAATTTCTTTCAAGACATTACAAGCAGTGAATTTTAGCCTTAAATACAGTGTAACACCTGAATACTAACTCTTGTGGCCATAGAGTGTCTTTCTGCAGAGCTCTGTGGCTGGAGGTTAGCAGCTGTAGGCCCCTATCACCCACGCTGCCCCAGTGTGTCAGCTTTAGGTCGGGAAGCAGAGAGGACAAACATAAAACATGTTTAATATTTAGAAATTTGGCAATTTCTATACTTTCTAATATATTTCATTGTAATATCATGGGGTGTACAAACCAAAATCCACACATAAGTGGAGCAATTTATTGAAAGGACAGGTCATGGTATTCATGATCTTGTTTTACTTTTTCATACATAAATGGCTTCCTAGACAAAACGATTTGTGACTTGTTGGAAATTTTTAGGCAGTTTCAGGTGAAACAGTTATTCATCTGACAACAAGACCAGAATAAGTTGGGATTTTCCATGATAAAAAAAACAGAACAGCTGGGCTTCAGAGTTTTGGCTAGTGACCATTGTACTATTTTACAGGAAGTCAGTTTTCTTTCTTTTTGCCTTGTGGTCACAGAAGTACTGTGTTCGCTTTCTGAAAATTGATTTATAAATTAAAAAAACAAGGCTGTAATTGCTACTGGCTTTTGTTTTTGTTAAATATGTTTGAATGTTTTTGCAAATTAAACTCTGTGATTAATTAGCTTTACCCTGTAAAGAGAACATTTCAAATTCAATGAGGACACAAAGAGCAGATGAGTTTTGTTCTGTTCTAAAGGAATGTTTAATGTGTGCACTTATAATGCAATTAACTGACCTTTGTAATTGCATTCTTTTGCCAGAATAGTTGTGTTATCGAACTTTTAAATATTCATTTCTATAGTCATGAAAGATTCATGGAGAGCTTTTCTTTTTTTCACTGAACAGTGTGATTTAGATTGACAAGATTTACAATACATTTTTTTTGCATTTACAAAATTATTTTTCTGAAGTATAGGTATTGCATGAGTTATATAGAGTAGAACATCAACACCATACAAAGTTTCAAACACCAAACCTCAAACTAGAATTCAGAACACATGAGGACATTTTTCATTACCCTATTTGTCACAGGACAATATTCTTGCTATTGTCCCAATGACATTCTAAAAATAATGAAGAGAGCAGGATGTTAGAGTGTTAATTAACTAAACGAATTGCAATATCCTTCCATCCATTTTCAGTCTGCTTTTCTTGGTGAGGGTCACACTGAATAATTATGATTCTCTATGTTAGATGTAGAATTTAATTATTTTAAATGTTCCAGGGAGTTGACATGGATGTTTGTAATTACCTCATCAAACAGGACTGCTGAGATTTAAACAGTGGAAGGTTGGTGATAAAAGGTGGTGTTTTCAAGTAGGGATTTTAAAGAGTTTAACCAAACGTATGTTAATGTTGATTAACTATAATTTTTTAGACTCTACACGAGTATGATTTTGTTTCTCTTTTATAATGATTCTGGATCATTTGATTAAAATAGTTATATTGTGTTTTTTTCCAGATCTTTCAGAATGCAAACTGATTAGCTTTCCTGAAGGAATCTATAAGTTGTTAAGGACCGTAACAGAGAACATACATGTCATCTCTCTGGCTAACAATGAAATGAAAGCCATAAACAGCAAATTCATTACCACGTTCAGCCAGCTAAGAGGTGGGTACAGAGGAGAAATTGCTGCTGGATGAAAGCCGGATTCTTTTGACAAGGTATTATTCAGGTCAAACAAAGATCTATGCAGTGCTCCAGTTTTTTTACATTTAGAGCATGGAAAACATTTACTTTTGTGGTGGTTGCTGTTGGGGAAAATGGAAACTCAAGGCAATGATTTTTGTGAGCTCACAGGTATAAATCAGTTTTATTGACATAGTGCTTCAGGTCACTCAGGTCATCTCTAATCTCTGAGATCTGCAGGGAGTGACTAACCTACCAAGGTGTCACCAGCATGACTGTACTATTGCAATCCGAACTAGCTGTGGGTGAGTCCTGTAGAAAGCACATTATCTTAAAAGGAGCTCTGGCCCTGAGACTGAGGCCAGCGAGACACTCAGATGACCTGATCCCTGCTGAATATCTCATTTTGGCTGTTATAGAATCACTTTATGCGTGTCACAGAAATTTTAGTAGCTCTGTTAAGATTGCTAGAGCTGTATAGACACGGCCTTGCATGTATTAAATTTTAAATAAGGTGGTCCCAGTAGCCTTTAAGAGTGCTGTTTTATGGTGATGGGAGATTTTGACAGTAGCTTTCTTCTTAATGGGCTGGGAGTTTTAAGAAAAAGCTCCTCACTGGTGCAGCAGAGCCTCTGATTTACTTTAAAAAACAGAGGCCCCATTTTATAACAGCAGGCGGTAAAAGTTTTGCTAAACTCTCTTTCTCCACTTCTTTCATTGATATTGACTGGTTTTTGGAACTGATTTTATTTGAATCCAGCAAGAGGTGAAATAAAGATTGATTCATCGTGGGTTTAACAAATGTTTTTCTCCTTCAGAAAGTTTGCAAACTATTAACTGGTCTTCTGAAGGGAAGTCCTGCAGGGCAGAAACAAAAAAGGAAATGATTTTATTATTGATAAAACTACATCAAAATGGTAAACTTTGGAGAACAAAAGTAATATATGTAGAATGAGTACCTAAAGCCAGTATTGTCTCTTGTGGTGTGAATGAATAAATCAATGAGATAAAGGATTGGAAGTCTGGTTAAATTAAAGTCAAACAAACCTACCAAGGAAATCACGTTAAAAAATGCCAGTAGAAAGGCGCTTTCGGCAGTCAATATTGGTTTTCTGGGAATGCATTTCACTAAACTACCCATCTTGACTTTGGTTCAGAAGTCTAATATTCATATGAAGTCATCAAATAAAACTGTCCTTTTCTTGTAATATAAAAAGTAGCACAGTCTTTACTCTGTAGAGAAGGACAAGAACAGCAATATCAGTCTCCCCAAGATGAGATAGATCTGGTCAATATCATATTCATTTTTCAAACAGTCCTTTCCGGACTGTTTCATTAGCCTGAAGAATTCCAAAATCCAGTTTCTTAAGGACAAAAAATGTTCTGGATTTTCTTCCGCTTTTGGTTCTTCATGACAAGTAGTTTGACTCATTCGTGGTTTAATGAGTCACGATGGCTGCCTTTCACAGGTCTCCAGCAGGTGATTGAGAGAGCTTTAAAACCTGCAAGATCTGTCACTCACACCCCTATGACAGGAGGTTAGGCTCTCTGAGTTAAGGCTTGTTCTCAGTCTGTCAGTCCCTCCATGGAACAGAACTGAGTTGGCTGTAGGACTGTCTGGCCCCTGTTCTCTAGATTGTACCTGGCTCCTGCCTGCATGAAAGAGAAGCCAGAGAAGTTCAGTAGGAGTACCCCAAATAACACTGAATAAGTATGAAACTCTTTCTGATGTGATGAAACTTTCAAAAACAACTGAAACTGAACTGAACCTGTGATAGGCAGTAGGGAAATATGTTGCAAAGTTTCTGCATAATCAAAAATTCAGTAAATTGGATGATCAAAAAAAGGAGACAGGCCTTTGCTGAAATAGTCAATCCGGCTTGCCAAAAAATCACATAATCAGCTGTCCAGTGCACATTTTCAGAACTGCTAAGCTGCTGGCTCCAATTATGAAGGACCTACAGTATTATATTAAAATGATTTTTTATGTAATTCTGAACATCCTTGTATGTTGAAGAAATATTTCATGCATGCTTGTTTTATGCATTTACTGCTGTTTGGTCTTTGAAATTGTAATGCCTTGTTCTATGGGACAATGTTATGTGTTTATTTGGTAAATTCTTTCCATTGAATAAAAAAAAAATCAGTCTTAATAAAAATAGTTTAAATCATTTATCATAGCAAAAAGGTTATGTACTAATACTTCCCTTTCTTGTTTTTTAGTTATAATTTAACTTATTTATTATTTAAATATTTAATTTTTGTATACTTATAAACTTTATAAAAGATTATAAAGTTTTATCATGTTTCTATCATCAGTGGCAATTCTTGTCACTCAGTTGATTAGTATGTAATGTCATACAGTCTGTCCATGTCTTTGTTAACATTGCTTATGTTCTTTTAAATTTTCTCCATTCATTGGAAGTTTCATTTCACACCTCTCTGCACCCATTCTGACTTCTAAATTCTCACACCTCTTGATTGGCCTCTCTTTCCCGCCTCTCACTCCTCCCCCCTCCCAACCTTTGTTCTCCCGCTACTTTACCTTTGCCTACTGCCCTGTCTCTCTCACACCTGAAGAAGGCTCCACGGCCGAAACGTTGTGTTCTCTTTCTTCTTTTTTTCAGCATGGAATAAACCTATTACTTGTTCCTTTGCAGCCTACGCATGCTGACGCAGCTACCCACCTGAACTATTGTTTATTAACTCCTGGTAGTCTGATCTGTGCTTCTGATCAATTCATGAAAGTCAGGAAAGTATTATTCTCTCATGCGAGAAAATTCTTACAGATAATCTAAATCAGAAGAGTTGTGTCTAGGCAATATTTTCTATTACATTACTAAATAAAAAAGCAAGCCTTGTGCTTTTCCAGTTATGGTCTCGTGAATTGAGAAAGATTAAGTGAAGTATTTTTAGCTGGTAGTTGTTCACCAATAATAAATGTGAAAAAGTGTGGAGCCGTAGTAATGGTACCATTGGTAGAAATGCCCATAGTAGTAGCAGGAGTGGCAATAGTGGCAGTAGTACAGTTTGTGTAGTGAAAAATCTCATCAGGGGTGATTAAAAGCAAACGGTTTGTCTTATAGAAAATTAGGGGGAGGCAAGAGGAAATGCCCACAGGTTTCTGTTAGGTCATCAAGAATTAATTTATTATTGGAGGCAGTTATTTAAAATGCTCAGTGGATATTTGAGTTTGGAAGTGTCTCTGGATTATCCCAATTAATATTCCATTGCACAGTTGCTTCAGGGAAGATAATTTGCTTTTACTTGTTAAATTTACATTTTTTACAAAGATGAAATCTAGGGGCTTTGCAATTTAAGTGATTGATGGCTATTTAAAGCCCTGGAGGCCCAAAATCAAAATGTCAAATTGTCACAGTGAAATAATGTTTTGTATTTCCTTTGGGCAATGAGGGAAACTTTCAACAACAAATTCACCTAAACTGTTAAGTACCAAGATAAAGTTGTAGTGGGATAAATGATGCCGTAGGGGTCTTGAAAATGAATGTGCCGTTAGAGTACAAGTGATGAAACCTGCAAAGATTATACCCATTTTGAGGAAAGTAAAGCATTTTTTCCATCCTCAAAATAAATTATTCCTTATAGACTGTCTGGATTTCTGTGCTAGTCTGTATTTACGTGTATATAAAAATGTTACATTAAATAAAAATCATGATACATTTTGCTGTACAATTGACAATAGAAAGCAGATCATTTCTGTCAGCAATATGGATTTCTAAGAAAACAAAACTGCTGGACAGACCAAGTGTGACATTGTGTTGAAGTGAAGATTGATCGGTTTAGATTCAGCTCTTCTAGCTTTCAGTATCCACTGTAATCACTTCATCCAGTCTGGGGTCATGGGGGGCTTGTCCCAACAAGCAACAGGCCCAAGCCAAGACACACCCAAGACAGGATGCCAGTCCATCATTGGGCACACACAGACATATACAGTACGCTCTCACTCACTCCAGGGCAAATTTTCTAGAAGCCCATTAACCTACCAGTATGTCTTTGGACTGTTGGAGAACACCAGAAACCCACACAAACATGCGGAGGTCATACAAACACCATGGGGATAGGACCCTAAGTCTGGAATTGATGCCAGGCCCACAGTGCTGAGAGGCATCGACGCTAACCACTGCACCGCTGTGCCACCCATGTTTTGTTTTAAACATCCATGGATTCTGTTCAATATTTCTCATTATTGCGAACAGACGTTTCCTTAAGATTGGCTTGTTGCCTCCAGCAATCAGCCAATAAATATTTTTATAAAGTTCAATTTTTACAGAGGTGTTGATTATAGGAGTGCAGAATCATTTTTAATGCCTTTCAGTGAGGCAAAAAGGATTGTTTTGTGAAACTTCTGAAGTTCCTTTTATTCATTTTTGAGAAGAATGTTTTTTTTTATTGGTATAAAGAATGTTTTTTTGCAAAACATTTCAGAAAATGTATCTTGGCTTTCACCAGCTTTGTGAAAAGATTTTTTTAAAATTAAGAAGAAAATCATTTTCCAAATTTTCAATGTACAAATTGGAGTTAAACCTGCTTTCGTCTGAAACTGACAGCTACTTAAAGGATAACGTGGAAGGGAACATAAAATGTTATTACCTTCCAGTAATGTAATTTAAGCACACAATTTCAGAGAACGAGTAACTAATAATAGTGTCTATTTTAACTCTTTATAGAATTAAACCTGGAAGGAAATAAACTCACACAGCTCCCAGAAGCAACTGGTTCAATGGAGAACCTGACAAGCATCAACCTGGCCAGGAATAAATTTTCTGTCTTTCCAGAGGAGCTTACTGACATTAAAACGCTTAAGAAGATTAATCTGGAAGGAAACGAGATCACAGGTGAGTACAAATGACGTCATAAAAGAACAAGATTAGTGTTTTGCCAAATCCAACTGCTGTTCGATTCAGGAAGTTTTTTCGCCCTCTTCACTGGAAGCAGGGATACAGTTAAACCATGTTACTACACCACACGTGAGCCATCCAGATCTTGAATGTTGTGTACAATACACATGGTTTAAAATACAAAGACTGAAGCTTCCAGAACAGATATACAGTATGTATGGCTATATCTAATGTCTACATAACCAGCACTATTTGCTCATGTAGTCGTGGTAATTGTTTGACTCCCAGCAGTTTACGATTGTGAAATGAAATTGAAATTATTAGGTAAACACAGCAGGTAATCGAGGTTGGACTTTTCCGTTTTCTTTCTGTCATGACTCTGCTGTTCACAAAGAGCGCTATGTTGTTATTCAGGGTTTTTTTTTGTCTCTGGTCCTTCCCAGCATGCAATGAACCACATGCTTTATGAATCTCCCATTTTGAACTTCAAAGAATTTCTCTCTCCAGGCATTGCCTCTTATAACAACAAAAGTATTAAACTGCATTTTTTTTGTGCTGTGGGTCACAACACTTTGCACTTTTCATATAGGAGTGCAGCACCTGCCTGGGGGATGCTCTAAGCCCATTATAAACCTGCTGCCCCACTGCACAGCAGATCAGGTGGAGGAATGGAAAATAGTTTCTGCATTTGAATTAAGCAGGAAATTTAGGGAGGCCAGATTGTGCAGGACCAGAGGTGAATTTAGCTGGGATGTTGGTGGAATGCCATCAGACTTACAGGAGGACAGCACAGTGTCTGTTCCACTACCACACTGGGGCAACACTGGGGGAATTCTGCTCCAGAGGGAGGGAGATCGATGTCCAGACCCACCTTGGACGAGCAGCAGCCTGGTTTTAATTCGAGGTCTCCCATCCCAGAAGTGACCAGGCCCAGCCTTGTTCAGCTTGTGAGAACTGTCCAGGTCAGGCTACAGGATGGTAACGTTGCTATGTACACCAACATCTCAAACGTTTTTTTCATGTCAATTAAAGACTTAAATTCTGTGCAGCAGTTATTCGTTTCCTCACTCCATAAAGCAGATGTCTTATTAAGATGCATTGTAAAGACACTTAATTTACTGCATCAATTAAAGGCTGTCAGTTTTATCAGTGCTGAATGATAAGACTGTTTTTTTGTGTTGTCTGTGAAATTAATTAGTTTTTAGGTTTTTGCTTTAATGAAATGCTCATATTTAATATTTCACAGAGCTGCATACTGGGTATGCCATGCCCTTTTAGGACACTCAATCGATCCTGCTCTTTGACTGTAGTTCTCAACGTAGAAGACAAACAGGAATGACATCACTCAGCTTTTATTTTTATATTTGAACTAAATTCCAGCTATAGCCCTGCTACAGACATAGAGATGTAACCCAGTTGTATCGATAATAAGGAACAAGAACAACTTAAAATTCACATTTAAATGTGAATTTATTTAATTTCATTATCTGAGTTTTGATCTGCTTTCAGGCTGATTCATCTCGGCGGGTCTTCTGCATTGTGTATCATGTAGCAGAGCAGTAGTCTTAAAATTAGTTTTGAATTGTTATATAAATTATGAACAGGGCTGGTATTCTTAATGCTATTCCACGAATAAGCTTATGCTTGGTGCCACTAATGAGGTTTGTACGTAACTTAACTGTGGGCGGAATGTGGAAACTCTTGTTACACAAAATAATGTAGAATTTTTCAGAGATTCTCTTTTCCAAAGAGAACATTGACTTTAAATAACTGATCATAGGCAAGTTGTTTTATCCCCCTATTATGAATATTATGAATACTGAGATGTAATATAGTGAATGGAAGTATACATTTTGAGAAATCAATGATAATGTTATAATTTGTACATGCAAATAAGGCCTTTTTGGTGATTAAACTGTTTTGAGATATCTGTTGGATATATTAATGAAATATTAATGGATAAATTGCTTAGAGTAAGATGTTGTCCATCACTTAATATGCATGATTAAATGTTACTCAAACAGACAACCGGCAGCTATGCAAATGTGATGGAAAAAATGCCTACCACAATACAAAACATTCTTGAATTTAAAACATGTTCTACTTGATGTCACTTTTAAATTGAGCTTTCAAACGTACAGTTGATGTCTATTTTTGAAGTGCATCATAATCTTCAGCATATCACAGATTTCTAAAAACTAAAATAATTACTAATCCTAAAGGAAAAGAGCAAATAAAAAAAGGTGGTTAATATTTTTTCTAGAGCATTTATTCAGAAATGGTTATATGAGATTCTATACCAGTGTAAAATCTTAACCCCTGTTCTGTGAATATGACAGGTGTGAGCCAGCTATTGTTCAACCACAGAGATTTTGGCTTTTTCTTTGGGTGTTTCTTTTCCTTAACATCCTTCAATGGGGTGGGATTTCAGATGAATGAACATGAGCTATGCTGTGAGTCTATGACAGGACAATACAAAACTATTCTAAATATCACTTTTCCAGGATGCAAATCAAATACATGGACATTTAATGTAGACTGCAGGTGTAGATGCCATAGGGTAATATTGTTTTATTTACTGCACTATTCCAAAAGGACAAATTCTTCAAACCTATATGCAGTAGTTTTGGAGTGTAATGGCTCTATTATTAGCCTGAACGCCAGTACAGTTCTCTGGAGCAAAAGTCAACTGTTTCATAGTTGGAGCCCCAGGGGCTCTGAGACGAGAAGGAAGGAGGTGGAAATGTGGGTGGGTGGAAATGAAATGTATTGTATGTCTTGCCCTTTAGAAAGAGGTTACGGCAATGTTACAATCCCATGGTGCAGTTCAGTGGAAACTTGGGCTTGTTTATTTTTGTGACCATTATGACAACCTTACATGACAAAGGACTCCAGATTCATAAAACAGTAAGGTTTTTATAGTTCAATTCCAGTGTGAGTTGGTTTTATTTTGGGGTTATTCAAGATACTTTTTTAATAACGAAATGCTGCCTTAATGGAGAAAAATGATAGAATTTTATAAATCAAAAGGGTTTTTTACACATGTAAATGAGACCTTTTTGAAGATGAATCAGTTTCGACGTGAATGTACTTGTGCATTTTTAACTAAGAATCAGATATAGTCCATTACCTATCGTGTATGTTTAAGTGTTCCTCAGGGTGATGATCAATGTAAATGTGATTGAAGTAGATTTAAGTAATCTAACACAGCCTTGAATTTACAACATATTGTAATTCCTGAATTATGCATTAAAACTTGCTAAGTGTTTTTTTGTTTGAGAGTCGTAAGAAATGTGTAAGAGTGCTTTTACAGGCTTTTATTTGTTTTGGAAAAACAGTAATGAGAGCCCTTGCATTCCAAAAGGACGTCAGTGTATGAGCATTTATTTTACTTATTCATATTTTAGCTTCAGAGCAAATGGGATTGTTTAGCTAGATGGCAATTTACAGCATACAGGCCTGTCACAATTCCTAGTTTTGTCAGAGTTACAGGCAGTGCAGGAGACGTTCCTGTCACTCCACAGTAACAGTGGCTAAAATATGTAAATCAGCTGAGAATGATATTGCTGAAAGACCCACATCTGCTGTATTGCTCTACTGGACTTATTAGCTTTAAGTGAAGACTTAGGATGGTGTATGTCCTGCTATAGGAGCTCACCAATAGATTTCCACAAGCAGCTGGGCTACAGATTGAATTTGACATTTTCTTTTTTTTTTCCATAGGAAGTAATAGAGCTTCACCTACTTGAGAAAACTGTACAGTGGTTGCTGACTCTAAATCAGCATTAAGAGAAAACTCTGAGCAGTAAATGCCATTAGTCAGCTTCATGTTATAACTCTAATTAAAAATAAGGCAACAAAGAATTAATCAAGATAGTGATATCGGTGCAAGCAACCTTGGCCAGCTATTTTCCGAATTTAATTACAAAGTTGAAATGGGTTAGATAGGATTTACAGGGGAGTTTTAAAATCATTTACTTGCATGTTGATGAGCATTTGTGTAACTGGGATTTTACAGTGTTTTCAAACCACCGCTGTGGATAAAATTATAGTACACATTACACGAGCGAATAGGACTCTTTTCATAAGAACTGTCGCAAATGAGAGGAGATCCTTTGACCCATCTAACTTGTTTGGTAGATAATAGTTGATAGAAGATCAAAGGATCTCATCCAGCTATTTCTTGAAAGAACCCAGAATATCCAGCATGTCTGGATAGCTTTTTTAATGCTTTCACAACCCTCTTGAGAAAATATCCTGACAACACTCTCACTGGTGTAGGCATCCTCTCACGAGGCATCAATAAATGTAGGGGTTTGTGCATTTACTGGGACAATTATTAATTGTAGCATTAAGTCACAAAATGGTTCTTTGATGTCTATTAGAATCAACCTTGCGGGATAACTCAAACAACGCACACACGGGTACTAATATCCAACAATATATTACTACATAAAATGTGCAAATAAACATATCAGATCTTATTGAGTGTTAGCAAAATACAAAAGGTATATATTCAATCACGAGTTACAAACCAAGAGGGACATACATTCAGTATACCATTCATTTAGACCGTTTCATAAATGAACTTGGTTACAACCTCTACACTAGATACTCAAAAGCAAGTACATCACTCATAGGAATTTAATTGATATGAAAGGTTGAGGTAACAATTGAATTCTCGAGCTGTAATGCAGAATGTTGAATACTCATCCGATCTGTGTGGATTCAGATCTCCCGCGGGCACAATGAAGCAGTGGCAGGCTATTGCTGTGTCCAATCGGCGCTCTCTGGCTCGGTGCCTGGCAGTACTGTTTCGGCTTGCGACGTGATGGGAGAGATTCCTGCTGCGATGTGCAGCTGATGCTCGGCTAGTTAGTCCTGGCTTACTATCAGAGTTTGTGCACAGGAGAAAAGTGACTGCGGGTCCAAGCAGGTCACACTCTTTAGACAGGAAGAAGACCGATTCGTTCCTGATGTAGCGCTAGTTCTGAATACTTATATTCAGTTGTCCACAGTTCCGACCGTAGTTCACTTGTCGATCAGTTGAGCGTTCGCGGTGGGTTCACGAGGCTTGCTGCTGGGCTAACCTCGGGTGGATCCTTTGGTTACGTGCTGGCAACCTCCGTTCTCGACTCTTGGAACAAAGTAAAAGTCCTGCACTCTGACACACTGGCCATTACGTGGTTGTCTGAGCTGAGTCTGAGGATGTCCAGGAGGCGCGTTGAGTTGAGAATGTCCAGGAGGCGCTCGGAGGGACTACGGTCGTTCATTGGTTGAAAGTTTCATGGGCATGTGAGACCCACGGGGGGTTAACCTGCCCTACCAGTTCCTGATTGGCTGATCTAGGTGGAGGATGAGTAACCATGCACTCTGACCTTGGGGTTGTAAACAACTTGGGATGAGACTCTCCTTGACAGTAAGGCGCCAGAGATGACCATTTATTAGGGTTGCTGGAGAATCTCAGCTTTGGGTGTTGTTCCTTATCAAGACACTCTATCGGCTAGAAAAACACCTTAATTGTGAACCAAATGGAATGGCCTCTCTGTATCAAGCACCACTGAGATGAAGGAGAGAGACTGCCGCTATAGTTAATAAGCCTTGCCGCTATACTGGTAATTCCAAAAAAGTGCAATTTTGCTTGACTTTTTCAATGACTTTAATACTCGAATCAGGTCCCCTTGTAGTCTTCGCTGTTCAAGATTGAAAGGGTCTTTTAGCCTTTCTGTGTAGGATATTCCCTTAAACCATGGAATGGATCTGGTTGTTCTTATCTGAATTGACTCCCTAAGGCACTATTTTTTAGAACTTGGTGACCAAAATTGAACACAATATTATAAATGAGGTCTTATTAGTCAATTGTACAATTGTAACATACTGTAACCCCTTAATTCCAATTATTTGCTCTTAACTGTATATCCTAACATTGTATTTGCCTTTTTATTGCTTGCCCACTTTGTCTACAAGTTGTGGTGTGTGAAAATACTCAAGTCTTTTTCATAAGTAGCCTCTTCTAGCTCATTTTTCATTACTGATTACATTACTTCATTACATGCGTAAGGTTAAATATATTTGCCAGGTGATTGTGATGTCTTTAATTCTATCTTAATCTTTTTGAATTTTAGTTTCCTATTTCTATAGCATTGTAGAAATCCTCCTATTCTAGCATCAACTGGAAGCTTAGCTAGTTCATTTATTATAGCAAAATCTAGATCGTGGATATAGATTAGGAAGAGCAGTGGTCCTAGTACAAATCCCTGGGGTACTCCACTAGTTACCAGCTTGAGCATGCACCCCTTATCTGTACTTTCTGTGCATTAACCAATTCTCTATCACAACAAACCTTTTCTCAAATGCCTACATCTCGTAATTTGAGAAGCAATCTATTATGAAGTAATTTATCAAAAGCCTTTAAAAATTTAAATTATCATCCTGTGCGCTTTGTATGTATCCATTACTGTTGTGGCTCGTTCAGAGAACTTT